>NC_053392.1:248336189-249536189 GCF_905171765.1 Bufo bufo
AGGATTTCAAAGCACACATATGTAAAAATGAAAAATTACTAGCAGACCCCATTTTTTCACTTTCACAAGGCGTTAAAGGATAAACTGCACCCCAGTATATGTTCCCCATTTTCTACCCTTTTTGAAAACACCCTATATGTGCTTATAGCCTGCTGTATTGGTGCCCATTTCGTAAAGAGCACCCCGTACAAACATTTTAAGGGGTGGAAAGGGCACTTTTGACCTAACAGTTGTCTCACAGAAAAGAATATGGAGTGGTTGTTGGAAAATGTATAGGCAAGGGAGGTGGACTAAATCAGAGGTATAAAGTGGAAATTTTACAGGGAGCATAAAGGATGAAATTAAATTAATACTCCATGGATGAGTGGTATATTCTAAAACACTCCTGCATGCACAGGCCAGGTTTTTCATGGCAGGTTTCGCAGGGGTAAATGGTGTCTTTTCTTATCCCCCTTTTGAAACACACCCTGCATCTTTTTTGGGTCCTTCCCTTCCTTGCTGTCTGGGGGACTTGACCTGAAAAATGTTGCCCTGGTACGACATGCGCACCATGACTTCCTAAAGTACTGGGACCCTCCCTGGCCTGGGTTTGAAAAATTAGGGCCTTGATTACCACCTCTTGGAACTGAAGGAAAGTTCCTCTGTGGCCTGAAGATTGAAATTGGATGCACGCATTGCACATTGCCATCTGTACAATGTGTACGGCCAGCTTTTTGCACCACACAATTTGAAATATTAAGAAAAAGAGTAGAGAATAAAAGTTGTAAACCAAAAAAGTTTTTTCTGCTAAATTTTTTTATTTTCTGCACAAAAAAACCAAAAAACTTGCAGTGCAAACTGAGCAGACGCGATCAGTAATGGACACTACTGATCGGTACTCAGTGGTTGCAAAATGTACACACGCAGATGGTTCGTGCAAAAAAAAACCTTAAAAATGTGCAGATGCTACTGAGCACACTTCTGATCGGTGCTCCCCAGCACGCACACAGATAGTGCGTGTGTGCAAAAATTTCAGTATAAAAATTCACTACAGTGCTCTGCAAAATGCACGCACACAGATGGTGCGTTAGTGCAAAAACCTAAACTCACACTAACTGAAATATATATATATATATATATATATATATATATATACACATACACACAGTACAGACCAAAAGTTTGGACACACCTTCTCATTCAAAGAGTTTTCTTTATTTTCATGACTATGAAGGCATCAAAACTATGAATTAACACATAGTGTGAAACAACTGAAAATATGTCATATTCTAGGTTCTTCAAAGTAGCCACCTTTTGCTTTGATTACTGCTTTGCACACTCTTGGCATTCTCTTGATGAGCTTCAAGAGGTAGTCACCTGAAATGGTCTTCCAACAGTCTTGAAGGAGTTCCCAGAGATGCTTAGCACTTGGCCCTTTTGCCTTCACTCTGCGGTCCAGCTCACCCCAAACCATCTCGATTGGGTTCAGGTCCGGTGACTGTGGAGGCCAGGTCATCTGGCGCAGCACCCCATCACTCTCCTTCATGGTCAAATAGCCCTTACTTTCAAAGTTTTCCCAATTTTTCGGCTGACTGACTGATTTCTTAAAGTAATGATGGCCACTCGTTTTTCTTTACTTAGCTGCTTTTTTCTTGCCATAATACAAATTCTAACAGTCTATTCAGTAGGACTATCAGCTGTGTATCCACCTGACTTCTCAATGCAACTGATGGTCCCAACCCCATTTATAAGGCAAGAAATCCCACTTATTAAACCTTACAGGACACACCTGTGAAGTGAAAACCATTTCAGGGGGCTACCTCTTGAAGCTCATCAAGAGAATGCCAAGAGTGTGCAAAGCAGTAATCAAAGCAAAAGGTGGCTACTTTTGAAGAACCTAGAATATGACATATTTTCAGTTGTTTCACACTTGTTTGTTATGTATATAATTCCACATGTGTTAATTCATAGTTTTGATACCTTCAGTGTGAATCTACAATTTTCATAGTCATGAAAATAAAGAAAACTCTTTGAATGAGAAGGTGTGTCCAAACTTTTGGTCTGTACTGTATATATATATAACTTACTACTAGGGTTGAGCGAACCCGAATTGTAAAGTTCGGGTTCGTAACAAACTTTAGGATTTTTAGACCCGGACCCGAACATTTTCGTAAAAGTTTGGGTTCGGCTTCGGTGTTCGCCGCTTTCTTGGCGCTTTTTGAAAGGCTGCACAGCAGCCAATCAACAAGCGTCATACTACTTGCCCCAAGAGGCCATCACAGCCATGCCTACTAATGGCATGGCTGTGATTGGCCAGAGCAGCATGTGACCCAGGCTCTATATAAGCTTGGGTCACGTAGCGCTGCACGTCACTCTGCTGTTACAAGTGTAGGGAGAGGATGCTGCTGGACTTGTGATTTCAGGGAGAGCATAGGAGAGAATATAACTCAGCGATCTACAGACAAATAGTTGTGTGGGTGCAGGGCATATTGTTTTACCCTGCCCTGAGCTCATTGACCAAAAATACAAGCTTTTAGAATTCTGTTAGTTAGGTGGGCGGCGGCCATTTTATGCATGCTCAGTGCACCAGCACTGCATCTGAGCTTTTGGGACATTGAAAATGACCATTTTTTGGGGGCAAACTACAACATCTGGATTAGTCAGTGTGCAATTTAAGGTAGAAATACACCCATTATTTTCTGGGGTTTGAAAAACACACTTATTTGACTAAAAAAAACACTATTTTCAGGCCTTGCAGCATCAGCACGTGTGAAATTACAGGCTTATATACTGCTGTCAAATTCAGTTGTTAAACAAACAGTCGTTTGGGCTCCAAAAATTTAGTTGGCAGCCTTTGATGCAGATGTCATTGTGAGATACACCCTTAATACATTTGGGTTACATTCAGAGATTTTAATTGCCATTTGGTGCACCATTATTGAATTCAGGCCTACAGAGGTTCAGGCCCTGTGAGATACCACCCCTACATACAGGGGTTTGAATTAGGCATTTGAAATACAACCATTTGAAATACAGCCTTTTTGTGCAAAGATATATTGACTTCAGGCCTACACTGGTTCAGACCGTGTGAGATACCCTCTATACATACAGGGGTTTGAATTAGGCATTTGAAATACAGCCATTTGAAATACAGCCTTTTTGTGCAAAGATATATTTACTTCAGGCCTACACTGGTTCAGACCGTGTGAGATACCCCCCTACATACAGGGGTTTGAATTAGGCCTTTGAAATACAGCCTTTTTGTGCAAAGAAATCTTTAATTGAGGCCTAGTCTGGTTCAGGCCGTGTGAGATACACCCTTTACATACTGTCGTTCTTTTTTACTATTAATTAAACACCTATTTAGGGCAAGATCCTAAATTCAAAAAATATGAGGAGAGCGTCAAATAAGGGACGTGGCCCAGGTCGTGGTGCTGCTGGTGGAGCTCCTGTTGCAGGGAGAGGACGTGGTCGATCTGTGCCAGCTACACGCACAAGTGAAACCCCTTCCTCAGGTGAGAGTAGGCGACAAAAGCTGCAGCGGTATTTGGTCGGGCCTAATGCTTCTCTACGAATGGTGAGGCCTGAACAAGTACAGGCGATAGTAGATTGGGTTGCTGACAGTGGATCCAGTTCCTTCACATTGTCTCCCACCCAGTCTCCTGCTGAAAGACCACAGTTGGCATCTGCAGCCGATGTCCATCAGTCTTTCACCTCACCCCCTTGCAAATCAGCCAAGCAGTCTGAGCCCCAAGTCATGCAGCAGTCTCTTCTGCTTTTTGATGAATCTGTTGGCAGGGTTTCCCAGGGCCATCGACCTAGCCCTGCCCCAGAAGTGGAAGAGATTGAGTGCACCGATGCCCAACCACTTATTTTTCAAGATGAGTACATGGGAGGACCATCGCAGCACATCTCGGATGATGACGAAGCACAGGTGCCAACTGCTGGGGCTTTCGAAAGCGTGCAGACCGACAAGGAAGTCAGGGGTGAAGACTGGGTGGAAGATGATGTGGAGGACGATGAGGTCCTCGACCCCACATGGAATCAAGGTCATGCGAGTGACCGATGTAGTTCGGAGGAAGAGGCGGTGGTCGCATAGAGCCACCAGCACAGCAGAAGAGGGAGCAGGGTGCAAAAGCGGAGAGGCCATCCTCTAGACAGTACGCCTCCTACTGCCCACCGCAGCAAAGGACCGAGCACACCAAAGCCAGCTCCAAGGAGTTCCCTGGCGTGGCAGTTCTTCAGACAATGTGCTGACGACAAGACACGAGTGGTTTGCACGCTGTGCAATCAGAGCCTGAAGCGAGGCATAAAACGTTCTCAACCTGAGCACAACCTGCATGACCAGGCATTTAATTGCAAAGCACGAGCTGCAGTGGAGTAGACACCTCAAAAACCAAGAAAGGTCTCTGGCTCCTCCTGCTTCCTCTTCTGCTGCAGTCGCGGCCTCTTCATCCACCTCTGGAGTGACAGTGCCACCTGGCACCCCACAAACAGAGGATCTGCCAGCAACACCAACACCTGGGTCACCAAGCATCTCCACTATGTCACACGGAAGCGTTCAGCTCTCCATATCCCAAACGCTGGAGAGGAAGAGGAAGTACCCCCCTACCCACCCGCGATCCCTAGCCCTGAATGCCAGCATTTCTAAATTACTTGCCTTTGAAATGCTGTCATTCCGTCTGGTGGAGACGGATAGTTTTAAAGGCCTTATGGCGGTGGCCGTCCTCTAGACAGTACGCCTCCTACTGCCCACCGCAGCAAAGGACCGAGCACACCAAAGCCAGCTCCAAGGAGTTCCCTGGCGTGGCAGTTCTTCAGACAATGTGCTGACGACAAGACACGAGTGGTTTCAAGGCGAGCCATCCCTTCCCTTCACAACCAAGTAGGGGACAAAATCAGGTATGCACTGCGCAACACCATCTGTGGCAAGGTGCACCTGACTACGGATACGTGGACCAGTAAGCACGGTCAGGGCCGTTATATCTCCATAATAGCACACTGGGTAAAAGCAGTGGTGGCTGGGCCTGAGGCGGATAGCAGTTTGGCGCATGTCCTTCCACCACCGAGGATTGCAGGGCGCTTAAGTAAGCCTCCTGTTTCTTCCTCCTCCTACTCTGCTTCCTCATCCTCTACCAGCTCCTCATCCGGTCAGTGTAACACCTTCACCACCAACTTCAGCAAAACAAGCAATTTTTGTCACCTTACATCACAAAAGGTGCAACACCAAGTGATCAAAAATGCGTATGTCCCACAAAATGGTACCAATAAAACAGTCACCTCATCCCGCAAAAAATGAGCCCCTACATAAGAAAATCTCTCAAAAAATAAAAAAACTATAGCTCTCAGAACATGGACATATTAAAACATAATTTTTTTGTTTCAAAAATGCTATTATTATGTAAAACTTTAATAAATGAGAAAAAGTATACATATTAGGTATCGCCACGTTCGTAACAATCTGCTCTATAAAAATGTCACTTGAATGAACCCCTCAGGTGAACGCTGTAAAAATAAATAAATAGAAACTGTGCTAAAACAACCAATTTTTTGGTCACCTTGCCCCATAAAGTGCTATAATGAATGATCAAAAAATCATATGTACCCAAAACTAGTACTAATAAAACTGGCACCTTATCCCCTAGTTTCCAAAATGGGGTCACTTCTTGGGAGTTTCTACTGTAATGGTGCATCAGGGGGCTTCAAATGGGACATGGCATCTAAAAACCATGTGGAGTTCCTTTTCTTCTGCGTCCTGCCGTGTGCCCATACAGCAGTTTATGACCACATGTGGGGTGTTTCTGTAAACTGCAGAATCTGGGTAATAAATATTGATTTTTGTTTGGCTGTTAACCCTTGATGTGTTAAAGAAATAATTTGATTAAAATGGAAAATCTGCCAAAAAAGTGAAATTTAAAAATTTGATCTCCATTTTCCTTTAATTCTTGTTCCGCCTAAAGGGTTAACAAAGTTTGTAAAATCGGTTTTGAATACCTTGAGGGGTGTAGTTTCTACAATGGGGTCATTTATCGGGGTATCCACTATGTAGGCCCCACAAAGTGACTTCAGACCTGAACTGGTCCTTAAAAAGTGGGTTTTGGCAATTTTCTTAAAAATTTGAAGAATTGCTTCTAAACTTCTAAGCCTTCTAACATCCTAAAAAAATAAAATGACATTTCCAAAATGATGCGCACGCTGCAATTGGCGTCACAAACAAATACAGGATATACTATCCACCTGACCCGGCCACTGCACTAAAAGTAGCGTCAGCGAACCTGTTCCTGGTCACTGCATAAAGTAGCGTCACGAACAGGATCGAATTGTGTGTCTACCATTGCTACAAGGCCTAGAAACTTAGTAAAAACCCTGAAAACTGACTTTATTGCTTTTATTGCGGTGCAAAAAGGCTCTAAACCGTGCGTGCCAGCACTCCAAGGGTTATTTGCCATATTTCTGTAATGTGTTTGCCATGATTTTTAGAGGCTGAGGACTCCTCCTCAGACAGTGAGACGGCCGCCACTCCTGACGCAAAGATGGCCGCTGTTTTCAAGCCTGCTCCCGCAGAAGCCATTGTCAGCCCAGCTGCCTAGGTCCCGGAGGTGCCCACGTCGCAGATAACATCATCCACCCCCTCAAGCCGCGATCCCTGCAGAGTCGACTGAGGCTCTAGAGGCCACTGCGACCACTGCCGAACACCAGCAGGCCTGCCCCTGTACCACGCCCGGTGGTACCCGATCACTCTACTAGGCCCAGAGAGGCTCCGCACGTCGGCTGGCGCATTGGAGGCAGCTGGAGTTTCCACTCCGCCACCCAGGAAAGCTGAACCCAAGCCGTCACCTTAACCCTGAAGTGCTGTTCGAAATTACCTGTCATGCCCAGAGCCAGTGGGAATACAAGACAGCAGTGGAAGAGTGGGTGAGGCAAGTCCTCGATGACCCCCGGCCAGGAGACCACAAACTTGTAAGATGCACGGGAACTGTGCTGTGGTTCTCCGTTGAAAGAGGATTGGGGTTCCTACAGGACAATCACAGCGGTGAAGAATTATTTGTGGGCCGCCGTTCTGTTAAACTGAACTATCTGCTGCAGGCCCGCCACAACCTGTATGTTGCAGACCAAGTAGAATACACCCCGATGCTGTAACAGGGCACCAAAGGCGCACTCGGTCTCCCATCAGCCGCAGACCTGCTGCTTAGCTTCGGGAGCGAGGATCTGTGTTTGGCCTCGTTCCCAGGGCGGCTTTGCTAGCTGGGAGGCTTCCTGCTCCTAGGTCTGCCTTGAGCGCTGAGATGATCACTCGGTGCTCGACTCGTCTGTCTGTCGGTCATGTGACGCTGGCCACGTCACATGACCCTCACTCCCCACTATAAATACAGGCGGCCTGCTGGCTACAGGTTGCCTGTGATTTTCGTCTCTAGGGCTGTGTGTACTATTATTGCTTCCTACTTGACCTCTGGTATTGACCTTGTTTGTTTCCTGACCTCGCTTTGCCCGCTCCCTTGATACCTACGCTATCTCTCGGATTTGACCTCGACTCGTTCTCGGATTTTGTCTCCTGCCTCATCCCTTGTATTGACATGACCTCCCGGACCGACCTCGGCTAGTTGACCCTCCATTGCTTTCCCATCACTGGGTGCTGTTGTTTTATCTACCTCCCTGTCTATCCGTTTGCCTTAGTCTTGTGTACCGCCTTCTGCCTTGGCTGTCTGTTCCTCTTCTTCTCTGTTCGCTCTGCTCTACACTTACGTAGGTCAGGGACCGTCGCCCAGTTGCGCCCTGTCACCTAGGGCGGGTGGTGCAAGTAAGCAGGGACAGGGTTGACGGTGGCAGTTTAGGGGGTGCACTTCCTCTCTACCTTCCTTACCCGTGACAGATGCGGTCTGTACAGGGCTTATTTGTGGCTGGAGTAACCCTTCTGGTCAAGCCACTGTCCCCTGCCATAACCCTTGAAGTCTGGCAGGAAGAACCAGGTGCTGTGGGTAGGGTCCAAAGCCTGCAAGCATGCCCAAATGGCCAGCTGAGATTCAGAGAACGAGCCCAACCTGAGCAGGGGCCCCTTATCCCTGACCTGGCTGCACCCCCAACGCTACGGGTGTGTCAGATTAACAACTCAGTGCTGAATTTTAATCCCAGGGTACAACCCTATGTCCTACCCTGGAAACTTTCACGTGCACCCCTTGATTGCCTTCCAGACCCTCTTCAGCCAGAAGTTTTGCATTCCTCTGCACCAACAAGGGTTTCCGGCTTGTTGCAGGTTACCACAGCTTTCTCTAGGCTGACTACTCAGCCAATTCCAGGAAGCACCACTAGAGGGCAGTGGCGCACCACAACAGCTGCAAAGCTTAGATACCAGAGGCAGGAGCGCCCTCTTATGAGCTTTAGTAGCTCCAGCAGTGAGGAGGACTTGCAAGTCCTTCTCTAAATGTCTCATTCACTGCAATACCAGAACTTATGGGAGCCAAAGTGTGGACTGGTCCTGAAAACTGAGAGACTGTTGACCAGTTTGTTTTGTTCCGTTGACATTTATTGCAGCCTCAGGTGATGGCCACTTTTGTCAGGACTCCCCCCACTTCAGCAACTGTCTACATTCCAGTTTGCGTATTGTTTTATCCCCTTTCCTTAGGTTATTTGAGAGCATCATGGAACTATGGTTCTCATCATGCTGCTATTTCATATGTTTTTTTATATTACATTTTATATCGTTCCTTGGATTACATATATACCTCCTTTTGGATTACAATTAACCGTGTATACTTCCAGAGGAAGCCAAGAAACTGATGGACTTTTCTTTATGTCCACATTAAAGCACTTCAAGAAAAAGGACTCAAGTCATATGTGAGCGTATTCTGATAATATTGATTGCACTGATATTTGCATAATGTTTTTACTTCAATGTTTACAGGTTATGCAACGTTAAAGCACTTAAGCCCATTGTGTGTATACTTTTTCAGGTGCTGCAATGTGAATCTATGCACTTTTTGTGAAATTTCACTTAATTATTGCACTTAGCCAGATCAGTAGCTCCTTTCTTTTGTGTCACTTTGCTTTACAGCTCTGTTCTCTTTAAACGGACTGCCTCTTTGGACGCTTAATACTAATGGCCCAATCCTGGTGTCATAACCCGGGTACCCAGGTAGGACAAGTGGTAAGTCCCAGGCAGGTCCAGCAACTACAGTTGTGTTCAAAATTATTCAACCCCCACTGAAATTGAGTGTTTTGGCCAGTTTGACATTGATTTTGATCATTTCAGTCATCTTGTTTACAATTAAATCAAAGAGGCACTTGTAAGTCAGACAAATATAACATAACATTTATAATGAAATAACCACAAATGTCTTTTCTGTGCTCACATTATCAGTTTTCTTCAACCCCCAAGTGACATTCAATCTTAGTACTTAGTACAACATCCTTTTCCAGTTATAACAGCTTTTAAACGTGAAGCATAGCTTGACACAAGTGTCTTGCAGCGATCTACGGGTATCTTCGCCCATTCTTCATGGGCAAAAGCCTCCAGTTCAGTCACATTCTTAGGCTTGCGCGCTGCAACTGCTTTCTTTAAGTCCCACCAGAGGTTCTCAATCGGATTTAAGTCTGGTGACTGCGATGGCCACTTCAAAATGTTCCAGCCTTTAATCTGCAACCATGCTCTAGTGGACTTGGAGGTATGCTTGGGATCATTGTCCTGTTGAAAGGTCCAACGTCTCCCAAGCCTCAGGTTTGTGACGGACTGCATCACATTTTCATCCAATATCTCCTGGTACTGAAGAGAATTCATGGTACCTTGCACACGCTGAAGCTTCCCTGTACCTGTAGAAGCAAAACAGCCCCAAAGCATGATTGACCCCCCGCCATGCTCCACAGTAGGCAAGGTGTTCTTTTCTTCATAGGCCTTGTTCTTCCTCCCCCAAACATAGCGTTGATCCATGGGCCCAAACAGTTCTAATTTTGTTTCATCAGTCCACAGAACACTATCCCAAAACTTTTGTGGTTTGTCCACATGACTTTTGGCATACTGCAGTCGACTCTTCTTATTCTTTGGAGACAGCAAGGGGGTGCGCCTGGGAGTTCTGGCATGGAGGCCTTCAGTACGCAGTGTGCGCCTTATTGTCTGAGCTGAAACTTCTGTACCCACATCTGACAAATCTTTTTTCAGTTCCTCAGCAGTCACACAGGGACTTTTCTCCACTTTGCGCTTCAGGTAGCGCACAGCAGTCGAAGTCAGCATCTTCTTTCTGCCACGACCAGGTAGCGTTTCAACAGTGCCCTTTGCCTTGAATTTCCGAATGATGCTTCCTATGGTGTCTCTTGGTATGTTTAACATCTTTGCAATCTTCTTATAGCCATTGCCCTTCCTGTGAAGAGAAATCACCTCTTCTCTTGTCTTCCTGGACCATTCTCTTGACTTCACCATGTTTGTAAACACACCAGTAAATGTCTAGAAGGAGCTGAGTATCACAGTCCTTTTAAATCTGCCTAATTGGTGCTTATTATGCTTGATTGCTGCTCCTTGACATCCACAGGTGTTTTCAATACCTGATCGAAAACACTTGAATGAACCTCTGTTCTTAAGAGTGGTAGTCTTTAAGGGGTTGAATAATTGTGTCAATGAAGAAATCACAAAAAAAACATTTAATACTGTATTACAAAAACAATTGATGTCATTTTAGTTGCATTTTGTTCTTTGAAAAGTCCTTGTAAGATTTCATTCTGAACACCATTACAAATGTACACTAAATTCCCTAAAACCCTTTACAGCATTGGGGGTTAAATAATTTTAAACACAACTGTACAAGGGTAACCCCGCTGCTTCGGGAATGGCTAGGGGAATAATATACCCCTCCTTCCTGTTTGTTATATGTGCCAGGATTAGTAATGGGACTACTAAACCCCCATCCTGTGTTGTCTTCCAGGAGTTCCATGGGATTATTATACCCTCCTCCTGTGATATTGCAAGAAGCGTTTGGAGAAGTGTATACCTCCCCCTTCTGTGCCTTTGCCTAAGGTATGGCGCCTTCGCCTTAGAGCCATTTAGCTACCCATAGTCACCATAGTGATCGTGCTATAAGCCTTAATTTCTGACTTTGGTGCAGGGAAGGGAATACAGGATAAAGCCACCCTTCTATTTGTGGGCAGTTCATTACACAATGGTTGGATTACAGAGTAAAGGCACCCCCATGCTTTCTTTAGTATTAGGATCCAAAATACTCAGTCAGTGAGTGATGATTGCTTAGTGCAGACCGTTGGTTCACTGGGTATACCAAGAGGGAAACTGTTAAGAAGACACCCTACTCATGCGGGCAGGAACCTTAGGGTAGCCGTTATATGTTTGTCTTTGTATGTCTTTATATGTACTACATGCAGCACTTTGTATTTATTTGGGTACCCCAGAGCTCATTTCTCTTATGCTAAGCACAAGCCAAGGTCGGCTTGACTCAAAGTAAGGATGCATATAACACCTCATAGTTGTGTTACTACATGGCTCTACCCAGATACTATCTCCCAGGAGCCTTTATACTGTCATCAGATATGATTTTGCTCATGTCTACCACAAATGTGAATATGCATCTATGTTAAAAGCAATTGTTCATGTAATTTGCCTGGTTACCAGTAGGTGGCAGCAACCCATTGACAGGTACAAGCTACAGTTTAGTGTATCTGATCTGGAATGGATTATTCCAGCTTAGCTCCCCCTCTGTGGAGAGGTGGGATGGTCCTACATCCTGCAGTTTGGGTGGAGAAGGAAGTTAGGGAGAGTGTAGCCCACCCCCTGCTAGGGGTAGGGTGTGTGTGTGTGTGTGTGTGTGTGTGTGTGTGTGTGTGTGTGTGGAGTTTCCCTGCATACGGAAGACAGCGAGGACCTAGTCTCAGCTGAGACTTGGCCATATACCCAGTCTGAGTGCCTTTAGCTCTGCTGGATGAGGAAAGTAGAAACTACAGACAACCTCCAGAGTCCTGGGAAGAAAGCATCCCCTGAGAATCCGTCTGTGAGATACGTCCAGTGCCTAGGAGAAGCCAATTCCTCGTCAGCTAGTCTGTCCCCATACAGCAGAAGGTATCAGATAAGTGCAGAAGCTAACCCTGCCACAATTACAGAGCTACCAAGCAGATGTTTTTATCCTGCAAGCTCCATATTTACACATTCCTGCCAATGATTGCCAAAACCTGCTGGGACCAAGAGACCAAAGCTGTATGCCGCTTGGATGCAAGTTATTTCAAGTAAAGCAACGTTTGAACTTCATCTAAAGGTCTGGACATAATTTCTTATGCAAAATTCCTCTATTTCTCCTACTATCACTACACTTAAATTTATTGCAAGTGAGCCAAGATTTAGGAGTCCGGCCGTACCCAGGTAGGAGACACTGTGACAACTAACATCAAGCTATAGAGACATTATAGGCCATTACACCACTCTGGCATTCCTAATCTGGGATGTGCGTTATAACACCTTGGAAGGGCCCTTGGATAGTACCCTGCGCACGCTGCAATTGGCGTCACAAACAAATACAGGATATATTATCCACCTGACCCGGCCACTGCACTAAAAGTGGCGTCAGCGAATCCGTTCCTGGTCACTGCATCTACGTATAAGCATTTTCTTCTTGGCAATTGTGCAGTCTGGTGGTGTCTCTCCCACTTAACACTAGTTCCTATCTGCTGACAACTAGGGGCTCTGACTGCTCTACTTTTATGCAATTTTTAACTGATCTAGAGGCTTCTAGTTGGAGGACTGAAGCTGGAGAATTATAGCTTAACTGTCATGTATCAGCTAGTGTGGATCCACTGTGTCCTAAGGGCATTATTCTGGTGCACCTCTGGTATTTACCTTTTAACCCCTGTACGGGGATCTGCCACAGGAGAGCAACCAGACCTCTACGTCTTGGGATAGTTCCAGTATAGTTGGCAGCTTAGAGGGACACTAGTGCAAGCACCAGGGGCTCTAGGCACAGAAAACACTTCAAAACCACACCAAAACCGCAGGTATAATCTGAAAAGTCACTTATACAGATTATAGGGTTTTTAGGCAGAACTTGACTGTAGAACTTGGCTGGATGGCTGGGATGCTGGAAAACCGCACCACAATTGAATAAACAGTCTGGACAATCACTAATACAGGAACTGCAGATATTTGGCAACACTGAATAGGATACACTAGGAGAGCTTGAGGGAAGGGTAGATGCAGGAACAAGGTGGGCAGGAACCAAGACTGAAGGAAATCACTGAAGCACAAAACACCTTTGCTGGTCACAGGTAACCTCGAAGCTCAGGCACCCACTGCCTGGAGAGGGTACCTTAAATACCCAGGGACCCTAAGCCATTGCCTGGGGAAGGATTTTCAAATGCATGCACTGGCCCTTTAAAAAGGCTACAGTTAAGTGTGCTCCTGCCCCAAGGGAACAGCAAGCAACAGGCTGACAGAGATAAACTAGACAATCAAAAGTTCACTGAGTCTGGATTTTCCCTCCAAAGCGCAGCATAGTGGAAAATGACTAGCTTCTCAGTGCACAAACTGGAAATTCCTAAAGTTTCTTAGGGTGAACTGGCTGTGCATTAACTATTTCCTGAATTCAGTGCAAATACAGTGCAATAACAGTGCAAATGAACAGGATATATCATATAAAATGCAATTCAACAGTATAAAATAGTATAAGTGCAAACAATATAATAAATCATTGTGCAAATGAACCCTTCAAAGTGCATGAGTAGTAAGTTGATGGCTTTACATAGCAGCAGGGTCGAATGTCCAGAAACATCTAGACTCCAAAATACCCTTGCTCCAGGGCACTACAGAGATGGGGAGTGGTAGTAAACTGATGCGTGATCACATGCAACTGCTACAAAGAGAAGACCATGGAAGGAGTTGATTCTAGGAGGAAGGGACGAGACCCAGGCGTGCACCTACCCTTTCTGCTGCCTGAGGCGAAAATTGAATTGCCCCCCCCCCCCCCCATCCTTCCACGGAACCACTTCTCATTCTAACTCCTCTCCTTAGCCCTACTGTTAGACATTTATGGACATTACATACAGTGCTACAAAACATACAAGATATAGCAGTACCCGTCATCAGAGCAGTGCCTGTGTGCGTGGCATGTCCTGATGGTTAGGCAAGTCCTTCACTAGTGCATTGAGTACTGCGCTGTCACTATCACCCCCGCTTTCCAGATAGTGCCGCCCAAGGTGGCTGCCTCACCTCGCCTCATTAAAGGGGGACCCCTGGGCAGACCACTTTCCTTTCCACATATGACTGACATTCTAAGATGATACAATTGGTCATGTTGGAACATTCTTTCCAATGATCCTAAATATGCACAATTATTCAGAAATTTGTGTTTCAAAAGGGATATGTGGGACAAACAGAAAAGAAAGAAGCGGTTTATTACTGCTTCTGTCTCCTCCTGTACTTAGTGCATAGTGCTCAATGAGCATTATGCAGCAAATAGAGGAAGCAACTATACCTGTGCAGCATGCCCCCTGGCATTCTACATAACACCACCTCTGGAGGAGATCATATTATGGATCAAAAGTAAAAAATAAAACACTAGTGTGAAACTAGCCTTAGGGTGAGTTCACATCACAGTTATGGATTCCATTATTGTTTTCCATTATAACATGCTGGAGTCCACTCGTGTGTAGCGGAAACCAGGACGGATCCGTTATGCTGCCCATAGACTTGTATTATGACGGAACGCAAAATGGAAGCCTTTAAAATGCATTCCATTTGGTATTCAGTAAGAATATAAGTCTATGGGCAGCATAACGGATCCAGGACGGATCCGTTATGCTGCCAATAGATATGTATTATGAAGGATTAAAACGGAATGCCTCTTAAAGGCTTCCCTTTTGACTTCCGTCTTATGGATTCCGTTATAACCATGTTATAACGGAAAACAATAACGGAATCCATAACAGTGATGTGAACTCATCCTTACTAGCAGCCTTCCTGGAGCCATAACTTTAGTATTTTTCTGTTCACATATCTGAATGAGGGCTTGGTTTTTGCAAGATGTTTATATCAGAGGTGCTACCTGGGTGAAAAAGGGGATATGCCCAGATGATGTATGTATGAACCCGGACAACTCCTTTAACTACCATGAACCCTGCCTGCTTGTTTTTGATCTATCATATATGACTCTCTGCTATATATTTTATACCCAGTATAATGTCAGTTCTTGAAATTAGCCACTGCAGTGATCAGCAGTTAATTAAATTATGCACCACTGGAGATTTGGGCTTTAATTAATAAAATTAAATTTCTGAACCAAGTTGCACATTCTAATAATATCTTCTGTTCATACTTATTAAGGGGTTTTCAATTATATTACAATAACCTTACATGGCCACTTTCCAGCTCTCTCTCTTGTGTTCATTAATTTGTGACAATAGAAAATCAACCTGCTATTATACTCCCTTTGTTGTTTTTTTATTTCGGTTATAATATATTCATTTTTTTTTACTCTAGGTTTCTCCGAGACATGGGGAACCTCTGTTTACCAGGAAAGATTAAAGGACCTTAACATGTATAGCTTGGAAGAAAGGCGAGACAGAGGGGATATGATAGAAACTTTTAAATACATAAAGGGAATCAACAAAGTAAAAGAGGAGAGAATATTTAAAATAAGAAAAACTGCTACAAGAGGACATAGTTTTAAATTAGAGGGGCAAAGGTTTAAAAGTAATATCAGGAAGTAAGAGAGTAGTGGATGCATGGAATAGCCTTCCTGCAGAAGTGGCAGCTGCAAATACAGTGAAGGAGTTTAAGCATGCATGGGATAGGCATAAGGCCATCCTTCATATAAGATAGGGCCAGGGGCTATCCATAGTACTCCGTATATTGGGCAGACTAGATGGGCCAAATGGTTCTTATCTGCCGACACATTCTATGTTTATATGGCCAGACAGTGGGCGAAAGATAAAGAAAAAAACAATCTCATCAGGGCTGATCCCCCTTCTCCTCCACTTCTGATCCCTGCTGGACCACAATTGTGGCGTTTCCTCTAAATGCAAATTACTGCAGCCAGGCCTCAATGGTGCTATGTAGAGGAATGGCATGTGACTGTTACCATTGATTGCCCAGCACCAGTAATTTGCATGTAGATGGCATGTCACACTTATGGTCTAGCAGGGAGCTCAGCACTGGACCTAGAGCACCGGTGACAGGTGAGAATTTTTATTAACTTTTTCACACTGGCTACCATATAAACTGCAGCCTGGCCTCAGAAAACCCCTTTAAAGGGGTCGTTCACCTTCAGGTAGTCTTTCTGTCAGACACTCACATGTAGCCAGGAACTGCTGAGTGAAGCATACTTATCTGCGCCTGGCCATTGGGTTTCGACTCCTTTACTCCCCCCACCACCGCCTCACTCCGGTCACACCTTGTTTGATGCGGGTCACATGGCTGCTACAGCAAATGACTGGCTGTACCGGTAATGAGTACTCTTTGTGTCACGTGCAGCATGTAATTGTGAGATGGGAAAACAGCACTTATTTTATAAACATTGTATTCGTGTAAATAAAGTTAAATGATTTGGACTGACATTCTGCTGTTTGCCCACAAGAGGCCACTGCTTCCTAACCATAGCTAAAAAGGACTGCATTTCTAGATTCATCTGATGTTGAAAACTCTCAGGGGGTGGAGTTACAAGCCTGGAAAGGAAGTGAAGGATCCTCTATCTTAGGGTGAGCTGGGAAGAGGCATCTTGGAGCTGTGTGTGAGGAGAATCCCTCGACATCCAGAGCTGCAGCCAAGGGGAGCTGATTGTTACCCATTACCATGAATCTTGTCCAGAGGAAGGGGAACTGCTGCCAGGAACTCAGATGGAAGCTGAGGAGTAAAGATACAGACATTGTGGTACCGCTAGTGATGAGCGTCAGGGGCAATATTTGAATTTGCAATATTTTTGCAAATATTTGGTAGAATATTCATCATATATTCGAGAATTCGCAAATTCAAGATTATTTTCTTGATTGCGAAAAATCTGCAATGTAATATTCATGTAATGCGCTCGAAATACAGGCGTGGGTCACTATATCTACATTTTTCAAGCTTCTAGAAGTTTCCTGAGACTGGAGAAAATGGTTGGCACGGCAGAACTTTACAATAGCTTTATATGCAGAGAGAGTGCTCCAATGTATTTGTGATTGCAAAATTAGCACCAATGATGCGAATATTTTGGCGCAATACGTGCAACTTCACATTTTAGCAGCTCTGACTACTTATTAGTGATTGGTGCACTAAGTATTGTTGTGAACTCATGACATCACAGCACTATGTATGTAGCATGTATGTATGGACAGCAGAATCTATCAGCTACACTATATCACTATCTAACCTACACTGACTATCTCCCACTAACTATCTGTATTAGCATATATATATATATATATATATATATATGCTAACTAACTAACTAACTAACTAACTATCAAATGTAATGACACAGGAAAGCAGAGAGCATAGCAATAACACTGCTGTCTCACTCAGATCTGCAAAATACTGCATACAAGGGCTGCTGGGGAGGTTCTTATATAGTAAGGGGTAGGCAACTTTCCTATTGGTTGCTAGGGATGTTGCTAAGCTCAGACAAAGACATTGCAGCCTTCTCATTGGCCCTCAAGCAAGAAGGGAGGTTACTGTTGAAAAAAAAAAACTAGAATATTCGAAATTACAAATATATATCACTATATTGGAAATATTCGCGAATTCTTGAAGTGCCGATATTCGCTAATAATATTTGCTATTCAAATATTCGAGCCCAACACTAGGTACCGCATGCTGGCTGGAGAAACCCTTGTTCCGTCCACAGTCACCAGCTTACACAAAGCAGACCCGGGTCGGTAAGACTAATTGTGCATGCATCTCATACAGTTTTGGCGCCTAAAATCCCAGAGACTGAGACCAGGCCTGTAGTCAGTTAGTAAGGTTTGCTGTTTGTGTCGGGCTACAAATGCTGTTAACTGCTCTTAACAAGGACTTAATGTCTAAAAGTGTTAGTTCACACCAGAGAGCTGATAAGCTTGAGAACTTATTTAAGCCAGGCTGGTGTATTCAGGAGAAACACTATAGGCAAGTGCTGTTGAACCAGTTGTTGGGGGAGGGAATTATTATAGCATGGAATAAGATTGTAAGCCGTTGTGCTGTACCGCATACTAGCCCGCATTACGCACCCAACAATTGTTCCTGACTAAGGTAATAACAGGTAAGGCGTGGCTGGTCTATTTGAGCCCGCCAGTAGGTAAATTTACAGCTAATACCTCCAGCATCCAATGGAGGGCGCCGCACTGTACAGCACAAGGGCCCCAGCCACTGGCTGGGTGTATGTAAATTTAATTGTGCGTAACCAGCATCTGTGGTTGCGTTCATGACTACGTTTAAGTAAAAAAAATTGGGCAATACTGGTGTTTAAGTTGCTTTCCTTGTTTGTGACTTCGCTGTATCCTGGAGAGCTCACCCTGGTACATGGCTTACACAATAAATGTTACAGAGAGGACGGACAGGACAGACTGTGGTAATGGAGATTGCATACAAGAGCTGCTGCTCATTAACCTGATTCCCATCTCCTCTCTGTACTTCAAGTCTCCTCATTAACTGCAATCCTACAAAGAATGAGCTGAAGATCTTATCAGCTGTATTCCGGATCATAATCCCTGACAAGCAGAGCAGATAGGATGATGAGGCAGCTCTTTAGCTGAGTGTTGTGAAGTAAATTGTCCTGCTGTGCGATTAGGACAGGCTTTGTGCATACTAATAGGATGGTGGCCATTTTATTTCTCCTAATGATTGCTCCCTAGACTAAATGAGCCATTATAACTAAAGAAAAATAGTTGGGAATATATTTATAATAATATCTCTGGATTGCAGCAGGTGTCATAGCTGGGGGGTTTCTTTTGTTTTAAATACCAGACACCTATAGGAAATTTAATTGCAGACATTTAAACTCAGATGTTGTGGTCAGTTCTTACCACAGCATCTGCACAGCTATTTCAGGGCCCGAATGGCTCCCCCAGGTGGAAATCTGGGGAACAATTTGCTTTCACTGGTAGCCTTGTCCAGGTGTATGCATAAAATCACACTCCATGGTACTCAAAAAGACTGCCGATTTTACCCAGGTGTAGTACCCCGTAGTAGGGTACTTGCAAAATCCTTTCTTGTTATTTAAATGTTATTTAATGTTGCAATGTATTGTATAACCCAGTATAGTTTTGTATGGATATGGCAGGGTTAACAATCCTGACTCTGCACTTGTAGGAAGCTAGGTTCAGTCAGTGAGCCTCTAGTGTTAGCTGAGGTAGTGAGAGGAGCTACATGTGCTCACTCCTTGGAGCTTTGCATCAAGATAGCCATCTCTACTTTACAGTAAAAAAAGGGAAAGAACTAGAAGATCCAGAATCCTCATGGCCGAGCATTGGAGTCAGTCAGTAAGATATTCACTGTTTAAGGCCTCATGCACATGACCGTATTTTTTCTGCATCTGATCCACATTTTTTGCAGATCGGATGCAGACTCTCATTTCAATGGAGCTGCAAAACATGCGGACAGCACACTGTGTA
Organism: Bufo bufo; assembly: GCF_905171765.1. Lineage (NCBI taxonomy): Eukaryota > Metazoa > Chordata > Amphibia > Anura > Bufonidae > Bufo > Bufo bufo. The sequence goes on from NC_053392.1 coordinate 248,355,711, forward strand.
TGTGCATTTCGCAGTCCAAAAAAAATATAGAACATGTCCTATACTGGTTCATTTTGCACACAAGTATAGGATGTTTCTATAGAAGGGAAAAATAAAATGGTGGTACAGTTCAACAGTTATGAGACCGCAAAACACATAGTCGTGTGCATGAGGCCTAAGGCCGAAAAAGACTTTACTGCAGTGAGAGGGACATTGTTAATACACCCTGGCATGCTTTGACACAGCCCTGGCCCGCCAGATCTCAATTCTGTTCCCCTCAGCTGGGAATTATAGACAAATCTGCAGGAATCTTATTGCCAACCTTAGATTCTGCATAGAGAGACTTTGGAGAGATAGAGGAAAGGAGGACTACAGGCCCTATCATTGCTTATATCCTTAGATTGCTATACGGGAAGATTTCCACTGTGCATTGTTTTGAACTGTGATACCGTTTGATGTACTACATCTCCCATTCTGCACTTTAGTAAAAAGAGGCATCTATTTTCTACAACTGGCTTACTGACTCCAGAACCAGCACCGTACGCACCTACATCTCCTGCCTTGCACCCGTACAACACTCATAATACCAGGGCACCTCAACTACCATCAGGCAGGAGCCCCAACTTTAGGGCTCATGCACACAAACGTATTTTCTTCCCGTGTCCGTTACGGGGTTTTTTGCTGACCATATGCGGAACAATTAATTTCAATGGGTTGACAAAAAAAACGGAAGTTACTCCGTGTGCATTCCATTTCCGTATGTCCGTATTTCCATTCCGCAAAAAATAGAATATGTGCTATTATTGCCCGCGTTACGGACAAGGTTAGTACTGTTATATTAGGGGCCCGCTGTTCAGTTCCGCAAAAATCCGGAATGCACACGGACTTCATCCGTATTTTTTGCAGATCCGTTTTTTGCGGACCGCAAAATACATACGGTCGTGTTCAAGAGGCCTTAGGGTGTGCTCTGAGACAAGAAAGGATGTGCCCCCCTGTCACTGCCCGGTCCTAGAGAGCATCTGTGTGAGGATTGCCACTGTGAATAACTGCGGCGCATGTAAGTCCAAGGACATTGAAACATCACATCTTTATCAAGCGTCACTCTGCTTGCACTGTTTATCAGGGAACACTCTTCTGGTGCTGTTTATCAGGTAGCACTCTGCTTGCACTGTTTATCATGGTGTATTTTGCTGGCACTGTTTATCAGGCGTCACTCTGCTGGCACAGTTTATAAGGGAAGACTCTGCGTCACTCTGCTGACACTGTTTATCCGGCGTCACTCTGCTGGCACTGTTTATCAGTCGTCACTCTGCTGGCACTGTTTATCAGGCGTCACTCTGCTGGCACTGTTTATCAGGCGTCACTCTGCTGGCACTGTTTATCAGGCGTCACTCTGCTGGCACTGTTTATCAGGCGTCACTCTGCTGGCACTGGTTATCAGGCGTCACTCTGCTGGCACTGTTTATCAGGCGTCACTCTGCTGGCACTGTTTATCAGGCGTCACTCTGCTGGCACTGTTTATCAGGCGTCACTCTGCTGGCACTGTTTATCAGGCGTCACTCTGCTGGCACTGTTTATCAGGCGTCACTCTGCTGGCACTGTTTATCAGGGAGCACTCTGCTTGCACAATTTATCAAGGTGTATTTTGCTGGCACTGTTTATCAGGGAGCACTCTGCTGGCACTGTTTATCATGGTGTATTTTGCTGGCACTGTTTATCAGGCGTCACTCTGCTGGCACAGTTTATAAGGGAAGACTCTGCGTCACTCTGCTGGCACTGTTTATCAGGCGTCACTCTGCTGACACTGTTTATCCGGCGTCACTCTGCTGGCACTGTTTATCAGTCGTCACTCTGCTGGCACTGTTTATCAGGCGTCACTCTGCTGGCACTGTTTATCAGGCGTCACTCTGCTGGCACTGTTTATCAGGCGTCACTCTGCTGGCACTGTTTATCAGGCGTCACTCTGCTGGCACTGTTTATCAGGCGTCACTCTGCTGGCACTGTTTATCAGGCGTCACTCTGCTGGCACTGTTTATCAGGCGTCACTCTGCTGGCACTGTTTATCAGGCGTCACTCTGCTGGCACTGTTTATCAGGCGTCACTCTGCTGGCACTGTTTATCAGGCGTCACTCTGCTGGCACTGTTTATCAGGGAGCACTCTGCTTGCACAATTTATCAAGGTGTATTTTGCTGGCACTGTTTATCAGGGAGCACTCTGCTGGCACTGTTTATCATGGTGTATTTTGCTGGCACTGTTTATCAGGCGTCACTCTGCTGGCACAGTTTATAAGGGAAGACTCTGCGTCACTCTGCTGGCACTGTTTATCAGGCGTCACTCTGCTGACACTGTTTATCCGGCGTCACTCTGCTGGCACTGTTTATCTGTCGTCACTCTGCTGGCACTGTTTATCAGGCGTCACTCTGCTGGCACTGTTTATCAGGCGTCACTCTGCTGGCACTGTTTATCAGGCGTCACTCTGCTGGCACTGTTTATCAGGCGTCACTCTGCTGGCACTGTTTATCAGGCGTCACTCTGCTGGCACTGTTTATCAGGCGTCACTCTGCTGGCACTGTTTATCAGGCGTCACTCTGCTGGCACTGTTTATCAGGCGTCACTCTGCTGGCACTGTTTATCAGGGAGCACTCTGCTTGCACAATTTATCAAGGTGTATTTTGCTGGCACTGTGTATCAGGGAGCACTCTGCTGGCACTGTTTATCGCTGGCACTGTTTATCGCTGGCACTGTTTATCAGGGGACATTACTGTCTGCTGGCACTGTTTAGCAAGAGGCACTGTATTGCACTTCAATGAGGTGGCCAAGTAAAAAAAAATGTCTACCATCATAGTCACTAATTTATCTCATATTTCTCTGCATGTATCAAAAATTATTTAAAAAAAGCTGCAGGGAATGTTATATATATATATATATATATATATATATATATAAAAAATATATTAGTCACCGCTCCAGCACCAGTGCCTTGGTGGTATATGCTGGTCTTTGATCTCCTGTAGAGATGTCATGCCATACATCCACATGACTGGTTCAACCAATTGCGGGACTCAGTGGCCATGTACAGGTGATATAGAAATGTACTTGATGTTGTAGTTTGTACTTGACCCTTTCACCAGGCCTGAAAAGGACTTAATGACAGTCACTTCATCAGCTCATGAAGTGGTTTAATGACCCTTTTTTATTTGTTGGGCTGCTCAAACAATTTTTGCAATGTTTATTAAATGTCACATACGGCTCATATGTTTTTAGAGAATTTGTTTTCTTTTTTAGTTTAATTTGGGGAAAACTGTAAAACAAATGTTACAAAGTACCGTACATAGCTCTGTATTGTTATATATATATATGTTGAACAAAAGTTTAAACTGAGAAAATGTACCATTTTAAGGGAAAAATGTGTTGAATCAGAATTTCATGGTGTCAACAAATCCCCAAAAAGTTGGGACAAGGCCATTTTCACCACTGTGTGGCATCTCCCCTTCTTCTTACAACACTCAACAGACATCTGGGGACCGAGGAGACCAGTTTCTCAAGTTTAGAAATAGGAATGCTCTCCCATTCTTGTCTAATACAGGCCTCTAACTGTTCAATCGTCTTGGGCCTTCTTTGTTGCACCTTTGTTTATGATGCGCCAAATGTTCTCTATAGGTGAAAGATCTGGACTGCAGACTGGCCATTTCAGTACCCGGATCCTTCTCCTACGCAGCCATGATGTTGTGATTGATGCAGAATGTGGTCTGGCATTATCTTGTTGAAAAATGTAGGGTCTTTCCTGAAAGAGATGATGTCTGGATGGGAACATATATTGTTCTAGAACCTGAATATATTTTTCTGCATTGATGGTGCCTTTCCAGACATGCAAGCTGCCCATGCCACACGCACTCATGCAACCCCATACCATCAGAGATGCAGGCTTCTGAACTGAGCGTTGATAACAACTTGGGTTGTCCTTGTCCTTTTTGGTCCGGATGACATGGCGTCCCAGATTTCCAAAAAGAACTTCGAATCGTGACTCGTCTGACCACAGAACAGTCTTCCATTTTGCCACACTCCATTTTAAATGATCCCTGGCCCAGTGAAAACGCCTGAGCTTGTGGATCTTGCTTAGAAATGGCTTCTTCTTTGCACTGTAGAGTTTCAGTTGGCAACGGCGGATGGCACGGTGGATTGTGTTCACTGACAATGGTTTCTGGAAGTATTCCTGAGCCCATTCTGTGATTTCCTTTACAGTAGCATTCCTGTTTGTGGTGCAGTGTCGTTTAAGGGCCCGGAGATCACGAGCATCCAGTATGGTTTTACGGCCTTGACCCTTACGCACAGAGATTGTTCCAGATTCTCTGAATCTTCGGATGATGTTATGCACAGTCGATGATGATAGATGCAAAGTCTTTGCAATTTTTCGCTGGGTAACACCTTTCTGATATTGCTCCACTATCTTTCTGCGCAACATTGTGGGAATTGGTGATCCTCTACCCATCTTGGCTTCTGAGAGACACTGCCACTCTGAGAAGCTCTTTTTATACCCAATCATGTTGCCAATTGACCTAATTAGTGTTAATTGGTCTTCCAGCTCTTCGTTATGCTCAAATTTACTTTTTCAAGCCTCTTATTGCTACTTGTCCCAACTTTTTGGGGATTTGTTGACACCGTGAAAATTGGAATCAACTTATTTTTCCTTTAAAATGATACATTTACTCGGATTAAACATTTGATCTGTCATCTACGTTCTATTACAAATAAAATATTGACATTTGCCATCTCCACATCATTGCATTCAGTTTTTATTCACAATTTGTTTAGTGTCCCAACTTTTTTGGAATCCGGTTTGTATGTATGTATGTATGTATGTATGTATATATATATATATATATATATATATATATTATACACACACACACACACACATATACATGATTGGGGCAACTGTAGCAACAGTTTCAGTTGGCATGTTTTTTTTTGTCATTCTGGAGAGCATTTACTATGTAAAATAATAATAATAAACCACTGTACTGGAGCTCTAGTTACAGAGGGAAAACAGCCTCCTGTGGAGAATTTTATGCCTGAGGGGGGCTTAGCCGCTTCCTCTATATATAAAGAAGAAGGCATAAGCGGTAATAAACCTTCGCTGATAGCCAGGGATCCAACCTGCTCCTGCTAGGCTACAGTAGAACAATCTTTAATCCCATGCCCCACATGTACAGCGTACATGTACAGGTTAAAGCCCTGCACCAAGCAGCTTACAATCGGGAGCCATTTGTAAAAAAATATATATATAAAAATATATTTTTCAAGCAAATAACTACCGTATTTTAGACACACCTTTTCTCCTCAATCTTGTACTGTGGTGCATCTAATAGTCCAAATGCGGACATTAGAAACAGGAGACTTTGAGCTCAGTTACTAACAGGTCTTGGCACTGGGGCACTGTGATAAAACGCTGTGGCTTGTAATGTGACGAGGAACTGTGGCTGTCATAGCCGGGGGGCACTGTGACTGGCATTGTGATGAGGCACTACTGCTGGCATAGCCAAGAAGTACTGAAAATGGCATAGTCAGTGGACTCTAAGACTGCCATTGTCAGGGAGCTTTACGGCTGCTAATTTGATGAGGCACTGTGGCTGGCATAGTCAAGGGGCACTGTGGTTGGCAATGTTATGAGGCTTTGGAATTTGTACTGTGTCTGTACCACATCAACAGCCCTCCAGCCTCCCATATACCTGCTGTATCTGCCTTAGGGGGCCCCCCTCTGATCGATTTTATCATCTAAAATGACAGAGGTTCTCATCTGTGAATAAGGCATAACAGAGTATATATAGGAGTTAAGTATCATCTTTATTTATATCTTCCTATTTTTCTTTACTCCCTACATTTATTATTTTATATCACCTCCTGATGAGCTGCTGTATGCAGCTGAAACGCGTTGGGGTTGTTTTTGTTTATACACTATTACATCTGTATGTGTTTTTTGTTTTTTTTCTCTGGATTTATTTATTTTCGATCCAGTTCTGTGAGTAGGGTTTCACTAGGGCCGTAGAAAGACTTAGGTACGGGGGCAGGGTGTCTCCACCATCAGGAGACATCCCTGTGCATAGGATATTACATCTACAGGGAGTGCAGAATTATTAGGCAAGTTGTATTTTTGAGGATTAATTTTATTATTGAACAACCACCATGTTCTCAATGAACCCAAAAAACTCATTAATATCAAAGCTGAATATTTTTGGAAGTAGTTTTTAGTTTGTTTTTAGTTTTAGCTATTTTAGGGGGATATCTGTGTGTGCAGGTGACTATTACTGTGCATAATTATTAGGCAACTTTACAAAAAACAAATATATACCCATTTCAATTATTTATTTTTACCAGTGAAACCAATATAACATCTCAACATTCACAAATATACATTTCTGACATTCAAAAACAAAACAAAAACAAATCAGTGACCAATATAGCCACCTTTCTTTGCAAGGACACTCAAAAGCCTGCCATCCATGGATTCTGTCAGTGTTTTGATCTGTTCACCATCAACATTGCGTGCAGCAGCAACCACAGCCTCCCAGACAGAGAGGTGTACTGTTTTCCCTCCTTGTAAATCTCACATTTGATGATGGACCACAGGTTCTCAATGGGGTTCAGATCAGGTGAACAAGGAGGCCATGTCATTAGATTTTCTTCTTTTATACCCTTTCTTGCCAGCCACGCTGTGGAGTACTTGGACGCGTGTGATGGAGCATTGTCCTGCATGAAAATCATGTTTTTCTTGAAGGATGCAGACTTCTTCCTGTACCACTGCTTGAAGAAGGTGTCTTCCAGAAACTGGCAGTAGGACTGGGAGTTGAGCTTGACTCCATCCTCAACCCGAAAAGGCCCCACAAGCTCATCTTTGATGATACCAGCCCAAACCAGTACTCCACCTCCACCTTGCTGGCGTCTGAGTCGGACTGGAGCTCTCTGCCCTTTACCAATCCAGCCACGGGCCCGTCCATCTGGCCCATCAAGACTCACTCTCATTTCATCAGTCCATAAAACCTTAGAAAAATCAGTCTTGAGATATTTCTTGGCCCAGTCTTGACGTTTCAGCTTGTGTGTCTTGTTCAGTGGTGGTCGTCTTTCAGCCTTTCTTACCTTGGCCATGTCTCTGAGTATTGCACACCTTGTGCTTTTGGGCACTCCAGTGATGTTGCAGCTCTGAAATATGGCCAAACTGGTGGCAAGTGGCATCTTGGCAGCTACACGCTTGACTTTTCTCAGTTCATGGGCAGTTATTTTGCGCCTTGGTTTTTCCACACGCTTCTTGCGACCCTGTTGACTATTTTGAATGAAACGCTTGATTGTTCGATGATCACGCTTCAGAAGCTTTGCAATTTTAAGAGTGCTGTATCCCTCTGCAAGATATCTCACTATTTTTGACTTTTCTGAGCCTGTCAAGTCCTTCTTTTGACCCATTTTGCCAAAGGAAAGGAAGTTGCCTAATAATTATGCACACCTGATATAGGGTGTTGATGTCATTAGACCACACCCCTTCTCATTACAGAGATGCACATCACCTAATATGCTTAATTGGTAGTAGGCTTTCGAGCCTATACAGCTTGGAGTAAGACAACATGCATAAAGAGGATGATGTGGTCAAAATACTAATTTGCCTAATAATTCTGCACGCGGTGTATAGGGTTATCTAGGGAAAGATCTTTCCCACAGATTTACCTACCACCCCCAGCCTCCCAGTTAATATTGAATCTATTGTCCATCCTATCTATAGTAGGAGTTTTTTTGTAAAATATTCATCTTATATAGGATATCACTTGAGCAAACTGCTTTTGCTCTATAACCCATTTAATAATAAAGGTATTGTTTTTAATTAGGCACGTTAATTCCTCTTTTTTCCACATCAACTGTATATCACCCATGGGATTTAAACAGGACAAACTGTATTTTCTATTTTTATGCTTCTATTTGTGAGGGCGTCTTATGGTCTGGTGCATCTTCTAGTCTGAAAAATAATCACCTTTGCCTTCTCCTTTGAATTTGTTGCCTAGTACATGTATTTTGATGTTCTCGTATCAACTGCTTGCAAGCCTTCTGTTTCAGTCTTCATTTTCTCCTCTGGCTTATTGCAAAGACGATCTGCTGGTCATGACACTTGGTTTCACCCTGGCCGTAATTCCACATGACTCCGGACATTCCTATGGTATACCTCCCGCAGAGCTAGGGACCTGGAACTGAGCTATGGCGAGCAGGTGAGTATGCTTTTTCTCAACAGGTACAGCAGGCTTGGCATCAAATTTTAAAATGTACAAAAACCTGAAAAACCACTTTAACATGTTAATAACAGTACTGCCTGTGGCATATAGCCATACATATGCGTTTTTATGCAGCTAAACCAGGAGTGGATTCAATGAAGAGAAATATCTGTCCTTTATACTTTCTCTTCTTTTATAATCCACAATCTTCAAAAATTGGCATAACAAAACCTGCAAGTGTGACCATGCCCTGTCGCATCTAGTTTGCGATGTGGGAGAGAGATGTAACTTCCTATAGTGAACTTTACAGCTAGGCAGCTTTAACAAATAAGGACATCAGCATAATTGTTACAATATGGTACATTGATGTACCATCTGCCTGTGTCTTGAAATAAAAATCCTGCAATTACAGAAGTGAATATAGAGGTCTCTTAGTTAAAAGGAGAGAAGAAAAAATAATGAGGCACAAGGCAACCTTGTATGTGGGAAGCAGTGAAAGCATAACTTAACTGCATGGGTGTCACGGATGCGATGAGGGTGGGAAACTTCACACCGAGCACAGGAGGAAAGGGGATAGGAACTAGGCCTGGAAATTAGGGTAAAGGAGAAGGTCACCTCCTAGAACAACCCTAATCCAAGTCCTGACTAACTATCAGTATGAACTGACCTCGATGGTAGGAAAGTTCATACACAGGAACCTAAAGCCCTAACACACCCTGTAGTGCCCTGGTATAGTGACAGGACTTGAGACAACCTATTTCTCCACCAGAAGAATGAACAGGAGTCTAGCTCAGGCCTAAATCCAAAAGACGGGAAATACAAATAAAATACAAATAGGAAAGACGACACTTAACTTCACATTGAGCAAAGGCAGCGCCAGGGGCTCAACTGAGATCCAACAACCAGCTAGCCCAGAGTCCAGAAACTGAAGCTATAAACCGCACCCCCAAAAGGGGTAAGCAGTAATAAATAGGGGAAGTTAAAGACCAAACCAACAACACCTGCCGGAGGTGTGGTCATTTCCAAAACAACACAGACACAAATGATCCACAAGGAACTATTCAAATTAACCCACGTGTTGCCAGTCTCTCTGATCTCCTGGCACCTGTCACGGGAGTGTCCGTGACAATGGGATGTGAATGTGATAATGATATGAGGACTTCACACATTACTAAATCACATTTATGGTTCGCTAAATTAGAGTACAATGAAATCCAGCTCTTACTTTTTCTGCATTTTCAAGTGTCTTAATAATCTTTTTATTGGTTCAAATAGTTTTTATGTTATTAATTGATGAAAGAAATCCGAGAAAGCAAATAACAGTTGAATTGTGACTGCATTCATATAAGAAACCAATATGAAAAAATAGCTAGTGTTATAAACTTAAAGGGGCATTCCAGGCCAGCCTTCACAATTTATCACAGTCAGTGGACTGGATAATAAGTGTTAATAAGGATATGACTATTGGGACCCTGTCATTCCCCACCAGCATGTCAATGGTTGGAAGAGATCCCCTAAACCTTCCTCTTCTAAACTCCTTGGTAACACAGAACTGCCAATACTATACTCGGACAGAGTGTTTCTTCTCCCCAAGTGCATTATTTTACATCTGGAAACAAGGGATCCAATCTCTGGGACCTCCACCAATCGCAACAAAAGGGCCACAACTCTGATTTATAGTAGCACTATAAAGAATTTACAGATTCCTTAAACAAGAATTGGTGGCTCTTTAAATTCAGAGAAAAGAAAGGCCAAGGCCTACACATTTTAGATGAGTATGGGCAAATTGAAAGAAAGCCTTTTTAACTGATACGAATAGATATCTTAATAGAAATCTCCCAAGAACAAAGGGAAAAAATGTCATATGGTAAAATGGCAAGAAGAAACTATTATGGAGAAGAAATGTAATCATTTGAAAGGGAAAAATATCTAAAAAACCGTAACAGAGAGGATGAATAGTTGTCAGTCACTAAAAAGAGGGAGTGCTTCTTTAAGGTAGAGCTGTAGGTGGGGGAGCTAAGGGAAGGCCCTTGTACTGGGTGCATTTATTAAGGGATATGGAGGGGTTGCATGACTACAGTGTCTAGAGATCCAACTTCCCCTCCCTTTCCTGCTTGTGTTCCATTAAAGGGGTATTCCAGTCATTTTATGCATTTGTTTGTATATTAGCAAATCATACAATTTTCATATATATGTGTATTTAAAATTCTGCACATATCATTCTCATATTAGGCAGTTGACCCCTATATATCCAGCACAATGGTATAGCCTATGTATTAGTCCTATGTAATGCATCCATGGTCTAACTGAAACATGGCATCAGTCATAAGACAAACTTTACCCCCTGACATTTAGTAAGCAACATTGTTACATCACATATGTGTGCTGGGTCAGCACACAGGACACATCCATGTGACAAATAAATAAAGGCGGAATAATGATTTTTTATTGCGGTTATTACAATAACTACATAATTGTGTGTATGTACATGGCTGCTTGTGTTTAGATGTATCAATTTTATTATTTGTGGTCGGATAGGCTATCAGAAAGGTGAACCTAACCTATCTAACCCCTATCTACAACAAGCAGTGGAGTTATGCCATGACTGCCGTGGTAGGGCAGCCTAAAGGGGCCAAAAAGAGCAGACCTTGTTTAGAGTAAATATATACATACCGTTACGACACCCGATTTTGAACAGAAAAGACCTTTCACGATGAAGGTGCGGAATATACCGTATAGATCAGTGACTTCCATCTACCTTACCTCTTTGTCATGTGTACCGCCACATCGTTCTTGGAGATGGTTAATGCTGATGCAATTGAAAGAGTGGCTGGTAGCCAGGAACGATTTACTCCTATGTTGACTAACATATGACCCTATAACGAGAAGGTCTGAATCCTGAGAGCTGCAGACTGAAACAAACAATGGTGAATCTGTTGGAAGGGCCTAGATGAACTCCAACCATCCGCCAAGGGCCCTGATCGGGCACCGACTGTTCCTGGTGGCAAAATACTTTACCTCTACTTATTCCCCAGGCCACACTTCCTATTAAGGGCCCAAAAGTCAGAACATGGCGTCTGCCGTCTTACTGTAGCAGTAAATTAAGTGAAATGTGTAAACCCACCAGGCCTGGGGAACCATCCACAGGAATACATGGCTATTTCGATTAACAAGCTAATGTTGCCTGTAATAAGGACAGAACGTACACAATACCTGCAGTTGTGACAGAAAATGCTTAAGGTCGTGATGAACTATGTATGCTGCGCTTGTAGTCGTGATAGGACTTGTCGTGTCAGAAGACATGACAGACTTCGCAAACTGCGCCTTATTACTGTACCTCCTACTGGAAGATGGACCGATACCCAGAACTTAGGCCGGACACCAACACCCTCGGCCCCAGTTTGTAGATGAAGTAAGCATGCCTGGGAGAAGATGATGTCCGCAAAGGCAGGCTTGGGATGACTGCTTATAAAAACCATGAAAACCCAACAACCTAGAAAATAAAAAAGTCAGTTAAAACAATAACGTGAGTAAGACTCTAATGGCACAAGCCACACGTGCGAGCCACCACAAGAAAATTGTATTGCGAGCCACAGATGACCGAGCCATGCGAGCGGGTCTGAGGGCAGAAAAAGACATGGAACTTCTTGTGGGACCACGCAGCCGGCCTCGAATGGCAGAGTTATGTGTGTAAAATTTAAACGGAGAAGCCATGCGTGAGAGACTCTAATGGCGGAGTCATATGTAACACTAAAAGGGAGAAACCATGCGTGAGAGACTAATGGCGGAGTCATATGTAACACTAAAAGGGAGAAGCCATGCGTGAGAGACTAATGGCGAAGCCATGCGTGGGAGGCTCTAATGGCGGAGTCATGTGTGTAAAACTAAAACGGAGAAGCCATGCGTGAGAGACTAATGGCGGAGCCATATGTGTAAAACTAAAACGTAGAAGCCATGCGTGAGACTCATGGCGGAGCCATATGTGTAAAACTAAAACGGAGAAGCCATGCGTGAGAGACTCTAATGGCGGATTTTTTAATTAAATTTATTTTTTTTAAACCACTTATGCAGCACCAGTATGACTTGGGGACTCGCATGACCATGACCCTCTCCGACAATAAACCTAGGACGCTAACCAGCCTACAACCATATTGTACCCCTAACGAACAACATGAAGAACGGTCATCGGGCCCCCGAAGCCATGAAGCCCCCTGAAGCCAAGAGACTGACCTGGATGATCTTACCGTGACAATAAGTAATTAAAACGTGAGCCAGACCTAATGGAAAATGCATAGACATTAGTGATCCGAACCACTTGCATGAACGAAACATTAACCAACTGCGAAATTGAAACAGATGGGAGAAAAACAAGAGCCAGAGACATTGCAGTTCGCTAAGAAAAGACCCTCGTCGTGACAAAGGAATGAACAACTGTGAAAACATAGTAGGAACTTACTCCTATTGGCCCACTGTCCGCTAGGGAGCTATTTGGTTAACTGGGGCGGGAGATCAATCTGAGTGAATGTGAACCAGAAGTAAAAGAGACTAGTCTGAGTGAATGCAAACCAGGATTAAAGAACACCACCCATTTTATTTATTTTTTTCCCCCCATTTTCTCCTCTTCCCCCCAAGTAAACAGAAAAAGGTAGGCCTAAGGAATGTAACAAACCACCGAGGAAAGAAACGTAAGCCTGAAAAGAAAGCAGCTATGTTTATCGGAAGAGCAGTATCAGAGCAGTGTGCTGATAGCCCTAGTAAGAATACTGAGTAACCATTATGTAGCAATGAAGAGAAATGCAGCTTTAAGTGGAAGCAGAGTATAACACATGATGTAAGAACAAGTGGGTGAATGCAGCTCTGGATGTGAGTGGTGCCTAAAAACATGGTATGGGCACAGCTCTGAGTATGAGCAGCATGGTATAAAGCAGCCGTATGAATGCAATCTGAAAGTGAGCAGAGTATTAATGTAATGCAACAGCGGACGCATGAACGCAGCTCTAGTAGTGAATAGTGTATAGGACAAAATGTAAATGCAGACACACGGATGTAGCTTTGAAGGTAACAATCCTAACCACGATCATTTGACCATTGGAGCCCAACACCCTTCGCCCCAGAGCGCTACAAGTCACGAACCGTGTAACCAAGTCCGATCCTACCATGAATGCCAGCACTCGCCTGGCACCTTCTGCCATTGCCCAGGCGCAACCGAACCTCCACATGATGCTACAGTGTTTTGTTTTTTTTTCCTTTTTTTAAATCATCGACCATTGATCCACATTTACCATCACTTAAACCCAGCACGCGTAGCTTGAGCCAACTGCAGACACGCGCCCCGCATGTAACGCAGGTATCAGAAAACATACAACCATGTCCACTCTAAGCACATGCTACCCCAATAACTGAATGCAATGGCCCCACCAGGCCTCTGAATAGCCAGACAAACAATACAAACAACCAAGGTTCGACCATTAGCGCCCAAACTCTGCTTCATCCCAGAGCGCTACATGTCGCGGACCACAGCGTGGGTCCCGTACAAACAACTCCGATCCTACCATGAATACCAGCGCCCTCCTGAGACATTCTGCCGTAGCCCAGCCGTAAGGAGCCTACACACCATGCTGCTTTATCCTAGAGCTGACTCAGAAGTAGTGAAATCAGCTGAATCATCATTAGCCTGGGCCCACAGGTGCCTATAAATAGCCTAGTAATCAGCCAGCCTGGGCCCATAGGTGCATATAATTAGCCTTGTAATCAGCCTCCCCTCCCACACCACAAATGCAGCAATATATTTGCTTAATACATATTAAAATATGTAGAAAAAGGCAAGATGGAAAATAGAATACAGAGAAGCGAAGGGCATATATTCTACTGGACTGTCATGTACCCCCACAAGGCTAATAAGCACTTACCGGGTACCAGGTCAAATGCTGTGTCTCACAGACACCCATATATGCACCACAGAGGGTGTATAATATAGACACCCCAGTGGGAGATATTATAACGTCATCAATTATATAAGGGAATTCCCAGGATGTTAGTGAGATCCACACCCTGCGTCCTTGGTAACCATAGACAACATGTATATAACAAGCGTAGTAACAGTGTATCCACAGCCTAGTCTATAGCACAACACAATGATGGTATATATACGGCCTGATCAATAACATAGGCCTAATATGGATGTGATATATAACAGTGTATATAGTAGTGTCTTTATAGACACACCTGACACGGGACGTACCTGAAGACATGACAGAGCACAAAGAGATATAATGACCCTAAGCGCAGGACCTCAACGCGCGTTTAACCTCAGCGGCTTCATCAGGAGCCCTTCGCTTCTCTGTATTCTATTTTCCATCTTGCCTTTTTCTACATATTTTAACCACCTCCGGACCGCCTAACGCAGGATCGTGTTCCGGAGGTGGCCGCGCTGCGCAGAGTCACGCATATACGCGTCATCTCGCGAGACGTAAGATTTTCTTGTGAACGCGCGCACACAGGCGCGCACGTTCACAGGATCGGAAGGTAAGCGAAGTGGATCTCCAGCCTGCCAGCGGTGATCGTTCGCTGGCAGGCTGGAGATGTGATTTTTTTTAACCCCTAACAGGTATATTAGACGCTGTTTTGATAACAGCGTCTAATATACCTGCTACCTGGTCCTCTGGTGGTCCCTTTTGTTTGGATCGACCACCAGAGGACACAGGTAGCTCAGTAATAAGAAGCACCACACTACACTACACCCCCACTGTCACTTATTAACTCCTTATTCACCCCTGATCACCCCATATAGACTCCCTGATCACCCCCCTGTAATTGATCACCCCCCTGTCATTGATCACCCCCCTGTAAGGCTCCATTCAGATGTCCGTATGATTTTTACGGATCCACTGATACATGGATCGGATCCGCAAAACACATACGGACGTCTGAATGGAGCCTTACAGGGGGGTGATCAATGACGGGGGTGATCACCCCATATAGACTCCCTGATCACCCCCCTGTCATTGATCACCCCCCTGTAAGGCTGCATTCAGATGTGCGTATGTTTTTTACGGATCCATGGATACATGGATCGGATCCGCAAAACACATACAGGCGTCTGAATGGAGCCTTACAGGGGGGTGATCACCCCATGTAGTCTCCCTGATCACCCCCCTGTCATTGATCACCCCTTGTAAGGCTCCATTCAGACGTCCGTATGATTTTTACGGATCCACTGATACATGGATCGGATCCGCAAAACACATACGGACATCTGAATGGAGCCTTATAGGGGGGTGATCATTGACAGGGGGGTGATCACCCCATATAGACTCCCTGATCACCCCCCTGTCATTGATCATCCCCCTGTCATTGATCACCCCCCTGTAAGGCTGCATTCAGATGTCCGTATGATTTTTACGGATCCACTGATGCATGGATCGGATCCGCAAAACACATACGGACATCTGAATGGAGCTGTCAGTACCAGAGCTTTGAGACGTTCTCACAGCTCTGTTTCTCCACCCCTGTGATGATGTCACTACTAGAGCTTGGAGGAGTTCTCACTGCTCTGTTTCTCCGCCCCTGGGATGAGGTCTTTACTTTCTGTTTCCTTCCTCCCAGCTGTTCCTCCTATGTTTGATTTCTCTGCCTTTAAATCACCCCTCCTCCTTTATAGGGTGTGGATTATATTTCTCATTTGAGTTGTAGCTCTTGCTTGAGTATCTTCACTTGTATGCTATCATTTCACTGGACCTGTGTTCTGCTGCAGCAAGTACTCCGGATATTGCCAGCTGTCTTTGGATCCGTCTTCACTGCTGCTGCAGCTCCTTCAGCTAAGTGTGCAGACATTGTAGTGTATCTGTTTGTTTTCTGACTGGATCCGAGGCGACCACGGTTCCCTCCATATACTGAGCAGGGCACCGGTGGCCGTGCCCCTTCCACTATTGTAGGGGTTACAGTGGTCATCAGTCTTAGGTACGCGGGCATGCCTCGTTCCACCATTTGGATCCGGGCATGTGCTTAGCAGCATAGGGAGAGCTTTGAGGGTCTGACAGGGGTCACCCTTTATCCTCCCTAGTTTGGGTCCGGTCAGTAGCTCTATTTACTGTGTATGCTCTTGTTGCTCACATACAGCCGTGACAGGAGCCTTATAGGGGGGTGATCAATGACAGGGGGGTGATCACCCCATATAGAAAAAAATCATGTGGTCTCTAGGACCTTAGCGTGTTTATGCAGCCTCACCGGCAGTACATTAAAACTAGTCTTTATTATTCTTACTACTAAAAGAACATATAAGTCTGGGGATCAAAAGATTAAAACTATCAGGAAACAGTCATGATCGGGATGTCAGTCTTTGTGGCTAAGATGTGTTTCACTTCTTACACCTATGTGACCCTATGGGCTTGGATCGCACATTTAGTGCCAACTTGTATTAATTTAGGATCCCTGCACGACCTTCCTGCCTAAAAACTGAAGCCTGCTTCCCTACATGTTTCGCCGAGCGATTCGGCGTCTTCAGGGGAAACTCACAGGTTCAAATGTTGGGGGCGGGGTCTGGGCATTTAAGTCCTCGGTTTTCGCATGCTAACGCTATCAGCCAATCACAGTGGCTGTCTCTCAAGGGACGCGTTCGGCGTCATATGTGCCTAACTTAATCGGGGCTGAGATTCGCTGTAGTCGTTTCTGATGTCTATGACATCACACTTGGTGCGCGGCGCATGCGCCTTACCGGCGCTGATGCCCGTAGCTCGTCGTGTTCTTTCGCGCATGCGCAGTACTCCTTATTGTCCCGATCCTGTTCTCAGGTCATCGCGCATGCTCCAGGTAATAGATCTTCGCATCCTGTCAGTGCTCTATACTTCATCAGGACTTTCATTGTTCTGTAGGTCCCTGCACGTCTCTGTTCTATATATTAGGTTAAATCAGGGGCATATTATACACTAGGTAGGGGTAAATGGATTATTTATTACCCTAGACTCATTGTCTATTATATGGAGATTACGTTATATTAATTAGGGTGTACATTATATCTATTGCAAAGTATATATTGCTGGATCAATATCTATATGTAATTTTAACCCTAATAATGAGAGGTTTATACTGGTGCACCTTATCTGGCACAGTATGCATCCTGGCCTGGGGCATGTTTCACTCCCTATGGGTATGTAGGAGGGGGTAATTATCCATGACCCCCCAACTCCTCTATTACTCAATTCCCTACTAAATGTTAGCATGCCTATATACGCCAATTTTGCATGGTTGTCCTAGATCTAACCTTTATGGTTAGTCCGTATTCATTTGTTTATTACAACCATGCCCATTGGATCCTGATTTAATAGTTATTGCTGTGCTTATTTTCTTTTACAGATCGACCCCTGTCCTGCCGAGGAACCAGCGACCAAGACACGGCACGTCCAATGGTCAGAAGACCACTCGTGAAACGAACTACACCTCATCAGGTAAGAAATGACAGATCTAATATCTAGACAGTTATCCTTATTGTATACTCATATCCCCTTTATTTGGCACGATATATCCCCCACCCCCAAAAGGATTATTTAGGGAACAAATTAATCTGATCCCTATTATTGACTCGATTCAAGGATGATTTGTGTTATCTCAATTCTATATAATGACAGAGTAGCCAGTAATTCTTATATTTACAAAAAAGATGTGAAGGTAAATCCTTCATTTAGCCCATTCGGGGCCAGAGAACGGAGACGGTAAATCCACCGCGCCTCCTCTTGCTGTAATTTACGGTCCACACTGCCCTGCCTGGGAGAGCTCCGCACCTTCTGTATCCCCCAAACCTTCAAGCCTTGTGTCCTCCCACTATGACATTCCTGTAGATGTCTGGATAGTGGCGTCTCCTCGGTGGTATTGAGGATGCTGAAGTGTTTGGAGAGCCTTCTCCTCAATTCCTGAACAGTCTTGCCAATATACAATTTATTGCACTCACATTGTATACAGTATACTACTCCAGTGCTTTTGCAATTTATGAATTCCCGGATTTTAAACGTTCGCCCATTTTGTGGGTTCATGAACTCTCTTCTAGGGATCATAAATTTACAAAAAATGCACGCTCTACATGGGTAGGATCCTGTAGTTTTGAGCCATGTTCCCTTGCTCTTTGATGTCCTCTGAAAATGACTTCGAACCAGCAATCCTTTTAGATTGGGGCCTCGTCTGTACTTTATACTCGGCTTGTAGGGAATGGAGTAATAGAGGAGTTGGGGGGTCATGGATAATTACCCCCTCCTACATACTCATAGGGAGTGGAACATGTCCCAGGCCAGGATGCATACTGTGCCAGATAAGGTGCACCAGTATAAACCTCTCATTATTAGGATTAAAATTACATATAGATATTGATCCAGCAATATATACTTTGCAATAGATATAATGTACACCCTAAATAATATAACGTAATCTCCATATAATAGACAATGAGTCTAGGGTAATAAATAATCCATTTACCCCTACCTAGTGTATAATATGCCCCTGATTTAACCTAATATATAGAACAGAGACGTGCAGGGACCTACAGAAGAATGAAAGTCCTGATGAAGTATAGAGCACTGACAGGATGCGAAGATCTATTACCTGGAGCATGCGCGATGACCTGAGAACAGGATCGGGACAATAAGGAGTACTGCGCATGCGCGAAAGAACGCGACATCTACGGACATCAGCGCCGGTAAGGCGCATGCGCCGCGCACCAAGTGTGATGTCATAGACTTTAGAAACGACTACAGCGAATCTCAGCCCCGATTAAGTTAGGCACATATGACGCCGAACGCGTCCCTTGAGAGACAGCCACTGTGATTGGCTGATAGCGATAGCATGCGAAAACCGAGGACTTAAATGCCCAGACCCCGCCCCCAACATTTGAACCTGTGAGTTTCCCCTGAAGACGCCGAATCGCTCTGCGAAACATGTAGGGAAGCAGGCTTCAGTTTTTAGGCAGGAAGGTCGTGCAGGGATCCTAAATTAATACAAGTTGGCACTAAGTGTGCGATCCAAGCCCATAGGGTCACATAGGTGTAAGAAGTGAAACACATCTTAGCCACAAAGACTGACATCCCGATCATGACTGTTTCCTGATAGTTTTAATCTTTTGATCCCCAGACTTATATGTTCTTTTAGTAGTAAAAATAATAAAGACTAGTTTTAATGTACTGCCGGTGAGGCTGCATAAACACGCTAAGGTCCTAGAGACCACATGATTTTTTTTCTCCTTGTTTGAATTATTAGCGTGGCAACCTCCTGTGGGATCCATTTGTTTGTTAAGAATGATATATTGAGGGGCTTATCCGCCCAATCCAACATAGGATCTACAATCCATGCCAGTGTTAGTGGTCACACTGCCCTGCCTTGGAGCCTCTGGAGATATACTGTATCATTGTATGCACCCATAAAAATAGCTTGGTTGCAACCCATGTCAGTGTTAGTGGTCACACTGCCCTGCTTTTGAGCCTCTGGGTATACATTGTATCATTGTATGTACTCATAAAAATAGCTTGGTTGAGACACAAGTGTAATGATATGGCAGGGTTCCTCTCCAATCAACTGAACAGTCAAACCTTTCTATCTGAGGCCAATATAGTGTTCTCAAGCGATAATCTTCCATTAAATTGCCGAGATATCTCCCAGGCGTTTAAAGAGATCAACCAGACCTATAAGAGATATATTAGATCTCTATGGGAGATCACTAGCCTGGAGACATACCTGCAGCAAAAAATTGTGTACAGAGGCATGCGAATACGCATTACCCCTAATGCACATCAGGGGGATACTGACTTTGTGAAAGGGTGGGAGGATTTGCTCACAGACAACTCCCTACGGATGCAGGCATATATATGCGACTATGAAAAGAAGCTTCTAACGAAATTGGCCTCACAATTAGAAAAATAAATAGGAGACATACAAACCTTTCGGTCGCAGCAAGAGTTTCCCATACTTGAAAATAGACTTAAAAAAAACATAGAGAACTTACAAACCGAAATAAAAGAGAGGAAGCATAAAAAGTACCTAAGAGATAGAAGAGATTTTGAGACTGGATACATCTATAATAATACGAACAGTATTAAGCCCTTCTATCCTAGGAGGACAGAACAGAGAGATTATACTGACATCTCAGAATCTGACATCTCAGAGTCAGAGGGCAATACGAGATACCCTCAAGCGGGTACGAAAAGGAGAAATAGGTATTATAGAGGAGGAAATCAAACTAAAAAATACCCACAAAATCTAGGGGACAATACGGGATCAAATCCGAATCAGAAATGGCAAAACACACCTATGACGAATCAAACGTCCCATATACAAGATGGAAACACACAACCAATGGCCTCCTCTCTGCCCTCTCTATCCGCTTCTTCCTCACTACATGGGGCACAGGGAGTCATGCCACAGATGTCAGCATCAGGGAGCAATGCCATGCCACCGTCTTTTTTAGTGCCAGGAATACAATTAAGAGACAGAGACAAGTGGGGTTACAACCAGCCGAAAATATAGAGAGTAGCAATAAATTGCAGATCATGAATATGTCTGGAGTAGATCTAGGACCCCAATATGAATCTCTACTCAGCAAGGGGCTTTCCTTTACCCCGACTCCAGGATTTAATTGTTTCACCTGGATAAAAGACTTAAATCTATTTGCCAGAAAACTAGCACTTCATAAAGAATTCAAGGAAAAGGAGAGACAAGATCCAGGCAGGAAGGAACGGGAGGCCTTATCTGTTTTGGAGGAGTTGCATAGAGAGGGCAGAGGTGAAGTCTTCACCCCTGCGGCCTCCCTAACGGATTTGAGTCCTAAATCGCGGTACACCCCTCCCTTCTCAGGATATGCCAATGTGGAGACATTCGTCAACCTAGTGACTAGGGATCTAGAGAGAATTAGAACTAAAAAGAGTGATGTCTATAACAATCTAACGGCAGATGAAAAAGGGGTATTGGAGGATCTGATCAAAAAAGATGGAATGGTCATTAAGCCCTCGGACAAAGGGGGGAACATAGTCATATTAAAGCTAAATTACTATGTAGATATGGTCATGAGATTATTAAAAGATCAAAAAACATATAAGAAACTAGAATCCAACCCCACAATAAAATACAAACTAGAACTAGAGGCCCTTTTAAAGACAGCGAAAGGAGAAAACCTGATCTCCAAAGATGAGTACAAAATCTTATTCAATGCGAATCCCACGACCGCTACCTTCTACGCACTACCGAAGGTGCACAAAAAACGGGACCCAATACCGGGCAGACCTATCGTGTCCGGGAACGAAAGTATGTGCGAAGGAATCAGCACGTATGTTGACCTTTTTATAAGCCCCTTTGTTGAAATCCTCCCATCCTATATCAAAGATACTTTGGACCTGGTAAGAAAATTAAAAGATATTCAAATAGGCCCCACTACAATTATAGCGAGCCTCGACGTTGAGGCTCTATACACGAGCATAGAGCATGAAAAGGGGATAAGTGCAGTAAAGCACTATTTATATACTAAAGGGACACATTTCTATAATCACAATGATTTTGTTATTCACCTCTTACGTTTTCTTCTCACACACAATTATTTTATGTTTGATGGCACCTATTATTTACAGACACACGGTACGGCGATGGGGACGGTTTGCGCGCCCAGTTTCGCCAACTTATTCTTAGGGTGGTGGGAAGACCAACACGTTTTCACAGAGGAGAATACACAGTACACGGATTTAATTTCTTATTGGGGTCGTTATGTAGATGATATTTTAATTTTCTGGGAGGGCACGATCACACAGTTTACTGAATTTGTAGACAAACTCAATAGTAATGAGTTAGGTTTACTCTTTACCATGGACATCCAAATGGAGAGCATCAGCTTCCTGGATCTTAAAATCATCTTGGATGGGGAAGGAGGTATTAAGACGGAAGTTTACAGGAAGCCCACGGCGTCAAATAGCCTTTTACATTGGCAAAGTTACTATCCTTTACCGCTAAAAAGAGGCATTCCCGTAGGTCAATATTTGAGGGCCCGGCGAAACTGCTCGAATGACGAGGCCTTTCAAAAAGAAAGCGATGCCCTCTATTGCAGATTTCGAATGAGGGGTTACCCCAAGAAGGTCCTGCACCGAGCATACAATAGAGCCGTCAACACCAACAGAGAGGAACTGCTCTTTAAAAGGAAAACAGTGGGAGATAGGGTCGCGAGATGCATAGGCACATTTGATGTGCAAAACAAAAAGGTTTGCGAGGTTCTCCGAAAACATTGGCATATCCTGAGAATGGACAAAGATCTAAAGCAGGTACTTCCTGACAAGCCGAGAATAACGTACAGACGAGGCCCCAATCTAAAAGAATTGCTGGTTCGAAGTCATTTTCAGAGGACATCAAAGAGCAAGGGAACATGGCTCAAAACTACAGGATCCTACCCATGTGGAGCGTGCATTTTTTGTAAATATATGATCCCTAGAAGAGAGTTCATGAACCCACAAAATGGACGAACGTTTAAAATCCGGGAATTCATAAATTGCAAAAGCACTGGAGTAGTATACTGTATACAATGTGAGTGCAATAAATTGTATATTGGCAAGACTGTTCAGGAATTGAGGAGAAGGCTCTCCAAACACTTCAGCATCCTCAATACCACCGAGGAGACGCCACTATCCAGACATCTACAGGAATGTCATAGTGGGAGGACACAAGGCTTGAAGGTTTGGGGGATACAGAAGGTGCGGAGCTCTCCCAGGCAGGGCAGTGTGGACCGTAAATTACAGCAAGAGGAGGCGCGGTGGATTTACCGTCTCCGTTCTCTGGCCCCGAATGGGCTAAATGAAGGATTTACCTTCACATCTTTTTTGTAAATATAAGAATTACTGGCTACTCTGTCATTATATAGAATTGAGATAACACAAATCATCCTTGAATCGAGTCAATAATAGGGATCAGATTAATTTGTTCCCTAAATAATCCTTTTGGGGGTGGGGGATATATCGTTCCAAATAAAGGGGATATGAGTATACAATAAGGATAACTGTCTAGATATTAGATCTGTCATTTCTTACCTGATGAGGTGTAGTTCGTTTCACGAGTGGTCTTCTGACCATTGGACGTGCCGTGTCTTGGTCGCTGGTTCCTCGGCAGGACAGGGGTCGATCTGTAAAAGAAAATAAGCACAGCAATAACTATTAAATCAGGATCCAATGGGCATGGTTGTAATAAACAAATGAATACGGACTAACCATAAAGGTTAGATCTAGGACAACCATGCAAAATTGGCGTATATAGGCATGCTAACATTTAGTAGGGAATGGAGTAATAGAGGAGTTGGGGGGTCATGGATAATTACCCCCTCCTACATACCCATAAGGAGTGAAACATGCCCCAGGCCAGGATGCATACTGTGCCAGTTAAGGTGCACCAGTATAAACCTTTCATTATTAGGGTTAAAATTACATATAGATATTGATCCAGCAATATATACTTTGCAATAGATATAATGTACACCCTAATTAATATAACGTAATCTCCATATAATAGACAATGAGTCTAGGGTAATAAATAATCCATTTACCCCTACCTAGTGTATAATATGCCCCTGATTTAACCTAATATATAGAACAGAGACGTGCAGGGACCTACAGAACAATGAAAGTCCTGATGAAGTATAGAGCACTGACAGGATGCGAAGATCTATTACCTGGAGCATGCGCGATGACCTGAGAACAGGATCGGGACAATAAGGAGTACTGCGCATGCGCGAAAGAACACGACGAGCTACGGACATCAGCGCCGGTAAGGCGCATGCGCCGCGCACCAAGTGTGATGTCATAGACATCAGAAACGACTACAGCGAATCTCAGCCCCGATTAAGTTAGGCACATATGACGCCGAACGCGTCCCTTGAGAGACAGCCACTGTGATTGGCTGATAGCGTTAGCATGCGAAAACCGAGGACTTAAATGCCCAGACCCTGCCCCCAACATTTGAACCTGTGAGTTTCCCCTGAAGACGCCGAATCGCTCGGCGAAACATGTAGGGAAGCAGGCTTCAGTTTTTAGGCAGGAAGGTCGTGCAGGGATCCTAAATTAATGCAAGTTGGCACTAAGTGTGCGATCCAAGCCCATAGGGTCACATAGGTGTAAGAAGTGAAACACATCTTAGCCACAAAGATTGACATCCCGATCATGACTGTTTCCTGATAGTTTTAATCTTTTGATCCCCAGACTTATATGTTCTTTTAGTAGTAAAAATAATAAAGACTAGTTTTAATGTACTGCCGGTGAGGCTGCATAAACACGCTAAGGTCCTAGAGACCACCAGATTTTTTCCTCCTTGTTTGAATTATTAGCGTGGCAACCTCCTGTGGGATCCATTTGTTTGTTAAGAATGATCACCCCATATAGACTCCCTGATCACCCCCTGTCATTGATCACCCCCCTGTCATTGATCACCCCCCTATAAGGCTGCATTCAGATGTCCGTATGATTTTTACGGATTCACTGATACATGGATCGGATCCGCAAAACACATATGGACATCTGAATGGAGCCTTACAGGGGAGTGATCACCCCATATAGACTCCCTGATCACCCCCCTGTCATTGATCACCCCCCTGTAAGGCTCCATTTAAAAGTCCGTATGTTTTTTACGGATCCACGGATACATGGATCGGATCCGCAAACACATACGGAAATCTGAATGGAGCCTTATAGGGGGGTGATCAATGACAGGGGGGTGATCACCCCATATAGACTCCCTGTTCACCCCCCTGTCATTGATCACCCCCCTGTCATTGATCACCCCCCTGTAAGGCTGCATTCAGATGTCCGCATGATTTTTTACGGATCCACTGATACATGGATCGGATCCGCAAAACACATACGGACATCTGAATGGAGCCTTATAGGGGGGGGTGATCAATGACAGGGGGGTGATCACCCCATATAGACTCCCTAATCACCCCCCTGTCATTGATCACCCCCCTGTCATTGATCACCCCCCTGTAAGGCTACATTCAGATGTCCGTATGATTTTTACGGATCCACTGATACATGGATCGGATCCGCAAAACACATACGGACATCTGAATGGAGCCTTACAGGGGGGTGATCACCCCATATAGACTCCCTGATCACCCCCCTGTCATTGATCACCCCCCATGTCATTGATCACCCCCCTGTCATTGATCACCCCCCTGTCAGGCTGCATTCAGATGTCCGTATGATTTTTACGGATCCACTGATACATGGATTGGATCCGCAAAACACATACGGACATCTGAATGGAGCCTTATAGGGGGGTGATCAATGACAGGGGGGTGATCACCCCATATAGACTCCCTGATCACCCCCCTGTCATTGATCACCCCCCTGTCATTGATCACCCCCCTGTCATTGATCACCCCCCTGTAAGGCTCCATTCAGACATTTTTTTGGCCCAAGTTAGCAGAAATTTTTTTTTTTTTTCTTACAAAGTCTCATATTCCACTAACTTGTGTCAAAAAATAAAATCTCACATGAACTCACCATACCCCTCACGGAATCCAAATGCGTAAATTTTTTTAGACATTTATATTCCAGACTTCTTCTCACGCTTTAGGGCCCCTAGAATGCCAGGGCAGTATAAATACCCCACATGTGACCCCATTTCGGAAAGAAGACACCCCAAGGTATTCCGTGAGGGGCATATTGAGTCCATGAAAGATTGAAATTTTTGTCCCAAGTTAGCGGAAAGGGAGACTTTGTAAGAAAAAAAAAATATATATCAATTTCCGCTAACTTGTGCCAAAAAAAAAAAATTTCTATGAACTCGCCATGCCCCTCATTGAATACCTTAGGGTGTCTTCTTTCCAAAATGGGGTCACATGTGGGGTATTTATACTGCCCTCGCATTCTAGGGGCCCTAAAGCGTGAGAAGAAGTCTGTGATCCAAATGTTTAAAAATGCCCTCATAAAAGTAATGTGGGCCCCTTTGCGCATCTAGGCTGCAAAAAAGTGTCACACATCTGGTATCGCCGTACTCAGGGGACGTTGGGCAATGTGTTTTGGGGTGTCATTTTACATATACCCATGCTGGGTGAGATAAATATCTTGGTCAAATGCCAACTTTGTATAAAAATGGGAAAAGTTGTCTTTTTCCGAGATATCTCTCTCACCCAGCATGAGTATATGTAAAAAGACACCCCAAAACACATTGCCCAACTTCTCCTGAATACGGCGATACCACATGTGTGACACTTTTTTGCAGCCTAGGTGGGCAAAGGGGCCCACATTCCAAAGAGCACCTTTTGGATTTCACAGGTCATTTACCTACTTACCACACATTAGGGCCCCTAGAATGCCAGGGCAGTATAACTACCCCACAAGTGACCCCATTTTGGAAAGAAGACACCCCAAGGTATTCCGTGAGGGGCATGGCGAGTTCCTAGAATTTTTTATTTTTTGTCACAAGTTAGCGGAAAATGATGATTTTTTTTTTTCTTACAAAGTCTCATATTCCACTAACTTGTGAAAAAAAATAAAAACTTCCATGAACTCACTATGCCCATCACAAAATACCTTGGGGTGTCTTCTTTCCAAAATGGGGTCACTTGTGGGGTAGTTATACTGCCCTGGCATTCTGAGGGCCGAATGCGTGAGAAGTGGTTTGAAATCAAAATCTGTAAAAAAATGGCCGGTGAAATCCAAAAGGTGCTCTTTGGAATGTGGGCCCCTTTGCCCACCTAGGCTGCAAAAAAGTGTCACACATCTGGTATCCCCGTACTCAGGAGAAGTTGGGCAATGTGTTTTGGGGTGTCTTTTTACATATACCCATGCTGGGTGAGGGAAATATCTTGGCAAAAGACATCTTTTCCCATTTTTTTATACAAAGTTGGCATTTGACCGAGATATTTATCTCACCCAGCATGGGTATATGTAAAATGACACCACAAAACACATTGCCCAACTTCTCCTGAGTACGGAGATACCAGATGTGTGACACTTTTTTGCAGCCTAGGTGGGCAAAGGGGCCCACATTCCAAAGAGCACCTTTCAGATTTCACCGGCCATTTTTTACAGATTTTGATTTCAAATTACTTACCACACATTAGGGCCCCTAGAATCCCAGGGCAGTATAACTACCCCACAAGTGACCCCATTTTGGAAAGAAGACACCCCAAGGTATTCGCTGATGGGCATAGTGAGTTCATGGAAGTTTTTATTTTTTGTCTCAAGTTAGTGGAATATGAGACTTTGTAAGAAAAAAAAAAAATCAGCATTTTCCGCTAACTTGTGACAAAAAATAAAAAATTCTAGGAACTCGCCATGCCCCTCACGGAATACCTTGGGGTGTCTTCTTTCCAAAATGGGGTCACTTGTGGGGTAGTTATACTGCCCTGGCATTCTAGGGGCCCAAATGTGTGGCAAGTAGTTTGAAATCAAAATCTGTAAAAAATGGCTGGTGAAATCTGAAAGGTGCTCTTTGGAATGTGGGCCCCTTTGCCCACCTAAGCTGCAAAAAAGTGTTACACATGTGGTATCTCCGTACTCAGGAGAAGTTGGGCAATGTGTTTTGGGGTGTCATTTTACATATACCCATGCTGGGTGAGATAAATATCTTGGTCAAATGCCAACTTTGTATAAAAAAATGGGAAAAGTTGTCTTTTGCCAAGATATTTCTCTCACCCAGCATTGGTATATGTAAAATGACACCCCAAAACACATTGCCCAACTTCTCCTGAGTACGGAGATACCACATGTGTGACACTTTTTTGCAGCCTAGGTGGGCAAAGGGGCCCACATTCCAAAGAGCACCTTTCGGATTTCACCAGCCATTTTTTACAGATTTTGATTTCAAACTACTTGCCACACATTTGGGCCCCTAGAATGCCAGGACAGTATAACTACCCCACAAGTGACCCCATTTTGGAAAGAAGACACCCCAAGGTATTCGCTGATGGGCATAGTGAGTTCATAGAAGTTTTTATTTTTTGTCACAAGTTAGTGGAATATGAGACTTTGTAAGAAAAAAAAACAAAAAAAAATATCATTTTCCGCTAACTTGTGACAAAAACTAAAAAGTTCTATGAACTCACTATGCCCATTAGCGAATACCTTAGGGTGTCTACTTTCCGAAATGGGGTCATTTGTGGGGTGTTTGTACTGTCTGGCCATTGTAGAACCTCAGGAAACATGACAGGTGCTCAGAAAGTCAGAGCTGCTTCAAAAAGAGGAAATTCACATTTTTGTACCATAGTTTGTAAACGCTATAACTTTTACCCAAACCATTTTTTTTTTTACCCAAACATTTTTTTTTTTTATCAAAGACATGTAGAACAATAAATTTAGAGAAAAATTTATATACGGATGTCGTTTTTTTTGCAAAATTTTACAACTGAAAGTGAAAAATGTCATTTTTTTGCAAAAAAAAATCGTTAAATTTCGATTAATTACAAAAAAAGTAAAAATGTCAGCAGCAAGGAAATACCACCAAATGAAAGCTCTATTAGTGAGAAGAAAAGGAGGTAAAATTCATTTGGGTGGTAAGTTGCATGACCGAGCAATAAACGTTGAAAGTAGGGTAGGTCAGAAGTGTAAAAAGTGGCCTGGTCATTAAGGGTGTTTAAGGTAGGGGGGCTGAAGTGGTTAATATATAATAAAATTGATACGAATTTGGATATATTATCTCCACTGGCTTTTTTGTTATGACATTGGATGTTATTCCAGGTGGAACGTTGTGCTGTCAATTTTAGACAGAGTGGATTTTTGTAGGTTCACATGTGTTTAGATCTAGTTGCAAAATGGCCGGCTGTCCATATGTGAAGTTGTCATGCTGTTAATAAAGTTTAGTGTGAAAAAAAGTAAACACAACACACGCAGAGATCTGCTTCTACACAGACAATGGGGGAGATTTATCAAACTGGTGTAAAGTAGAACTGGCTTAGTTGCCAATAGCAACCAATCAGAATTTTTCACAGCTGCTTTGGAAAATGAAATGTAGAATCTGATTGGCTGCTATGGGCAACTCAGCCAGTTCTACTTTACACCAGTTTGATAAATCTCCCCCAGTGTCAGACATAGTGAAGAGATGCTGCTGCAGGCAGGTGTATATGTTCTCCTCCTCAATACAGTACAATTGACCTGTTAGATACCTGGACAGTTAACTGAAAGCCACTGGTCATATGTCATACGTGTGCAGATATAATAAATGCCAGCAAGCAAAATTAAAAAAAAGATGCATATTAAACAATTGTTCAAAATCCTATTATCTAAAGGAATAAATATAATCAGTAAAACCGGAATACCCCTTTAAGTTGCAGCACAGTGTTCCCAGTGAAACAGTCCCTGCCAACTGATATTTTCTGTAATAATGGATAGCAACCAGGAATGTTGCTCCTGTTTCAATCAACCCATACAGGGGTGGCAACAATGCTGTGTCAGCAGCTCAATAACCCCCTTTAGTACAGAAAGAATGATGCCAGTATAGTAAAACACACAAACTTCAATATAACATGAAAGGCATAAACATTTTCACATTTGACCTGGGACTAGAGTTGAGCGAACACCTGGATGTTCGGGTTCGAGAAGTTTGGCCGAACTTCCCGTAAATGTTCGGGTTCGGGATCCGAACCCGAACCGAACTTCGTCCCGAACCCGAACCCCATTGAAGTCAATGGGGACCCGAACTTTTGGGCACTAAAAAGGCTGTAAAACAGCCCAGGAAAGAGCTAGAGGGCTGCAAAAGGCAGCAACATGTAGGTAAATCCCCTGCAAACAAATGTGGATAGAGAAATGAATTAAAATAAAAATAAAAAAAATAAAAATGAACCAATATCAATTGGACAGAGGTCCCATAGCAGAGAATCTGGCTTCACGTCAGCAGAGAATCAGTCTCTTCATGCCATAGCAAAGAATCTGGCTTCATGTCAGCAGAGAATCAGTCTCTTCATGCCATAGCAGAGAATCTGTCTTCATGTCAGCGCAGAATCAGTCTTCATGTCATAGCAGAGAATCAGGCTTCACGTCACCCACCACTGGAACAGGCCACTGTCACACATTTAGGCCCCGGCACCCAGACAGAGGAGAGCGGTCCCGTAACAGAGAATCTGGCCTTATGTCAGCGCAGAATCTGTCTTCATGTCATAGCAGAGAATCAGGCTTCACGTCACCCACCACTGGAACAGGCCACTGTCACACATTTAGGCCCAGGCACCCAGGCAGAGGAGAGAGGTCCCGTAACAGAGAATCTGGCCTTATGTCAGCGCAGAATCTGTCTTCATGTCATAGCAGAGAATCAGGCTTCACGTCACCCACCACTGGAACAGGCCACTGTCACACATTTAGGCCCAGGCACCCAGGCAGAGGAGAGAGGTCCCGTAACAGAGAATCTGGCCTTATGTCAGCGCAGAATCTGTCTTCATGTCATAGCAGAGAATCAGGCTTCACGTCACCCACCACTGGAACAGGCCACTGTCACACATTTAGGCCCCGGCACCCAGGCAGAGGAGAGCGGTCCCGTAACAGAGAATCTGGCCTTATGTCAGCGCAGAATCTGTATTCATGTCATAGCAGAGAATCAGGCTTCACGTCACCCACCACTGGAACAGGCCACTGTCACACATTTAGGCCCCGGCACCCAGACAGAGGAGAGCGGTCCCGTAACAGAGAATCTGGCCTTATGTCAGCGCAGAATCTGTCTTCATGTCATAGCAGAGAATCAGGCTTCACGTCAGCCACCACTGGAACAGGCCACTGACACACATTTAGGCCCAGGCACAGAGGCAGAGGAGAGCGGTCCCGTAACAGAGAATCTGGCCTTATGTCAGCGCAGAATCTGTATTCATGTCATAGCAGAGAATCAGGCTTCACGTCACCCACCACTGGAACAGGCCACTGTCACACATTTAGGCCCCGGCACCCAGACAGAGGAGAGGTTCATTCAACTTTGGGTTGCCCCGCAATATAATGGTAAAATGAAATTAAAAATAGTATTGAATGAGGAAGTGCCCTGGAGTAGAATAATATATTGTTAAGGGGAGGTAGTTAATATCTAATCTGCACAAGGGATGGACAGGTCCTGTGGGATCCATGCCTGGTTCATTTTTATGAACGTCAGCTTGTCCACATTGGCTGTAGACAGGCGGCTGCGTTTGTCTGTAATGACGCCCCCTGCCGTGCTGAATACACGTTCAGACAAAACGCTGGCCGCCGGGCAGGCCAGCACCTCCAAGGCATAAAAGGCTAGCTCTGGCCACGTGGACAATTTGGAGACCCAGAAGTTGAATGGGGCCGAACCATCAGTCAGTACGTGGAGGGGTGTGCACAGGTACTGTTCCACCATGTTAGTGAAATGTTGCCTCCTGCTAACACGTTCCGTATCAGGTGGTGGTGCACTTAGCTGTGGCGTGTTGACAAAACTTTTCCACATCTCTGCCATGCTAACCCTGCCCTCAGAGGAGCTGGGCGTGACACAGCTGCGTTGGCGACCTCTTGCTCCTCCTCTGCCTTCGCCTTGGGCTTCCACTGGTTCCCCTGTGACATTTGGGAATGCTCTCAGTAGCGCGTCTACCAACGTGCGCTTGTACTCGCGCATCTTCCTATCACGCTCCAGTGTAGGAAGTAAGGTGGACACATTGTCTTTGTACCGGGGATCCAGCAGGGTGGCAACCCAGTAGTCCGCACACGTTAAAATGTGGGCAACTCTGCTGTCATTGCGCAGGCACTGCAGCATGTAGTCGCTCATGTGTGCCAGGCTGCCCAGAGGTAAGGACAAGCTGTCCTCTGTGGGAGGCGTATCGTCATCGTCCTGTGTTTCCCCCCAGCCACGCACCAGTGATGGGCCCGAGCTGCTTTGGGTGCCACCCCGCTGTGAACATGCTTCATCCTCATCCTCCTCCACCTCCTCCTCATCCTCGTCCTCCTCGTCCTCCAGTAGTGGGCCCTGTCTGGCCACATTTGTACCTGGCCTCTGGTGTTGCAAAAAACCTCCCTCTGAGTCACTTCGAAGAGACTGGCCTGAAAGTGCTAAAAATGACCCCTCTTCCTCCTCTTCCTCCTGGGCCACCTCCTCTTCCATCATCGCCCTAAGTGTTTTCTCAAGGAGACATAGAAGTGGTATTGTAACGCTGATAACGGCATCATCGCCACTGGCCATGTTGGTGGAGTACTCGAAACAGCGCAACAGGGCACACAGGTCTCGCATGGAGGCCCTGTCATTGGTGGTGAAGTGGGTCTGATCCGCAGTGCGACTGACCCGTGCGTGCTGCAGCTGAAACTCCACTATGGCCTGCTGCTGCTCGCACAGTCTGTCCAGCATATGCAAGGTGGAGTTCCACCTGGTGGGCACGTCGCATATGAGGCAGTGAGCGGGAAGGCCGAAGTTACGCTGTAGCGCAGACAGGCGAGCAGCGGCAGGGTGTGAACGCCGGAAGCGCGAACAGACGGCCCGCACTTTATGCAGCAGCTCTGACATGTCGGGGTAGTTGCGAATGAACTTCTGCACCACCAAATTCAGCACATGCGCCAGGCAAGGGATGTGCGTCAAACCGGCTAGTCCCAGAGCTGCAACGAGATTTCGCCCATTATCGCACACCACCAGGCCGGGCTTGAGGCTCACCGGCAGCAACCACTCGTCGGTCTGTTGTTCTATACCCCGCCACAACTCCTGTGCGGTGTGGGGCCTGTCCTCCAAACATATGAGTTTCAGAATGGCCTGCTGACGTTTACCCCGTGCTGTGCTGAAGTTGGTGGTGAAGGTGTGTGGCTGACTGGATGAGCAGGTGGAAGAAGAGGAGGAGGAAGCTGAGTAGGAGGAGGAGGAGACAGGAGGCAAAGAATGTTGCCCTGCGATCCTTGGCGGCGGAAGGACGTGCGCCAAATAGCTCTCCGCCTGGGGCCCAGCCGCCACTACATTTACCCAGTGTGCAGTTAGGGAGATATAGCGTCCCTGGCCGTGCTTACTGGTCCACGTATCTGTGGTTAGGTGGACCTTGCCACAGATGGCGTTGCGCAGTGCACACTTGATTTTATCGGACACTTGTTTGTGCAGGGAAGGCACGGCTCTCTTGGAGAAGTAGTGGCGGCTGGGAACAACATACTGTGGGACAGCAAGTGACATGAGCTGTTTGAAGCTGTGTGTGTCCACCAGCCTAAATGACAGCATTTCATAGGCCAGTAGTTTAGAAATGCTGGCATTCAGGGCCAGGGATCGAGGGTGGCTAGGTGAGAATTTACGCTTTCTCTCAAATGTTTGTGAGATGGAGAGCTGAACGCTGGCGTGTGACATGGTTGAGATGCTTGGTGACGCAGGTGGTGGTGTTGGTGGTACATCCCATGTTTGCTGGGCGGCAGGTGCCAACGTTCCTCCAGAGGTGGAGGAAGAGGCCGAGGCGGCGGCAGCAGCAGCAGAAGAGGCCGAGGCGGCAGCAGCAGAAGAGGTAGCAGGGGGAGCCTGAGTGACTTCCTTGTTTTTAAGGTGTTTACTCCACTGCAGTTCATGCTTTGCATGCAGGTGCCTGGTCATGCAGGTTGTGCTAAGGTTCAGAACGTTAATGCCTCGCTTCAGGCTCTGATGGCACAGCGTGCAAACCACTCGGGTCTTGTCGTCAGCACATTGTTTGAAGAAGTGCCATGCCAGGGAACTCCTTGAAGCTGCTTTTGGGGTGCTCGGTCCCAGATGGCGGCGGTCAGTAGCAGGCGGAGTCTCTTGGCGGCGGGTGTTCTGATTTTGCCCACTGCTCCCTCTTTTGCTACGCTGTTGGCTCGGTCTCACCACTGCCTCTTCCTCCGAACTGTGAAAGTCAGTGGCACGACCTTCATTCCATGTGGGGTCTAGGACCTCATCGTCCCCTGCATCATCTTCCACCCAGTCTTGATCCCTGACCTCCTGTTCAGTCTGCACACTGCAGAAAGACGCAGCAGTTGGCACCTGTGTTTCGTCATCATCAGAGACGTGCTGAGGTGGTATTCCCATGTCCTCATCATCAGGAAAAATAAGTGGTTGTGCGTTAGTGCATTCTATCTCTTCCACCCTTGGGGAAGGGCTAGGTGGATGCCCTTGGGAAACCCTGGCAGCAGAGTCTTCAAACAGCATAAGAGACTGCTGCATAACTTGTGGCTCAGACAGTTTCCCTGATATGCATGGGGGTGATGTGACAGACCGATGGGCTTGGTTTTCATGCGCCATCTGTGCGCTTTCTGCAGAAGACTGGGTGGGAGATAATGTGAACGTGCTGGATCCACTGTCGGCCACCCAATTGACTAATGCCTGTACCTGCTCAGGCCTTACCATCCTTAGAACGGCATTGGGCCCCACCAAATATCGCTGTAAATTCTGCTGGCTACTGGGACCTGAGGTAGTTGGTTCACTAGGACGTGTGGCTGTGGCAGAACGGCCACGTCCTCTCCCAGCACCAGAGGGTCCACTAACACCACCACGACCATGTCCACGTCCGCGTCCCTTATTAGATGTTTTCCTCATTGTTCTCGTTCACCACAATTTTGAGAATGGCAAATTTGGGAATGCTTTTTCAACCCAGAACAAAAAGTCTGCTTTTACGGTCACTACAAATAACTTGACCAGCTAAAACTGTGCAGATTTGGTTGAATAGAGATGTGAGACCTGTTTTATTTTTGCGCTGTGTGACAGTTATAGGTTTAATCACAGAATGACACTTCTATAAGCACGCTAGCATGTGTCTTAGGTTTTTCTGAATGACACTATCAATACCTTCGATGTAAGATTTTCTTTTTGGGATAGATTTCAAGTAGGCCTCAAATACCAGAAACTAGTTATTTTGAGAATGGCAAATTTGGGAATGCTTTTTCAACCCAGAACAAAAAGTCTGCTTTTACGGTCACTACAAATAACTTGACCAGCTAAAACTGTGCAGATTTGGTTGAATAGAGATGTGAGACCTGTTTTTTTTTGCGCTGTGTGACAGTTATAGGTTTAATCACAGAATGACACTTCTATCAGCACGCTAGCGTGTGTCTTAGGTTTTTCTGAATGACACTATCAATACCTTCAATGTAAGATTTTCTTTTTGGGATAGATTTCAAGTAGGCCTCAAATACCACAAACTAGTTATTTTCAGAATGGCAAATTTGGGAATGCTTTTTCAACCCAGAACAAAAAGTCTGCTTTTACGGTCACTACAAATAACTTGACCAGCTAAAACTGTGCAGATTTGGTTGAATAGAGATGTGAGACCTGTTTTTTTTTGCGCTGTGTGACAGTTATAGGTTTAATCACAGAATGACACTTCTATCAGCACGCTAGCGTGTGTCTTAGGTTTTTCTGAATGACACTATCAATACCTTCAATGTAAGATTTTCTTTTTGGGATAGATTTCAAGTAGGCCTCAAATACCACAAACTAGTTATTTTCAGAATGGCAAATTTGGGAATGCTTTTTCAACCCAGAACAAAAAGTCTGCTTTTACGGTCACTACAAATAACTTGACCAGCTAAAACTGTGCAGATTTGGTTGAATAGAAATGTCAGGTCTATTTTTTAGGCGCTGGGTGACAGGCTCAACTTGCCCCTGATGTAATATATGGCCAAAAAATAACCACACTGTTGATGGTTAAATGCACTTGGGTGACACAGGCTCAGCCTGCACCAGATGTAGTATATGGCCAAAAAATAATCAGACTGTTGATGGTTAAATGCACTTGGGTGACACAGGCTCAGCCTGCAGCTGATGTAGGATATAGCACAAAATAACCACACTATCGATGGTTAAATACACTTGGGTGACACAGGCTTAGCCTGCAGCTGATGTAGTATATGGCCAAAAAATAATCAGACTGTTGATGGTTAAATGCACTTGGGTGACACAGTCTCAGCCTGCAGCTGATGTAGTATATGGCCAAAAAATAACCAGACTGTTGATGGTTAAATGCACTTCGGTGACACAGGCTCAGCCTGCAGCTGATGTAGGATATAGCACAAAATAACCACACTATCGATGGTTAAATACACTTGGTGATAGCTAGTGCTGGCGCACCACAAGTCGCAAAATGGCCGCCGATCACCCCAGAAAAAAAGTGATCTAAAAACGCTCTGGGCAGCCTCAAAAAAGTGAGCAAGTCAATAATAGCACTTCAATGATCCACAGCTGCAGATCGATCACAGAATGAAGTCTTTTGGAGGAGTTAATCTGCCTAATCTCGCCCTAACGTCGCCGCTGTAACCTCTCCCTATACTGATCATAGCAGAGTGACGTGCGGCGCTACGTGACTCCAGCTTAAATAGAGGCTGGGTCACATGGTGCACTGGCCAATCACAGCCATGCCAATAGTAGGCATGGCTGTGATGGCCTCTTGGGCCAAGTAGTATGACGCTTGTTGATTGGCTGCTTTGCAGCCTATCAAAAAGCGCCAAGAAAGCGCCGAACACCGAACCCGGACTTTTACGAAAATGTTCGGGTCCGTGTCACGGACACCCCAAAATTCGGTACGAACCCGAACTATACAGTTCGGGTTCGCTCATCCCTACCTGGGACCAAATGCACCAAATGCAGTGCACCATCTTTACAGTAGGGCTTTTCCTTATGTGCAAAATGTTACCTAGGCACTCTCATATGGATATGAGTTTATTATATACGTTAACTTAAGACTTTAGGGAAAAACCATGAACATTTGTATTAGAAGACACCCATTACCTGAAAAGCATCAACATAGATATTTATGTGTAAACAGTCATACAATGTCCATACAATGATAGTTTCCAAACTGAAAGACTGTTGTAAACAAAATACATAACAAAGTGTCTACAGTTTTGGTACTTAGTCCAATGAACACTATTGTCTGTTAGGGCAGAACCTCTGCTGTTTATGCACTGGCCAGGTTTTGGGTGGTCCCAACACTTTACTGGGCCCTCCAGACACCATTGAGGAGTCACTGCATGTTGCTGCCCTTCAGAGGGAATGGTAAGATGCAGTGCACCCCAATGGAAAAGTCTAGAGAATCAGGGTTTGCAGTAAACCAGGGTGCTTTTTTACTGGAGGAACTCAACTGATCTAGCTGTCCCTCTCTCTCTCAGAAGGCTGTTACCCTGGCCAAAAGGCTGGTGGCCCAGGGTCTGTGGATCAGTCGTCTGGCTGGCCCTTTGATTAAATAGCTGGTGACCCAGGTTCTATGGCAGAGTACCCCTGTCTCAGAGTCTTCTTCTGATCACTCATGCAGTCTAGTAAAGTATCTTCCACTAATCACTAGTCCCTATATGCAGACAACTATGGCTCTAAGGGTGGGTTGCCATCTGCTTAATGTGTATGTTGAGACAAAAAAGGATACAAAACGTAGCACACCACACTTTTGTATCCTGCAGAGTCCAGTAAAAAATGTATGCGTTAACGTATACGTTTTTACAATAGAACTCTATGGTGAACGGATGCCACTGTATGGCATCAGTCCGAGGCATCCATTGACATAGCCGTTTTTTATATACATTAAATGGATAGCAAAAATGTTATGTGAACCTAGCCAACTACTCTCTTTACATACAGTCTTTAACTGAATTAGAATGATCTAGTGAGAGGAGTGGAGTGGAGAAGCACAGCCTAAACAGAAACGATGTTGCAATTTCAGTCTGTCTAGACTTGTATAAAGTTTCAATAAAAGTCTTCAGACATAAAACAACAGAGCGAAAACAGACAGTCAGTCAGTCAGTGTGTCTGTTTTTTCCACTCCAAAACTTTGCATACTTCTTTATAACAGTTGTGGAAGATTTCTAACTTCTCAGTGCTTATAGAGAAAGTCCCAAAGTCTCTCAGTATTTTGCTGGCCGTGCATTAACCCTTTCGACAGTGCAGTGCAGATATAGTGCAATAATAGTGCAAATGAACAGGATATATTACAATAAACCCATAAAATGCAGTTCAACAATATAAAACAGTATAAGTGTAAACAACAACATAAATCTTTACGTTAACTCTTCCAAGTGCACTTAAGTAGTGAGCTGATGTGTAGTAGCAATAGGGGAAAATGTTCACAAATGTCCATACCAAAGTTCCCTTGTTGAGGGTAACTACATTTGATATACCAGTGACCTTCACCCATTGCAAATCCATCAGCATTCAGAAGAGGCCTGCCGCAGGACTAAATGCTCAGAATTTTTGTTGCTGGTTTTCCAGAGTTCTCTACTTCAGACTTTTTAATTTTGTTCTGCAAATGCCACAGAAAGGTCACATAGAGTACAAAGAATAAAATCTCAGGATAATTCAATTCTAATGTTTTCCGATCAATCAGTCCTTTTAACCTGTGGGACCATTTATAATGGAACTGCCATTACACTGAACATGCAGCTAATACCATCTCCTAGTATATAAGTGCAACCCTTCTACCCTGTCATACGAGAAGACACAGAGTGATGGGAAACCCTTATGACTTTTTGTGGATGCTGGTGGAAGTTGTGCTGAGATAATTGTAAAAGCCTATGGTGTTATTTGTTCTGGAAATAGGCTCTAAGGGGGTCATTTATCAAACTGGTGTAAAGCAGAACTGGCTTAGCAGCCCATAGCAACCATTTAGATTTCTCCTTCCATTTTGGGCAGCTCTTCCATTGGTTGCTATGGGCAACTAAGCCAGTTCTACTTTACACCAGTTTGATAAATGACCCCCTAAATGTATTAATGGATGTAGGCTGTGTGATGAAGGTTGGGAGGGTTTTCTGCTACAATTTTAGATGTGGCAGAGATAACAGGAATCTGTTCATAATGTACATAGCTTGGTGTAATTGGTACATAATGATGGCTACACAAAAGCTATTAGAGAAGAGAGAAGGGGTACATACATTTCAGTAGCAAATTCGTCCATTTGTACCTGGGTTGCATAGCACTTGCCTAAATTATTCCAAATACTTGTCCAAGCCATTGTGGTAACAATGTATGGCTATTAACATGGCTTGGCTGCATGTGGCCAGCTGCGCCTTCCTGCTGTATCAAAATGCAACTAGTGTAAATTGCAGTTTTATGCAGACTGGTTGCTAAGGGCTGAATCTTATTAAATATGGGGTAAGTCAGTCTAATAGTAACTGATTCTGGAATATCAGGTTATTAGTAACTACATATATGAAAATTGACATTAGGGTCTAAATGTGACAGTTATCCTTTAAGGCTGACTACAGTCACAGTCAAGCTTGCTAAGAACACACTTCTGCATGAAGATAGGAGGATTACTACGCAGGACACACCAACATTACAGTACTGAAGATGGAAATTGGTACATTCAGAAAAAATGTCTGACAACGTTTTTTCTAAGGAACGTGTGGGAAATTAAAAATAATACATTTTATGTCCAGGGTTGCCAATCTCCTCCTCAGTTACTTCTAAATAACCGAATCAAAAATCAAAGCCAATTTTTTTTTAACCATGTATTCCACTTCTTTATAGACCATGCTGAAAGAGCCTCAGACCCCAATATCATCCTGCAAAATGCATTTAAAGGTAATCTGTCACCTCAAAAACTACAGTAAACAGTGAATAGCGTAATGGAGGCTGAATTACAGTCTGTAATTCTTTTTCTTAATTCCTACATTTTACATGGTGTCCACCTGCAAACCTGTCATGTAATGCATTGAGAGGACTCTTGCTGGAGTCCTCTCCATTATGTGCCTGTGCTCAGGAATCCTTTCCTGGTTACATAGTTGCAGGTGCACAGCTCCTTTACACTATTCACTGTTTACTGTAGTTGGAAAGGTACTTCTGAGATGAGTCAATTCAGACCCAAGAATTTGGACACCAAAAAGACCTGCACAATATGTGTTAGGGTGCATTCACACGACCGTAGTGGCTGTGGACCTATTCACTTCAATGCTGTCCCCATCCTTTGTTCTGTTCCGCGGCCCGCAAAAATATAGAGCATGTCCTATTCTTGACAAGATACAGTCCTGATCAAAAGTTTAAGACCACTTGAAAAAATGGCAAAAAATCATATTTAGCATGGCTGGATCTTAACAAGGTTCCAAGTAGAGCTTTAACATGCAACAAGAAGAAATGGGAGTGAGACAAAACATTTTTTGAGCATTCAATTTAATGAAAACAACGAATAAACTGAAACAGGCTGTTTTTCAGTTGATCAAAAGTTTAGGACCACACCTCCAAAAAAAACCTAACCCCCCCAAAACAGAAATCCAACTTCCAAACATGAACTCAGTAATGAGTAGCTCTGCCGTTATTGTTTATCACTTCAAAAATTCGTTTCGGCATGCTTGATGCAAGAGTTTCCATGAGGTGAGTGGGAACATTTCTCCAAGTGGTGAAGACGGCCGCACGAAGGCCATCTACTGTCTGGAACTGTTGTCTATTTTTGTAAACTTCCCTTGCCATCCATCCCCAAAGGTTCTCAATTGGATTTAGATCAGGGGAACACGCAAGATGGGCCAAAAGAGTGATGTTATTCTCCTGGAAGAAGTCCCTTGTCCTGCGGGCATTGTGTACTGTAGAAAAACCCAGTTGTTACCACACATACGAGGGCCCTCAGTCATGAGGAATGCTCTCTGCAACATCTGGACATAGCCAGCGGCCGTTTGACGCCCCTGCACTTCCTGAAGCTCCATTGTTCCACTGAAGGAAAAAGCACCCCAGACCATTATGGTGCCCCCTCCACTGTGGCGCGTAGAAAACATCTCAGGTGGGATCTGCTTGTCATGCCAGTAACGTTGGAAACCATCAGGACCATCAAGGTTACATTTTTTCTCATCAGAGAATAAAACTTTCTTCCACCTTTGAATGTCCCATGTTTGGTGCTCTCTTGCAAAGTCCAAATGAGCAGTTCTGTGGCGTTCAAGGAGACGAGGTCTTTGAAGACGTTTTTTGTTTTTGAAGCCCTTCAGTCTCAGATGCCGTCTGATGGTTATGGGGCTGCAATCAGCCCCAGTAAGGGCCTTAATTTGGGTCGATGATCGTCCAGTGTCTTGACGGACAGCCAATTGGATCCTGGTCTTTCACTTGACTTTTTTGTTCCATAACCCTCAGGATCATTTAAGAAATTCCAAATGCCTGTCTTACTGCGTCCACCTCAGCAGCGATGGCGCG
Source organism: Bufo bufo (assembly GCF_905171765.1). Classification (NCBI taxonomy): domain Eukaryota; kingdom Metazoa; phylum Chordata; class Amphibia; order Anura; family Bufonidae; genus Bufo; species Bufo bufo. The sequence continues at coordinate 248,396,928 of NC_053392.1, forward strand.
CTGTGAGAGACCCTGCTTATGCAGTTCAACAACCCGACCACGTTCAGAAAGGGAGAGTTTTTTGCCTTTGCCATCACAACGTGTGACTACCTGACAGAAAATGACAATGAATCCACATCTTTGCACAGATTTGGCCTTTTAAAGGCATGTGGTCCTAAAATTTGGATCAGCTGAAAAACAGCCTGTTTCAGTTTAATCGTTATTTTCAATGAATTGAATGCTCAAAAAATGTTTTGTCTCACTCCCATTTCTTTTTGTTGCATGTTGAAGCTCTACTTGGAACCTTGTTAAGATCCAACAATGTAAAATATGATTTGTTGCCATTTTTCAAGTGGTCTTAAACTTTTGATCAGGACTTTATATATAGTGCTATATAGCACCAGCAAAATGCAGTCCGCAAAATGCAGAACGAACACGGCCAGTATATGTGTTTTACGGATCCTCAATTTGCGGTCTGCAAAACACTTACGGTCATGTGAATGGACCCTTAATTCTAATAAGAGGTTGGACTATTACCTGTAGGAATCTGAACAGCTGGCAGCCAGGCCTGCTTAGCCACAGAGGAGAGGGAGTGTGTAAAGAATGTGTCGGAACAGACTTAAAAGGACCTGTCAGCTCTCCAGTTTTAGTAAACCCTTGTATTTCCCATAAAATGACAATTCTGGATCATCTTTGTTAGAACGCTGCATTGTGCTGTTCCTCTGCTATTCCTACCAGAAATTCTAGGTATTGCCAAATGGAACGTGCTCCTACATAATCTAAGACTGTCAGTACCAACTGGTAAGACCCATATGTCAAGTTATTTAGAAATTGCTACTAGGAAGATCAGGGAAACAGAACAGTTAGAAGAAACAAAGCTTGAGAAATGTGGTTTCGTGGCGAATGCAATCATTTACTAAAACAGACATGTCAGGAGAGCTGACGTGTGGATCTCAGGAACATCACATTAAACTAAAGATGTACGAGTGACCTGAACGACATAGAAATAATAGCTGCTGTTTAAAAGAGTGTCTTTTTCTAAAACCCAATAAATGTTGTTGTTAGAAAAGAAATATGTTTTAATAATTATTACCAAGGCAAAGTAATGTGGATGACTCATATTTTTTTCCTAAAATTACATTATGAGACTGCACTTTTATTAACAGTTATGGTCATTTGTTATTCCTAAAACTGTGAAATTGACAGAATAACTTCAGCCATGAGCCATCTTAAATGGAGGTTCTCCTCTATCTGTCCTTTCTGTTCTAAATATTGTTATACTTTTCAGCCAATTTGTGAATTATCTTAGTTTATGAATAAAAACTAAAGTTGGGTTAGAGCCGCCTATTCCATCCAACAAACCGGACTCATTTTAGGCTCAGTAGTCAAGGACGGCCCAGTAGAGCAAGACCACTCCTCCAGATCTCCTTGATAATCAGGCAGAGTACTTACCGTATGATGCCCTTTGCCCAATCATACAGACAACTGGGACAGCAGTACAATCCTCATTGTCTTCTTGTGGAGATCCACTGATGCGTGATTCTTGAAAAATGTATATAAGTCAGCTCTCCTCCAGAAGGAAGAAAAATGTCTCTCTAGTTCCACCTATAGGTAAATACCCTGTGAGTCAATACCCAACCCATTAAAGAGTCTGGAAATATAACTAAGGAAATCATCCAAAATCGAACCACCCATCCTTGCGTGGCTTTTTTGGAGTTCTTGCTGAGTGATAGATTTGGGGGCATTGTAATAAACGTTAGATACTTTCTCCTCCTTATACCGGAAGGCTGACTTACTTTACATCAATAGTTTGTGCCAAAAAGCTTCTGCACATCATTAATACCTCTGGTGCAAAACCACCAAACCAAGCTTTTACATATTGATGACCTATCCTCCTTAACTTGAATGGGAGCTATGCTCCAGTACGCCGACCCGGCAATTAATGGACAGAGCCTTCTGCTTCCAGCTCCATCCACTGTTTTAGTTACCAGCACTGGCGGCTGTCGAAGAGGACTGATAATGTCAGACCCTGACCACTCGAATATTATTGACCCATTTGGGGAACCAATATCTAAAAGCTGGATAATCCCTTTAAATGTTATACATTTGGACCAGAATTGTGGTTCATTGTGAAATCTGCCCCATTGCGTCTTTCTATATATGTGTAGTATTTATGAAATATGAGACTGATGACTTCTGGTATTTACTATATCTAAATATTTGGATTTGTAGCCCGCAGAAGAACCATTAGGTAGCTACCGGCTCTTCTTTGTTTTTTCTTGCATGCACTTTTATCAATCGATAGTAAACAATACAGACCCAGCATTTGTCACTGATGGCAAATTAAGAAGGCAATGATTAGATTTCTGTTCATTTGCACTGAACATTTCTAGTACCATGTAGACACAGCAATATTCACTAATGATGATTGTAAAATCTATAACTAGCTTTAGATAATAACTATGACACCTGTAGTAATAGCCTTTGTTGTGATAGTTTTAGTACTGGAAGGATGGAAGAGTTAAAGTTGCAGTAGGTTGAACAAAAGTTAACAATGGAGAACTTAAAGGCTATATACATCTTCGGGGGGCAATTTTTTTTTTATGAGTGCATTTTACTAATTTTTGGGCTAAAAATATATTTTTGCAATTGATCTTTATTATAAATATTCAGCTATTCTGTCCCAGTGGGTTAACTGCCTAGCTGTGTGAATCATACTTTCACTTTGTGCCAGCCATCTAATAAACCTTATCTCTAAAAGGTTATAAACACTGATTTAAGCCACATTCTTATCAGTAGGAGCTGTCAGCTGAGATGCCTGCTGGAACAGAGGAAAAATATAGATCCTGCTACTAGAGAATCTCAAGGCTGTACAGAGAAAGGGGTTCAACATTTTTAATAAAGGTCAGTTGAAAAAATGATTTTTAACTCAAAATACAATCCAATAATTAAAAAAGGCCCCCGAAGGTGTACATAGCCTTTAAATATGGCTCAATTTGATATTACTCTTCTTATTTAGCATAGTTTATTTTGGGTATCCCCTTTGTGTTGTTTTTTTCAGCTGTGATATTCAATCGGAAGGTAAACCAATGTATTTGGGGTCATACAAGTATTCCTGAACACACCATTAACTTCTTTTAAAGTATCACCACATCTATCCTCTCCTGTGTGATCTTATATAGGGCATGGAGAGGCACAGATAGCAAATTGGGCAGCATAGTTGCTGAGGCAACCCTAAGATATATGAGGAAACTTGTGGGCAGGTCGTTTTTTGATTAATAGAACCCATTCATAAGACTTCTCATGCATTGTACAATTGCCTTCCCAACTATACAACACAGCATACTACCGTCATCTCTCACTGCTCCAAATGTCACCTTGTACAGGAAAACAAAGCTACAGTGAAAATTTAAAGGGGTTTTCAAGGATATCAATATTGATGGCCTATCATCTGATAGGTCATCAATATCTGATTAGTGCGAGTCTGACTCTGGGCATCCCCGCTGATCAGCTGTTTGAAGAGGCTGTGATCCTCCGTTCATTCTCATCAGTCACATGGCCTTTTGCAGCTCAGATTCATTCAAGAAAACGGGCCGGTACTGCAATACTAAGCACAGCTGCTATACAATATACTGCACTGTGCTCCATATGCTTTGAAGAGGCAATAGCACTCACTGATGCGCAGCAGCCTCTTCAAACAGCTTATCATCGGGGGTGCTGGAAGTTCGCCCCCAGTTATTAAATACTGATGACCTATTCTACGGACAGGTCATCGATACTGAACTCTTGTTTAACCCCTGTAACTATAGTCAGAAGTGTGGTAATAGACATATGCAGACTCTAGTGTAAATGTTTCAGACTACTATGTGCAGTGGAGGGAAAAGGTAGTCTAAAGCCAGTGCAAGTATCTATTACCAAAGCAATAGATGTGACTGTCCAAATAGGCTGAATTTATCTATTCTGACACAGGCTTTTCTTTATAGATTTTCTCCTCGCCCCAGGAGATCCACTTTAAGTCACTTTTACTTCATTAATAAGTCTTGTACCTCATGGTTCAGATTTAACTATGTGACAAGTGCGTCTGTCACATATAACTGGAAAAAGAGAACACAGGCTACAGACGCATTACCAGAACCCAATAAAGTGTAATCAGCATTCTGTTTATGTCCCATCGAGGTTGTCAGCCGCTCATACATCGGGTTATCCAGACCCACAAGGAGTAGAGAAAAACAACAGGCGCCCAAATGAATGACCTCATTATCGCCTGGAACTCAGCGCGCAATTACACAGCTAATCCACATTATTTAGACTCCCCGAAAACCTTTAAATAAATGGCATTATAATAGCATCGAATAATTCAGCCAGAAGACATGAATTATTAATCCACACTTTTTTCCCCTATCAAATGTAACTGAATTTCAGTTGTTGGGTTTCACTACGGCTGTAAAAAAAACAGGAGAATTGTGTTCCTTAGAATTCACTATATTAACTCTTAACCTTCATACAGTTTTATGTTCCTGTAGATGGTTTTACAATGTAGTAAATTTAGTAAGGTTATAAAATCTGTGTTACATAAATCATTTGCAGCAGATGTAACATACCATAGTGATGAGTGAAATCTGTGAAAGGTTCAGAATCTAAAAGTCTATCCCATACCCTGAAATCCACAGCAGGTACATTGGATTTTGTCCAATACAATATTCTATACTTTACCTGTGAAATCTACAACTTATCCTCTGTGTGAAAACAGCCACAAACCTGAGGCTTTTTTTTTTTTTTTTTTGGGGGGGGGGGGGGGGGGGTTGTGCAGACGGTGTAGGGGTAGTACTGTACATCCAGGACTTCCTAATGAATAATTACAATTGTAAACTCTGTTTGTACCTGAGTTGCAAGTGTATGAATTACTTTTCATGCAGATCTTTAACCCCTTTTCGGCCCAATCCACTTAAGTTGAGGGCTAATGTTCATTTATGTGCTACCTTGGGCTCATATTTGGTGTGTGCACTAAGAAATATGCTCATTATAATAAATATCTATAACTAGCAGAAGGACCCGGCTTTGCACGGATATATTTCATCTATTTCCTTTAATGTTTGTGTATGTCATTAAAAGATATCGACAGTATCCACTATAACAGTGACCTCCACAGCAACTGCCCGTTTATTAGTGACCTCCACAGTACCCCGTCTCGTTAACAGTGATTTCCACAATAACCCGCCCCCTTAACATTGACCTCTACAGAGCTCTGTTCCCTTAAAATGTGACCTCCACAACACCCCGCCACCTTAACAGTGACCTCTACAGCACCCCGCCCCTTAACACTGACCTCCATAGCGGACCGTCCCCTTAACAGAGACCTCCACAGTGCCTGCCCCTTTAACAGTGACCTCCACAGCATCCCGCCCCCTTATCAGTGACCTCCATAGCAGCCCGCCCCTTTAACAGTGACCTCAACAGAATCCCGCCCCCTTAACAGTGACCCCCACAGCAGCCTGCCCCTTTAACAGTGACCTCCACAGCGGCCGCCCCTTCATTAGTGACCTGCAGAGTACCCTATCGCCTTAACAGTGATTTCCACAACACCCCATCCCCTTAACAGTGGCCTCTACAGCAATCTGCCCCTTAACACTAACCTCCATAGTGGACCGTCCCCTTAACTGTGAGCTCCATAGCAGCCTATCCCTAGGGTGGTCAGAGGTCCGGTTTTAGGCCGGACAGTCTGGCTTTCAGACTCCCTGTCCTCTGTCCGGCACAGGGCCTGGACGGACACAGGGATGTCCTTTTGAACAACTCGCTCTCAGACAGCAGCACTGTGTTGTCTGAGCATGAGCTGCAAGGAGAAAGTCACCCTCCCAACCCTGCAGCTGACAGAAAATGATTTTTACCTTCATTTTTTCAATCCCCATCGGCTGCGTAGTGGGAGAGGGCGTGGCTTAGTGAGACCTGGGGGCGTGATTTTTAAGTCCATCTTTTGAGGGTGGCCTGAATGGCCACCCTACCTGCCGCCTGAACTGTCACATCCACAGCACTCCGCTTCCTTAACAGTGTCATCCACAGCACCCTGCCCCTTTAAAGCTGACCTGCAGCAGTGAAGAAAAATGGCTGGGCTGTTATGGAAACCTGGTGTAAAACTGTGTGTGTATGTGGAGACTAAGGGCCTGCGAGCTTCTATTGGCTGATAAGGGACATGTGACCATGTGTATGGCAGTTGGCATATGAAGAGAAAGACAGGCAGGCTCGTTTCCTCACTTCAAAATTACGGTGGCCAAGGTCCTTTTAAACATCACCGGGCGGTGATATACGGCTGCTGCGCTGCCTGCGCATGATGTCACTGCACAGGATCTCCAGGCCTGCGGAGCGTCTGTGCGGGAGTACAGTGGAATCAGCAGTAATTCACATGCACAGACAGATTGCATACTGAGGAGGACGGATCACAGCAGGGGCGGAGCTTATCAGCAAAGGACAGCATAGGAGCCGAAGAAACCAGGAGTTTTATCAGGTGACCAGTTACATGAGGGGGCAGGGCTTGGCAGTGTGTGGAATGGAGCTGGCCTGTGAGGGAAGGAAGTGGTGAGTAACTGGTTTCAGACACAGACTTATACTTCGACCTTTGCTGAGCCTTAGTTGCACTGACATGCTATTGCTGGTAATTAATAATGACAGGCTGCTGAGGCTGGACATGCTGAGCCTTGTAGTTCTCTCAGAGAACTACAAAGCTCAGCATGTCCAGCCTGTCATTACTGATTTCCAGAGGACAGTACTGGGAAGGCGTATAAGGGCAGAGAACTACAAGGCTCAGCATGTCCAGGCTGTCATTATTGATTACCAGAGGACAGTACGGGTGGATAGTATCTCTGCTATACTATCCATCAGTACTGAGCTGAGCCTTGTAGTTCTTTGCTCTTATGCTCCCTCCTAGTACTGTCCTCTGTAATCAATAATGACACCCTAGACATGCTGAGCCTTGTAGTTCTTTGCTCTTATGCTCCCTCCTAGTACTATCCTGTGGTAATCAGTAATGACAGGCTGGACATGCTGAGCCTTGTAGTTCTCTGCTCTTATACTCTCTCCTAGTACTGTCCTCTGGTAATCAATAATGACACCCTAGACATGCTGAGCCTTGTAGTTCTCTGCTCTTATACTCTCTCCTAGTACTGTCCTCTGGTAATCAATAATGACACCCTAGACATGCTGAGCCTTTTAGTTCTCTGCCCTTATACGCCTTTCCAGTACTGTCCTCTGGTAATCAGTAATGACAGACTGGACATGCTGAGCCTTATAGTTCTCTGCTCTTATGCATCCTCCTGGTACTGTTCTTTGGTAATCAGTAAGACACAGGTTGGACATGCTGAGCCTTATAGTTCTCTGCCATACTCTCTACCAGTACAGTCCTGTGCTAATCAGTAATGAGAGGCAGGCATAAGGATTGATTCACATATATCCACTCAGTAGCGTGTTCTGTCTATTGTATTTGGCACCATATATAAGGCTACTTTCACACTGGCGTTAAAGTTTTCCAGTATTGAGTTCCGTCATAGGGGCTCAATACCGGAAAAAAACGCTTCCATTTTGTCCCCATTCATTGTCAATGGGGACAAAACGTAACTGAACAGAACGCAGTGCACCAAAATGCATTTTGTTCCGTTCAGTTGCGTTCCCAGACCGGAGTGAAAACCGCAGCATGCTGTGGTTTGCTGTCCGTCCTGGGATGCCGAACAAGACAGATCTGTCATGACCCCCAATGCAAGTCAATGGGGACGGATCCGTTTTCTCTGGCACAATCTGACAATAGAAAACGGATCCATCCCCCATTGACTTTCAATGGAGTTCATGACAGATCCGTTCTTGCTATGTTAAAGATAATACAACCGGATCCATTCATAACGGATGCAGATGGTTATATTATCAGTAACGGAAGCGTTTTTGCTGAACCCTGCCGAATCCAGAAAAACACTGGTGTGAAAGTATCCTAATACATGCAGTTTATATACACGTCCTTTTTTATATATATAGATTGTTTTGGCTGTTGTTGCAGAGCAACAGGGAAATATATTTAATGATGATTTTCAGTCCAGGTTTTGCACAAAAATCGACAGAATGCAGTATGATGTCCTATTTGTTGTGGATGTCTTCAGCCATTACAATGTAAAGTATCCACTGTGTGTGCAAATGCCCTAAAGGTACGACCACATCTTCACATTTAGGAAGCCAAAATCAGGAGTGGATCACGAAAGGAGAGAAAGTATAAAGGACAGATACAGTGTCTCCTCTTTTCTGAGTTCACTCCTGGTTTTGGCTTCCAAAATTACATTATGAATCCTGAAGGTGTGGCTGTACCTTAAAAAAGCTGTCTAAATCTAGCCTACATTCATAGTATGCTTCAACCATATTCATATTTGGGCTCTGTAACACTTGACATTACGCTAGGAGTGCACTTAGGCTCTGTTCACATCATGTTTAGATCCTGCCTGCATATACCGTACCTCTGACAGAAGGCTGTGATCTATTCCAATGTACTGTATAGCACAAATATAACAAGCACAAAATTATGTGTTTTTGGTACTTTTTATGCCTATAAAAAGGGTGTACGTAGTGAGTAACTTAAAGAGGACCTTTCATCTGGCAAAAAATTGTAAACTAAGTGTCATGATATGCAGAGCGGCACCCAGGGATCTCACTGCACTTACTATTATCCCTGGGCGCCGCTCCGTTCGCCCGCTGTGCCCTCCGGTATGTTCGGTCACTTGGTTATAGTAGGCGGAGACTTAGGGGACTTGGTTATAGTAGGAGGAGACTGCCAGGGGCGTAACTAGAAGTGCCTGGGCCCCACAGCAACTTTTTGTATGGGCCCCCCCAGCCCCCTGCCCAATTTTTTATATACTATTTTTACCCCCACCTGTCCTTTATATTTGTTGATAAAATTTTTTTTTATTTATATGCAAATTACCTTCCTAACATGCCCAAAGGGCTGTCCCTCCGGCCATTTGTGCCCAGCTGCGTCCATTATCGCCAAGCCCAGCGCCGTCTCGCTATTAATTATTCACTGCTGTCCTCGTCTTTTTTTTTTTCTAAGTTTGCCGTAGTCTCGCGCATGCGCCAATGTTACTCACGTGCGGTCCTCTTTAAAATGAGGCAGTCACACAACCATATCTGTTTTGTGGTTTGCAAATCGCGGATCTGCACAATACAGATGTTGTCAGTGTGTGTCTTGCACTTTTGCGGGCCCCAATTGGACACGTTCTATAATTTATGGCTTGGCAGGATGGAGGCAGACAGCACACGGGTGACATTCGTGTGCTGTCCACATATTTGCCACTCCATATAGAAGAAAATGGGTCTATGTGTGACCCGCAAAGAATGCTGATTGGACACGGACTGAAAGTACAGTAGTGCAAATGTCGCCTAATGGTACGTTCTATTTTTGGGATGTTGCATAGGCCTCTTTCACACTACCGTATGGCTATTTCAGTGTTTTGCGGTCCGTTTTTCACAGATTCGTTGTTTTGTTTTTTGTTTCCGTTGTGTTTCCGTTTCGGTTCCGTTTTTCTGTATGGCATATCCAGTATACAGTAATTACATAGAACAAATTGGGCTGGGCATAACATTTTCAATAGATGGTTCCGCAAAAAACTGAACGGATACGGAAGATATACGGATGCATTTCCGTATGCATTCAGTTTTTTTTGCGGACCTATTGACTTTAATGGAGCCACGGAACGTGATTTGCGGCCAAATATAGGACATGTTCTATCTTTGCACGGAATGGAGATACGGAAACACGGAAATGGAATGCATACGGAGTACATTCCGTTATTTTGGTGGACCCATTGAAATGAATGGTTCCGTATACGGACCGTATACGGAACGCAAAAAACGGCCCGCAAAACGGAAAAAAAAATGGTAGTGTGAAAGAGGCCATACTGATATAAACTTCTCTATCCACAAAGTGGTATAAGTAGAGAAAACCACATCAAAAAATGTGTAATGAGTTACACCAAATTTATCATTTTTCATTTGCCCTTTTAATAAATTTGACATACTTGACGTATTATTATTTTTCATAATTTGTGTTATTTCCATGCACAGATGTACATGCGCATCAATATTTTTTCAAAGTTTAATAGGTTTTAAAATACACAAAGCTGATGCCACCTTTTAATCAGTATTTAATTATGAAATCGCTGGCCTTTTACAACATTTGTTGGAACCGCAGCTGTGAAAACCATAGCTCCATAATTAAATCATTCTTCCTTCTCATGTACAAGAAGCCAATGTGTTTACAAAAAGTTACTGCCAACAGGTGGCTGTACCAGCTAAACTTTTATCTTCATAGGATTACCATTAAAAAGTACCCAAACTTTTAATTTTCAATGGGGCCGGAATGTGCTGTCCGCAAAAGCATTTGCATATCCGCATCCGCATTTGCGGATCCGCACTTCCGCATCCATGTTTCTGTTTCCACAAAAGAATAGAGCATGTCCTATTCTTGTCCGCAATTGAGGACAAGATTAGGCATTTTCTATTATAGTGCAAATTGCGGAATGCACATTGCCGGTCTCCGTGTTTTGCGGATTCGCAAAACACTTACGGACATGTGAATGGACCCTTAGCGGTCAATCACTGAGTAGGACCACCCACTAAACTCATAAGCATAGAAGGAGCAGAGGATTAAATTAATAAATTACTAAATCTTTTTCTATAAAACTCTATATCAATCTGCTCAGCTTCTTGTGCTATACATATAACAAGCTGTCTGCAGAGTGCACCACATTTTCATGATGACAGGTTCACTTTATAACAGCTTTCTTATTTTTAATTATTTTGTTTATTGTTAAATTGGGTGTGGATAAATGCAGATAGCAAGCTGGGTGGTATAGTTGGTGACAGGGGTGGACACAGGCAGCAAAGGGCACCTGTGCAAAGGATGTACCTGGGCCTCCCCACCCCCAAACCACACATACAAATATAAACATATGTAACACCCCAGAGTTGTGTTACGAATTTCTATTACCCCGCTACAACCTGTTAAGGCCATTAACATTGTCATCTTGTGTAATTTCATGTAATTTCCTCACAATTGTGCATTCAAAGCCTTGTATACATATAGTGCTGTAATTTTCATGTTCACCAGCAGGTGGCAGCAATGTGTTCAGCAAGGACTTAGTTTCAGTTTAGTGTTTCTAGACTGGAATAGTTCATTCCAGTTTAGCTCCCGCCTCTGTGAGCAGAGTGGATAAGTCCATATCCTGCCTCATGGGTGGGGAAGGAAGTTAAGTTAGTGTGCCAGCCACCCCGGCTAGGGGAAGGCTGTGCGAGTAGGAGCTCCCAGATTTAGGGATCCAAAGCCCGGATCTTGTCTCGGCTGAGACAATTGATCATCATCCCCAGCCTGAGCCTTGCAGCCTCAGCTGGTAGAAGCAAGCAGCCACCTCCAGTTTTCCAGGAAGAAGCATACCCTGTGAAGTTAACTGTGAGTACCGTCCAGAGACCCCAGGAGAAGCCAAATTCCTCCTCAGCAAGTCAGTTCCCAGGACAGCAGAAGATAGATAGTGCAGAAGATAAATTCCTGCCACATTACAGAGCAATAGGCAGACGTCTTTTTCCTGCAAAAGCTCCAGGCACATGATAGAGCAGAAGCCAGATTCCTGCCACACATTGCCAATACCTGCTAGGACTTCAGACTAATGCTGTATCTTACTTGGATGAAAGCTGCATCTAGTAAAGACAAGTTTGAACTTTACCAAAGGTCTGGATCTCAATTACTGCTGCAAATTCCTCAATTACTCCTACTAGCACAACACTCATTTTATTGCAAGTGTGCCAGGATCCAGGAGTCCAGCCGTACCCAGGTAGGAGACACCGTTGGCAATATTGCCATTACCACACAGAGACATTACACCACTCTGTCATCCCTAACCTGGCACGTGAGTTATAACACCTTAAAGGGCCCTGTGTTAGTACCCTGCGCACGCTGCGATTGGCGTCACAAACAAAACTATAAACGATCATTCACACCTGACCCAGCCATTGCATATTATTGCCGGCAACGGTCCTCAAGCCCGATTGTATCGTCGACTACAATCGGTATATGGGAGGAGTTGATCTCTCTGATCAAGTCCTCAAGCCATATAACGCCATGAGCAAAACCCGGTCATGGTACAAAAAAGTTGAGGTCTACTTGGTACAGGTTGCCTTGTACAACTCTTTTGTGCTGTCCCGGAGCGCATGCAACACAGGGACATTCCTTCATTTCTATGAGGCAGTCCTTAAGGCCCTGATCTTTTCTGACCGGGAAAGAGCAGGCTGGAGTACCTCGGGAACTGTAGGCGCCCGGATCGTCCCTGGCCAACACTTTCCAGGTGTGGTCCCCCATACTGGAAAGAAGGGACGGACCCCAAAAAAGTGCAGAGAATGTCGCAGGAGGGGGATATGGAAGGACACCACTACTAAGTGTGACACGTGCCCCGATCATCCGGGTCTCTGCATTATTGGTTGCTTCAGGGAGTACCACACTTCCATCGAGTACTAAATTTATATCCCAATTTAGCCACTGACAATCGGATAAAAAACTGGTTCTCAGACTTGAGACACTAAAAAAAAAAAAATCAAAAATATTATTTAGTAAAACTAAAATAAAATAAAAAGTTGAAATATTAGATATCGCCGCATCTGTAATAATCTGCTCTATAAAAATACCCCCCCAACCCCTCAGATGAACACGGTAAAAAAAAAAAAAAAAAACGGTGCAAAAAAAGGTCTTACATCACAAAAATTGTAATAGCAAGCGATCAAAAAGTCATATACCCCCCAAAATAGTGCCAATAAAACTGTCCTCTCATCCCGCAAAAAATTAGCCCCTACCTAAGATAATCGGCTATGGAGATACTAAAATGTTTTTTATTTGTTTATAAAAAGATAACATAGTGTAAAACATAAATAAATTGATATTAGGTATCGCCGCATCCATAAGAATCTGCTCTATAAAAATAACCCCCTTAACCCATCAGATGAACACGGTAAAAAAATAAAAAGCTATTTTTTTGCAAATTTTCAGTTTTAACCAGTTTTTTTTCAATAACAAAGTAAGGGTTAACAGCCAAACAAAACTTAATATTTATTACCCTCATACTGCAGTTTACAGAAACACCCTATATGTGGTCGTAAACTGCTGTATGACCAAACGGCAGGGCGCAGAAGGAAAGGAACGCCGTATGGTTTCTGGAAGGCAGATTTTGATGGCCTTTTTTTGGCACCATGTCCCATTTGAAGCCCCCCTGATGCACCCCTAGAGTAAAAACTCCATGAAAGCGACCCCATCTACAAAACTACACCCCTTGTTAACCCTTTAGGTGTTCCACAAAAGTGATTGGCAAATGGAGATGAAATTTCTGAATTTCTATTTCTGATAACCTTTCCTCACAAAAATGTAATATAGACAGTAGTGTAACTACTGGGGAAGCAGGGGAAGCGGCTGCTTTGGGGCCCAGGCTGCCATGGGGCCTGGCGCCCGGCAGCGTGTGTGACAGTTTATTTTTAAGTTAGTTAAATAATTAATCACGATCGATTCTTGTCTTAATGTTCAGGGCCCCTTCACAGCAGGCGCAGCAGCAGCGTCTACGTCCAATCCTCGCTAATGTGATCTAATCTTACTGTCTCCTGAAGTCTGCGCAGTGTGCAGGCTGTATTAAGCCCGCCCACATACTGATGATTCAGAGCAGGGAGCGGCAGGCGGCAGCAGTACGTGACAGGAGGCGGGACAAAACAGCCAGGAGGACAGGAGCTGCAGGCAGGCGGCAGCAGTAGAGAAGAGGCAGAGCAGCAGCACGTCAGGTCCAGCACCAGCGGTCCAGCGCCCAGCCCAGCGCAGAGTGTGGTACTGGTATCTAGTAACTACTTTGTGAGGTACTAATGGAAAATGTCTACTCTGTGGGGCAATAAAGGGGCATAACTAGTGTGTGGAGTGTGGACACTAATGGGGAATAATAACAACATTTTACTGTGTGGGGGCAATAAGGGAGCATAACTACTGTGAAGGGGAAATAATGGAGCATAACTACTGTTTGCGGGCACTAAGGGGCATACCTACTGAGTGAGTGGGACGTCCGACGTTGTGTGGTGAGTGTAGGTGTCTTACAAGCCGCTGCTGAGGGAGGAGGGAGGGGTTGAGGGGAAGTTGCTCTGGGCATTCATAAATTTGCTCTGGCTGGGGCCCATACATTTCTAGCCACTGTCTGCGCCTCCCTGGCTACTGTCTGTACCCCTGGGCCCTGGCCCTTATCTGTGCCCCCCTGCCTTTGTCTGTGCCCCTGGCCCCTGTGTGCACCTCCCTGGCCCTTTCACTGCTGCCCCTGGCCCTTATCTGCGCCCCCCCGGCCCTGGCCTGTGCCCCCGGCCCTTGTCTGTGCCAAAGGAGTGGGGTTTACACAGGAGGAGGGAGGTGCGAAGCGCGCTGGAGGGGCCCTTACAAAAATTGGCTGTGGGGCCCAGTCACTTCTAGTTACGCCCCTGAATATAGATAAACCAAAAATCATATGTACCCTAAAAATAGTCCCAACAAAACTGCCACCTTATCCCGTAATTTCCAAAATGGGGTCACTTTTATGGAGTTTCAACTCTAGGGGTGCATCAGAGGGGGTTAAAATAAGACATGGTGTAAATAAACAAGTCCAGCAAAATCTGCCTTCCAAAAACCATACGGCGCACCTTTACCTCTACGCCCTACTGTGTGCCCGTACAGTAGTTTACGGCCACATATGGGGTGTTTCTGCAAACTACAGAATCGGGGAAATAAATATAGCATTTTGTTTGGCTGTTAACCCTTGCTTTGTTACTGGAAAAAAATGGATTAAAATGGAAAATTTGCCCAAAAATCTAAATTCAGAAATTTTATCTCCATTTGCCATTAACTCTTGTGGAACACCTAAAGGGTTAACCACATTTGTAAAATCTGTTTTGAATACCTTGAGGGGTGTAGTTTCTAGAATGGGGTCATTTTTGGGTGGTTTCTATTATGTAAGCCTCACAAAGTGACTTCAAACCTGAACTGGTCCCTAAAAATTGGGTTTTTGAAAATTTCTGAAAAATGTCAAGATTTGCTTAAAATTTTCTAACTCTTGTAACGTCTAGTGTTGAGCGCGAATATTCGAATAGCAAATTTTTTTTGCGAATATCGGCACTTTGCTAATTCGCGAATATTTCGAATATAGTGCTATAAATTCGCTATTTTGAATATTCTTTTTTTTTTTTATTGTAATATTTATTTATTTCCCACTTCCCAAAAGTAGCTCTTACCTTTCCTTAGGATTCCTGGCTGCTCCAGTCAGTGCCCGTTGCCGCTTCTGCCGACTTCCGTGCTCATGGAGTGTCCCCATCACCATGGGAACGCCTCCATACTAGAATGTGCTGTCGGATTTGAGAATTACGTTGAAATCGCAATGCGATTAATATAACTTGAAGTAATCGCATTGCATTGCATTTTTCAACTTAGCACTGCTATATTCCATATTCGTTAATTCTAGCCTAGAATTAACGAAGTTAACGAACGAACATGGAATATAGCAGTGCTAAGTTGAAATCGCAATGTGATTAATATAACTTGAAGTAATCGCATTACGATTTCAACTTAGACCTGGTTTACTATGGTTGGCTTGGTAGTATTAGCGAAGATGACGAATATGACGAATGTATTCGTCATATTCCTCAAAACGAAGTTAAACGAAATATTCTCCATCTTCGTTTTAGCTCCATATTCGTCAACTTCGCTAATTCTAGCAATCAAATAGGAAAGTTGACTATAGAGCCAGCTGTGTTTAATTCGCTATGCGATATTACTTTGCTTTTTAAAAAATAAATAGAATAATTATAATAATTATCAAGTATTCTAATTATTTTATTTATTTTAAAAAAAAAGCAAAGTAATATTATCGCATAGCGAATTAAAAACTTTGCTGTCTCTAGTCAACTTTCCTATTTGATTGATTGCTAGAATTAGCGAAGTTGACCAATATGAAGCTCAAACGAAGATGGGGAATATTTTGTTTACTTCGTTTTGAGGAATATGACGAATACATTCGTCATATTAGTCATCTTTGCTAATTCTACCAAGCCAACCATAGTAAACCAGGTCTAAGTTGAAATCGCAATGCGATTAATTCAAGTTATATTAATCGCATTGCGATTTCAACTTGAGGCTGCTGCTGGGTCTCTAATGGAATGGGTCAGCTTTCTAGAATTAACGAACTTAACTAATATTGAATCTAGCAGTGCTAATTTGTAATCACAATGCGATAATATTTGCTATTATTATTAACCACATTGCAAATCCAACTTTTATAATGAACTATTCTGACATACAGTACTATATTTGTTTAATTAGTTAATTTTACAAATACCACCTATAGCAAAATCTCCAAAGCTGGCATTGCAATGCAATAATATTAGTCACATTTTGAATCCAACACTATTTCTAAAAGATTCGTATTGCTTGTATGGTTATAGTTAACAAGTGACCACTACATCTTATGGGTTAAATGTCCACCATCGGTATTAATGACGGTCACGGACATTAGCCGTGGGTGTATGCAGCCACACAAAGCAGGTGGCCACGGCGCCCGCATAAGGATTGATCCATGTTTAATTATTCTGCTGGATGAAGTATAGCTACGTCGTTGGGTGTGAAGCGGTAAATGATTATGGCACAAATTATAGTGGTTACATCACACTACAATGTCTGTAACATGTATGTATGGATAGCAGACAAATATCTCTCATATGCACATAACACCTCTATTTACGCGCTACACACTGTATATCCCACGCTATAAAACCCACACCAACCCCCCTCCCCCATTAAACCCTCCACCACCTTAAACCCCCCTCCATCAACTCCCCCCCCATCTCCTCACTCACACACATTTATGAGAAGTAATGATTGACCTCCAGTATTTCAGTATTTCGCTGGTTCATTTACCATAACCCAGGGTGCACCACGTGGAGGCGAACCAGCTGTACACCCCATACCGTACCGTCACTTCACTTCACTACACAGGTACACCTCTCCTCAGATGACCATTGGCCAATGCCCCATTGCTCATACCTCACACACATACAATTTAAATACAATGTAATGTTATAACGGTAACCTAAAAGCAAATATTTTCCATTTATAGCCATAATTTTTTTTTTTTTTGATGACATGATCACATTAATTACTAATACTTGTATTTTAATAGTTTTGGATTACATGTATGCATGTTGTAAAAGGTCTATGATTGGACTTGGTCCCGTCACGCGTGCTGCTAAGAGCGCCACAGTCAGCAGTATTCGGTTTGAATTGTGGCACACACATGACCACCGGCACAAGAAAATAGTCATAGTGAATAAGTCGTGCGACCATAAGTGGCGCCATGTCTATTACCCTGTTTCTATGTAACGGCGGCTGCTGTATGTAATGATAATGAATTATTACTTTGGCCCAGACTAAATTGTCCGTACTGTGACCCCATTGGTTACAATAAAGCAAAACACAACAAATTTTGTAGAACAATAAAGTTTAATAAAACAATTTTTAAATAAAGAAAAATATTAATTGACATAAATAACAGAAGCCAAAAAAAAATGAAGAAAATTATGGTAAACTTTTTATTCTTTTCTGCTCTTGGAGCAGTTCATCAAGGGCCTTTTGGTTGGCCTCCTCCATTAGGGTGAGCTGGTGAGATAATTGAAGCTTCAGCTCCCTTATCTTTTGCATCTGCAGCGCCCTGAACTTCTTCATTCGTTCGCACTGCTCCCGCTGCACTTTTTTAACCATGTTGTTGTGAGTTGTAAAAGTAAAGGAAATAATTTTAAATGTACTTTAAAAGACAATCATTGATTGGTGTATAAAGCAGATGAAGTCCTGTCTGACCCAGGAAGAAGTACAACAGCGACTTAAAAAGATTAAAATCGACAAATCGCCAGGACCGGATGGCATACACCCCCGTATCCTAAGAGAATTAAGTAATGTCATAGCCAGACCCTTATTTCTGATATTTGCAGACTATATACTGACAGGCAATGTCCAACAGGATTGTCGCATGGCAAATGTGGTGCCAATTAGTGATGAGCCTGCCGCTCATCCGGTCCTGGGTCATATTCGAATTCGCAATATTTTGCGAATATTTTGTAGAATATTCATCGAATATTCGTTATATTCTACGATTTTTTTTACTCGAAAAATCGGCAAGGTAATGATCGTGCAATATGTGAATTTTAGTCATGCGAATTTTAGTAATGCGAATTTTAGTAATGCGAATTTTTATAGCGATTTTTTTCAACTTACAACTATTAGACAAAGAAGATTATAGCACTATATTAGCTAAATTGCTCTATATTCGTTATTTGCTATATTGCTATAACTTCGTTTTTCGAATATTCGTAATATATATATATATAGCAATATAGTGAATATTCGAAAAAAAAAAAACTAATTTAGAGCAATTTTGCTAATATAGTGTTGTAATCTTTTTTTTTTTTATAGTTGTCATTTTATTCCAATCTGAACTTCAGATGAGAAAAAAATTACAGCTATTAGACAAAGAAGATTATAGCACTATATTAGCTAAATTGCTCTAAATTCGTTTTTTTTTTTAGATTTGCTATATCGCTATAACTTTGTTTTTTCGAATATTCGTAATATTCTAAAACAAGAATATATAGCAATATAGTAAATATTCGAAAAAAAAAAACGAATTTAGAGCAATTTTGCTAATATAGTGCTATAATCTTTTTTTTATAGTTGTAATTTTTTTCTAATCTGAACTTCAGATGAGAAAAAAATTACAACTATTAAACAAAGAAGATTATAGCACTATATTAGCTAAATTGCTCTAAATTAGTTTTTTTTCGAATATTCACTATATTGCTATATATTCTTGTTTTAGAATATTACGAATATTCGAAAAAATAAAGTTATAGCGATATAGCAAATATTAAAAAAAAAAACGAATATAGAGCAATTTAGCTAATATAGTGCTATAATCTTCTTTGTCTAATAGTTGTAAGTTGAAAAAAATCGCAATAAAAATTCGAAAATTCGCAAACAACACTACTCCTAAAGTCAAATATACTGCAGCCTTCTCATTGGCCCACAAGCTAGAAGCAGGGAGGGATCATGTGTACTGATTAAAAAAAAATTGAATATTCAAAATTACGAATATATATCACTATATTTGAAATATTCGTGAATTTTCGAAGTACCTACCGGTATATTCGCGATAAAAATTTGAAATTCGAATATTCATGATCAACACTAGTGCCAATATTCAAAAAGGGTCCAAAAACAGAGCCTGGAAACTGAATGACGGGTCTGCCCCCTTCAACTTCTGGGTCTCCAAATTGGGAACATGGCCTGAGCTTGCCCTTTACGCCTTGGAGGTGCTGGCCTGCCCTGCAGCCAGTGTATTATCTGAACGTGTGTTTAGCACGGCAGGGGGCGTCATCACAGACAAGCGCAGCCGCCTGTCCACAGCCAATGTGCACAAGCTCACGTTCATTAAAATGAACCAGGCATGGATCCCTCAGGACTTGTCCGTATTTTATCCAGAATAGACATGTACAGTCAGGTCCATAAATATTGGGACATCGACACAATTCTAAAAATTTTGGCTCTATACACCACCACAATGGATTTGAAATGAAATGAACAAGATGTGCTTTAACTGCAGACTGTCAGCTTTAATTTGAGGGTATTTACATCCAAATCAAGTGAACGGTGTAGGAATTACAACAGTTTACATATGTGCCTCCCACTTTTTGAGGGACCAAAAGTAATGGGACAATTGGCTTCTCCGCTGTTCCATGGCCAGGTGTGTGTTATTTCCTCATAGCACACTTGAAATTTCCTCATAGCACACTTGAAATTAACTCTGGGCCTTTTATCTGCTCATTGTAATTGGGATAAATTACAATGAGCAGATAAAAGGCCCAGAGTTAATTTCAAGTGTGCTATTTGCATTTGGAATCTGACTGCACTAACCAGCCATTGTTATACTGCAGCGCAATTGCTCATGTTTGTATTTTGGATATTTCACACTCTTTTGGAGTGTACCCTAATTTAAAAAAATTAAATTAAAACCAAAAACCTGTGTTGGCTATCTTGTCCTCCTCCACCGCCGCTTCTACCTACTCCGCTACCTCCACCGCCTCTTCAAACTCCTACTCCATATGGAACTCCTCCTCATAAAACTATTTTTTATTTGTTTTGTACATGTTTTATTTTATATCATTTCACTTATTTGTCATTTACATTTTTGGGTGAAATTCACCAATTATTGGGTGTATAGTACCACTGCTATCCCTAGTAGGCCGGTTAAAAAATAATAAAAATTGTCATTAACATTTTCGGGTGAAATTCACCAATTTTTGGGTGTATAGTACCACTGCATACCTAGTAGGCCGATTAACAAAAAAATTAATTTGTCAGTTACATTGTCTGGTGAAATTCAGCAATTCTTTTGTGTGAAGTACCACTGCTATACCTAGTAGACCGGTAAAAAAAAAAAAAATAACATGTCAGTTACATTTTATGGTCAAATTCACCAATTTTTGTGTGTAATATACCCCTCCTCTACCTACTTGACAGCTTAATAAATTTCAATAATTTTTATTTTACATTTTCGGGTGACAATAAACAATTGTTTTCTGTCATAGACTCCTGCTCTACCAAGTAGACAGGTGTAAAGGGGGACTATTAATCACTAATATTTATGCAAATATCAGTAATTAATATTCCTAAATGGGAGGAGCCGTCTATTGATGACTCCGCCCATTTATTCCTTTATATAATAATAACACAATACTTTCGCTATGCTTTACACTAATCAATATGCTAGCTGCATGCGCCTTACTAACTCGCTACCGCTAACAAATACACGCTACACAAAGGGGTACAAATATAACGGTATTTATTAACAATACACTACGCAATACACTAACAATACACTACGCACGCAGTACACTACGCACGCAGTACACTACAATACAGCACTACATATACAATCCTAAACTACACTACACATTCCCAATTCCACCCATAAACTAACTACACAGTTCACACATACAAGTAATAACAGCCCACCCCACCTGACTATTCACTGTCCCTACGGGGTACGACGAGGGTTAATGGTGGCCTCACAGGGGTGTAAACCGACCACAAACACAAAGGGTTAACAATGGGGATAATATCAGAACTGTACAGCAATGCAAGGGTGAATACCCTGCAAGTGTACAGTGAGGGGGGGGGGGGGGGGTGTGGCAGGGTTTGAGCAGGGGTTACCACCAGGGGTTAATCAGGGTAGGGAAAGGGTTACACGGTGAAGATACAGTGGGGGTCATCAGGGGGGTGTAACTGAACCACAAATACAACCAGTGGCACAGGATCAGGGGTACAAACAAGGATACAATAAGGCAAGGGTTTGGGGGATAGGGGTTACAGGACCAGGGGTGTGGGTTAACCAGGGGAGAGATATAGCGGTCGGGGGTCAGGGGATATACTTAATCCTTCCAGAGTAGGCCTCTTCCAGGCGGTCATCATGGAGCTCCTCTCTCCCATGCGTCTCTGAATCTAGTCTGGTTGCAAGAGAGGGCACCTCTGTCCGGTTTGGGGTTTTATAGCCCAAAAGCAACCCCCTCCTCCTTCCTCAGGCATGTGACATCATAGTGTGCCTTAGTCCCCCCTCCTAGTCCCAAAAATGCTGGGAGTAATGGGCATGGCCATGGGGCAGAGGTGTGGAAAACAGGTTATGATGTCTCTGGTTAGAAGGCCCTCTCACGAACGGTGCCAGAGAGTCTGATTGTAAGGGGCCTGAACAAAAGGGGACTAGATGCTAATCAGCTGTTATCCTACAGGCTATCAGCACAAGTTTTTCTCTAAACAACTCTGTTGATAACAGTTGGAATTGCATATATGCATATATATATCCACAGATGCTTGGGGCACATCTATAAACACATACAAAACCTGGGGTATAAATGGGCAGCAATAAGCCCACATACATACTGTCATGCTGACATAAGTGTATATACATAGACACGTGTGAAAATACATACACACATATCTATATATACACACACCCTCGCATATATCTGGGGCATCACATACAGGGGACATGCATATGTCCCCACTTGCCATACAGGGCCAATATATATTAACTATAAGGGGACACATATAAGGGGGCACATATATATACTAATATAAGGGGGATTATAAGGGGGCACAGCTTCCAGGGACCACATATTTCCCACAAGGGCCACCATGAGCCCCTGGGGATCACCATGGGCAGACGTGCGCAGATGCTGGGCACATCTGCGCACATCGTCCCATGATGCTGTGGTTAATGTATGCAGATATATACCATACATGACCGCACGTGTTTACAGGCATGCATGGATATATGCATACGTCTCAACCGTTCCTCAACAACAGGTTAATTAATTTCTGTAATTTTTCTGTTACATTCTTGGGTTGACATTATACAATTTTAGACGTGAATAATCCCCTGCTCTGCATAGGTGACAGGGAATAACATTTCTGAAATGCTTGTTTAATTGATGCGCGCCACCTCCTTTGATTCAATGCTTAAACTTAAACATGTTGTACCACATTTAAGCTTAAATACTTTGTCCCACATTTCCGCTATACTCTTTTGGCCAACATTTGCACCTCAATAGCTTTTCCCACAATTACGCATGACTCTTTTGGCCCACATTTGGGCTTCTGTAATTTGTCCCACATTTGCGCCTCAACAGCTTTTCCCACATTTCTGCTCGATCACAATTTTTTTAAATTATTTTATCTCCCTTAAATTTGGTCTCTTTTTCTCACGCTCCCTCTCCGGCCTGGAACCCTGATTCCCCGCCACCCGTGATCACCATGGTAGGCGCATAAAAGATCATCGAAAGTTGATAGAGCAGATATCAAATTGGATTGTAAACATCACAGGGACGTGCGACATGGTGGGGCAGTAAGTATGCACACGCCTACAACCTCTGGGTCTCCTAATTGGGCACAGGTGCTGGCCTGCCCTGCAGCAGGTGTATTGTCTATACGTGTGTTTAGCACAACTGGAGGGTTATATTTCCCAATGTTTTGGGGTGTACCCTAATTTAAAAAAATACAAATACATTTAAAACCAAAAAGAAGTGTAGAGGAAAGTAACAAATTTATATCATATATATCAAAATAAGTTTTTTTTATCAAGGGCCAAAATGCAAGGGGAGGTATATAAGTAATGCTAGTAGGGGTATATGGGTCGTTTGAGTAGACAGGGGTCAAGGATTTGTCCATAGTTATGACCCTATGGCTTGCTCAGCCCAGGGACACCTCCTGATGGTGGGGGAGCCCTGTCCCCGTACCTAAGCCTATTGTGCCCCTAAATTGCCCTATATCCAATATCATAAGCTAGACTAATGAGATAGTCTCAGAGGATGCTCATAGACGGACACTTAGAAATATAATGATGTATAGAAATACATAAACCCCAAATGTGATTAGGTCCAGATACTACTGTAGTCTCCACATCAAATATACACCTGAAGGTCACAATGTAAAATAATCATTACCAACAGTATATTCCTCATACAGGGAGTTCAGAATTATTAGGCAAGTTGTATTTTTGAGGATTAATTTTATTATTGAACAACAACCATGTTCTCAATGAACCCAAAAAACTCATTAATATCAAAGCTGAATATTTTTGGAAGTAGTTTTTAGTTTGTTTTTAGTTTTAGCTATTTTAGGGGGATATCTGTGTGTGCAGGTGACTATTACTGTGCATAATTATTAGGAAACTTAACAAAAAACAAATATATACCCATTTCAATTATTTATTTTTACCAGTGAAACCAATATAACATCTCAACATTCACAAATATACATTTCTGACATTCAAAAACAAAACAAAAACAAATCAGTGACCAATATAGCCACCTTTCTTTGCAAGGACACTCAAAAGCCTGCCATCCATGGATTCTGTCAGTGTTTTGATCTGTTCACCATCAACATTGCGTGCAGCAGCAACCACAGCCTCCCAGACACTGTTCAGAGAGGTGTACTGTTTTCCCTCCTTGTAAATCTCACATTTGATGATGGACCACAGGTTCTCAATGGGGTTCAGATCAGGTGAACAAGGAGGCCATGTCATTCGATTTTCTTCTTTTATACCCTTTCTTGCCAGCCACGCTGTGGAGTACTTGGACGCGTGTGATGGAGCATTGTCCTGCATGAAAATCATGTTTTTCTTGAAGGATGCAGACTTCTTCCTGTACCACTGCTTGAAGAAGGTGTCTTCCAGAAACTGGCAGTAGGACTGGGAGTTGAGCTTGACTCCATCCTCAACCCGAAAAGGCCCCACAAGCTCATCTTTGATGATACCAGCCCAAACCAGTACTCCACCACCACCTTGCTGGCGTCTGAGTCGGACTGGAGCTCTCTGCCCTTTACCAATCCAGCCACGGGCCCATCCATCTGGCCCATCAAGACTCACTCTCATTTCATTAGTCCATAAAACCTTAGAAAAATCAGTCTTGAGATATTTCTTGGCCCAGTCTTGACGTTTCAGCTTGTGTGTCTTGTTCAGTGGTGGTCGTCTTTCAGCCTTTCTTACCTTGGCCATGTCTCTGAGTATTGCACACCTTGTGCTTTTGGGCACTCCAGTGATGTTGCAGCTCTGAAATATGGGCTAACTGGTGGCAAGTGGCATCTTGGCAGCTGCACGCTTGACTTTTCTCAGTTCATGGGCAGTTATTTTGCGCCTTGGTTTTTCCACACGCTTCTTGCGACCCTGTTGACTATTTTGAATGAAACGCTTGATTGTTCGATGATCACGCTTCAGAAGCTTTGCAATTTTAGGAGTGCTGCATCCCTCTGCAAGATATCTCACTATTTTTGACTTTTCTGAGCCTGTCAAGTCCTTCTTTTGACCCATTTTGCCAAAGGAAAGGAAGTTGCCTAATAATTATGCACACCTAATATAGGGTGTTGATGTCATTAGA
Source organism: Bufo bufo (assembly GCF_905171765.1). Classification (NCBI taxonomy): domain Eukaryota; kingdom Metazoa; phylum Chordata; class Amphibia; order Anura; family Bufonidae; genus Bufo; species Bufo bufo. The sequence goes on from NC_053392.1 coordinate 248,421,936, forward strand.
CCACACCACTTCTCATTACAGAGATGCACATCACCTAATATGCTTAATTGGTAGTAGGCTTTCGAGCCTATACAGCTTGGAGTAAGACAACATGCATAAAGAGGATGATGTGGTCAAAATACTCATTTGCCTAATAATTCTGCACGCAGTGTAGTTATATATACCTATATTAAAGTATTTTACTTACTGATGGGAACTTGGACAAAGCGTACGCCGACTGATGAGGGAGCTAACACGGCTAGTGTTTGTCTTGTGGCGCTTCTTATTTAAAGATCGGAGCCTTGGACAATTACCCGGCGTCATTTCCGGTACAAGTGGATCATGTGACGATTACGATGATGTCACATCCAGGATTTGGAACGCAGAACGTCGTCACTTCCAGGATTTGGGACGCATAGTCGCGTCACGTCCGGGATTTGGAGCGCACATGTCGCTATGTTGATATGGTCAAAGGTAAACACATGCCTTCAGAGATTCAAAGCGCATGTATTACACATATATATGTAAGACGATTCATATATATATATATAGATATAGGAAGATAGAAATTATTACTGGAGCACACCTAAAGTTAAACTGTGATGGGTAATAGGCGAGTATTTTTTGCATTTTTGTGAAAATAGATATATAAGGAAAATATTATATATAAAAACATTGGTGGTGGGAGAAGACCGGGCCCTCCATATTATGGTGGACGACCAGGTCCTGTCCCAAAAAGATGCATGATGATTGATATATGTGATCAGAAAAAATTAGGCGCTTCACGTTCCATAGGGTACAGATTTGAACTCTACTCAATACAAGAGGTAGAGGCAGGATGTCACCGCCAGTTCTGTGAGAAGGTCTGGCAGACGTCCTTCTCTACCTCTTGCATGATGTTCTTTGTTTTGGTTTCACTTTGTCATCTCCTTTCCTTCTCCCAGGTGTCACCAATTTAGACTAATCGTCTCCCTTTATATTCCCTCCCATACTGCCTCACTTTGCGGTTTATACTACTTCCTGGATGAAGTGTTCACTGCTGGAGGCTGCTGCTGCTGTTTACTCCAGCTATCTGCAACATCATCCGTGACACAGAATTATAGATAGGGAGAGAAAGCAGGTGTAGGTTAGTCTCTCATTGAGACCACTCGGCGACTGGGATCGAAAACGGTATATTCATTCTGTTTCTTTTTGCAAGATTTTCCGGTCCCAGTTGCCTCTCCTCAAAGGTAGAGGAACAGTCTCAAGTGCAGAGAAAACAATGGATTTCAAATCACCATTATGATGTTCATTCATATGATTGGTGATAGGTGTATCCTTGTGCTTAACTATATCGTTTATGTGTTCGCGCACGCGTCGTCTCATTTCTCTGAAGATCTTACCAATATAGTCTTTAGGACAAGTACATTGTCCTATATAAATCACTCCCTTGGTTTTACAGTTGATAAAGTTTTTCACTATATGAGTATGGTTTGTGGCCGAACAAGTCACTGTCTTGGTAGTACGGATATAGTTGCAAGCCTTACAGGTGCCGCATTTAAAGACCCCCATTGGTTTTCTATCCAGCCAAGTGCCTTCTTTTGAAGGGCCAGTATAGTGGCTATGTACTAATCTGTCCTTAAGGCTTCTGCCTCTGCGATATGTGATAAGGGGATAGGGAGATATAGCCTTAGAGAGATCTGTATCCATCGTGAGGATGGGCCAGTAGGTCTTAAGTATCGCTCTTATGTCTTTATTTGCGGCATCGTAGGTCGAGATGATCCGGATGAGATTGTCATTTGGCTCTTTTTGTCTGGGTATCAGTAGATCATTACCCATCTATAAAATTAAAGGTATTTTTAACTGAGCACGTCTAAACTTAGATACAAAAAGAAGTGTAGGCTACCTCCTCCACCGCCACTTCCACCTACACCGCCACATCCACCGCCTCCTCAACCTCCTACTCCATATGGACCTGGTCCTCCTAGAGCAAGATTCAAATTTTTATATTTTTACGTATTTTATGTTATTTTAAGTCATTTCCCTATCCACATTTGTTTGCAGAGCACTTGCCATGCTCTTAACCACATTTTGATGACATTTGCAGCCCTCTAGCCCTTTCCATGACATTTTTACAGCCATTTTAGTGCTCAAAAGTTCTGGTCCCCATTGACTTAAATGGGGTTTGGGTTCAGGGTCAAGTTCAGGTCAAGTTCGGGTCCCGTCGAACCCGAACATCCAGGTGTCCGCTCAACTCTAATTTTCATTCCTGGTTAATATTCCTTGGCATTAACTCATTGTATATATACAATTAATTCATTTTCACACACAGCCAGCTATTCATACTCACATAATACATATTCCTTTTGTTAACATTCATACAGGCTCCCTATTTTCCCAATACATTGTTATATGTAAAGGTGGGGGGCTGGGCTATCTGTGCCAGCTTAACAAAGAACAACACAGTACAACACCCTGAAAAACCTCCCTGTCCTTTTACAGAGAAACTAAATAGATACCGTAAATTGCAGGCATATAATACCAATGCCTTCTTATCTTCATTTAAATGCAATAAACTGCCCACATTATTACTCTCCCAGTTTTCCTACGAATTTCCTGGGTCTCAGGATTCTAATATCCTTTCTTTATATAATCTTATCAAAAATAAGCCTATTTATTACTCAAATACCACTTCTGACATCAAGTGCTTTACCGTGAATTCAAAGATTCTGGAATAAAATAGGCTTAACAAGGCTCATACATACAAATCACCTAGAGAGTAAAAGATAGCAACAATCACCTGGCCTGTAACAACAATGGGATAAGTTCCCATCACCATGCTACCAACATGCTACATGGCTAATGCCTCATGGTAATACATGTCTCCTTCATAGAACTTTTCTAACGGTTCTAGCTTTTCTAACGGAATGGCGCCTGCTACTTAGGATGTCTGCTCAGAAAGCTATCTAACCCTTCAGGAATGCAGCCTTTACAGAACAATAGAAGTATTATATATGTTATACTAACTTTAAAAGGAATATCATTACATTAAATGGTACACTTACAAATAATAGTTAAAGAGAAAGAACCAATAAGAATTTTAATTAAAATACTTGTATAACACAGATATGTTATCAGCAGTGGTGGATGGGGCATTTAAAGTGGCCCTGGAAAAAACTAAAAGTGGCTCAATGTTGTAGGTGGGCCAGCAATACCATAGTGCAGCACAAACACTACCTCAACAGAACCAAATACCACACTGAAGCACAACATATTGCCCCAGCAAAACCAAATTGTACAGTTCAGCACAAAATACAGTCCCAACAGAACTAAATACCACAGTGCAGCACAAAATATTGTTCCTGCAGAACCAAATATCCCAGTGCAGCATGATGTATTGTCTCAGCTGAAGTAAAAACCACATGGCAGCACAAAATACTGCCCACCAGCAACTGTCCTGGCTAGCACCAATGGCCATGTTATGTCCTCTTCCTCCTCTAGTAGTTTGTAATTAAGATATGGAAGAGGAGACTTCCCTTCAGCATGCTGCCTGGTCTTTAAATGTTGCCAAACATAAAAAGGAAAATACAGCACTACCTTCTGTACCTCTTACATCCAGTGATTTAGACATTCTCTTTCCCATTTGTTTCATTCAGCCTAGACCATCATAAAACTTTTTTAAGCTACATCCCATCTCTGCAGAGTTTGCCAAACAGACATCTTAGCGTCGTCATGTTTCCATCATTATCCCCACCTTCTTCACAGAAACTTCCCATCCTGCTTCCACCCCAATACTGTGCCAAGTGTGCTCCTCATTGCCCCTAGATAATATACTGTAGAAAACATAGTGCCTTGTAGTAATAATGCCCCTATACTGCGACAAGTACAAATGCACAATTAAAGCTGCATAGCGAAAAAGAAAAATGGGTGCACGTCTCCAGGGAGATAGAATCCACGTCCTCACCAGTCAACAACAAGCATGAAGAAGGCAACTCCAAAATAAGTTCAGGTCTTTTATTCAGCAACGTTTCAGCTGCTCAATGCAGCCATTTTCAAGCATACAGCAGTGGCAAATAAAAGGAAATATATCATGAATCTTGGACATGTGCAATGACGGTGCCAAGACGCCATCTTGGACAGGGGCAGACTGGGAACTTAAAGTAGCCCTGGAAAACAAATGAAAAATGTTGTAGGTGGGTCCGAATTGACAGAAGGTGTGACAACAGAAGTAGATGTGGCCAGCAATACCTGTCATGCCCTGCTCAGGTTATGTGCAGAGGTCCGTCAGGTTAGCAGCACATGTGTAATTTTTTGTTTGTTTTGGGTTTGGAGTTGAGCTGTATCCGCCTCCCTTCAGGTGCACTGGGCGGGGTCGTTTGTGTGAGTTTAAATTACGCCCCTTCCCAGTGTCCTGTGCGGGTAATAGCTTCTGTCTTGCTCTGTGGAAAGGTGGATTTGCTGTTTCTGCTCTGCTACAAGATAAGATTGGTTTTGGTTTCCTTTTTTGTGTTCTGTCTAGGCCAGGCATGCCCAACCTGCGGCCCTCCAGCTGTTGCAAAACTACAACTTCCATCATTCCCGGACAGCCTACAGCTATCAGCCTACAGAAGGGCATGGTGGGAGTTGTAGTTTTACAACAGCTGGAGGGTCGCAGGTTGAGCATGCCTGGTCTAGGCTGTTAGCGAGACACCTGCCTCCTCCAGGACCTGAGGAAGCAAGCTGCCTCTTTCCCCCTTTCCACCATCTCAGGGACTTTAGGGAATCTTCAGCCTTAGGCATGGGGGAACGTTAATTCCCACCTTTAGGGTCTTAACGTGGACACAGAAGTCCAGGGAGAGCTGGTAGGGAATTGTCAGAAGGTGACCTTTATCCCCAGCTTCTGGCCTAGACGCTTGTTTTGAGGTTTTCTGTGTGTTTATTGTATCTTGTATCCTACCCACCGTGACATTATAACCCGCCAATACCTAGACTGCCATTTCTCAGCTGCTTTGAGATGGAGTCAATTGATGCATTTGTTGATCGCATGCAAGGATTATCCCTAGAGGTTGCTGATCTGCGTAATTCTGTCGCACGGTGTCAGAATGCTCTGGCATCAGGTGCTATAGGAGGAAGTCAAATTTATGGGGAGCCTAGAGTCGCTCTCCCTGATAGATTTTCAGGGGGTGTGGATGACTTTATCCGCTTTAGAGAATCATGCAAGCTGTATTTTCAGCTGAGGCCGTCTTCATCTGGTGATCAGAGTCAGAGAGTAAGGATAATTATATCCCTGCTTAAAGGGGACGCGCAGTCCTGGGCCTTTTCTCTGCCGACCGGTTCTCTGGCCCTCTGGTCGGTGGATGAATTTTTTAAAGCCTTGGGATTAATTTATGATGACCCAGATCGGGTCTCGATGGCGGAATCTAAGTTGCATAATTTATTACAAGGTGAACATACTGTCCTACAGGTGAGGAATTTGTATGACAGGTTATCACTATTGTCTGATTGCAAATGAGCATAGATGATTAAGGTGTTAAATTTGTTGTTGGGGGAGGAGCTTTTGTGGGAGTGTGTATATATAGCCACATAGTATTAGCTTGCCTACTTATAGCTTGCTGCTTTTTCCAAGTGCTGGTTTTTATAAGTGCATTGGAGATATTCAGGAGACTAACTTAGACTAAATCAGAGCTTTTCCACTGTAGCAGAACTTTAGCGGTGTTTCTAGTGGATACTCAGACACTGTTTCAAAACAGCTGAGGAATTTGTTAGACAGGTTATCACTATTGTCTGATTGCAAATCAGGAGATACTCAGGAGGTAATCTGGAGGTGGATACAATCTAAACAAGTAAGATTTGTTTGTTTATAATCTTTCCCCTCTTTAAAATAGCAGACGACTTGGTTCTGTGCAGGAATTGTTGTGCTTTTATTTCAGGTTCCACTCTTCAGAGGTTTGGATGCTGTCTGATCTGTAGACAACTCTCCATAATACAACAGGAAATCACATTTTTGAAATCTGAGATTTGTAAATTAACCGTTAAACAAACTCAGGCTGAGAACGTTGCAATGCCACTGCCACAGAGGCCCCCTAGAAATGGAAGATGGGTTACTGCAGGTTATGGTAGACTGAGAGTTGTTGATAGAAGACATGTCCCACAGTCTGTGGCTCTCCATAATCCATTTGCAGCACTTTCAGAGTGCAAGAGCAACATGGAGGATGGCTCAAGCACAGTGGGTGAGAAACAATCATGCCTAAAGTATGCAAGACTGCAGCCAAAGACAAAAAGGAGAAGGTGAGGACTGATAGTAAGCAGCTGTTGGTGGGCGATTCTATCCAAGAGGTGTGAAGTTTGAGGAAAATGGTGTTGCGAGTTGTCTCCCTGGTGCTACCGCTAGCAGGGATAGACAACGGATCCTTAAAATTGTTAGGCAAGCGAAGCAGTAAAGGGAGGTGGATGTTATTGTCATTGTCAATCTTGGGTCAAATGATCTGGCTTGCAATGAGGTTTCAAAGGTGAAGGAAGCTTTTCACACACTTGGAAATGATATACGGGAGGTTGCATCAACTGTTTCATTCTCTGCAGTTTTGCCTTTGCATAACCTTCAGCATGACAGGAAGATGAGCATTAAGGAATTCAATGTATGGCTTGGTGAATGGTGTCTGAACCAAGGGTTTGGCTTTGTGTCTCATGTTAGCTCTCGTTGGAATGGAAAAGAATGTCCTCAGTGAACAGTTTCAAGTATTTGCTAAGGAGCATTTAAACTAGCAAAGGGGGGCAAAAGAGTGATAATCCAGCAGTCCGACTGCCCCCCAGAACAATGCCAGAAAATGCCAGTAGCACAAAGGTTAAGAAATGACAAGCTCAGAGTCTTGTCTACAAATGCTTGCAGTTTAGGGAATAAGATCAATGAACTTCAGGCTATAATGGCATCTGACAATATAGATTTAGCGGTTGTTACTGAGACGTGGTTCAATGGGAGTAATGACTGGGATATAACAATACCAGGGTTCTCTCTATACAGGAAAGACAGAGAAGGCAAGAAGGGGGAGGGGTGGCCCTGTATGTGAAAGATAGCATGAAATCTAATTTGATACAAGTTAGCGAGACCAATTTAGAGTTAGTTTGGGTTACCTTGCAGCTTGATAATCATAAGGTAACTCGTGTAGGTGTGATATATAGACCAACTAGTTAAGTCAAATAATTAGATTATCTACTAGTTGAGGAAATAGCTAAAATGACATTGAAGGGGGAAGTTATCATTATGGGAGACTTTAATCTTCCTGATGTAAACTGGAAAACCAAAATAGCTAGTTCTGCCAGGAGTACAGATATTTTAAATTCCCTACTGGGATTATCTCTACAGCAAGTAGTTGAGGAGCCAACCCAGAAGGAGGCCATTTTAGATTTAGTATTCACAAATGGGAATTTGGTATCTGATATTACTGTAGGGGAAAGCTTGGGATCTAGTGATCACCAGTCAGTGTGGTTTACTATACAGTTGTGTTCCAAATTATTCAACCCCCAATGCTGTAAAGGGTTTTAGGGAATTTAGTGTACATTTGTAATTGTGTTCAGAATGAAATCTTACAAGGACTTTTTAAAGAACCAAATGCAACTAAAATGACATCAATTGTTTTTGTAATACAGTATTAAATGTTTTTTTTTGTGATTTCTTCATTGACACAATTATTCAACCCCTTAAAGACTACCACTCTTAAGAACAGAGGTTCATTCAAGTGTTTTCGATCAGGTATTGAAAACACCTGTGGATGTCAAGGAGCAGCAATCAAGCATAATAAGCACCAATTAGGCAGATTTAAAAGGACTGTGATACTCAGCTCCTTCTAGACATTTACTGGTGTGTTTACAAACATAGGGAAGTCAAGAGAATGGTCCAGGAAGACAAGAGAAGAGGTGATTTCTCTTCACAGGAAGGGCAATGGCTATAAGAAGATTGCAAAGATGTTAAACATACCAAGAGACACCATAGGAAGCATAATTCGCAAATTCAAGGCAAAGGGCACTGTTGAAACGCTACCTGGTCGTGGCAGAAAGAAGATGCTGACTTTGACTGCTGTGCGCTACCTGACGCGCAAAGTGGAGAAAAGTCCCCGTGTGACTGCTGAGGAACTGAAAAAAGATTTGTCAGATGTGGGTACTGAAGTTTCAGCTCAGACAATAAGGTGCACCCTGTGTAATGAAGGCCTCCATGCCAGAACTCCCACGCGCACCCCCTTGCTGTCTCCAAATAATAAGAAGAGTCGACTGCAGTATGCCAAAAGTCATGTGGACAAACCACAAAAGTTTTGGGATAGTGTTCTGTGGACTGATGAAACAAAATTAGAACTGTTTGGGCCCATGGATCAACGCTATGTTTGGAGGAGGAAGAACAAGGCCTGTGAAGAAAAGAACACCTCGCCTACTGTGAAGCATGGTGGGGGGTCAATCATGCTTTGGTGCTGTTTTGCTTCTACAGGTACAGGAAAGCTTCAGCGTGTGCAAGGTACCATGAATTCTCTTCAGTACCAGGAGATTTCGGATGAAAATGTGATGCAGTCCGTCACAAACCTGAGGCTTGGGAGACGTTGGACCTTTCAACAGGACAATGATCCCAAGCATACCTCCAAGTCCACTAGAGCATGGTTGCAGATTAAAGGTTGGAACATTTTGAAGTGGCCATCGCAGTCAACAGACTTAAATCCGATTGAGAACCTCTGGTGGGACTTAAAGAAAGCAGTTGCAGCGCGCAAGCCTAAGAATGTGACTGAACTGGAGGCTTTTGCCCATGAAGAATGGGCGAAGATACCCGTAGATCGCTGCAAGACACTTGTGTCAAGCTATGCTTCACGTTTAAAAGCTGTTATAACTGGAAAAGGATGTTGTACTAAGTACTAAGATTGAATGTCACGTGGGGGTTGAATAAAACTGATAATGATGTGAGCACAGAAAAGACATTTGTGGTTATTTCATTATAAATGTTATGTTATATTTGTCTGACTTACAAGTGCCTCTTTGATTTAATTGTAAACAAGATGACTGAAATGATCAAAATCAATGTCAAACTGGCCAAAACACTCAATTTCAGTGGGGGTTGAATAATTTTGAAAACAACTGTAAGTACAGTGACTGAGTCACACCACACAAAAACAAAAGTTTTAGATTTTAGAAAAACAGACTTTTCTAAAATTAGATTAGTGGTATACGAGTCCCTATCAGATTGGAACAGTTTCAATGGAGTCCAGGAGAAATAGGATTACTTAAAAGTGGCACTATTGAAGGCAACAGAAAATTGCATTAGGCTTGTCAGTAAAAGCAAAAAAAGGAAGAGACCACTGTGGTACTCAGCAGAAGTGGCCAAAATCATTAAAAACAAAAAGATAGTATTTAGTCATTCGAAAAAAAAAAAAAAAACTGAGGATGACAGGCAAATTTATAAGATTAGGCAGAGAGAGGCCAAACAAGTTATAAGAGCTTCTAAAGCACAGGCAGAAGAGAAATTAGCTCAGTCAGTGAAAAAAGGCGATAAGACATTCTTCAGATACATAAATGAAAAAAGGAAACTAAAACAAGGAATTACCAAATTAAAAACAAAAGAAGGAAGGTATATGGAAGAAGATAAAGAACTAGCTGACTGCCTCAATGAATACTTCTGTTCAGTTTTTACAAAGGAAAATGAAGGAAAAGGACCTCAGTTAGGAAAAAAGACTAATGAATCTTTTGATGCATGTGTCTTTACAGAGGAAGAGGTTCTAAGTCAGCTGTCTAAAATTAATACAAATAAGTGACAGGGGCCTGATGGGATACACCCAAAGCTATTAAAAGAGCTCAGCGGCGAACTAGCAAAACCATTAACAGATTTATTTAACCAATCACTGGCAACAGGAGTCGTTCCAGGAGATTGGAAATTGGCAAATGTTGAGCCCATTCACAAGAAAGGTAGTAGGGAGGAATTGGGCAACTATAGGCCAGTAAGCCTGACATCAATAGTGGGGAAATTTATGGAAACCATACTTAAGGAGAGGATTTTGGAACATCTAAAATCCCATGGATTGAAAGATGAAAAACAGCATGGGTTTACTTCAGGGAGATCATGTCAAACTAATCTTATAGATTTTTTTGATTGGATGACTAAAATAATAGATGGCGGAGGTGCAGTAGACATCGCTTATCTGGACTTTAGTAAGCCTTTTGATACTGTCCCACATAGAAGGCTTATCAATAAATTGCAGTCTTTGTGCGTGGACTCCCATATTGTTAAATGGATTAGGCAGTGGCTGAGGGACAGACAACAGAGGGTTGTAGTCAATGGAGTATATTCAGACCGTGGTCTTGTTACCAGTGGGGTACCTCAGGGATCTGTTCTGGGACCCATATTGTTTAATATTTTTATCAGCGAAATTGCAGAAGGCCTCGATGGTAAGGTGTGTCTTTTTGCTGATGACACAAAGATTTGTAACAGGGTTGATGTTCCTGGAGGGATACACCAAATGGAAAAGGATTTAGGAAAACTAGAGGAATGGTCAAAAATCTGGCAACTAAAATTTAATGTTCATAAGTGCAAGATAATGCACCTGGGTCGTAAAAACCCAAGAGCAGAATATAAAATCAGTGATACAGTCCTAACCTCAGTATCTGAAGAAAGGGATTTAGGGGTCATTATTCAGAAGACTTGAAGGTAGGCAGACAATGTCATAGAGCAGCAGGAAATGCTAGCAGAATGCTTGGGTGTATAGGGTGAGGCATTACCAGTAGAAAGAGGGAGGTGCTCATGCCGCTCTACAGAGCACTAGTGAGACCTCATTTGGAGTATTGTGCGCAGTACTGGAGACCATATCTCCAGAAGGATATTGATACTTTGGAGAGAGTTCAGAGAAGAGCTACTAAACTAGTACATGGATTGTAGGATAAAACTTACCAGGAAAGATTAAAGGACCTTAACATGTATAGCTTGGAAGAAAGACGAGACAGAGGGGATATAATAGAAACTTTTAAATACATAAAGGGAATCAACAAGGTAAAAGAGGAGAGAATATTTAAAAGAAGAAAAACTGCTACAAGAGGACATAGTTTTAAATTAGAGGGGCAAAGGTTTAAAAGAAAAATCAGGAAGTATTACTTTACTGAGAGAGTAGTGGATGCATGGAAGAGCCTTCCTACAGAAGTGGTAGCTGCAAATACAGTGAAGGAGTTTAAGCATGCATGGGATAGGCATAAGGCCATCCTTCATATAAGATAGGGCCAAGGGTTATTTATAGTATTCAGTATATTGGGCAGACTAGATTGGCCAAATGGTTCTTATCTGCCGACACATTCTATGTTTCTATACTGCTGAGGTGTACTGCGTTGAGTTTAGGAGATGGGCTACGGAGTCTGAATGGAATGATCCCGCGCTACGTAGTCTGTTTTGTTAGGGATTGTCTGAGAGATTGAAAGATGCCCTCACTTTTCATGAGTATCCGGACACGTTGGAGAATGTTATGTCTTTAGCAGTACGGTTAGATAGACGCATTAGAGAGGTGTAATGTTCCTTCCGCGCAAGGGATCCCTTCTGGGAGTGGTTTCGTCTCACCGGTTCCCCAGGGTAATATGACATGTAATTCTGGGGTAGGGAAGGGACCCATGCAGCTGGGTCAGGTGTCTTTCCGTTCTGGTAATAGGAACTTTACAGGGAGTGCAGAATTATTAGGCAAATGAGTATTTTGACCACATCATCCTCTTTATGCATGTTGTCTTACTCCAAGCTGTATAGGCTCGAAAGCCTACTACCAATTAAGCATATTAGGTGATGTGCATCTCTGTAATGAGAAGGGGTGTGGTCTAATGACATCAACACCCTATATTAGGTGTGCATAATTATTAGGCAACTTCCTTTCCTTTGGCAAAATGGGTCAAAAGAAGGACTTGACAGGCTCAGAAAAGTCAAAAATAGTGAGATATCTTGCAGGGGGATGCAGCACTCTTAAAATGGCAAAGCTTCTGAAGCGTGATCATCGAACAATCAAGCGTTTCATTCAAAATAGTCAACAGGGTCGCAAGAAGCGTGTGGAAAAACCAAGGCACAAAATAACTGCCCATGAACTGAGAAAAGTCAAGCGTGCAGCTGCCAAGATGCCACTTGCCACCAGTTTGGCCATATTTCAGAACTGCAACATCACTGGAGTGCCCAAAAGCACAAGGTGTGCAATACTCAGAGACATGGCCAAGGTAAGAAAGGCTGAAAGACGACCACCACTGAACAAGACACACAATCTGAAACGTCAAGACTGGGCCAAGAAATATCTCAAGACTGATTTTTCTAAGGTTTTATGGACTGATGAAATGAGAGTAAGTCTTGATGGGCCAGATGGATGGGCCCGTGGCTGGATTGGTAAAGGGCAGAGAGCTCCAGTCCGACTCAGACGCCAGCAAGGTGGAGGTGGAGTACTGGTTTGGGCTGGTATCATCAAAGATGAGCTTGTGGGACCTTTTCGGGTTGAGGATGGAGTCAAGCTCAACTCCCAGTCCTACTGCCAGTTTCTGGAAGACACCTTCTTCAAGCAGTGGTACAGGAAGAAGTCTGCATCCTTCAAGAAAAACATGATTTTCATGCAGGACAATGCTCCATCACACGCGTCCAAGTACTCCACAGCGTGGCTGGCAAGAAAGGGTATAAAAGAAGAAAATCTAATGACATGGCCTCCTTGTTCACCTGATCTGAACCCCATTGAGAACCTGTGGTCCATCATCAAATGTGAGATTTACAAGGAGGGAAAACAGTACACCTCTCTGAACAGTGTCTGGGAGGCTGTGGTTGCTGCTGCACGCAATGTTGATGGTGAACAGATCAAAACACTGACAGAATCCATGGATGGCAGGCTTTCGAGTGTCCTTGCAAAGAAAGGTGGCTATATTGGTCACTGATTTGTTTTTGTTTTGTTTTTGAATGTCAGAAATGTATATTTGTGAATGTTGAGATGTTATATTGGTTTCACTGGTAAAAATAAATAATTGAAATGGATATATATTTGTTTTTTGTTAAGTTGCCTAATAATTATGCACAGTAATAGTCACCTGCACACACAGATATCCCCCTAAAATAGCTAAAACTAAAAACAAACTAAAAACTACTTCCAAAAATATTCAGCTTTGATATTAATGAGTTTTTTGGGTTCATTGAGAACATGGTTGTTGTTCAATAATAAAATGAATCCTCAAAAATACAACTTGCCTAATAATTCTGCACTCCCTATAGGAGGTTGCATAAGCTATGTTATTACTGTGGAGAGAGTGGTCATTTTGTTTATGCTTGTCCTTTTGTTAACCACTTAAGGACCACAGGTTTATACCCCCCTAAAGACCAGGCCCTTTTTTACAAATCGGCACTCCACAACTTTAGCGGTTTATTGCTCGGTCATGCAACTTACCACCCAAATGAATTTTACCTCCTTTTCTTCTCACTAATAGAGCTTTCATTTGGTGGTATTTCATTGCTGCTGACATTTTTACTTTTTTTGTTATTAATCGAAATTTAACGATTTTTTTGCAAAAAAATGACATTTTTCACTTTCAGTTGTAAAATTTTGCAAAAAAAGCAACATCCATATATAAATTTTGCTCTAAATTTATTGTTCTACATGTCTTTGATAAAAAAAAAATGTTTGGGTAAAAAAAAATGGTTTGGGTAAAAGTTATAGCGTTTACAAACTATGGTACAAAAATGTGAATTTCCGCTTTTTGAAGCAGCTCTGACTTTCTGAGCACCTGTCATGTTTCCTGAGGTTCTACAATGCCCAGACAGTACAAACACCCCACAAATGACCCCATTTTGGAAAGTAGACACCCTAAGGTATTCGCTGATGGGCATAGTCAGTTCATAGAACTTTTTATTTTTTGTCACAAGTTAGCGGAAAATGATGATTTTTTTTTTTTGATTTTTTTTTCTTACAAAGTCTCATATTCCACTAACTTGTGACAAAAAATAAAAGCTTCCATGAACTCACTATGCCCATCAGCGAATACCTTGGGATGTCTTCTTTCCAAAATGGGGTCACTTGTGGGGTAGTTATACTGCCCTGGCATTCTAGGGGCCCAAATGTGTGGTAAGGAGTTTGAAATCAAATTCTGTAAAAAATGACCAGTGAAATCCGAAAGGTGCTCTTTGGAATATGGGCCCCTTTGCCCACCTAGGCTGCAAAAAAGTGTCACACATGTGGTATCTCCGTATTCAGGAGAAGTTGGGGAATGTGTTTTGGGGTGTCATTTTACATATACCCATGCTGGGTGAGAGAAATATCTTGGCAAAAGACAACTTTGTATAAAAAAATGGTAAAAGTTGTCTTTTGCCAAGATATTTCTCTCACCCAGCATGGGAATATGTAAAATGACACCCCAAAACACATTCCCCAACTTCTCCTGAATACGGAGATACCACATGTGTGACACTTTTTTGCAGCCTAGGTGGGCAAAGGGGCCCATATTCCAAAGAGCACCTTTCGGATTTCACTGGTCATTTTTTACAGAATTTGATTTCAAACTCCTTACCACACATTTGGGCCCCTAGAATGCCAGGGCAGTATAACTACCCCACAAGTGACCCCATTTAGGAAAGAAGACACCCCAAGGTATTCGCTGATGGGCATAGTGAGTTCATGGAAGTTTTTATTTTTTGTCACAAGTTAGTGGAATATAAGACTTTGTAAGAAAAAATAAAATAAAAAAAATCATCATTTTCCACTAACTTGTGACAAAAAATATAAAATTCTAGGAACTCGCCATGCCCCTCATGGAATACCTTGGGGTGTCTCCTTTCCAAAATGGGGTCACTTGTGGGGTAGTTATACTGCCCTGGCATTTTCCAGGGGCCCTAATGTGTGGTAAGTAGGTAAATGACCTGTGAAATCCGAAAGGTGCTCTTTGGAATATGGGCCCCTTTGCCCACCTAGGCTGCAAAAAAGTGTCACACATGTGGTATCGCCGTATTCAGGAGAAGTTTGGGAATGTGTTTTGGGGTGTCATTTTACATATACCCATGCTGGGTGAGAGAAATATCTTGGCAAAAGACAACTTTTCCCATTTTTTTATACAAAGTTGGCATTTGACCAAGATATTTCTCTCACCCAGCATGGGTATATGTAAAATGACACCCCAAAACACATTCCCCAATTCTCCTGAGTACGGCGATACCAGATGTGTGACACTTTTTTTGCAGCCTAGATGCGCAAAGGTGCCCAAATTCCTTTTAGGAGGGCATTTTTAGACATTTGGATACCAGACTTCTTCTCACGCTTTGGGGCCCCTAGAATGCCAGGGCAGTATAAATACCCCACATGTGACCCCATTTTGGACAGAAGACACCCCAAGGTATTCAATGAGGGGCATGGCGAGTTCATAGAATTTTTTTTTTTTTGGCACAAGTTAGCGGAAATTGATATTTTTTATTTTTTTCTCAAAAAGTCTCCCTTTCCGCTAACTTGGGACAAAGATTTCAATCTTTCATGGACTCAATATGCCCCTCACGGAATACCTGGGGGTGTCTTCTTTCCGAAATGGGGTCACATGTGGGGTATTTATACTGCCCTGGCATTCTAGGGGCCCTAAAGCATGAGAAGAAGTCTGGAATATAAATGTCTAAAAAATTTTACGCATTTGGATTCCGTGAGGGGTATGGTGAGTTCATGTGAGATTGAATTTTTTGACACAAGTTAGTGGAATATGAGACTTTGTAAGAAAAAAATAATAATTTCCGCTAACTTGGGCCAAAAAAATGTCTGAATGGAGCCTTACAGAGGGGTGATCAATGACAGGGGGGTGATCAATGACAGGGGGGTGATCAATGACAGGGGGGTGATCAGGGAGTCTATATGGGGTGATCACCCCCCTGTCATTGATCACCCCCCTATAAGGCTCCATTCAGATGTCCGTATGTGTTTTGCGGATCCGATCCATGTATCCGTGGATCCGTAAAAATCATACGGACATCTGAATGCAGCCTGACAGGGGGGGGTGATCAATGACAGGGGCGGTGATCAATGACAGGGCGGTGATCAGGGAGTCTATATGGGGTGATCACCCCCCCTGGAAGGCTCCAGGGAGACGCCTGTATGTGTTTTGCGGATCCGATCCATCTATCAGTGGATCCGTAAAAATCATGCGGACGTCTGAATGGAGCTTTACAGGGGTGTGATCAATGACAGGGGGGTGATGAGGGAGTCTATATGGGGTGATCAACACAGTCATTGATCACGCCCCTGTAAGGCTCCATTCAGACGTCCGTGTGCGTTTTGCGGATCCGATCCATCTATCAGTGGATCCGTAAAAATCATGCGGACGTCTGAATGGAGCTTTACAGGGGGGTGATCAATGACAGGGGGGTAGTCAATGACAGGGGGGTGATCAGGGAGTCTATATGGGGTGATCACCACAGTCATTGATCACGCCCCTGTAAGGCTCCATTCAGACATCCGTGTGCGTTTTGCAGATCCGATCCATCTCTCAGTGGATCCGTAAAAATCATGCGGACGTCTGAATGGAGCTTTACAGGGGTGTGATCAATGACAGGGGGGTGATGAGGGAGTCTATATGGGGTGATCAACACAGTCATTGATCACGCCCCTCTAAGGCTCCATTCAGACGTCCGTGTGCGTTTTGCGGATCCGATCCATCTATCAGTGGATCCGTAAAAATCATGCGGACGTCTGAATGGAGCTTTACAGGGGTGTGATCAATGACAGGGGGGTAATCAATGCAGGGGGGTGATCAGGGAGTCTATATGGGGTGATCACCACAGTCATTCATCACGCCCCTGTAAGGCTCCATTCAGACGTCCGTGTGCGTTTTGCGGATCCGATCCATCTATCAGTGGATCCGTAAAAATCATGCGGACGTCTGAATGGAGCTTTACAGGGGTGTGATCAATGACAGGGGGGTGATGAGGGGGTCTATATGGGGTGATCAACACAGTCATTGATCACGCCCCTCTAAGGCTCTATTCAGACGTCCGTGTGCGTTTTGCGGATCCGATCCATCTATCAGTGGATCCGTAAAAATCATGCGGACGTCTGAATGGAGCTTTACAGGGGTGGGATCAATGACAGGGGGGTAATCAATGACAGGGGGGTGATCAGGGAGTCTATATGGGGTGATCACCACAGTCATTGATCACGCCCCTGTAAGGCTCCATTCAGACGTCCGTGTGCGTTTTGCGGATCCGATCCATCTATCAGTGGATCCGTAAAAATCATGCGGACATCTGAATGGAGCTTTACAGGGGTGTGATCAATGACAGGGGGGTGATGAGGGAGTCTATATGGGGTGATCAACACAGTCATTGATCACGCCCCTGTAAGGCTCCATTCAGACGTCCGTGTGCGTTTTGCGGATCCGATCCATCTATCAGTGGATCCGTAAAAATCATGCGGACGTCTGAATGGAGCTTTACAGGGGTGTGATCAATGACAGGGGGGTGATGAGGGAGTCTATATGGGGTGATCAACACAGTCATTGATCACGCCCCTGTAAGGCTCCATTCAGACGTCCGTGTGCGTTTTGCGGATCCGATCCATCTATCAGTGGATCCGTAAAAATCATGCGGATATCTGAATGGAGCTTTACAGGGGTGTGATCAATGACAGGGGGGTAATCAATGACAGGGGGGTGATCAGGGAGTCTATATGGGGTGATCAGGGGTGATCAGGGGCTAATAAGGGGTTAATAAGTGACGGGGGGGGGGGGGTGTAGTGTAGTGTAGTGGTGCTTGGTGCTACTTTACTGAGCTACCTGTGTCCTCTGGTGGTCGATCCAAACAAAGGGGACCACCAGAGGACCAGGTAGCAGGTATATTAGACGCTGTTATCATAACAGCGTCTAATATACCTGTTAGGGGTTAAAAAAATCACATCTCCAGCCTGCCAGCGAACGATCGCCGCTGGCAGGCTGGAGATCAACTCTCTTACCTTCCGTTCCTGTGAGCGCGCGCGCCTGTGTGCGCGCGTTCACAGGAAATCTCGGCCATCGCGAGATGACGCCAATCGGCGTTAGTGTGACTTGGGAGCGCCGCAGAAATGACGCCTTTCGGCGTTAGTGTGACGGTAAGTGGTTAAACCGCAAGTTGATGATAAAGAACAACAAAGAGGTATACATAAAGGAAAAAAAACATCCCTGACTCTTGGTAGTGTGAATGAAGTGTTGGAGCAAGCAGGTATGCAATCTCCCTGCAATACTCGTTTTCTCCTTCCAGCTATAGTGGCGCTAGACTCTTATTTAATTTTGAAGTATTCATTGACCGTGGTGCTGGGGTAAACATTATTGATTTTCTTTTTCTTCAAAATCTGGGCTTAAGTACTTGCACTTTAGAAAGAGAGATTCCGGTGTTCGCAATATTGCTCATGGTATTCAGTTAAGGGTTGGTGATTCGCATGTTGAGATCATTTCTTGTTTTGTCATGAAGGACTTGCCCGCTCCTATGGTCTTAGGTTTAAAGGGGTTGATAAAACATAACCCTACTATAGATTGGCAGGCAAGGCAGATCATTGGTTGGCGTGAATTTTGTTCGGACAATTGTCTTAGTGCATCTATCTCAGGGGTGTCTACTACGGTTCTACCTCAGTATCTCTCAGATTTTGCAGATGTCTTTTCGGAGGGTGGGGCTCAGGAGTTGCCTCCTCATCGTGAATATGATTGTCCGGTTAATCTCATCCCAGGTGCTAAGTTGCCAAAGTCTTGGCTATACAATCTTTCTCAACCCGAAAGAGAGGTCATGCAGAAGTATATTGGCGAGAATTTGGCAAAGGGTCATATTAGGCTATCTAAGTCTCCGGTCGCAGTTGGTTTATTCTTTGTAAAGAAAAAGGATGGTTCGCTTAGACCTTGTTTGGATTTCCGTGAATTGAACCGCATTACGGTCCGTGATCCGTATCCCCTTCCTTTGATTTCTGACCTTTTTAATCAAATTGTTGGAGCCAAGGTGTTCTCAAAGTTAGATTTAAGAGGGGCCTACAATCTGATCAGAATCAAGGAGGGGGATGAGTGGAAAATGGCCTTCAACATGCACGAGGGTCATTTCGAGAACCTGGTTATGCCTTTTGGGTTAACTAACGCGCCAGCGGTGTTTCAGCGATTTGTCAATGACATTTTCCATCGTTTGGTGGGAAGGTTCATTGAAATTTACTTGGATGACATACTAATTTACTCTGCTGATCTGAAGACCCATCAGGATCACGTGAGAATAAATTATATGCTAAATTGGAGAAATGTGTGTTTTCTGTTAAGGAGCTTCCGTTTCTGGGATATCTGCTTTCTGACACTGGTTTTCGTATGGACCCTGAAAAGGTCCGGGCGGTTCTGGAATGGGACCGACCAGAGAATCAGAAAGCTTTGATGAGGTTTACCAATTAATATAGAAAATTTATCTTGAACTACTCTACCATTGTAAAACCGTTGACCGATATGACTAGGAAAAGGCGTCGACTTCTCTGTCTGGTCAGATGGGGCATTGCGGGCATTTTCGGCTATTAAGGAATGTTTTGCATCTGCTCCCATTCTGATGCAGCCCAATGTGTCTCAGCCATTCGTGGTGGAGGTGGAAGCAGTGTTTTCGCAGGGTTCATCTCCTGGCAAATGGCGTCTGTGTGCTTTTTTTTCCAAGAAGCCCCTGGTCGCCGAGAGAAATTATGATGTAGGAGATAGGGAATTGCATCAAATTGGCCTTTGAGGAATGGCGTCAC
Source organism: Bufo bufo (assembly GCF_905171765.1). NCBI lineage: Eukaryota > Metazoa > Chordata > Amphibia > Anura > Bufonidae > Bufo > Bufo bufo. The sequence goes on from NC_053392.1 coordinate 248,441,570, forward strand.
TGGTTGGAGGGGGCGTCTCATCCCGTTACGGTGTATACTGATCATAAGAATTTGGCTTACCTGCAATCCGCCAAGCGTCTGAATCCTAGACAGGCTAGATGGTCACTGTTCTTTACTAGGTTCAATTTTGTGGTTACTTTTCGCCCGGGGGTTATAAACGTCAAGGCAGATGCATTGTCTCGTAGTTTTCCTGGGGGAAGTTATTCAGAGGATCCTGCTCCGATTTTGGCTGATGGGGTGGTGGTCTCCGCTCTGTACCCCGAGTTGGAGATGGAGGTGTTGGGAGCCCAGGAGGGGGCTCCTGATTCTTGTCCCCCAGGGAGGTTGTTTGTTCCTGCTGGACTGCGATACAAGGTATTCAAGGAACATCACAATACTGTCCTGGCTGGACATCCTGGTGGCAAGTCCACCTTTGATCTTATTTCTCCGAGGTTCTGGTGGCCCGGGTTACGTAAGAGTGTTGAGGATTACATAGCAGCTTGTGAGACATGTGCACGGTCAAAGGTTGCTCACACTCAACCTTCTGGTTTACTTCTCCCTTTGTCTATTCCATCTCATCCTTGGACGCACTTGTCTATGGATTTTATTACTGATCTGCCGAGTTCCTCCGGGAAAACAGTGACTTTGGTGGTTGTGGACCGTTTTAGTAAAATGGCTAACTTTGTATCGTTAGCTAGTCTGCCCAATGCTAAGACTCTTGCTTAGGTTTTTATTGATAACATCGTGAAATTACATGGTATTCCCTCTCATGTGGTTTCTGATAGGGACACGCAGTTTGTTTCCAGGTTTTGGAGGGCTCTGCTCTCGTCTTGGTGTTCAACTTTCGTTCTCTTCGGCTTTTCATCCACAGTCGAATGGGCAGACAGAGTGTACTAACCAAAACCTGGAGACCTACTTGAGGTGTTTTGTGGCTGAGAACCAGGAGGACTGGTCCTCATTCTTATCTCTAGCAGAGTTTGCTTTGAATAACCGTAGGCAGGAGTCCACGGGTAAGTCACCATTTTTTGGCGCATACGGTTTTCATCCTGTTTGGTACCTTTTCTGGGACTGTTTCCTCTGGGATGCCAGAGGAGGAGAGATTTTCTTCTGCCTTGTCTTCTATCTGGCGGAGGATCCAAGTTAATTTTGAGAAGATGGGTGAGAGGTATAAGCGAATGGCTGACAGGAGACGTGTGACTGGTCCGGACCTGTGTGTGGATGATCTGGTGTGGTTATCTACTAAAAATATTAAACTTTACCTATGCACTATTAGCACTTTATATATTTTTTATTGTATCATTATAAAATATTTATATTTTTTGTATTATCATCACTTCCCTAGTAATATTAATCCCCCTATACTGTTCCCAATGTTAATAATGGTCACTATAGTGCCTCAAGCAATAATAATGCTCCACTATGATGCCCCCAGTATTAAAGATTCTCCCATGGGGCCCATGGTAATGCGCTCTATATTGCCCCAGTATTAAAAATGGCCCCTATTTTGCCCCTGCATTAAAAATGCCCTTAGTGTCTCTAGTAATGCATCCTATGGTGCCCCCAGGAGAAGGGGGCATGGCTAGCTGCTGGAGACGCTTGTTCCTCAAGCTCCGGAAAAAACCCTGACATATTGCAGCGTTCAGGACTAAACATCTCACAACTTTTAGGTGACACTGCAGAGAAGACCTCTTATGTCTGGACAGGCTGGCGGCAACGACATAGGCAGCATTGCACAATTTTTCATTCCCTCTTCTTCTCACGGTCGTGGACTTGTAATGTGGCGGATGCAACTTCCAGCTCCTTCTTTGTCTCCCTCATCCAGTGGCAGCCCTTCTACTACCACTAAGGCATCACCATTTCCTACCCTGGAGGCCTCTACTTCTCTTGGACAAACTTTGGCTACAGTCATCACTGAGGGTTCTGCACATGTCTTTTCACAAGCTAGGGAGACAAAATTGCCATCTTGAGCATCCTCTCTGGTGAACTCCTCATCCCCCAGAGACTGGGGTAGTCTCAAAAAGAAAACGTCTCCAGCTCCTGTTTTGGTCAAACTGGACTCTCATGTGCTATTTTATGCCTTTATTAGGGTCCATTGCTACCTTGTGTATATCAGGTCCTAAGGATCTACTACCGATACCAGCTTTGGTTTATTTTTCTACCAATTTGCTTGACTTGTCATGTATTGTACATATCATGTGTTGCTATGTAATTTGTGTACTCTCTCATTATTTTCCTAGTTATTAGTTTCTGTTAGGAATCTGTTTGGTCATTCTGCTTTATAGTTCATGATTTTTTGGTCTGTTATGTCATGTTCAATAAGGTTTCTAATGGCCTTTTTTCACATAGGGGTGGGTAAGGAGTGGCTGTGTAAGTCGCTTCCCCTCTCCCATCTAGGGCTGATAGCCCAGTTCTATCATTGACATGTCATTTTACTGTAAATCTCTCTCAGATTTTTGTTTTTATTTTATTTATAATGTATTTGTATTACTTTATCTACCATCTCTCTATTTATTTTCTTCTTTTTTTTATATCTACTCATACTCTAGTAATGTTCTTTTTATCTTTGTGTTTAAGCTTACCATTTTTTGACCATGGCTAATATGTACTTTTGTTACTATAATGCTAATTGGTCAGAAAAAAGAAGCCAAATTTTACAAAAGAAAAAGGTTCAGATAGCCATGCCCCAAAAGACTCATTTTGGTGTCTCTAATATACCGTACCTAAATGTGCCTCTATGATTTTCCCCACTTGGTTCCATAGCCCTCAGCCAACTGGCAAACCATGTGGAACCTTCATTGCCTTAAATACGTTTCTTCCCTATAAGCTCATATCCACTGATGTTGATATAGAGAGTTGTTATGTATTTGTCAAAGTCTCTGTAATGATATGATTTATGCTCTTGCTTCTATTTACTTTCCAAATAAGGGTCAATTTCATTTTTGGATTCAAATTCATAGATCCTTAGCAGAATTTGCTGACAGATCAGCTATAATTTTGGTAGAGGACCTCAACCTCTTCTTTGCCCTTCCCTAGACTCATCCTCCAGTAAGGCTCTTGTGGCCCTTGTCAACATGTGGCGTGTCTTTCACCTGGGAATTAGAGATTTTAGCTACCATTCTTTAGCGCATAACAGTTATATGACTTTAACTGTTATTCTTTAGCGCATAACAGTTATAGTCATATAGACCATGTCCTTATTTCTAATGACCTATTAGATTCCTTATACAAATGTTCTATTAATTCCTTCCTGTTTGCATGGCTGACTTTAGGTCTTCCATTTAATAATTTAAATGTAACCATTCACTTGGTCCTACTGCCACTTCCTTTAAATGAGAACTTAGAGGAATATGTATTTCCCATGGCTCAAGACTAAAAAAAGACAGGTCTGCTCATTTATCGACCTTATTTCGGGACCTAGCTATTAAAGAATTATCTCATAAGAGGAAACCCACTGATGAAAAGATCTCAACCATTAGACACCAGATATTGTCTCTCCTAGACTAGCATTCTCTATGTCTTAGGTATAAACCAAAACAGAGAAATGCGGGAAGTGACTGGCCAGAGTTATCCACCCGCACTACTCCAGTCATATTTGTTTTCTATTGACTCTCCTACTAAAGCAGCACTCTCCTTCTAATAGAGTTCCACTCCCTTTATGCCAAACTATATTCCATCTCAGGTAATCACACCTCCCATGAGAAACTCCCCTCAAAGGAAATAAAGGCCTGCAGAGGACAGTCAGAGGTTGGAATCTGATGTAACTGAGGGGGAAATACATACTGTCATAAAATTCCTGCAATCTGAAAGACAAGCTTTCCTCTCTGTTGCTTTCGGCATTCAACTCTATCTTCTCTGGTTGTCATTTTTCTATCCAATCCCTTCAGGCTCATACTGTAATTCAGTTCTCTCTAAGCCAGGTAAGGATCCCTCCGTCTGTGGCAACCTGAAGCAAATCCCTCTGATCAAAGTTGATTTAAAATTATAAGCCAAGATTCTGGCTCTGAGACTTCAACTCTTTATGTTGGCTTTGATACACCAGGAGCAGGTCGGTTTTGTCCTGGGTCGTGAGGCTCAAGAAATACTCTTAAATCACTATCTCTAAATCCAGAGTTGTAGAATGTATTTTTGCTTTACGGGTGCCTTAAATTACTGAAGAACAACTGTATCTTAAGTCAGTGTTGGATTTATTTACAAATAGGGATATACCTACATTCTAAATATAATTAAGGGAATGGGAGAGGGGGTTGGAGGGGGTCAGGATCCTTGAGCTGGCTACACCATTCTCTCTCTCAGTCACACATGCCATGGGCTTTTCTCTGTACTCAGAACACTCCTCTCCAGCAGGTCTCAGCGAATCACATTCCTAATTGTAGAGTCCAGGAAGACTTGTCTTGTCCCAGAGGTCACCATTGTTCCTATTTGTAAGCTAGGTTATTGCAGGTAATTACACAGGAAGAAAGTTATATCATATACCCCTGCCATATCCCAGCATGTATGTCCTTGCTGACACAGGTGTGGGCAGTAAATACCAGCAGGGAATTCAGGCTTTCCCCAGGATGCGACAGTCCTGGCAGATCTTCCTTTCATCAGTGTCCTGCCCCAAGAACCCTTTGATGGTCCTCATTTGCATATCAAGCAGACCAGGGCGGATTCAGTTCCAGATATCAAGGAACATCTTTGCATCAATGCTGTATCATAGATGTCAATTTTATCGGTTCCAACATTCCCTGGTCTTGTGCCTATTGGCACACACAATCAAAAAATAAACCACAGAAACTTGATATCTGCATTACTCCAGTCCTGCGAACTTTCCGGCATTGCGGCCTTTCTTCGGAAACAGTTTCTTCGTCAACATGGGCAGGCATAGACAGAACAGGAACCCATTCATTTAACAGTCACACACTATTCATTATGGATATTAATAAATAAATAACAAGTCACCAATATCCCTCATGATAATCACAGGAAAATCTACATATCCTACATTGATATCACATACAGTATATAACATTACACAATGCTAATTGACTCGATCCGTTAACCAGATTGTCATTTAACTACCAACTAGTCTTGCTTGTCAGCTGCCTTATATAACTGGAATATGGGCAAGCCCACTTTAGCAATATGTGACAGTCTGTGCATTGCAAAGGTCCAATCCAGCTGAATTCTACTTCTCACAAGATCTCATACAATAAAAATTAAAAATCAAAAGATACATGATAGATGTATATATGTCTAATACAGGTGATTCTAATGTACGTTGTGCTCTATGTTGGTCATTACGCATAAAGTGAAACCTTGGACTTTTACCCATAATGCCGTACTCTGCATGATTTTAAACTAGACATGTGAAAATTCAGGCCTCATTCATGATAATCGAGTACACCATTTGAGTAAATTAATCACCAACCACATGCTACAAATGTCTGTCATACACATTAACAATTTCCAGAAGGCTGAATAATTTTTCTTGTTGGTCATTCTGCCTTCTTACCCCTGTATAATAGGTGTTGCAAGAGACCTATTATCTGGCTATTCAAGAAGTTTGAATAGACATGGCCATATCAGACTACGGACAATTAGTTTTTAGAACTTCAGTATGGCTTATATATTGATAGGAACTTCTGCTTCCTTCATTTTCCACTCACTGATTTAATGGTGCAAGTAAGAGGAAACAAGAAAACAAAAAGATCTCAGCAATATGTTGAATTTATGCAAAACAACCACATGTGTTCTTCTATTGTCCATGGCAGGCCTTCCCCCATGCAGACTTCTAGCTGATGTCTGTGCGCATTTAAATGGGGCACTGTCATCTTGTTTCAAATAATGCCACACCTCGCAAAAAATACCAGTCACTCTTTTTTTGTTAAGCAGTGTCTAAGATCTATCAATAACTATGTGCAAGATGAACGCTACGAATGTAGTCCAATTGCCACAACAATATTGGGCTGCCGCTACTTCTCCAGGGTCCCAAATTTGGATATGTAATTTCGCCTCATTATGGATCCTGGAAATAAAAATCAAGAGCAGTATCATTATTCTTAGCAGTCAATACCTTTCTACACCTACATGTAACCTCACTAATATGCCTAGGGGCGGTAATCTAACTCCATCCTAGCTGGGGGGTATTTGTAAACCACACAAAAACAAAATAAAAACAAACAAAAAAAACATGGCTTCTTAGTGTAACTATAATTCTTTCAAACACATTCCCCCATTTGGTACCATACTACACTGGTACCATACTAACTAGAACATGACCAATCTGGTGAACAACTTTGAAGTTTAGTGTCTACCCAAGAAGTAGGTCTGTATATAAAAAAAAAAAAAAAAAAATACAACAACTTGTTAATTTAAAAATATTAACAAGGAAAACAAATGCAAAGATAGAAAAGAAAAAAATCACATATAAAAAAAAATTCTGCTGGCCCTTAACACATCACTCACAGACAGACACATACTAACACCATCTCCCAACTCAACTTTTGTTCTAGTGTGTGAAAAAAGACATCTTCCTGTGAGGTCCATTGAAAGAGCAAATGCTATTTACACCTAAAACACAAAAAGTCATGGGGGGGGGGGGCGGGACACAAAAAAATACATTCACATCACAAAGGTACAGTATACATGATTGTTTTAACCAACAAATGCCTGACTGTTATTTAATTGTTTGCAAACAATTACTAATTATTGAGCTCATGATACCAGGTGGTGACTATGAAGACCTTTTTAAATTGATCTAACTAATGCTTAACTAAATGTAGTCAGTACCACTCCACCTAAAACCTGTGAACAAAGCAAAAACATTAGTCTTAAGCCAGCTTGACTAAGCTGCCTTTAGTGGCTCCTGAAAAAGAAACACAAAGACAATTATTACACACAATTATTATTACAGTCAAATCCTTATTCTCTAAGCCTTGTCCTGTTATCTGTATGGCTAGAATTTAAGTCCCATATTCTTCCTAAACTAAGCAGGCATTGCTCACAAAGTTTGCCATATTTTTTATGAAAAATGGTAATGCTATTTGGGACCAACTGCATACCAGCCAAAATGGAAGATTAGTCCAGGGTGCAAACATTGGTATGCTCGTCCCCCATGGCTGTTGGCTATTCGGAGGGGGGCGGCCATTATTATCTGTAATCTCCTCCTTTTGCCCCTCAGCATTTCCAGACTCCCCAAGGCTGTTATCCATTACATCAGGCTCCTGTGGTATGCTTTCCTTGTCCTGGGTGGATATACCTTTATCATCCGGTATCAGGCTGAAAATATCGGGGGTTCGACAAAATCTCTGAATGTGCCCTGGTCTGTGACATTTGTAACACCTGATGAATTTCTTCCTTCTTGTACCTCTGCTCACTACTGATATATCTGCATCTGATCTATAACCATCACTGGATTCTTCACACCAGTCTCTAAGTATATTGATAAAGCTCTGGTATGAATTGGCATTTCTGAGGGCAATCCTATTAGGATAGTTCACATAACATATATTGGCCATTGAGTATATGAAGCCTGAATCATCAGCAGACATATCAGGACAGTTATACACACTTTTGTACAGTGAAAGATATTGGTTACAGAACAATATAGGGTCATCTCCTCTTCTAAATCTCATTCTTTGTAACGCATTTATCCCTCTATCATCGCGACTCTTTAACACACGCTGCAGTTCTTTCATCCTTCCCTCTGCATCTAAGTTGTCATTCTCATATGCAGATACCTGGGATGCTAGAGGTGCTGGTACCCAAGCCCTTAGAAGAGAGCATGCATCTTTATCAGTCAAAGTGTACTTCTGTACAATAGCCTCAAATTTATTAGACAGGCACACGGGTGACTCCAGTGTATTAAACTCACCCAGAATCTGGCACAATGTAAGTTTTTCATTAATTGTGAGTACACTAGTGCCCTCCCCTAAATATCCAGGAGCATTTGCTATTGCCACCTCATTGGATGTATTCACATCAGTGACAATACAGATATTGGCTGATGGACACTTTTTCTTCCGTTCATTGAGGGATAATATCCATTGCTCCTTTCTAAGTAGCTGGGAGTTTGCATCTTCCAATTTCCTCTCCAAAGACATTACCAATTCCTCCATATGAGATAATTTTAGTTGCAATGAACCAACAAGCCTACTCTTCATATCAAAGTTTGCATTGCATTGTTCCAATTGTTCTTGCAACTCACAATTTCTTTCGGATAAATTGCACACAGTAGCCCTCAAGTCATCCATTTCAACACTGGAGGCAGTTGCAATGCTACTAAGATTATCTCCAATTTTCTCTATCTGCTCTCCAAGATGACTCCTTTCTGCTCTCCATTGCTCCCCCATTTGCTCAGAAATTTCTGTGATTCTGAGCAATACCGCAATTTCGTTAGCCAATTTCTGTTTGTTACCTTTCTTTGTAAGTGGTCTACTCTGCAGCTTGTCATTATGTTGCTGACACTGAGACAACAACGCATTAACTTGACTCTTAAGAGGTTCATCTGCACATGAATGATATTTGGCAGAGGCATATTTCTTAACATAACTATAGGCCAGTTCCATTTCACCAATGTACACTCAACACAAGATACAACTATTAAAATAAAAGCTATTGTACTGCCAATACACACTCGCAAGTGAACAAGACAAAGAACCAAACTTTTCAGTGTTCCCACAATGTCTTTACATACATGCACACACTTAGTCTGAACTCAAGTCAAGATTCCAAACAAGCACAAATTGTTCCTCTACAGGGAATCCACACTTTCCTCTGCTTTAACGCTCATTAACATACAGCATTCAATACTTTATCCACTATTACAACTCCACATACACTCAAGGACAACAAACAATTAGAACTTTTGCATATCCAATGAATAACTCACCACACTTTCAATCCTTCTACGAAGTCCAAAATCCAGCTGACTTCACCACGGAATCTGTGCAAAAGGTCTGGTCTGTTCTTTCAGCAATTTGAATTAGAGCAATTCCGTCTTATAGGTTCTATGTGGATTTAGGAATTTCCACAGTCTTTCTGGGGTGCCAAATGTAGAATGTATTTTTGCTTTACGGGTGCCTTAAATTACTGAAGAACAACTGTATCTTAAGTCAGTGTTGGATTTATTTACAAATAGGGATATACCTACATTCTAAATATAATTAAGGGAATGGGAGAGGGGGTTGGAGGGGGTCAGGATCCTTGAGCTGGCTACACCATTCTCTCTCTCAGTCACACATGCCATGGGCTTTTCTCTGTACTCAGAACACTCCTCTCCAGCAGGTCTCAGCGAATCACATTCCTAATTGTAGAGTCCAGGAAGACTTGTCTTGTCCCAGAGGTCACCATTGTTCCTATTTGTAAGCTAGGTTATTGCAGGTAATTACACAGGAAGAAAGTTATATCATATACCCCTGCCATATCCCAGCATGTATGTCCTTGCTGACACAGGTGTGGGCAGTAAATACCAGCAGGGGGGTCGGGCTTTCCCCAGGATGCGACAGTCCTGGCAGATCTTCCTTTCATCAGTGTCCTGCCCCAAGAACCCTTTGATGGTCCTCATTTGCATATCAAGCAGACCAGGGCGGATTCAGTTCCAGATATCAAGGAACATCTTTGCATCAATGCTGTATCATAGATGTCAATTTTATCGGTTCCAACAAGAGTATTCAATTCTTCCCTGTGTCTATTGATTGTTGATACCGAGTAAGCGTTTGGGTCAATAGGACCTTCTTGAAACTTACATCGTCTCAGATTGGTCTGGGTTGTCACATGAGAGAGTGGATTATGGCACTTTTTCATCACCAGACAGCTCAGGTTACAGTGAATGGAGCCCTCTCTGTGCAAATTTCTATTCATACTAGAACAAGACAGCGCTACCTCCTATCTCCATTCCTTTATGTATTAGTAATGGCTAATGATCTCAGACAAAACCAGTCCATTTAAGGGATTAAAGTGGGGGAGGAGGAACATCCTTGTTTATATTTCATCGCCCAGAGTAGATCTCCCCATAATAATGTAAGAGTTTAAAAGGTAAAGTAGGGTTAGTAATTCTAAAATTAATATTCAACAGTTTGAGTTGCTGGGGAAGTTCAGCATTTGAGAGAGGCTTTCCCTTTCCGTTGAAAGGATTTCTCTATTAAATATCTGGGCATTCATCTACTGACTATGCAAGTGTTTACTCTAAACTGTAATTCCTGATTAACTCTCAGGAATCAGATCTCCAAAGATGGTCTTTGCTCACACTCTCTTGCTTTGGGAGTGCCAATGTTATAAAAATGGACACTTTGCCCAAACTATCATTTATTTCAAACCCTACCAATACCTATCCCCAGACCATTTTTTTGTAGACTGTGGAAATTAGTCACTTTATTCGTTTGGAAAATTGCTAGGGATTTATCGCTCTCCCCCCTTTCCTACAAACCCTATATTCCTCCTGGATTAAGTTTGCCCATACATTATGCTTGATCTCCTCTCCAGGTCCCCTCACTCCACTGAACCCAAACCCATGCCCTCCCTATAGCTACTTCTGGTTTTTCTATACTTAATTTTAAGCTGGATCCTATTCCCAGGGTGAAGGACGTGTTCAAGGTTTCTGAGCTGTGGACATTGATGGATTTATTGGAATTGTGATAATAATGCATAAAAAAAGAGCATGGTTTCAATACTTTTGCCTACAGGGGTTTACATCCAAAGTCTAGCCTTTGTATGCCTATTTTACCTTTTCCATACCTCTGTTTTTCAGCTGCACCTCCGACACATACTATCTCTCTTTTATAAAAAAAAAAAAAAAAAGGATGCTACAGGAAGAGGTGGAGAACTCTAAACCAGGATTCATTGCTTCTTCGAAGAATAAATTTGGCAGCACATTTACCCAAGATCAATAGAATAAGTCTCTTTTACTTTCTCATAAACTCACCATCTCTAAACGTATTCAGGAGCGTAAATACAAAATGGTTTACCACTGGTACTGTAAAAAATACCAGTTAAATTGCATCAAATATTCCCTTCTTTCCCAGTGGAATGCAGGAGGTGTTCATTGGCTCCAGGTACCATGTCGCTTATTTGGTGGAGTTGTCCTCTGATTTCTCCTCTTTGGCAAGATATTATTTCCTTATATAATTTAATTTGTCATTCCTCTGTAGTCCTAACTCCAGATATGTCTCTTCTGTCCATGTTCCCAGAAAGTGTTTCTAAGATTACCAAATGTCTTCTATAGAATTTTATTATAGCAACTCAAGAGATTATGCCTAGACATTGGAGATCATCCTCTCCTCCAATTAAACCCTAATGGGCTGATGTTCTAAATCAGGCATCCTCAAACTGCGGCCCTCCAGCTGTTGCAAAACTACAACTCCCAGCATGCCCGAACAGTCTACAGGTATCAGCCTACAGCAGGGCATTGTGGGATTTGTAGTTTTACAACAGCTGGAGGGCCGCAGTTTGAGGATGCCTGCTCTAAATAATTTGATAAGAATGAAGGAACTTAAAGCGTAAGAAGATAACACATATCCAGCCTTTTATGTGATATAGCTACCCTGGACCCAGTTTCGCTCCTCTCATTTGTGTTTGGATTGGATCGCTCAGAGAACTATTCCTATACAGACTAATCTGTAATTGCGCAGTAGTGGACAATCCGGATTGATGCGTTTTCTCTTTCTTGCCTCTTTCTTCTCTTTATTATTTTTTCTGTCACTAATTCTCATCTCCCTCCTGAGGGAGGTATCCTTATATACCTGTTAAGTTTTATTGTCAATGTTATTGTTATTCTTTGTGAAAACTGTTTTCTTAAGGTCCTTGCTTGGGCTTTCCTGTCCCCAATAAAGCCCCATAGTGCACAGTATTAAAAATTCCCCAATTATGCCCCTAGTAATGTCCCCAATTTTAAAAATATCCCCATTGCTTCCAGTAATGCCTCTTATAGTGCCCCCAGTATCAAAAATGCCCCAAAAAATGCCCACTATAAGACCTCCAGTATTGAAAGTTTCCCAGTAATGGAGACCCTATAGAGCTCCAAGTATGAAAAATTGTCCTAGTTCCACCAGTAATTCCCCCTACATTGTGTCCCCTACATAAAAAAATACTTCTGGGGCCCCCTATAATACCAACAGTATTAAAAATGCCATCTGTGCTCACTAGTAATGCTAGTCATCTGACCTGCGGCGTGAGGCACTTGTGTCCCATGGCAGGCAGATGATCTCATTGACCCAAGAACCTGTGCAGGCAGTCACAATGATGTCATCATTTTGTGTCCACCTGCCTCACAGGCTTAAGGCCTAGTGGGTTTAGGCCTAATAGAGTGGGACAAGCAAACACTGAGAGCGTCAGATAGTAATATACCCAGCTGGCCACCTCTTGGAGGGCTCGTATGGGTCCCTGGGCATTGAGAATCTTCCCAGTAGGGTGTATGGCCAGTCCACCCCTAGCTATCAGAAAGTGAAAGAGAAGTGATAAAGGACAAGGATAAATGCAATAAAGTTAAATTATAAGCTCATCCATCAACACTGATCTGTAACAGAAAACAAAAACACAAATAAAATAGCAAACAATTTGAATGACAAATACTTCACATAATTCAGATCAATAACAATATAGATACCAAATAGATCTATAACCCAAAATACTAGAATATCACACTAAAAACGCACCATTAACGCAGGTGCACTATAGTTAAACATTTTTGATTTCTAATATTACTTGAGTCCCACAAATAGTATACTATCTACAGTATGTATATGATCTATGTATATGTATAGGAGGAATAAAAAAAAAAAAAAAAAATAATAAGGAGGAATACACAGAATAAATAACACTATCATAACATCATCTGGGCAATATACTCTTAAAGGGAGATTACTTACAGGCTTATAATGCACTCACCCCCCTTATATTATATATTCTATGTATATTGCACATATGTTAATCTCTCCATTATAATACCTAATATTGGCTGTAGAAGTACACCACAAACGCACTACTAATATAAGTACATTATCTTACAAACATTTTTAGTACCCTTCCTGATTTCCCTCTACTTGCACTAAGAAGACAATTTACATCGATACTTTCAGTGACAGTCCTCTATGTTCTTTTTGAAATCACATGTCCACTCAAATATATATGTACAAGTACACCTAATATATGTATAGAGTGTAGAGGATATATGTATAGAGTGGTAAAATCCAGTCCACTCCTTCGTTGCAACTCCTTATTTGGGGAGTACCTCCCCCACCTGATGCAACTCCTACGCCTATGGTAACCTGCAGTGATAAGTACAATGAATGTAACCAAGTATCAACTTTAATCCTACAAAGGGTCAACCACCCAATCCAACCTAACAAAGGACGCCAACACAGCCGGCACCTACGTACCCATTCTGAGACAGAATACTGCTGCAGCTCCCGCTTACGTGGGATGCTACAACACGAGTCGTTGAGCGCAGCAGAAGTATCGATAACGACACTGACAGCCCAGGTACACAGACGCCGCTGATAAGGATTGGTAACGTACAGGCTATAAGCCTTTAACCTACGATTTCTCGGTCTACCAACTATTGCAGGGACATTATATATAGGATACTAATAATCTCCTATAAGGGGATATATTGATTGAGATAAAATCAAAAGAACTATCAGGGCTATCTATGCAACTCCATATACTGATAGATAATAGCGCGATTATGCCATCAAAATCAATATAACCACAATTATTATCCTAATATACCTTCATATACCATTGCTTTTTATGCATCAGAGGATTGAATGGACAATATCAGCAAGTGACTTTCCTTTCTACATATATTACCTTACTATTTTTTGCTATTTTATATATACAGGAAGTCCTTTTCTCTTTCCTTTTTTAAAAAAAGTTTTTTTATACACTATATATATATATATATATATATATATATATATATATATATATTATCTTTTATTTTTTATTTTATTACTTTTTGAGGTTGATCAACCAATAGAGGATGTGATTTTGATCTTATTTAAAAGGTGGACGCTATAGATCCACGCAACAATACGTTTATCTTTTATTGATGTTTTATATTGTATGTTGAATAAATTTACAGTTGTATATAAAAAAAAATCAACTGAAATTAGTCCATACAGCACTAGATAGCTGAGTGCCCCCCATAATCAAGTGTCCAATTGTATCGCCATCCTGAGGACACTAATGCAGTTGAATTCAGGAGGGTACCTGAACCTGCTGGCCAGGTATATAAGTACCTGATGTTCCTAGTGTTAATTTATGCTGAGAGAGTCAGATAGTAATATACCCAGCTGCCCACCTCTTGGAGGGCTCTTATGGGTCCCTGGGCATTGAGAATCTTCCCAGTAGGGTCTAAGGCCAGTCCACCCGTAGCTATCAGAAATGTGAAAGAGAAGTGATAAAGTACAAAGATAAATGCAATAAAGTTAAATTGTAAGCTCATATGTTGTAAGGTATTTCAGAGTGCCAACCCGCTGTTCTTGTCAAAAGGTTTCTCATAGTCATGGTGATAGTAACATTTGTAACTGCTGGTGATTAGAAATATGGCCTGGAGAAAGAAGCTATTAATGGGCTTAGGATGACTCAAATGATAGAGAAACCCAAGTAAATGATGTGCACTGTAAAACGATGATAATTCAAATCTTACTAAGGGGATTACTATACAGTAAAAAGTTAGTACTGAGTTACTAGGAAACTGTTAACTCCAAATAATACTGAATGTTAGAACATGACAAGTTCACAGAGACAGAATTCACATCTGTAATGATGGACAAAATGAACTTTAATTTATCTCCAAAATTCCGCCTACATAACTTCATCCTTTCCCACATAAAGAAATTGTGCCCCTCAGTAGCTACTTACTTTGTGTGGGAAGAAAAATATCTGATAACGTAGGCAGATGGTCACACACAGAGTTCTGTACCTACGCTCTGCCATAGGGTCAGTTTGTAACAGAGCTGTGATTACAGAAATATGTTATAGCGAGCTCTTCCTAATTGCAATCCAGTGCAGGCGGCTTGACCACATGTTAGGTGTTGATGAGAAACAACATCACATCTAGAGCTCCATGGTTTCTTGTCTACTTCTTAAAAAATCTAAATATTAAGTGGAATGTTTTGTTTCCTGCTTGTAATATACTGTATTTTTGTAATTTGCTTGTGTATTCATGGAAGAAATCTGAGGCTGATACTCAGATGATATCTGTCATGGATGGTCAGTTGACGTACGAATCCACAAGAAGATTAGCCCCCTAGTCATTCAGTGGAACTACTAAATGGCTTTTTGTGCAGAATCAAAACAAATAATATATGCAAGCTCATTTATGTGGATGATTTTTTTTTACATTTGCAGCGACTGGGCCACAGGGGTGTGCGTGAATGTGAGTGAGTGGCCATATTGGTGTACAAATAATTGTACTCACTATTAAGAAGCTCCATGAGCTGATGTGCAGTAATGGGAAGGAGCAGCTGTTCTTCTCTTCAGAGAACATTCCTATTCTGGGGTACTCCTGCCTGATGATTTGGGGGTCCCCTTTGTTGTGATGCCAGCACTTTTCAGTGCAATAGTAGTGCAGGAAGTAATGAGAGGGCAATAGTGCAGCAGAACATTTCTTTACTGAAGAATTCAAAAGCAAACAGATCAAGACAGTTCTGATCTTGCAATGGACTTGTTGATGTTACACAAATGCACTTTTACAGATGCTACAGATTTCACAGCTGCAAAGGTAGTAACAGGCCAAAAGGTGCCTCTTTAAAGTGATCTTCCAGAACTGCACTTTACCAGCTGACTCTGACATAAGCATCCAGATAAGGGGTATATATTTTAGATAATACATTGAGTAGTAGTAGTGGGTGCAATGACAGGGAATGGCGATTGTGTTGGCCCCCGTCATTGAACCCCTCAGATGCCACGTGCATTGCTGATTGCAGCATCTTAGATCAGTATTAAAGCATTTTAGGGATTGATCCTAAAAAAATAAATAAAAAACCCTACCTATTTAAAAAAAATACTTACCTCATCCATTCGAAGAGGCCACCTTGTCAACTTGCTTGAAGATCCAGTTTGAAATCTTGCGCGGCACATGATTATGTCACAAGATTTTGCATGGGATCTTCAAGCAAGATGGCCACGGCAGCCTCTTTGCGCTAAAATGGATGCAGTAAGTATGACTTTTTTTTATTTTCACCGCCATTTCAGGAGAAATTAATTAGTTACCAAGAAAGCATAAGGAAATTTTTCGCTCAACACTAGATATAATGGCAAAGAGCAAGAGAACATTCAATTGCCTACCTGGGGTGAGCTGTGGGGACCTGAGCCAGTAAAGTGGACAGGTAACATCAGACAATTCAACATTTTACAATGGCCAACTCAAATTTCAGGACTCAACCCCATTGAGATGCTGTGGTGGGATTTTAGGATAGCTCTGGATACACAGATGCCCTCAAAATTGAATGCAATAAAGTGATGTTGTAAAGAAGAGTGGCCCAAATTTCTCCAAACAATGTAAGAGTCTGTTAAACTCCTACAAAAACTGTTCATTCAGGATATTGTTTCTAAATGTGGATCTACATATTACAAACCTGTTCATGTAAAAAAAACTGCTTGTTTTATTTATCATACAGTCTTTAAAGGGTTTGTCTGGCTACACAATATTCATGACCTATCCTCAGGATCCTAGCCACTGAGGAAGGAGTCGTAGCCAACTCCGAAACGCGTTTGGTGAAAAAGGATCCCATGAAACCGAATACATAACCGGAACATCGAAGCGCTTCAAACTGATCATAAGGAGAGGGATCGGTATCAAACAAAATTGGCAGGAATAATCTAAGACTGATCGCCGCAGTGAAAACCAACCTGCTGCTTGATTAAGAGCACCTTGCAGGAACCTCTATATACAAATCCACAAAGACGGCACTCCTGCAATTGATGACTGAAGATCCCTGAATCCATACCCTGGAAGCTATACCACTGCCTGGAAGCACAACACACGTGGGACGCCACGCTAACCGCAATACAGCCGGCATAATTCTACGAAACGGTGAGTAGAAAACTAATGCCGAACCAGTGTATATAAGCTTCGGGACACTAAAATCTAAACAAAAGGAACATGAGTTATTAGACTATTTATCCTCACTTGATTACACTGAAGCCACCTTGTGAACTTTGCTTTGCGGCTCCTGAATACTACGAACTGTGCTAAATAGCAGAGCAATTAGACCTGTTATGTGAGCACCGTATTACGGATAAACAGAGCTACAGGAAGGATTTATCCCTCTCTGTTTTTACTAGGATCTCTTTTCCAGGATTATACATATGAGTGTGTATCTTAGTGTGCATCTTTACTGCTTTTATTAATTTTATTGGGAATATTAACAATATATAGCATGCGATTATTTGTTTAATCAAGTTTTATGTGTTATTACACTAAGTGTCTGTTTGAATAAATTAAATTTATTACATCAAATCAAATGTGGATTCAAGTGTAGGTGTGCCCTACTATTTTTCTATTTATATATTATTCTTTGAAGATTGGGTGTAATCTTCTTTGTAGGTGCACCCACTCCAATTGTTGTCTAAGAGGTGAGCCTTCTCTAAATCCAAATTTCTTATAGCCTCAGGATAGGTCATCAATTTCAGATCAGTGGAGTTCTGGTTCCTGGCAATGCTACTAATCAGCTGTTTGAATACATTGTGGTGCTTGTCAATATTTATCTGCACACTGTCTACATTGTAACAATGGTGCAGGGTATTACAACTTTTAATCCCATGAAAGGAATCTGTAATTACCCTGCACATCTACAATGTAGACGGTGTGCAGGTAAACACAGAAAATTACATAGTGTTCACATGAGCACCACAGCCTCTTCAAACAGCTGATGGCCTGCAATGCCGGAAGGCAGTCCCCCACCTATCTGATATTGATCACCTAAGGACAGGTCATCAATATTGTGAAACTGGAATATCCCTTTAATATAGTTGATTCAACTATAACTCTTTAATTTCCCTTCACCATAGTACAAAGAACAGAGGAACTGTATTATACTAAAGAGAAACTAGTGAATGTTAATTGGTAGAATTATGGAGAACAGAATTCTGTTTTAACCTTCACAAAAAAGAATGTAAGCAATGCGTTATAATAATAAAGCCACAAGCATTAATTTGTATGCACTTCTTACAATACTTGATTCAGAATTGCGTGAAGACACCCATATTTATAAAGTGCTGAGTGGCATTTTCACAATGTGCCACGTGTGTACTTTTCAAAAATATATGGGTTTAGCAGTATGATATGAATTTTAGGTTTTTCTATTTTATAATTTAGGTTTGTCAAAAGTGTACAAGCATGAAACAGGGCACGCTTCCTCCTTAGAATGAATTATGAATTACTCTGAGCCTGAAATGATGCAGTGCTTTAAAGGAAACTAGTCTTGAAGACTCCCTTTCAGCTTCTACCCACTTGGCCATTGGGAAGCTCTTTGTACGCAAAGGGCTAACAAAAATAATAGTCTCATACAACTTATTTTAGTACTGTATGTCACATTTTAAAAAGCCACTGCTAGGCATTATAATAGTTTTGCCGGGCATATCATTTAATGTAATTTCCCAAACAAGGATATCACTGTATCACTCTGCATGTCATTATATTAGTTTAAATGTCATTGTATCACTCTGCATGTTCTAGTTTTAGAATGTTATTCTATTATATTTTATTCTGAATCTCAATACATTCATATTTTGACCTTCTGATTGATAGTGCTCATTTGTGGTCCTTACCCCATCATTTATATCACTTATATGCTTTCATGCAAAATCTGGAATACTGAATTGACATTGACATTTTTTTTGTTTTGTAGAAATCTTTGGCTGCAGAAACCCACACAGGAAATTAAGAGCCATGTGTCAAATAAAGGAAAGGTTCGTCTTTGTGCCCTGTGACCCTACCGATCACTGAAACAAAGGACCTACTTTGCCTTCTCACTCAGAGAACTTTCTACTTTCATAGTCCAGGAAATTAGACCAGGGGACTGCCTTAGAGTTAGCCCAAAGTCAAACCGGTTAGTTTGTACAGTAGGTACACAGCAACTGCGCGATACAGCCTGCCATTGGAAATCTCCTATTCACTGCAATGGGTCTGTAAAATACATGTAATCCCATTGCAAATATCGAACCAGCAGATGAGGGGCACAGTGCTTGGAAAGCAACAATAGTTCATTCTAAAGCCTCATTCACAAGTCAGTGTTCGGTCAGTGATTTCCATCAGTGATTGTGAGCCAAAACCAGGATTGGAGCCTCCACAGACATAAGGTATAAGGGAAAGATCTGCTCCTGTTCTGTGTTTAGAGCCGCACCTGATTTTGGCTCACAATAACTGATGGAAATCACTGACCGAACACTGATGTGTGAATGAGGCATAACACTTAGGCTCCATTCACACATCAGTATTTTGTATTCCGCATCCGTTCCGCAATTTTGCGGAACGTTATGCGGACCCATTGATTTCAATGGCCTCGAAAAAATGCGGACAGCACTCATTGTGCTGTCCGCATCCTTCATTCCGTTCTGTTCCGTTGTGCGGTACCGCAAAAAACAATTGCCCTGTCCTACTCTTGTCCGCAAAATACGTTCCGTCCTCCCATTGTAGTCAATGGATCCGCAAAAAATTGTCATTCGCAATTGCGGATTTGTTTACAGGAAATAGATAAAAAATAAGGCCTGCCCCCTGCTGTGACATGTGCTTCAGGAGCCTGGAAAAGTTGTGTGGATGTGCACAGTGTCTCTTCAAGAAAAAATGCCTGCATTTGAGGTGGAGCGATTGATAGTTCTTATTCAAGAACACCCGCAGAGAAGCGTATCAAGACCGTGCCAAGAAGGACCACTGCTGGGAAGAAATAGCGTCAGATTTGATCCCATCTGCCTTGGAATTGGCAAACATTGCAAAAAGAGAAAAAATCTGTGAGTATTAAATGTTAAGATATAAAATGTGTAAATGTAATGTATAGATTCAGACATAAGGTTGGTGAGTGGGCCTTATGTCCTTGGATAGCATAGATAGTGTACATTTGAGTGACCGTGAAATTGGGATGCTCATTTGAACATTTTCTATGCTGTTTCAGGACATATGGCCACTCACTGTGTTATAACTGATATATTTTCATATTTTGTGCACGAGGCCTAGTGTTTCTTGCATTGCATTATTTAATTTTTCCCTATCTGCAATGCATTATTCAACTTGCTGCATATACAGTTTTTTTTTCTCTAAATATTCTTGTGTTAAAACTTTATTAAATCCTTTACATTGTTGATTTTAACAATTTTATATAGGCCTCTTTCACAATTGATAGTTGATAGACAGAAAGATGATTTTGGGGACAGAGTCACAGGCATAGAACCCTTTAAAGCTCATGCACACGACCATGTGCCCCCATGGACGTATTGCAGCCTGCTTATGTCGGGTCCACAATTCATGGCATCGGCCGTGTGCATGCCGCATGACAGATCAGGAACCAATTCACTTGAATAGGTCAGTGATGTGGGAGGTGCGTAAGGACAGACCGGAACCCCATGAAAGCACTGCAGAGTGCTTCTGTGGTGTTTCAGCCCGTGCCTTTGCACCGTAAAAATTTTTTGCATGCACAATTTTTTTTGCGGTGCAGACTGGCGGATGCGAATCACGGACCCCATTCAAGTGAGAGGGTCAGCTATCTGCACGCAGCTTCCCCACGGTCTGTGCCTGAGCATTGGGGACTGCAATTTGTGGTCCACAGCATGGGCACGGAGCCCTTACGTTCGTGGCCATGAGCACTTATATTTATTTAACGAAATCTGACGGCGCATGGATGCATTATAGCTGAACGGTTTTTGATTAATTACGTCCGGCCCATGCATATTGCCTGTCTCATCAAACTGAAAAAGAAGCCTTACCTCTACACAAAGCAGCTAGAATTCCTAAAACCTGTGATGGACCTTAAGGGGTAAGTATATTTTTTTTATTTTTATATAAAGTTAAACATTTTTAAAATTAAAACAAATTCTTTATTCAACAGCACTGTGGACAATCTTTCGTCTGAACCCAACGAACGTAATCCAGAGGACAGCGGTGAAGTGTCACATTCTGATCCATCTCAAGCTGCACCGGAAGAATCTTCAAATGTGGAACAGCTGACGGAACCCCTAATAATGCCGCTATCTAATGAGGCCATCGCTGAAACTAATCCAGTTTTGGAGGAGTGTGCTTGCCCTTCAGCAGGTAGACGACGGCGCAGACCAGCGGCCGATTCCGAGGTAGATGTTCGAGCCCTGATTGATGCTCGGGTTCTTGAATTTCTAAATTGGAATCGGTCTGATACACATCAGGAAAGGATTTTAAAAAGTCTTGCACCCTATTTAACTAGTGTATCTGCTGAACGGCAATCCCGATGTGTTTCAGCTGTGATCTTATTGCTAAACCTATACGATCATCCCGAAGAACCAATTGAGGTCATTCACAAAAGTGAGGCTGTTCGGGATAGACGTATCAATGAAGAAAATCTCCGTTCACGGGTCCACCGACCAGACCCACCAATTATTCAAACCCCTCGCCCTTTTACAAGGGAATTGTATGATCTGTAAAATATATATTTTTTTTGGTTATATAAATTTTTTTATTCCTAAATTAAATTATTGTCTGGTAATTTTTTAAGTGAAGTTTGCTATGCTTTCACACTGGAGGCATAAGAGTCCGTCTGGCTCTTCTGGCAGGGGATAAGACTTCTGGATCCATTCTGAAGCTAGCCCACCATGACGTAAGATTTCTGCTCTTGCCCCATTAACTCCGGCCAATTACCATTGGTGTATGGGGCTGGAGTAGAAATCTAGAAGTACAGTAGTATAGCTTCTGCATGGATTCAGCTGGCTGTTCTCTCGCCAGAACATCCTGCTGCCAGTATGAAAGTAGCCCAAAAAATAGTAGTATTGCATTTGATGGTAATGAGCTATTATCTAAGTAGGTCACCAATATCAAATCAGTTTTCTACATTAATAAAAATTATTGTAGTCTGAGGGCTCAGGCACACGGCCGCTATGCAGCCGTTCCGTGCATTGGGGACCACCATTTGTGTTCCCCAATGCATGGGCAACGTCCATGCGACGGCTGAAACGGATCATCATGTGCTGTCAACTTAAAGAGGACCTTTCATGGGTCCCAAAACTCTGAACTAAGTAGTTGGAAGTGTCGAGCAGCGCTTATTATCCTGGTATCCGCTCTGTTTGCCTGCTCTGGCCCCTGTAACATTTTCCGGTCTGAACAACAGGGAGGAGACATCAGCTTATCTCCCTAGCCATTCCTTATCACTGACAGCATCTCTGTTCAATCGCAGTGCTAAGCTTTACTGCCAGCGCTGCGATTGGACAGCGCTACTCCCAGGGAGAAGGCGAGACACTAGCGTCTCCTCCCTATTGTTGCGACCAGAAAATGTAACGGGGCCAAGAGCAGACGAAAGGAGTGGGGCCCAGGAATAATAGTAAGTGCACTAAGATCCCTGGGTGCCGCTCTATACTTCCTGCCACTTACTTCCTATTGATGAGACCCATTAAAGTTCTTCTTTAAAAATGCAGATGTTTTTTACTCACATTGTCTGCATAGAATATTATTCTTTGTGGATTGCGGGTCTGATTACGTCATGTGTTGTTCAAATTCAAAGATGAACACAGACATATCCCCTAAAAAATATAAGAGCAATGGGACATGGCCGCGTTCAGCTCTGAACCTGGACAAGTATTTTTAAAAAGCAATTTTTAAATATCATTTTAAATGATAAGACGTAATTACAAATGAGGTATTAGAAGGTATTCAAACAAAATTTGGAACAAAATTAGGATTTTACAAAATACCTCAGCCCGCAAACCCACGTCAAGGGTCCTCATTCTCTTGCGAGTCCCTAATCTAAACTAACAACAGGGAATCTAACTAAACTAAGAATATTGAAATTTAGATCAAATTTAGAACCAGATTCCAGCTGAAATCAACGTCTACCACGGATGGCGTCCAACTGCCACGACAATGCCCCCTCAGGACTGCAGAAGTAGTCGGCATAGAGTTCCCGAACAGCTAGTCCAGCCGTTCCAGGGCGTCCAGGCCGACTCAGGTCTAAACTGACAGGAGATGTCATATTTAGGCCCAATTCTGCATCTGTGGAGGCATCGTGGATCCTGGTGAAGTTGTGTAGTAGTACACAAGCCTGTATCACCAGGGTGGCATTGTCCGGATTCATCAGTATGGATGACAGGAATACTCTCCATTTTGTGGACAGTATTCCGAAAGCGCACTCCACATACAGACGGGCACGAGTTAATCGATAGTTGAAGATGCGCTTCCGGTCATCCAGATCGCGTCTAGGGAAGGGCCACATCAGGTGGGGTGCCAATGCGAATCCTTCATCTGCCACGATCACAAATGGATCTGGCAGGGCAAGCTGGTTTGTCTGAAGCCGTTCACCCATTCTGGAAGCACTAAAGATGCGGGCGTCTGAAGTGCTCCCATAGACCCCGATATCCACAATTACAAACCTGTAGTTACTGTCAGCCAAGGCCATCAGCACCACAGAAAAATACTGCTTGTAATTGAAGTATCGGGACCCTGAGTGAGGCGGCTTCTTTACAACGATGTGCTTACTGTCCAGTGCCCCAATGCAGTTAGGAAACTGCTCTGATTTGTAAAATCCCTCGGCGATACTAAGCCAATCTTCCGCCTTGGGGATGGGCATCACCGCTTCTCTGAGTCGCTGCCAGATAACTTTGCAGGTATGACAGACAATCCCAGAGATTGTTGAGATCCCAAGGAGAAACTCATAATGCAAGGAAGCAAAAGAGTTTCCTGTAGCAAGGAATCTAAAAAAAAATGAAAAAAAAAAATTAATCTTCGGTTTCATAAGTTAACCACTTCCCATCTGGGCCCTTTGCCCTCTCCCTGACCAGGCCAAATTTTGCAAATCTGACATATCTCACTTTATGTGGTAATAACTTTGGAACGCCTTTATTTATCCAAGTCATTCAGAGATTGTTTTCTCGTGACACATTGTACTTCATGATAGTCATAAATTTGAGTCAAAATATTTCACCTTTATTTATGAAAAAATCCCAAATTTACCCAAAAATTTGAAAAATTCGCAATTTTCTAAATTTCAATTTCTCTGCTTTTAAAACAGAAAGTGATACCTCATAAAATATTTATTATTTAACATTCCCCATATGTCTACTTTATGTTGGCATCATTTTTGAAATGTCATTTTATTTTTTTAGGACGTTAGAAGGCTTAGAAGTTTAGAAGGAATTCTTCAAATTTTTAAGAAAATTGCCAAAATCCACTTTATAAGGACCAGTTCAGGTCTGAAGTCACTTTGTGGGGCCTACATAGTGGATACCCCCATAAATGACCCCGTTGTAGAAACTACACCCCTCAAGGTATTCAAAACCGATTTTACAAACTTTGTTAACCCTTTAGGCGTTCCACAAGAATTAAAGGAAAATGAAGATCAAATTTTTAAATTTCACTTTTTTGGCAGATTTTCCATTTTAATCAATTTTTTTCTTTAACACATCGATGGTTAACAGCCAAACAAAACTCAATATTTATTACCCAGATTCTGCGGTTTACAGAAACACCCCACATGTGGTCATAAACTGCTGTATGGGCACACGGCAGGGCGCAGAAGAAAAGGAACTCCACATGGTTTTTAGAAGCCATGTCCCATTTGAAGCCCCCTGATGCACCCTTACAGTAGAAACTCCCAAGAAGTGACCCCATTTTGGAAACTAGGGGATAAGGTGCCAGTTTTATTAGTACTATTTTTGGGTACATATGATTTTTTGATCATTCATTATAACACTTTATGGGGCAAGGTGACCAAAAAATTGGTTGTTTTAGCACAGTTTCTATTTATTTATTTTTACAGCGTTCACCTGAGGGGTTCAGTCAAGTGACATTTTTATAGAGCAGATTGTTACGGACGTGGCGATACCTAATATGTATACTTTTTCTCATTTATTAAAGTTTTACACAATAATAGCATTTTTGAAACAAAAAAATTATGTTTTAATGTGTCCATGTTCTGAGAGCTATAGTTTTTTTATTTTTTGAGAGATTTTCTTATGTAGGGGCTCATTTTTTGCGGGATGAGGTGACGGTTTTATTGGTACTATTTTGTGGGACATACGCATTTTTGATCACTTGGTGTTGCACCTTTTGTGATGCAAGGTGACAAAAATTGCTTGTTTTGACACAGTTTTTTTTTTTTTTTACGGTGTTCACCCGAGGGGTTAGGTCATGTGATATTTTTATAGAGCTGGTTTTTACGGACGCGGCAATACCTAATATGTATACTTTTTTTTATTTGTTTCACTTTAACACAATAATAGCATTTTTGAAACCAAAAAAATGATGTTTTAGTGTCTCCATGTTCTAAGAGCTATAGTTTTTTTATTTTTTAAGCGATTTTCTTATGTAGGGGCTCATTTTTTGCGGGATGAGGTGACGGTTTTATTGGTACTATTTTGTGGGACATACGCGTTTTTGATCACTTGGTGTTGCACCTTTTGTGATGCAAGGTGACAAAAATTGCTTGTTTTGACATTTTTTTTATTTTTTTTTACGGTGTTCACCCGAGGGGTTAGGTCATGTGATACTTTTATAGAGCTGGTTTTTACGGACGCGGCGATACCTAATATGTCTATTTTATTTAATTTTTTCTATTTTTAATTTTTTTTTTTTATTCCTTACTTGGGAACTTTTTTTTTTTTACATGTCAAACTTTATTTTATTTTATTTTTTCAACCCTTTATTTTTTTTATTTTTTTTACACTTTTCGTCCCCCATAAGGTCATACAAGACCTCTGGGGGACATTTGCTTCACTTTTTCTTTTTTTTTTCACTGTTGATTTCTCCTGTAACTGGGGCTGACATAGTAGCCCCAGTTACAGGACAAATGCACCCCTATAGAGGCTGTACAGCAGCAATCCTGCGCTGTACAGCCTCACAGCAGGGCTGATCGAGGTCTCTGAGAGACCTCACACAGCCCCTGCACTCTCCGGTCACGGCGGTCACATGACCGCCGGGCCGGAACAGGAAGCGCTGTGTCTGCAGCGATCGTGAAGGCAGGGACACCTGGGCACTGTCCCTGCCTTGTCTTAGGGTTGCCCTGCTGTCACTGACAACGGGCAACCCGATCAGCAGCTGCACGATTAGCGTGCAGCTGCTATTTCTGACAGGACGTTCTAAAACGTGCTGTCAGAAATAGACGTCCACCCATAGGACGTTTATAGTCTATGGGCGGACGTGAGGCGGTTAAATATCAAATATATCGTTTGTAAAAAGATTAAATTAACTTACCTCAAGGTGACAATCAATCTTTGTTCAGCTGATATGCTGCGCCTCATCCTGGTGTCCATGAAAGTCAGGTCCGGATGAAGACAGACCAGCAGATGATTAAATGCTTCCATGGACATGCGTCCTTTTTGAAGGCGTTGAGCAACAATGGGATGGACCCACTGCCGTCTCCTCTTCCTCCCCGGTTCTTCGTCCAGCATCGCAGACTGCTGTCCAAATCGCCGGGAAAGAATCCATTGCAATAAAACTTCATTCAGAAGGTCTTCAACCATGATGTTCGCTTAGAATAGGTAGAAATCAATGCCAGCCAAGCAGAGTTTTCTCACACAGCTCTGTACGACACCAAAAGCACAATGAAATGGCACCTGTTCTATCACATGTGCTCTGATTTATATATTTTTTTTTTCTGCTGTTACCCTAGCAACATCTATAAAATGGCACCTGTTGATACCTGTTCTATCACATGTGCTCTGATTATACCTTTTTTTTTTTTCTGTTGGTACCCTAGCAACATCTTTTCTGCAATCAGTTTTTTTTTTTGCGGAAAAATGGAATGGATGCGGATGTACATTTGAAAAAAAACGGAAGGGTTTTGCAGAAAGACGGATCTGAAAAAAACGGAACGAATATCTGGAAAGGAAAAATACTGATGTGTGAATGGAGCCTTAGTGGGGACAAATAGTTTATTGCTCCATATGTATGACATACCTATGACATAGGTATGACATAATTCTGGGCATGAAACTGTAGTGATGAGCGGCATAGGCATTATTCGTTTTTGCTATATTTTGTGAATTTTTCCCATAATATTTGCAATAAATTCACGAATTCTAGAATTGCGCAAATCGGCACTAATGATGTGCATATTTTTGGCGTAATACATGCAACTTTACATTTTGGCAGGTCTGAGTAGATATTACTGATTGGTACACTAAGTATTGTTGTGACATCACAGCACTATGTCTGTAGCATGTATGTATGGACAGCAGAACCACTACCCAACACTAAAACCAGCTACACTATATCACAATCTAACCTACACTGACTATCTCCCACTAACTATCTGTATTATATATATACGAGCTAGCTAACTATCTAATGTAATCGGATGAGGAATAGGATCCAGATGAAAGCACAGAGCACAGTAATGACAATGCTGTCTCTCTCTCTCAGAACTGAAACAAAAAAAAAACTGCAGAAAATGGCTGCTGGGGAGTTTCTTATATAGTAAAGATTAGGCAACTTTCCTATTGGTTGCTAGGGATGTTACTAAAACCTGACAAAGATATTGCAGCCTTCTCATTGGCCCACAAGCAAGAAGGGAGGTTACTGATGAAAAATCTAGAATGTTCGCTAATACAAATACACTGCTCAAAAAAATAAAGGGAACACAAAAATAACACATCCTAGATCTGAGTTAATTAAATATTCTTCTGAAATACTTTGTTCTTTACATAGTTGAATGTGCTGACAACAAAATCACACAAAAATAAAAAAATGGAAATAAAATTTTTCAACCCATGGAGGTCTGGATTTGGAGTCACACTCAAAATTAAAGTGGAAAAACACACTACAGGCTGATCCAACTTTGATGTAATTGTAGTGTCCCACTAGGTCAAGGTGGGCACTACACAAAGGGGTTAATGCGTTTACTGCCTTACTGTTATGTGTATGCATTTCCTGTGTTAACTGGGTGTCAGGCTTGTCAGGGTTCAGTTTAGCCTCCCAGGTGTTAGAGGGAGCTAGGGAGCCCTAGTTATATATAGGACGGCCCAGACAGGGGAGTGTTAGTGTATTCCAGGGGACTAGAGGAGTCACTTAGTCAACCTGAAGCTCCTGAGGCTAAGGATAGCTCAGTTGAGATACCCCAGTGGTAGGCCAGCACCTCCTGGGAGAAACCTGCAGCCACCTTTGAAAGTACAGCACTGAAGACAGCTAGGAAAAGCAGGTATTGTAACCTTAAGCAAGTGCCAATACTGGAGGAAGGATTTTATACCAAGGATTCAAGCCAGCAATTAGGCATCCGGGCCTTGGGATTCAGCCAGCTAGAATAGCTGAGAGGATAGAGCAGCATTGTACTACAAAGCATTAACTGTTTGCCCTCCAAGTATCTTGCAAGATTGAAACCTGCTGTGAAGTAAACCTGCTGTGCATTTTGTGTGATAAAGGACTGCATTATCATCTACTGTAACTACATGTACAAAGTTGGACTGTTTCATCAAGTAAAGCAACGTTTTGGTTCACCAACTGTGTACTCATTTAATCCTCCTACAAATCGGTGTGCCACCGTTACAGGCACTGGCATCACGAATCTTAAAGGAACCTTACCTAAGGCACTCAAAACACCTACAACATCCAGGGCACCTCACACAACATCAAGCTAGGTCCCTATCTACAGAGTGTGCCCCAGAGGAACTAGTGTCTGCCTCTCCATTCACTGTCGCATGCCTGCCCAGGGTTCTCCTCAGAAAAGTGAGTAACCCTCGATTGCCCATACCGTGACCTCACTGTCGCTATACCCTGCAGGTCTGGCGTGCTGCATAATGTCCTTAAAACAAGTCAAAATGAGGCTCAGTAGTGTGTGTGGCCTCCACGTGCCTGTATGACCTCCCTACAACGCCTGTGCATGCTCCTGATGAGGTGGAGGACGGTCTCCTGAGGGATCTCCTCCCAGACCTGGACTAAAGCATCTGCCAACAACTGGACAGTCTGTGGTGCAACTTGACGTTGGTGGATAGAGCGAGACATGATGTCCCAGATGTGCTCAATTGGATTCAGGTCTGGGGAACGGGCGGCCCAGTCCATAGCATCAATGCCTTCGTCTTGCAGGAACTGCTGACACACTCCAGCCATATGAGGTCTAGCATTGTCTTGCATTAGGAGGAACCCAGGGCCAACCGCACCAGCATATGGTCTCACAAGGGGTCTGAGGATCTCATCTCGGTACCTAATGGCAGTCAGGCTACCGCTGGCGAGCACATGGAGGGCTGTGCGGCCCTCCAAAGAAATGCCACCCCACACCATTACTGACCCAATGCCAAACCGGTCATGCTGGAGGATGTTGCAGGCAGCAGAACATTCTCCACGGCGTCTCAAGACTCTGTCACGCGTCTGTCACATGTGCTCAGTGTGAACCTGCTTTCATCTGTGAAGAGCACAGGGCGCCAGTGGCGAATTTGCCAATCTTGGTGTTCTCTGGCAGATGCCAAACGTCCTGCACGGTGTTGGGCTGTAAGCACAACCCCCACCTGTGGACGTCGGGCCCTCATATCACCCTCATGGAGTCTGTTTCTGACCGTTTGAGCAGACACATGCACATTTGTGGCCTGCTGGAGGTCATTTTGCAGGGCTCTGGCAGTGCTTCTCCTGTTCCTCCTTGCACAAAGGCGGAGGTAGCGGTCCTGCTGATGGGTTGTTGCCCTCCAACGGCCTCCTCCACGTCTCCTGATGTACTGGCCTGTTTCCTGGTAGCGCCTCCATGCTCTGGACACTACGCTGACAGACACAGCAAACCTTCTTGCCACAGCTTGCATTGATGTGCCATCCTGGATAAGCTGCACTACCTGAGCCACTTGTGTGGGTTGTAGACTCCGTCTCATGCTACCACTAGAGTGAAAGCACCGGCAGCATTCAAAAGTGACCAAAACATCAGCCAGGAAGCATAGGAACTGAGAAGTGGTCTGGGGTCACCACCTGCAGAACCACTCCTTTATTGGGGGTGTCTTGCTAATTGCCTATAATTTCCACCTGTTGTCTATCCCATTTGCACAACAGCATGTGAAATTGATTGTCACTCAGTGTTGCTTCCTAAGTGGACAGTTTGATTTCACAGAAGTGTGATTGACTTGGAGTTACATTGTGTTGTTTAAGTGTTCCCTTTATTTTTTTGAGCAGTGTATATAGCACTATATTCTACATCTTCGTGAATTCTCGAAGTGCCAATATTTGCGATAAAAATTAGCGATTAGTAAATTCGCAATCAACACTGCTGCCTAAAAGAAACACTGTCTTTATTGCCCATATAAACCAATCACAGAACAGCTTTCATTTCTTATAGCGCTCTTGAAAAATGAAAGCTGTGATGCGATTGGTTGCTATGTGCAACAAAGACCGTTTTACTCTGACAGTTTCATTAATCTGTCCCAGTGCCTGATCACTGTTTTATTTCTGGTGTTTTTCCTGTCTGCCCCAGTATGCCTCTATATTTGCAGGTTAAAATAATGCTAGGTTTGCTGTCGTGTCAACAAAAGACTAAGATTAAAGCTGAAATACTAAAGCTGAGTCAACGTTGTCTGGCATGACCTTCTGAAGTCACCTCTACAGCCTAAGTAAACCACAAAATAATTAGTCTTTTTATAAAGAAAGCTTAATATGATATGAACAAATTAGAACAATTAGCAGTTCTCAGTTGATAGAACCTGGATGTTCTTAGTGAAATCTATGCTATATTATGATTCTATTATGTAATATGCATCTAAATTACAAACTCCTTACTACACCATATCAAAAAACTGTCACTGGCTGACTTGTAGCAATGTTAAAGGCAGGGGCCTAGCTTTAGGGGGTGGAGAGGTAGCAGTCACCCAGGAGCCTGAGGGGGGCCCAAAGACCCTTGTGCACTATAAGAAGGCACTTATGGCTGGAGGAAAGGGGTTAGGTCAATAATTTAGCGGGGGGGGGGTCGCTGTTTAAATTTTTGCCTCAGGCAGCACGAAGGCTATGTACTTCCCTGCCCCTGGCCACAAAGCACCGAGGGAAGGGGGGCCCAAGCTGAACTCTTGCGCCAGGGCCCATGAGCCTTTAGCTACGCTGGGATTGAAAAATAAGTCTTTGTTTTCCAGAAACAACACCAATCTTTTCCATTTTATGAATGAGAAACGATTGAATACCAGTTGGAAATTTATATAATTACATATAGTTAAAGGGGTTGTGCAGTGAGTTATATTGATGACCTATCTTCAGGATAGGTCATCAATATCTGATTGGCAGGAGTCCGACACCTGGCACCACCTGCTGATCAAAGAGCTGATTAGATATTGATGACCTATCCTGAATATATATTCTCTGCACAAACGCTTTAATATGGTTAAAAAAAAGACATAAGCCCATAAAGTTCAACCAAGGAATAGGTAGCCATATGAATTTTAGGAAAAGGGGAGTGAGACCCAGATTTTTGCACATTTTCATAAGCATGTCATTTACTTTTAATAATTCATCTAAGCCCTTTTTAAAATTGTCCACTGTTCCTGCTGTGACCACGTCCTGATGAAGTCTGTTCCATAGATTCTCAGTTCTTACAGTAAAGAAGCTTTGACGCTTCTGGAGACTGAACTTTTTCTTCTCCAGTCGGAGGCAATGCCCACTTGTCTTTTCAGGGCATTTTACATGGAACAGCTTTTCACCATATTTTCTGTATGGCCCATTTATATATTTGCATAGGTTAATCATGCAAGTCCATGCCTCGTTTAATACATGACAATATCCTGGTGGCCTTCGAAGGAGCTGATTGACATTGTATGCTGTTATTTAATCTACCATCTACAAGGACACCTGAATCCTTCTCTATAAGTGACTCTCCCAGTGTTACATCACCTAGGACATATGAAGCACAGAGATTATTACTACCAAGATGCATAACTTTACATTTATCCACATTGAACCTCATTTGACAAGTTGATGCCCAATCACTCAGAGTGTTCAAGTCAGAATGTAGTTTATGGACATCTTCCATAGACTGTACAGTACTACATAGCTTAATGTCATCTGCAAAAGCAGAAATGGTGCTATTAATTCCATCCTCAATATCATTACTGTCAGGATCTACGGACTCAGATTCAGGAGGGGAGCCTGCAGGGTCACGCTGGACCTCCCTCTGTCAGCACTCCTTCCTGAAACTAATCAATCTTAGCTGCCACCACTCGTCATTAGGGTAGCCACTTGCAGAACCCCAAAAAGGAGGACACCAAACCCCGAAAAGGAGGACATCATATCATGGACAGTGGCGCACAGTAGTTCAATACTACACCATGCAAGATACTACATTATACAGATACTATTATGAACTGAATGTAAACATTAATCTATATTACAGTATCAGCTAAAAAAAAAAAGATATGTTGTACTCACCAAACCTAGCTTCTACTTTCGATATTTCACTCCTTTCCTCGCTGCCTCCAAGAGTTTGCCATTGGCCAGGAATTTCTTATACATTTCTGTACATTCTTCTACAAGGTTCACACAGATCTGAAGCTCTGCCTTTACGCTGTCCACCTCCAGACGGTTTCTCTCATTTCTCCACGCTGAAGACATCATAGAAAACACACACTCTGTGTGAAAATTACTACATGGGATGGAGAAAACATAAGCACTGACAACCTTCAGACTTTTGAGGGGCACCTCAGTCTTGGCAAACAACTGTAGATATCTTTCCTGACTGCTGCTGTTAGCTGCCTCCGGAGAAGTAATGAAAGTCTCTACAATGGCATACTCCTCATAAAGGCTATCCATATCAATGCCTTGCAGAAAGCAGGCTTGGACTGCTTCAGAGAACTCTCCAAATGGCACCGGACTTCCAAGACTCAGTTTAGATATTTGGCTATGAAAGCTCTTTTCAGATAAATTATCTCTGTCATTTAAGTATTTCTTTGCCCCACAGAAGTCTGCATATAAGTGGTCATTGACCTGTAGCTCCTGATAGCAATGGACATGTTGTGTTAGACAACTGTTCACATGGTGCAGTACTGCATGGTGGCCTTTGTTTTTGTGGTGCTGTGCTGGTGGGTTGGTGGGACCCAGTGCCATGGGTGGCATTGTCATACAGCAGAGGTGCTGTTTGACTCCTGGGTCCCACCACCTACTGGGGCAGTGCCGCTTTGTCACCGCATTGTCGCTACGCCTTTTTGTCAGAGTAGGTCCCACTCAAAGAGGCAACCTTGGCGTGGTGAGTGGGCTTATGCCTTTTGATCAAAATGTACACTAATGCCTCTTGTACAGCATGCAGTATGGGGGGCTGTACACTTTAATATAGCGCTGAGAAGCGAGTTAGATCAAAAGCATAGCATTGTGGATGTGCGATCCAGTTCTGTTCTTCTCCCCCAGATAACTATTTGAATCTTTCTTCTTTATTACTGGTATCAGAACTCCTCCCATTCGGCACAGGTGGTTTTAATCACAGAAGTCTGCATATAAGTGGTCATTGACCTGTAGCTCCTGATAGCAATGGACATGTTGTGTTAGACAACTGTTCACATGGTGCAGTACTACGTGGTGGCCTTTGTTTTTGCGGTGCTGTGCTGGTGGATTGGTGGGACCCAGTGCCATGGGTGGCATTGTCATACAGCAGAGGTGCTGTTTGACTCCTGGGTCCTGCCGCCTACTAGGGCAGTGCCGCTTTGTCACCGCATTGTCGCTGTGCCTTTTTGTCAGAGTAGGTCCCACTCAAAGAGGCGACCTTGGCGTGGTGAGTGGGCTTATGCCTTTTGATCAAAATGTACACTAATGCCTCTTGTACAGCATGCAGTATGGGGGGCTGTACACTTTAATATAGCGCTGAGAAGCAAGTTAGATCAAAGCATAGCATTGTGGATGTGCGATCCAGATCTGTTCTTCTCCCCCAGGTATCTTTCTTGACTACTGCTGTTAGCTGCCTCCGGAGAAGTAATGAAAGTCTCTACAATGGCATACTCCTCATAAAGGCTATCCATATCAATGCCTTGCAGAAAGCAGGCTTGGACTGCTTCAGAGAACTCTCCAAATGGCACCGGACTTCCAAGACTCAGTTTAGATATTTGGCTATGAAAGCTCTTTTCAGATAAATTATCTCTGTCATTTAAGTATTTCTTTGCCCTTTTGTAAAAAACTAAACAAAATCTGTTTCATATTTTCTAGCTAGATCTGGAGTAAGCTGTTTCGACCTGGAGTTCACAGCAAAGCCAAAAAAGTGATCTCTAAGTCTTCTCTTAAGTTTACTTTTCAGATCTGTCATTAGCTTGTACATTGAGGTGATACAGAGGGATTTGGCCTCCAGAGCTTCAATGCAGTCAGAGGATAATTTCAGAGCATGGATGAGAAATAGAAAATAAGCCTCTGACACATCACCGATGTTTTCTCCAATGCACGTCTGCAGAACTTTAGGGCATTCCTCCTCATCTAAACTCTGAAAATAACTTGTTAGGGGTTTCCAGTTCAGAAGAATCCGGTCAATAGATGGAAGTAGTGACAACCACCTTGTCACAACTTGACGCAAAAAATGTCATTCATCAACTTCATGAAATTCACAGAATTCCCTCAGTTGTGCTGTCCTACTAGCTGAGATACTGCAACAACGCCCTTATGAGACTGTTTCAGTTTTTGAAACACGTTGTTGTGCTTTCCATAGTTGACACTGGCATTGTCTGCTGTGTAAGCAGACATTTTGGCCAAATCTAGACCAGCCTAATCTAGCTTGGAGAGGAGTTGGTTGGTTATAGCTTCAGATGTTTAATTACTATTGCTGTAAAACTCAAGCAGCAGATGTTGCACCCCTTTCTCAAAATGAAGATACCTGAGTACAACTGGAAAACACTTAGTTGCGCCTTTATTTGAAGTGTCTGTTGCCAATGAATATGCCAGGTTGTGTTCTTTAATGTAGTCTATGTGCATCTGGACAGAATATGGAGCTAGAACATTTTCACATAGAGATTTTGCTTTGGTTTTCCCACAGGTCACACTTTTAGCAATAGAGAAGTCATTGTAAATCTCTCTATCAACTTTAATGCCACAGTCCACACTTCTGTAAGAGTGATGGTGCTTCACTGCATGATACACTTTGCAAAGTTATGCAGTAGATATTTTGTCATTCAGAGGTGACCGGGTATTAGTAAAAAATGATGCTAGGGAGGATGCACCTGCACTACGCACATTCAGTCTATGCTTGTCTGTATCAGCATGACGTTCTATAGCTTCCTTTCCTCTGCTGCTAATGTCTACGTCTACATCACATCCGCATATTGTACAGAGCTGTAACTAGTTTTTCTTTTTGGCATTGTTGTATGTGGCACAATCTAAGTATCTGAAGAGTAGACCTTCTGTGGCTAACAACTACTTGTAATGCTGTTAAAACAATGAAGGAAAAGATATGTATTGTGATTTTGCCACCCCCACCAATCAGGCACTGATAACATAGCTTTTTTTTTCACTTAATTGTTTAGAAGGCCTACCTTGAAACAGCAGAGCACAGTTATGGTGCTGACTACAGTAAGCTGCAGAGTCTAATGGATTCCCCTTGTTAGTGTAGGTACTAGTCAGGTGGCGGTTGTGGCCAGAAATGGACAGTCAGCAAGGGATGACTAATCTAGAGGATAAGGTGCATATAAATTCTGTTGGAAGCTATGGATCAAACCAGAGAAAGAAAATATATAAAAATAAAAAATCAAGGTATCCAAGGGGACTAGAAAAATATGTCTGTTTTTTTCTCCCAGAAACAGAACCAACCCTGTCCATTGGTTATGTCTGGTATTGTAGCTTGACTTCACTTAACTGAATAGGGCTAAACTGCAAAGCCACACACAACCTATGGACTGGTGTGATACTGTTTTTAGGGGAAACCATATGTTTACCTATTACTAGTCTTCATGTACTAAAGCACAAAAATTGAAACATGTAAACTTACCAACAGTGTCCTCCAGGTCTTCAATATTCATTGAGATATAGCTGGTGGTGACTGAATCCAGTCTCTTCCACAGTCAGGACAGGTCCTTCCAGAAAGCGGCTCCACTAACAGATTCTCCTAAGGCAGTGGTTCTCAACCTTTCTAAAGCCGTGACCCCTTAATACAGTTCCTCATGTTGTGGTGACCCCCAACCATTACATTTTTTTCCTTGCTACGTCATAACTAATTTTGTTACTGTTATGATGACCCACCAAAAACACGCACAGACACCAATACACCAAATGTTAATTCAAATACACAAGTATTCATTTATAACCACAGAACTTTAGCATAAATACAAAATATTTGTAAACCAAATAAATAATAAATCAGTGGTGCGCACAGTACCCCTCAAATAAATAACTCAGTGGTGCTCACAGTACTCCCCCCCCCCAAAAAAAAAATATAAATCAGTGGTGCTCAGGGTACTTCTCAAATAAATAAATCAGTGGTGCTTCAAGTCCCCCCCAAATAAATAAATCAGAAGTGCTCAGGGTCCCCCAAATAAATAAATCAGCGGGGCTTCAGGTCTCCCCCAAATAAATAAATCAGTGGTGCATCAGGTTTCCCCCAAATAAATAAATCAATGGTGCTCAGGGTCCCCCAAATAAATAAATCAGAAGTGCTCAGGGTCCCCCAAATAAATAAATCAGCGGTGCTTTATGTCCCCCCAAATAAATTAAGCCTTGCTTAGCCAAATAATTAAAATAAAATTAGCCAGGCTCCGCCAGGCTCAATTAAATCATTGGTGGCAGTGGTGCTCAGCGGCGGTGTCATTAACGAAAAAACTCGGACCTCAGCAGACAGGCGGTCCGACTTACCCGTCCAGACGTCAGGCTCCTTCAAGCACAGGCAGTGATAGGACATCTCTTCCTGTGCGCGAGGATAAGGGGCCGCTGCCGTTGTGCGGGCGACCCACAATAGGAAGCCTCAGGCGACCCCCCGGAAAGGGCCGATCGACCCCCAAAGGGGTCGCGACCCCTAGGTTGAGAACCGCTGTCCTAAGGAGAGAAACAGGAAAAGATCAATACAATCCATGCACTGCACTAGTCATATATACCCTATACACTTCATGCTGTCATTTTATATATTCTGTTGAGGCTCTGATTCTGCACATATATCAGTAAAGTGTCTGTGCAGTGTCTACAACTATGATAAGAATATTTCAATACAACCTCCATTATCTACTTTCTATAACACATATTATTAATAAGGCTATACAGCTTGGACCTCTCAAAAGAAACTTACCAACAGTGTCCTCCAGGTCTTCAATATTCAAGTCGATATAACTGGCGGTGACTAGATGGGCGGCGGCCAAAATCCAGTCGCTTCAGCAGACCGGTCCTTCCAGAAAACGGCTCCACTAATAGATAATTAGTGAAATCTGCACACACAAAAAAAAAAAAAACACCAGAAATTGATGAGGATTTCTAAATCCACTAGCAGATCAATATCTGCCTAGAAAGAATAAAAATAAAATAAACATGAGATTTATTTAATCTACTACACTGCTGGTACTGTATTATACTCATGCTGTGGTTTTTCCAGATGGAAAGACCTATGTAATCAGCTGCAGATTACAAAGGGTTTTTCTGCCTGGAAAAACCACAGCATCAGTATAATACAGTACACACAGTGGTTTAAATGAATGGTATGGGTGAGGATACAGGGAGGTAACTTGTGTATTGCGTATTTGTATACATGCGGATATTTTTTATTACTTTCCTCCCTGTTTGATCTTGTTATCCTACTGCCGTTTGTGTATGCTGTCAATTTATATAGTGGAGTTGTGAGGTCTCAGGGGATATTGTACTTATTGCTTCTTTGCAAGTATAAGAAACAAATTTTTATCTCCTCTGTATTTGACTATTTCACAGAATTGCTGCTGTTCTGCCGCCTACTATCACATTGGTATCCATTTTAACTATATTATGTATTGTGATTAGAGATGTCCCGAACTATTCGCCGGTGAACAGTTCCCGGCGAACATCGCTTGTTCGCTTTCGCCGCGGCGGGCGAACATATGCGATGTTTGGTCCGCCCCCTATACGTCATTATTGAGCAAACTTTGACCCTGTACCTCACAGTCAGCAGACACATTCCAGTCAATCAGCAGCATACCCTCCCTCCCAGACCCTCCCACCTCCTATCAAAAAGCAAGGACAGCATCCATCTTAGATTTATTCGGAAGCTGCAGTGTTAGTGAGAGGAGGGACAGTGCAGCTGCTGCTGATTTAATAGGGAAATCATTAGCTAGGCCAGTGTTCTGTATCCACTCCAGTCCTCAAAGACTCATCTGATCTGCTGTAAGGACAGCGTCCTGACAGCACCCCAAAAAGCCCTTTTTAGGGCTAGTACATCAGTCTGTTTTTTATTTTTTTTCTCTGTAATCTAATAACAGTTGCCTGCAAGCGTGTGTGTCAGGCCCACAGCGTGTACTGTGCCCACTACTGCCAGTGCCCAGTGCCACCACTCATATCTGGTGTCACAGTAGCTTGCATTTAAAAAAAAAAAATATATATTTTCACTGTAATCTAATTGCAGTTGCCTGCAAGCGTGTGTGTCAGGCCTACAGCGTGTACTGTGCCCAATACTGCCAGTGCCCAGTTGCACCACTCATATCTGGTGTCACAGTAGCTTGCACGCATAGTACAACTAATCGGAAAAAAAATGACAGGCAGAGGCAGGCCACCCCGCAGGGGCAGTCGTGGTTGTGGTGCTGTGATTTCCTTTGGCCCTAGAATAATGCCCAGTGTTCAGAGGCCACGTACCCTGAACTCGAAAAGTTCTGAGGACATAGTTGACTGGCTTACACAGGACACCCAATCTTCTACAGCTTCCGCTTGGAACCTTGAAGCACCATCCTCCTCCAGCTCAGCTTCGGGCACCTCTCAAGTTACCACTCGCCCGCCTGTCGCCACCACCAACACTAGCACCACAGCTGCTTCACTTGATCTGTCAGAGGAGTTATTTACACATCAGTTGGAAGAAATGAGTGATGCGCAACCATTATTGCCAGAGGATGTAGATAACAGGGATATGTCTCAGTCAAGCAGCATTACACACATGGACGTACGGTGTGATGATGATGTTGTATCCGCTGCTGCTTCCTTTGCTGAGTTGTCAGATACAAGTGAAGCAGTTGATGATGACGATGTGTCCGTGGATGTCACGTGGGTGCCCGCTCGAAGAGAAGAAGAACAGGGGGAAAGTTCAGATGGGGAGACAGAGAGGAGGAGGAGACGAGTTGGAAGCAGGGGGAGGTCATCGCAAGGAGCTAGTGGCACAGTCAGACAGCATGTATCGGCACCCGGGGTCAGCCAGACAGCACGCCAATCAACACATGCTGTTGCCACCACCAGAATGCCGTCATTGCAAAGCTCAGCAGTGTGGCATTTCTTTTGTGTGTCTGCCTCTGATAACAGCGATGCCATTTTCAACCTGTGCCAAAAGAAACTCGTGGGAGTCGTGGGAAGTCCAACACCCACCTAGGTACAACTGCTTTGCGAAGGCACATGATCTCACATCACAAACGCCTATGGGATCAACACATGAGTACAAGCAGCACACAAACTCAAAGCCACCATCCTCCTCCTGGTCCAGCATCTTCAGCCACGTCAACCACTGCTATTCTCCTTGCCCCCTCTCAACCATCCGCCACTCCGCCTCTCACCTTCAGGAGTTCCTGCTCATCTGTCCACAGTTAGGTGTCTGTCAAGGAAATGTTTGAGCGTAAGAAGCCAATGTCACAGTCACCCCCTTGCCCGGCGTCTGACAGCTGGCTTGTCGGAACTCTTAGCCCGCCAGCTTTTACCATACAAGCTGGTGGAGTCTGAGGCCTTCAAAAAATTTGTAGCTCTTGGGACACCGCAGTGGAAGGTACCCGGCCGAATTTTTTTTTTCACAAAAGGCAATCCCTTACCTGTACTCTATTGTGGAAAAGGAAGTCATGGCATGTCTGGCACACAGTGTTGGGGCAAGGGTCCATCTGACCACTGATACCTGGTCTGAAAAGCACGGTCAGGGCAGGTATATCACGTACACTGCACATTGGGTAAACCTGCTGACGGCTGCCAAACATGGAATGCGTGGTTCTGCAGAGGAGTTGGTGACACCTCCATGACTTGCAGGCAGGCCTGCTGCCACCTCCTCTACTCCTCCTACTCCATCCTCTTCGCTAACCTCCTCGGCTGAGTCCTCTTCTGCTGCTGTGTCTTGCTCCACATCAACTGCACCCCCCCAGCTCCCCAGGGGCTATTCCACATCCCGGATACGACAGTGTCACGCTGTCTTGGGGTTGACTTGCCTTAAAGCAGAGAGTCACACCGGACCAGCACTCCTGTCCGCCCTGAACGCACAGGTGGATCAGTGGCTGACTCCGCACTAACTGGAGATCGGCAAAGTGGTGTGTGACAACGGAAGCAATTTGTTGGCGGCATTGAATTTAGGCAAGTTGACACATGTGCCGTGCATGGCACGTGGGTTGAATCTGATCGTACAACGCTTTGTGCATAAGTACCCAGGCTTACAGGACGTCCTCAAGCAGGCCAGGAAGGTGTGTGGCCATTTCAGGTGTTAGTTCACGGCCATGGTGCACTTTTCAGATATTCAGCGGTGAAACAACTGGCTGGGAGGAAGAACAGACCTTCAATTACATCAGTGAGAACGAGGAATGGGACATGAGTAGCTCGGCATCCAACCTTGTGCAAATGGGGTCTTTCATGCTGTCATGCCTGTTGAGGTACCCTCGTATAAAAAGGCTGAAGGAGAACGACCTGTACTGGGTGGCCACGCTACTAGACCCCCGGTATAAGCAGAAAGTGCCTGAAATGTTACCGAATTACCGGAAGTCAGAAAGGATGCAGCAGTTCCAAAACAAGTTAAAAAGTATGCTTTACACAGCGTATAAGGGTGATGTCGCAGCACAACGGGAATCTAACAGGGGAAGAGGTGAAAGTAATCCTCCTCCTACCACGACCACGCCAGAAAGGGCAGGACACTTAACAGATGTGTTGTTGATGGAGGACATGCAGAGCTTTTTAAGTCCTACGCATCGCTACAGCCCTTCGGGGTCCACCCTCAGAGAACGACTCGACCGACAGGTAGCAGACTACCTCGCCTTAACTGCAGATATCGACACTCTGAGGAGCGATGAACCCCTTGACTACTGGGTGTGCAGGCTTGACCTGTGGCCTGAGCTATCCCAATTTGCGATAGAACTTCTGGCCTGCCCCGCTTCAAGTGTCCTGTCAGAAAAGACCTTCAGCGCAGCAGGAGATATTGTCACTGAGAAGAGAAGTCGCCTAGGTCAAAAAAGTCTAATTACGGGGGGGCGGAGCTAGCGCCGGACTGAGATGGCAGCTTGATCCGGAGCTCTGCTCTACAGACAGTCCTATGCACTAGCTATCTTTAGCGAAAAGTCTACAAAATGGTAAAAATCGGGAACCCCAAAGCCGGGGAGCACCCCAATACCAATAAAAATCAGATCGCAGGGGGTGATATGGAAAAGTTCCTGAAGAAAGCGGCCGTTTCATATGTGGCTCGCGACTCCAAAATGGCGCCCGCTCAGTCTCAAAGGGCTAGATCGGAAGAAGAGAGTGATGGTGAAGAACCGCAAGGTAAGGGGTCCCTCCCTATTACCAGAAATTACTTAAAAAACACCCTGGGTAAAGCCCTTGAACCCCTGTTGAGCGAAGTTGCAGCCATGCGCCAAGACATGCGCCATATAGGGGATAGAGTGGAAGCCCTTGAGAATCAGCAAGTACAGATCACAGATCACCAGAGGGCCACCACCAACTCGCTCCAGAAATGTGGGACCTACCTGAACCAGTTACAAAACGCCTTAGAAGATCAAGAAAATAGAGGCCGAAGAAACAACCTGCGCATAAGAGGGATCCCTGAAGCGTTACTTCCTGGTGACATCCCGGCTGCAGTAATCTCTTTGTGCAAATCGCTCCTAGGCCCAGATTTCACTTCAGAGATCGTGTTGGAAAGGGCACATAGGGCACTGCGCCCAAAACCCAAGGCGGAGGAACCCCCAAGAGATATCATTTGCAAGTTTTTAAACTTTCAAGTAAAATCCGCTGTACAAGAAGCCGCTAGAAATAAACAAGATCTGTTATTTGAAGGGGCCCAGATCGCAATATACCAAGATTTAGCCCCTTCCACTTTAAGAAAACGAAAATTCCTCAAGCCTCTGACAGATTGGCTAAGAGCAAACAGGATCCTATATAAATGGAACTTTCCATTTGGACTTTCCTTTCTTCAAGGAGGCCGTCGCA
This sequence comes from Bufo bufo, assembly GCF_905171765.1. Taxonomy (NCBI): domain Eukaryota; kingdom Metazoa; phylum Chordata; class Amphibia; order Anura; family Bufonidae; genus Bufo; species Bufo bufo. Next base: position 248,483,859 of record NC_053392.1, read on the forward strand.
TTAATATTACTGCTTTTGCTGACCTGGATGCTGTGTACGACCACCTGCAAATTCCACCAATGCAGATAGAAAATTGGGACTTATTCCAAGACCTCGGTGCTCTCCCTGAAGTCCCTTCCGTGGAAGCTTTCACCTTACAGCATACCCCAAAGATCCACAAGACGGGGAAGAGAGGTCGACAACTTACTCCAAAGAGACTGTCTCAAGATTAACCCGGGATCCATTCTGATACAAGTCTCCATCACAGAGACAGTATTTTTCTTTTCTTTTTCTTTTTCTTTTTCCTCTCCTTGTTCCTTTTCTTTATCCTTTCATTGCTATTACAGCTCTGGTCTCACCTGGATTCATCCAGATAATCTGCTTTATCTTAATATGGGGACTTTCGATAAAGTCTACCCATATAGCTTTATTTACTGCTAGTGAAACCAGGAATGAGACCAGCTTGTTAGGATACTACTTTTATGCCTAATATTATATCATATGCTTCACCTGTCTAACTTCTTCCCCCACTCCCCCCTATTCTATTGTCCATTCTTCTTATTACTTCTTGAGGAGGGCTTTAATAGCTTCTCCCCTTCACTGAATTCCCGATGATAGTTTAAATTAACATTAGCTTTTCACCTGATTGCAATTTAAGTGCAAAACGGTATGTTAACCGGTCACTGACCAACCTTTCCCCCATGCTTTATACCAGTGGGTCACCCCGCAGACTGGTTGTTCTTTTGGTTTTATGTTATGTTCTCACTTTTTCCCTTTCCCCTTTGTTTAGTTCTAGGTACCTGATACACATATACTTGAACATGGTGGGAGACGGATGGGACTTGAGAGATCCGGCTTCTCTCCTGGATGGGGTGGAGACGCCTGAAACCGTGAGTGTCCTCTCCTGGGGGACCAGCACACCTAGCATCACTCTAGCCACAATAACCCACATCCATGGCTGATATACACATAGCTTCATATAATGTAAAGGGTTTCAATTCACCCTCTAAAAGAAGCCAGATCTTCTCTATATTACGCAAAGAGGGCTCGGATGTGCTGCTTCTCCAGGAGACGCATTTCAGGTTCAACCATTATCCCAATATGGAATTCTCCCACTACCCACTCTGGTTCCACTGTGGGGGGTGCTCTGCCTCATCCGGGGGAGTAAGTATAGGATTTAAAAGGAAAATTCCCTTCAAATATATCGACCAATTGCTGGACCCAGAGGGTAGATTCATTATGGTCAAAGGGAATATAGGGATTCAAAAGTATACCTTCATAAATTTATATGTACCAAACACTAAGCAGGCCGCATGGCTTTCTTCCATATCCCCATTAATAATGTCATTTAAGGAAGGTATTGTGGTTTTGGGTGGGGACCTAAATATAGCCCTTGACCCCCAATTGGATTCATCAACACACAAAACCTCCCACTCCAAGCGCTCCCTAAAATTTATCAGAAATACCCTATGGGATCTCCATTTGATAGATGTTTGGCGTACCCATAATCCCAACACCCTAGACTTTACATTCTACTCCCACCTACACAACAGCTACCACCGCATAGATTACCTTTTTATCTCAAAAGAGCATCTCCAACTATGCCAGTCGGCCAAGATCGGTTCGATACATCTGTCGGATCATGCTCCAATCTTTATAAAGGTGTTCTCTCCTACCCACAAACCTAAAAACTTTAACTGGCGACTCAATGAGTTTATCCTCGGGAACTCAGATTCCATAAAGAAAATTGGGTTACTTTTGGAAGAATACTTTGCCTTGAATTCTCTGCCGGAACTTTCACCACAAACCATATGGGACGCCCACAAACCCTTCATAAGGGGCGAGTTTATTAGCCTAGGGTCGCATCTTAAAAAAACTAGAGAAAGTAACATTAATAACCTCCTATCTAAAATAAACAAGCTGGAATCTACCCACAAGAATACCCACTCGGAATTCCAATTACAAGAGCTTTCTAAAACAAGAGCTGAATTAAAAGCCCTAATGCAAACCAATTCGGCTAAGTATTACCTTAACTCTCAATACAAGTTCTTCGCACATGGGGACAAAGCCACCAAATTCCTCATAAATAGAATAAAAGCTAGAAGAGCTGACAATTACATTCACCAATTGTCCTCCCCTACGGGCGATCCGGTATTTGCTTCATCTAAGATAGCTAAACAATTCAGGGACTTTTATGAAAACCTATATAACCTCCCAACCTCCATCCCCTTAGCATCTCACCCCTCACTAGTCGATACATTTCTCAACTCAACGTCCTGTCCGACTTTATCTGTCAAACAAAAAGAATCGCTGGAAGCTCCATTCACCATGGATGAAATAAACATAGCCTTGGCCCAAATGCCGCAAGGAAAAAGCCCAGGTCCAGATGGACTCCCTGCGTTCTATTATAAAACTTTCAAAAAACATCTTCTACCCCACCTATTGAAGGTATGCAACCAATCTATGCAAGGTATCCCATTATCAAGAGATATGGTGTCTGCCCACATAGCCCTGATTCCAAAAGAGGGGAAAGACCCTAAGATATGCGCAAACTACAGGCCAATATCCCTCCTAAATACTGACCTTAAAATTTTAGCGAAATTGCTGGCCAATCGCCTAGCTGTCCTTCTCCCTCAGCTGGTACATATGGATCAGGTAGGCTTTGTGCGTAATAGGGAAGGTAGAGACAATACTACTAGAGTTATTAACGCTTTATGTTTTGCCAGACATACCTCTACTCCTCTTGTTCTTCTCAGCACTGACGCTGAAAAAGCGTTTGATCGCATAAATTGGAATTACTTGCGACATGTCTTAGCATTCTTCGGCCTGCCTGATCCATATGTCAAGGCTGTATTTGCTATGTATAACCAGGCCACCGCCAGAGTAATGGTCAATGGCGACCTCTCCTCCCCCTTCCGAATCCAAAATGGAACCCGTCAAGGTTGTCCCCTTTCCCCCCTCTTATTCATTTTAGCAATGGAGCCGCTTCTATCTAGACTTAGAATAGATCCCGAGATTAAAGGTATATTCCTAGGGGGTAGATCCCACAAAATTGCGGCATTCGCAGATGATGTTATGATAATGACTTCCAACCCCAATACCTCCCTCCCCATTATTCAGGAACACCTAAAGAATTATAGCATAGTGTCAGATTTTAAGATCAATGAGAGCAAGTCCACTATCATTAGTATAGGAATTACACCGCAGCGTAGACTTTCCTTAATGAAAAACTCCCCTTTCAATTGGTCTTCACCTACCATTACTTACCTAGGGGTGAAACTTAGTCCTTCTATCTCAGACTTGTATACACTAAACTACATTCCCTTAAAGACCGCATTATTTACAGCCCTAGACAAACTCGCCAAATCAGCTCCAACCCTTTCATGGTTTGGAAGAAAAAACATCTTATCTGCTCTCATTATTCCACGCCTCACATACCTCCAACAGGTTCTCCCAATCCCCATCCCTAGATCATACTACTCTGCCTTAAAGCAAAGATTTAGAACCTTCATATGGAATGGTAAAAAAGCGAGACTTGCCTACTCTCTCCTATCCCGGTCACGTTCATCGGGCGGAATAGGGCTCCCAGATCCGGAACTATACGGAAAAGCTATACTTATGTCACGTGTTATTGACTGGCTGAGAAGCACAGACAGCAAATCTTGGGTGGCCATGGAACAAAGTATTATTGGAATGCCAACTCGAGCTTTATGCCTGGGCCATCCCTCTCCCCCCCCAACAAACCTACAACCTTACCCAATTATTAAAGCCACAGTTGAAGCCTGGAAGTGGTGGAATCTTAATCATTGCTCTATTCCCTTCCCTTCTCCTCTGGTCACAGTTAGTGATATCCTTGGCTCATCCTCCAGCGGTCCTAGATATTCCTCCTCTAGCTCAATTAGCTCCTCTTCCACACCAATCTCCCATCTCCTGGAACCACAGGGATTAGTGCCAACGAATGACACCATCAGAAGTATCCTAAATCCACAACCATGTGATTTCAACCTCATCCCACTTGTCAAATCATTTGTTCATAAAAGTAACATGAATGGTGAACTCCTTCGCCCCCTCACATGGCTTGAAGCTTTAATAATTAACCCCATTCCCCCTAAAAAACCTATCTCCCTAATATATAACAAACTCAGAACCCCTCCATTAACTATAAAACCAGCATTTATCCGCTCCTGGGAACTAGAAACTGGCGTGGATCTCCCTCTCCAAATGTTACCTACGTTATTTGAAATTCCACACAAGTCATCTAGATGTGTTAGAATTCAGGAGAACGGATATAAGATCCTTTCGCAGTGGTACATTACCCCAATCAAGTCCTCACACTTTACTAGACCCACTTCCAAGTTATGTTGGAGATGTCAAAGTGAGTTAGGCACCTTTTTACACATTTGGTGGGCATGTCCAGCTATCAACAAATGGTGGACAGAAATCTTTCGGATTTGCAATCAAATATGCTCCTCCAATATAGCCATCTCCCCATATGGAGCACTGCTTACCTTCTTCAACAACAAAACATCATTGCCCCCCTCCTACCTTTTTAAGCAGCTCTTGATAGCAGCCCGTCTTCTGGTTCCTAAGCATTGGCTACAAACTAGCCTTCCCACACTAGAGCAATGGAGACTCAAAGTGGACCAAATCCACCGTTTTGAGGAAATGGCCTCTTGGGAGTCACGGTCCCATTTAACCCACCTAAAAAAATGGGCCCCCTGGACTAAATACAGATTTCAACAGCATTAACTATCCCTAATCAACCCTCTGACCACCTTATGGATTATTATATCTAAGCTTTTTGAGCTATGCCGACGGAATGGGAGCAGGGTTGGAGGGATGGGATCGAGATTGAGAAATAGAGCTTGGGTATTTTCAACCCCCACCTTCATCCCCAATCCCTAAGCGAACTATGTACACAATACAGGGTCTGAGAGTGTATATCCTGTCACTGAGACAGGCTAGACTACAGGGGTTTTCCCCTCTACGGCCCTAGTCTATTGTCTATTGTCTATAACCCATATATACTGAATATCTCCTGTATCTCTCTGCAAGGTTCCTTTTCCTTAATCTTCCATGAAATATAACAATGCTCATGTATGATTCTGTGTATGGTACCGATTCACACCACTGTTTGGTGTAATGTTACACTGTAAACTTTCTTATGTGCTAAATAAAAATTTTAAAATTAAAAAAAAAAAAAAAAAAAAAAAAAAAAAAGTCTAATTACCTCACCTTTATTAAGATGAATGAGGCATGGATCCCGAAGGGACTGACAGTGGGGGATGCATTTGAATAAAAAAAGGCCTGATGAGATGCCTTGGGCTATAAAATGGTCCACACGCTGCTGTATTTAATCTCTGCATGCCGGAAGACTTGCGTGACTTCTCTGCCACCAACTAGGGTTCAAGCCGCAATGTTTTAGTGCACTTTCTGCCTGGAAAACATAAATTTTTACAGCCGCTTCTACAGCAGCAGCTGCAACAATACCAAATTTTTCAGGCATGTGTACATGCCTAATTTTTCTGGCCTCTGGTGCTGCACTGTGGCTGCAAAAACAAAACAACAACAAAAAGGCACATGTGTCAATTCCCCTTCGTGATCGTTACCTTGTTGTGGTGAAGGGGCTTGCGTATCACAATGAAGCGATCACCTCTATGAGTGTGTTGGCAATGGCAATGTTGGCACACCCCAGATGAGATAAGGTCGTTGCTTCATTGTGAACAGACCAAAAGTGATCGGCTGGATAATCTTGCATAGAAAAAACATTAATTTTCTTTGTGATCATCTAAGGTGATCATTAAAGCCTACTAGGCCAGCAATGGGCCCACACTGCAGAATCATTGTTTTCTGGGTCACTTAGCTACCTCAGCACGACCATAAGCTTTGAAAAACCGCCATCGACTGCAATCTCCCAAACGTGCGCACGAGCACAGTCATCACTACACCAAGATTGACGCATAGAGGAATAAAATTTATGTCATGAGTGTGTCAACTATTGACAACTCTTTGCGGTTGTCTAAACTCTATTCGATACACGTCCCCTGATAGGGAACGTAACAGGGATTAAACTGATAGGAATAGTACTACTTAATATACCACTCATATTGGGATTGCACAGTACATTGCACGGCACACGCGCAGTGCCCCAAATTGGAAGTAAGAGGACCAACCAAGCCTCTTTTTCCATCTCCCGGTTCCTAAAATCTATTCCATACACGTCCCCTGATAGGGGACGTAACAGGGATTAAACTGATAGGAATAGTACTACTTAACATACCACTCATATTGGGATTGCACAGTACATTGCACGGCGCATGCGCAGTGCCCCAAATTGGAAGTAAGAGGACCAACCAAGCATCTTTTTCCATCTTTCGGTTCCTAAAATCTATTCCATACACCGGCCCCTGATAAGGGATGTAACAGGGATTAAACTGATAGGAATAGTACTACTTAACATACCATTCATATCGGGTAGCACAGTACATTGCACGGCGCACACGCAGTGCCCCAAATTGGAAGTAAGAGGACCGACCAAGCATCTTTTTCCATCTCCCGCCTCCTAAAATCTATTCCATACACCACACCGGCCCCTGATAGGGGACAAAACAGAGATTAAACTGGTAAGAACAGATTTTTTTTTCAATTAAAAAAAAAAAAAAGTGGACAGCCTCTGTGGAGCTGGGTATTTTTTGGCCGCGTTACTGAACACTCATGCACAATGGCTGTAGGCTCATGCGTCCTTTTGCGGAGGGGACAAACCTGGTCAGTCAAACCCAAGGCAACATCATCGACCTCATCCCATATGCATTTTTTCTGGAGCATGCCCTGTGAAGAGTGCTGGATCAGGCCGTAGATGAGCATGAAGAGGAAGAGTTGTGGTCACCATCACCACCAGAAGCAGCCTTGTCGTCGTCGATTGCTGGACCTGCGGCAACGCAGAGAGAGGAGTCTGAAGAAGAGGAGTCAGAGGAGTAAGGTGGCTTTGAGGAGGTGGAAGACCAACCACAGCAGGCGTCCCAGGGGGCTTGTTGTCACCTTTCGGGGACCCTTTGTGCTGTACGTGGCTGGGTGGAGGAAGAGACCTTCAATGACGTCAGTGAGGACAAGGAACGGGACATGGCTAGATTGGTATCCAACCTTGTGCAAATGGGGAGTTTGCGGTTGTGCAAATGGACTGTTTGCGGTTGTTTGCGGTGCGTTAAACGGGGAGTTTGGTCTGTCATAGTTTGGTCTGTCACTGTGAAGCGGGCGTAACCCTTACACTACCTGATCAATACAACATCATACCTGATGTTTTAAAGCACGTTATTTCAAACAATTTAGGAATGTTAGGTGATTTATGCCCTTTATGGATTAAAACCCGAATCTGCGTCAACTACGTAATTTTCCATGGGCGTTTTGCCATGGATCCCCCTCTGGCATGCCACAGTCCAGGTGTTAGTCCCCTTGAAACAACTTTTCCATCACTATTGTGGCCAGAAAGAGTCCCTGTGGGTTTTAAAATTCGCCTGCCTATTGAAGTCTATGGCGGTTCGTCTGTTCGCGAACATATGCGGAAATTCTATTTTATGTTCGCGACATCTCTAATTGTGATTTTAATATAAGTATTTGGAATAAAGATGTTGTTTAACAATTAATAGTGGTGTGGTATTGTGGTGGTGTATTGGATTTGGGCCACACACTGATCGTGTTACTTTAATAGTTGGTGTACTATTAGTAATCGCTACTTTTGCCTGTATTTTTACAGAAGTCACTCATTACGAGTTACAAAACTATGGATTACCGTACAAGAGAGATGTAGCGTGGCTATCCCAGGTTGATGCCATGCCTGGATCTGATGTGGCAGTTGGGGGTGATCCAGGCCAGAGAGATCTCATGGAGATGAAGGGACAACTTAAATACTTATTGCACAAAAGAACAAAAACTTGGTGAAACCGAGCCACCTTGGAGAAATATTTTGCCATGAATCTAATACCCCGAGGACTGAGAATCCAGACCATCCCTGCGGTCGGGAGAACGAGGAATTTTGTAAAAAATGGGAAACAATCTGTGACGGCTGCTCTAGAGGTCTAATGCAGACTATTGTGGAGCTTAAAGGGAACCTGTCATTACCTTTGTGTGGCCCATACTAACGGCAGAATAAAGTAGAGACAGGTAAGTTGATTTCAGCGAAAAGTTGATAACAGGTTCCCTTTAATACAAAAATGCTGATTACTCTGGAAGGGAAAATTAATGTAATAGAAGAACAAATTGTGACGCGACTATCCGCGAGTAAAATGGAAACATAGAAAAAGGATATGGAAGTCCAGTTTACCTCCTGGGAAAAACAGATCAAGTTGATCAAGAGCAAGAAATTCCAGAGAGATAAAATGGATGCCACACGAAACAGAATATACAAATGGAAGACACAAAAACAAGAACCATGCTCTAGATCCACTTCAGTATCTTCGGCTATATTCACCGAAGGTGAATCCGGTGGCTCCGGCTATGGACCAATGAGAAATGTCAGGAGGTATACCAAACGTAAATTTGAAGAAACGTCCAGACAGGTCCGAAGAAAATGACAGGGGACCCAAGAGGATGGACACCAAAATTTACAGGTAATTAACCTTTTAAACTATGTGTTGACAGAGGCCCAGAATAATATTTAAAGTAATGGATTCACATTTTGCCCCACTGCTAACTTTGATCCATTTGTAGCTATAAAAGATCTGCACCTGTTCGCAAAAAGATTAGTTCTTAAAAGGTTTTATCAGAAGAAAATGGATTCCAATTTAGGCACGGTGATGGAACAAAGGGCACTGCGGTATTTGGTTGCACTTTTTGATGAACAGGAATCAGGAGATGGTGAATTACCTACGTCACTGATTCCCAAATCAAGGAACTTTCCTCCCTTCTCTCTGTTTCCGGATATTGACCTATTCGTCAGATTGGTGAGTAAGAAGATTGAAAAAATTCCCATAACTAGACAATATGACAACTGTAGTGGTGAAGAAAGGAGGGCCTTAAAAAAATTGAGTGGTTGGAAAGATGTTGTTATGAAGCCAGCCAATAAAAGGCGGCAACATTGTGATTTGGCCTGTCACGATGTATGAGAAAGAGGCCTTTAGACAATTGAAAACACCGGAATGTTACAAAAAACTTACATTTAATCCACTCACAAAATTTACTGAGGAATTAAGAATTATCCTACAGAGGGTGTGTGAAAAAGGCTGTATTTCTTCAAAGCAAGCCTCTTTTCTCATGAGAGCGGATCCTACCATCCCCACTCTCTATCTACTACCTAAGGTGCATAAAAATCCAAAGTGCCCTCCCGGACACCCGATAGTGTCAGAAATTAATGGGATCTGCAATGCGGTATGTAAATATATTGATTCCTTCTTGCACCCTCTAGTGAAGACTGTCCCATCGCATATTAAAGATACTACCGACGTATTGAGAAAAATGGAAAGGATGCAATTGGATCCGGAGATGATAATAGCAACGTGTGATGTGGAATCTCTGTACACCTCCATAAGACATATGGATGGTCTCGTCGCTGTGGAATTCTTCCTAAGGTCCTCCAAGATTCAGAAAGATAGATGTAGATGTCTGTTGGAACTGTTAGAGTTTGTGCTCACGCATAATTTCTTTCTTTTTAGAGGTGGGATTTTCCTACAGCTCCAGGGGACAGCGATGGGGGCTTCTTGAGCACCCTCGTATAATCTGTTCCTGGGGCTGTGGGATAGAAGCATCTTCCTCACGGACCCCCAGCCAATGATCGAGCGAGTCCTATTCTGGGGGATGTACATCTATGACATTTTGATCATATGGCAGGGGTCCGTGGGGGATTTTGAGGGTTTTGTTGATAGGCTCAACCGCAATGACCTCAACATTAGACTTACATCTAAAACGATTTGTCATGGTCTTACCTTCTTGCTGTTCTCCTTCGTTTGACATGTGCTGGCGGCCATCTTGGTTTCTGGGTTTCTTGTAGCCTTCCACCCTGCGGCTCCTCCTTCCCACTGGGAGGAGCTGGATGCCTAGCTCATATATATAGGAGGTCTGTGGCTTCAGTTCCTTGCTTGGTCCTCCTGTGTTCACATGCTTCTAAGATTGCTGCTGCTTCTGGTTCCTGATCCTGGCTTCGTCTGACTACCCTTCTGGTTCCTGATCCTGGCTTCGTCTGACTACCCTGCTGGTTCCTGATCCTGGCTTCGTCTGACTACCCTGCTGGTTCCTGATCCTGGCTTCGTCTGACTACCCTTCTGGTTCCTGACCCCTGGCCTCTCAAAGACTCTGCTTCGGTTTCACCATCCGTTTGGACTTTTGCTTTACAGCTTTATTTTCAATAAAGCCTTCTTATTTTCACTTATCTCTTGTTATATGTCTGGTTCATGGTTCCGTGACACGATTATTAAGGAAATCGACTTCCTGGATGTCCGCGTAACAGTCTGGAAGGACGGTTGGATTTTGACCGACTTATATAGGAAGGAAACCTCAGTCAACTCCCTCTTACATGCCGTATCATCCCACCCTAGGTATTTAGTCAAGAACATCCCGGTCGGACAGTTCCTTAGGATCAAGAGGGTAGGCTCCACTCAGGCAGCGTTTGAGACACAGGCTGAGATCCTATGGAGGCGTTTCCGACAACGTGGTTATAAGGAGATGGACATCAAGAGGGCATGCGAACGAGCAAAATTGACAGATCGGAACACCCTTCTGCATCCTAGGATTAAAAGGATATGAAAAGCAAGAGGGATGAGAAAATGAGATTCATCACTGAATATAATTGAGGTTCCAAAGAGGTAAGGAAAGCCCTTTCAAAATACTGGGAAATTCTATGTATGGATTCACAACAATCGGAAAGCGTTGGCTCATGGCCTTCTATTGCATATAGGAGACCTAAGAATCTCAGGGATGTACTTGTGAAGAGTCACTACACAGACCCGACTATAGGGTGGATCTTTGGAACAAAGGGCCCGAAATGGGGGTGTAGACCATGTGGTTCCTGTGTTGCATGTAACAATATTGACAAGGCCGACCGGTTTTGGAACATGGGGTAGTTTACTTGGCTATATGCCCATGTAAAAGGATATGTGTCGGCATGACTTCCCGGGTGAGAGAACATATATTAGCCATAGGAGCTGCCAAAGAAGCCGAAGATGTTGAGTCCCTACTACCTATCGCCACTTTTGGGAAGCACATAACTCGGATGGTTCGGGGTTTAGATTCAGAGGCATCAATAGAGTGTTCATCTCCACTTGGGGAGGAGATTGGAAAAGGATTTTGGCACAATGGGAAACCAGGTGGATTTACTTCCTGGATACTATGATACCTAAGGGCCTAAATGAAGTAAATAGCTATGTACCCTTTTTGTAGGGGATCTCTTTGGTCTGGATCGCTCTTATGTGTTATTTTTATTTTATATTTTACCTTGTATGTTTTTTATGAGTTGAGGCTCTTTTTTAACTTCAGATGGTATCAGATTCCCTTTAATAGGGTGAGTTCCCAGCTTGGTTATAGTACCCCTCAACTATATACTTACTATACTCTAATAATCATGCACCTACCTTTTCCCTAGAGTGTTCTGATATGTATGGATCGCTTGAGATCGGAGGGGTGACGTGAAGTGACGTTGGAAGGAATGGAATACACTAAAAAGACAAAGAAGAAGAATCGAGTGTAATCGTAACAATAGGGAAGGATATGGGCATGGATTGGAGATATGCTTGGGGGACCCTAGTGGATGGACTTTTTTACTTATTTACAGTGGGATGCTAAAGTTTAGGCAACCTTGTTAATCGTCATGATTTTCCTGTATAAATCGTTGGTTGTTACGATAAAAAATGTCAGTTAAATATATCATATAGGAGACAAACACTGTGATATTTGAGAAGTGAAATGAAGTTTATTGGATTTACAGAAAGTGTGCTATAATTGTTTAAACAAAATTAGGCAGGTGCATAAATTTGGGCACTGTTGTCATTTTATTGATTCCAAAACCTTTAGAACTAATTATTGGAACTCAAATTGGCTTGCTAAGCTCAGTGACCCCTGACCTACATACACAGGTGAATCCAATTATGAGAAAGAGTATTTAAGGGGGTCAATTGTAAGTTTCCCTCCTCTTTTAATTTTCTCTGAAGAGTAGCAACATGGGGGTCTCAAAACAACTCTCAAATGACCTGAAGACAAAGATTGTTCACCATGGTTTAGGGGAAGGATACAGAAAGCTGTCTCAGAGATTTCAGCTGTCTGTTTCCACAGTTAGGAACATATTGAGGAAATGGAAGACCACAGGCTCAGTTCAAGTTAAGGCTCGAAGTGGCAGACCAAGAAAAATCTCGGATAGACAGAAGCGACGAATGGTGAGAACAGTCAGAGCCAACCCACAGACCAGCACCAAAGACCTACAACATCATCTTGCTGCAGATGGAGTCACTGTGCATCGTTCAACCATTCGGCGCACTTTACACAAGGAGATGCTGTATGCGAGAGTGATGCAGAGGAAGCCTTTTCTCCGCCCACAGCACAAAAAGTGCCACTTGACGTGGGCTAAAGCACATTTGGACAAGCCAGCTTCATTTTGGAATAAGGTGCTGTGGACTGATGAAACTAAAATTGAGTAATTTGGCCATAACAAGGGGCCTTATGCATGGAGGAAAAAGAACACAGCATTCCAAGAAAAACACCTGCTACCTACAGTAAAATATGGTGGTGGTTCCATCATGCTGTGGGTCTGTGTGGCCAGTGCAGGGACTGGGAATCTTGTCAAAGTTGAGGGACGCATAGATTCCACTCAGTATCAGCAGATTCTGGAGACCAATGTCCAGGAATCAGTGACAAAGCGGAAGCTGCGCCGGGGCTGGATCTTTCAACAAGACAACGACCCTAAACACTGCTCAAAATCCACTAAGGCATTTATGCAGAGAAACAAGTACAACGTTCTGGAATGGCCATCTCAGTCCCCAGACCTGAATATAATTGAAAATCTGTGGTGTGACTTAAAGAGAGCTGTCCATGCTCGGAAGCCATCAAACCTGAATGAACTAAAGATGTTTTGTAAAGAGGAATGGTCCAAAATACCTTCAACCAGAATCCAGACTCTCATTGGAACCTACAGGAAGCGTTTAGAGGCTGTAATTTCTGCAAAAGGAGGATCTACTAAATATTGATTTCATTTCTTTTTTGTGGTGCACAAATTTATGCACCTGCCTAATTTTGTTTAAACAATTATAGCACACTTTCTGTAAATCCAATAAACTTCATTTCACTTCTCAAATATCACTGTGTGTGTCTCCTATATGATATATTTAACTGACCTTTTTTACTGTAACAACCAACGATTTATATAGGAAAATCATGACGATTAACAAGGTTGCCCAAACTTTCACATCCCACTGTACTATTGATTATATTTATTACTATTTTTTATTGTATCATGGTAATAGAGGAGATATCTGGCTGTTATACATTTCTGACATGTGATCACTGTTTTAGGCATAAGGTAGGATTAGCTTATAAAGTTTCTCAAAAATGACACTAGCACTTTTATGATCTAAAAACATTTAGGTTTTTTTGTCACTTATATTACTTATTATGCTGGTTGGTATATATAATGCTGTTATCTTGTTGTAAGGCGAGTATCTACTTTTGATCTGCAAGGTTTGTTTCACCTTTGCTGTTTTTATGCATGGCACGATTGCACCTTGCACTTTTTGCACATTATGCACAATTGCACTTTTTGCACGTTTTGTTTATATCTTATATATTTTTTGCATTTGTTCACATCATGGTTTATATGATTATTCAAATTATGATTGATCACCTGATTAACAATTCAAACGCCAATATCTATGTAACATGGGTATTTTTTCTACTGTTCTACAGTTGCAAGAAATAGTATGTGAACCATTTGGAATGATATGGATTTCTGCACAAATTGGTCATAAAATGTGATCTGATCTTCATCTAAGTCACAACAATAGACAATCACAGTCTTGTTAAACTAATAACACACAAATAATGAAATGTTACCATGTTTTTATTTAACACACTATGTAAACATTCACAGTGCAGGTGGAAAAAGTATGTGAACCCCTAGACTAATGACATCTCCAAGAGCTAAATGGAGTGAGGTGTCAGCCAACTGGAGTCCAATCAATTAGATGAGATTGGAGGTGTTGGTTACAGCTGTCCTGCCCTATAAAAAACACACACCAGTTCTGGGTTTGCTTTTCACAAAAAGCATTGCCTGATGTGAATGATGCCTCGCACAAAAGAGCTCTCAGAAGACCTACGATTAAGAATTGTTGACTTGCATAAAGCTGGAAAGGGTTATAAAAGTATCTCCAAAAGCCTTGCTGTTCATCAGTCCACGGTAAGACAAATTGTCTATAAATGGAGAAAGTTCAGCACTGCTGCTACTCTTCCTAGGAGTGACCGTCCTGTAAATATGACTGCAAGAGCACAGCACAGACTGCTCAATGAGGTGAAGAAGAATCCTAGAGTGTCAGCTAAAGACCTACAAACATCTCTGGCATATGCTAGCATCCCTGTTAACGAATCTACAATACGTAAAACACTAAACAAGAATGGATTTCATGGGAAGATACCACAGAGGAAGCCACTGCTGTCCAAAAAAAACATTGCTGCACGTTTACAGTTTGCACAAGAGCACCAGCAGTACTGGCAAAATATTCTGTGGACAGATAAAACCAAAGTTGAGTTGTTTGGAAGAAACATACAATACTATGTGTGGAGAAAAAGAGGCACAGCACACCAACATCAAAACCTCATCCCAACTGTGAAGTATGGTGGTGGGAGCATCATGCTTTGGGGCTGCTTTTCTGTGTCAGGGTCTGGACGGATTTCTATCATCGAAGGAAAAATGAATTTCCAAGTTTATCAAGACGTTTTGCAGGAGAACTTAAGGCCATCTGTCCACCAACTGAAGCTCAACAGAAGATGGGTGTTGCAACAGGACAACAACCCAAAGCATAGAAATAAATCAACAACAGAATGGCTTAAACAGAAGAAAATACGCCTTCTGGAGTGGCCCAGTCAGAGTCCTGACCTCAACCGGATTGAGATGCTGTGGCATGACCTCAAGAAAGCGATTCGTACCAGACATCCCAAGAATATTGCTGAACTGAAACAGTTCTGTAAAGAGGAATGGTCAAGAATTACTCCTGACCGTTGTGCACGTCTGATCAGCAAACAGGAAACATTTGTTTGAAGTTATTGCTGCCAAAGGAGGTTCAACCAGTTATTAAATCCAAGGGTTCACATACTTTTTCCACCTGCACTGTGAATGTTTACATGGTGTGTTCAATAAAAACATGGTAACATTTAATTCTTTGTGTGTTATTAGTTTAAGCAGACTGTGATTATCTATTGTTGTGACTTAGATGAAGATCAGATCACATTTTATGACCAATTTGTGCAGAAATCCATATCATTCCAAAGGGTTCACATACTTTTTCTTGCAACTGTATATGATTTCGTGATTGGCCTGTTTCTAAATGTCCCTACCTCAGTTTTAACCCTCGCTCTGGCTCTGTCTTTAATGGTGGAGCGGAGGTTTCCATTCTGGCACTATGTTGCGTCGGTTGCCCTTATCCAAAATGGCGGTGTCGGTACTTCCGGTTCCGGAAGTGATGTCAATTACGTGCCGCACTCTGTGAAGTGAATAGATTGGGGAGCGGGCGCGCCCTGCAGTGTTGGCACAGGTGATCCATGTGGACTATTAATGAAGAGGGGAGGGGTCCGATGATTTATGTGGGTATTTAAACCTTACCTGGGAGCACGCACAACACGCCCCCAGGAAGAAGCTGATTGGCAAAACGCGCGTCGGGGAAGTGGTGGTGGTACATCAGTGGTGCGGCCTGTACTCTTGCTTCTCTACTATGATTTGCATATGATCTGTGTGTATTAGCCATTGACTTACTACACTGTGGAGCTCTGCACTGCAGGGACTTATGCTTTATTTCTAACTAGAGGCTCACTCAGTGGTTTAAGTGAATGGTATGGGTGAGGATAAAGGGAGGTAACTTGTGTATTGCGTATTTGTATATATGCGTATATTTTTTCTTACTTTCCTACCTGTTTGATTTTGTTATCCTACTGCCGTTTGTGTATGCTGTCGATTTATATAGTGGAGTTGTGAGGTCTCAGGGGAATATTGTACTTATTGAGTCTTTGCAAGTATAAGAAACTCATTTTTATCTCCTCTGTATTTGAGTATTTGACCGAATTGCTGCTTTTCTGCCGCATTGGTATCCGTTTTTATTCATTAACTATATTATGTATTGTGATTTTAATATAAGTATTTTGAAATAAAGATGTTTGATTAACAATTAATAGTGGTGTAGTATTGTGGTGGTGTAATACAGTACAAACAGTGTAAGACGCTTTCCATATATTTTCGGCATTATATACTTACAGCTGCCTTTGGGGTGCACTGCGTAGAGGAGAGGATGATTGGGACTTCAAACTTGTATACTTAGCAATGGTTGTCCTGTGATACACCAAGTAGTACTGCCCTGGCTGTGTAGCAGGGTATATGTTTGGCAATTAAGAGAGGACAAGCAGGATCTCGGCTGGCTCTGTGATTGGCCAACTAGAATGTAGGGCCTTCTGCGACTTCTCTGTGGCTGCAATGTGAGAGAGAGGATCTGAGGCTGTATATAATATATGTAGAGCTGGTATAACCAGGATATCCACTGCATATAATTATGTATGTACAGCTGGCATAAGTTATATATCTTCTTGTATATAGTGATATGGAATATGCTGTTATATAATATACCAGAAGATGTATAACTTATACCATATACAGTACAGACCAAAAGTTTGGACACACCTTCTCATTCAAAGAGTTTTCTTTATTTTCATGACTATGAAAATTGTAGATTCACACTGAAGGCATCAAAACTATGAATTAACACATGTGGAATTATATACATAACAAACAAGTGTGAAACAACTGAAAATATGTCATATTCTAGGTTCTTCAAAGTAGCCACCTTTTGCTTTGATTACTGCTTTGCGCACTCTTGGCATTCTCTTGATGAGATTCAAGAGATAATTCCCTGAAATGGTTTTCATAGGTGTGCCCTGTCAGGTTTAATAAGTTGGATTTCTTGCCTTATAAATGGGGTTGGGACCATCAGTTGCGTTGAGGAGAAGTCAGGTGGATACACAGCTGATAGTCCTACTGAATAGACTGTTAGAATTTGTATTATGGCAAGAAAAAAGCAGCTAAGTAAAGAAAAACGAGTGGCCATCATTACTTTAAGAAATTAAGGTCAGTCAGTCAGCGGAAAAATGGGAAAACTTTGAAAGTAAGGGCTATTTGACCATGAAGGAGAGTGATGGGGTGCTGCGCCAGATGACCTGGCCTCCACAGTCACCGGACCTGAACCCAATTGAGATGGTTTGGGGTGAGCTGGACCGTAGAGTGAAGGCAAAAGGGCCAACAAGTGCTAAGCATCTCTTGGAACTCTTTCAAGACTGTTGGAAGACCATTTCAGGGGACTACCTCTTGAAGCTCATCAAGAGAATGCCAAGAGTGTGCAAAGCAGTAATCAAAGCAAAAGGTGGCTACTTTGAAGAACCTAGAATATGACATATTTTCAGTTGTTTCACACTTGTTTGTTATGTATATAATTCCACATGTGTTAATTCATAGTTTTGATGCCTTCATAGTCATGAAAATAAAGAAAACTCTTTGAATGAGAAGGTGTGTCCAAACTTTTGGTCTGTACTGTATGTACAATATGTACATATATAATTATATACAGGAGATGCCCAGGTTATACCAGCATGCTCCATATCACTATATACAAGACGACGTATAACTTATACCAGCTGTACATATATAACTAGAAAAGGTACAATTTCTGGGGAAATTGTGTGAAGTGTTCTTGCCTCCAGTCGGGGTGGTTGCACCTAATCGTTGGGGTGGTTGCACCTAAGGGTCGGAATGGGTGCACCTAAGGGTCGGGGTGGTTGCACCTAAAAGTCGGGGTGGTTGCACCTAAGGGTCGGAGTGGGTGCACCTAAGGGTCGGGGTGGTTGCACCTAAAAGTCGGGGTGGGTGCACCTAATCGTTGGGGTGGTTGCACCTAAGGGTCGGAGTGGGAGCACCTAAGGGTCGGGGTGGTTGCACCTAAAAGTCGGGGTGGGTGCACCTAATCGTTGGGGTGGTTGCACC
Organism: Bufo bufo; assembly: GCF_905171765.1. Lineage (NCBI taxonomy): Eukaryota > Metazoa > Chordata > Amphibia > Anura > Bufonidae > Bufo > Bufo bufo. The sequence continues at coordinate 248,502,040 of NC_053392.1, forward strand.
TAAGGGTCGGAGTGGGTGCACCTAAGGGTCGGGGTGGTTGCACCTAAAAGTCGGGGGGGTCACCTGGTGGTCCAGGGGTGGTCACCTGGTGGTTCGGGGGGGGGGGGGGTCACCTTGTAGTCCGTTGGGGGGGTCACCTGGTGGTCTAAGTTAAATGGCTGAAATTTGATTGGCTATTTTAGGCTCCGCCCACTTTTTAAAATTTGAATCCCAGTCACCCATTGACCAACTGTTCCAAGTTTAGTGACTTTGCCATTGACCCTCTAAGAGCAGCGGCAGTTTTAAATTTTCCCATTAAAACATATGGCTAAAATTTGATTGGCCGTTGTAGACTCCGCCCACTTTTAAACATTTGAATTCTAGTCACCTATTAACCGAATATATTAAGTTTAACAACCCTGCCATTAACATTGTTGAAATGGCAGCAATTAAAAATTTTCTCATTAAAGTCAATAGGGAAAATCTGATTGGTTGTTTGTGGCCCCGCCCACTTTTTAATGTCCCCAAAATGTGACATAAATTTTCAGGTTGACCCCATGACTAAGTGACCCAAGTTTGGTCAGTTTAACTCCGAAGCTGTATGAGTGACAAACGTTTGCATTTTTCCAATAAAACTCTATGGGAGAAAAAAAGAGGTTTTCGGGGGCCCGCCCCAGGGGCCCGGAGGGTGGGATCGGTTAACAAAGCACAAGCAAGATACTCGGGTATGTGCCGACCAAGAGTGCAAAGTTCGGTATTTATACTCCTAAATCTGTGGGAGGAGTAGCAAGTTTGAACGTCTCATTATAGTCAATGGGGAGAATTTGATTGGTTCTGTGTGGCCCCGCCCACATTTTAGGGTCTCCGAAATTCTCTAACAAATTGCGCGTTGACCCCATGACTAAGTGACCCAAGTTTGGTGACTTTAGTTTCAAATCTGTGCGACTGGGAGCGATTTGAAAATTTTCCCTGTCAAAGTCAATGGGAAAAACGTGGATTTTGGGGGCCCGTCCCAGGGGCCCAGAGGGTGGGATCGGTTAACAAAGCACAAGCAAGGTACTAGGGTGGGTGCCGACCAAGTCTGCAAAGTTTGGAATTTGTACTCCTAAAAATGTGGGAGGAGTAGCAATTTTAACGTCTCATTACAGTCAATGGGGAGATTTTGATTGGTTCTGTGTTGCCCCGCCCACTTTTCGGGGTCCCCGAAATGTGCCAAAAATTTTCGGGTTGACCCCATGACTAAGTGACCCAAGTTTGGTGACTTTAGCATCAAAGCCTGGCGAGTGGGAGCGATTTGAAAATTTACCCTGTCAAAGTCTATGGGAAAAAAGGGGGCTTCCGGGGCCCGCCACGGGGGCCCCGGGGGTGGGATCGCTCCACAAAGTAATAGCAATCCGATCGGGAACAATCTGCACGTTTTGGTAAATTTTGGTCTATGTAGTGTGAAAACTGTGGGAGGAGTTAGGGTGGCAAATTTGGCTATTATAATAATAATAATAATAATAATATATATGTGAGATAACAATAAGTGGTCTTGCTATGCAAGAACACTTAATAATAATAATAATAATATATATGTGAGATAACATTAAGTGGTCTTGCTATGCAAGAACACTTAATAATAATAATAATAATAATAATAATAATAATAATAATAATAATATATGTGAGATAACATTAAGTGGTCTTGCTATGCAAGAACACTTAATAATAATATATATGTGAGATAACATTAAGTGGTCTTGCTATGCAAGAACACTTAATTATATACAGGAGATACCCAGGTCATATCACTATATACAAGAAGATGTATAACTTATACAAGCTGTACATATCTCTTATCTCTTATATATATAAAAATGAGTTTCTGTTTGTCTGTCTAGACATCTGTCTGTCTGGACATTCTTTATGCGCGACCAAACGACTGGACCGATCTTAACCAAATTTGGCACACAGGTACATCAGGTGTCCGGGGAGGTTTTAGACCGGATCCCAGCTCTCTAGGACGTACCGTTTCTGAGATATTACAAAAAATTACCCACATTAGCCAATACAAGAATGCAAGTCTTTCTCCTCAAATCCCAACTGCCATAAACACAATTTTACTCCAGGTTTCCATAACAACCCAGCCATTTTTCATTACTGCTTAAAGGGGTGGGCACTGTGGAGAGCACTGTGGAGGTCACTGTTATTAAATTAGCGGGCACTGTGGAGGTCACTGCTATTAATGGGGTGGGCGCTATGAAGGTCCCTGTTAAAGGGGCGGGTACTGTGAAAGTCACTGTTAAAGGGGCGGTCACTGTGAAAGTCACTGTTAAAGGGGCGGTCACTGTAAAAGTCACTGTTAAAAGGGGTGGTCACTTTTAAAGCGTCAGGCACTGTAGAAGTCACTGTTACTGTTAAAGGGGCGTACACTGTGGAGGTCACTGTTAAAGGGGCGGCCACTGTGAATATCACTGTTAAAGGGGCAGCCACTATGGATATCACTGTTAAATCGGTGGGCACCATGGAGATTACTGTTAAAGGGGCGGGCACTGTGGAGGTCAATGTTAAAGGGGCATGCACTGTAGAGGTCACTGTTAAAGGGGCAGTAGGTCACTGTTAAAGATGCGGTCATGGTAAAGGGGCGGGCACTGTGGAGGTCACTGTAAAAGGAGCGACCACTGTGGAGGTCACTGTTAAAGGGACGGGCACTGTGAAGATCACTGTTAACCGCTTGCCGTTCACGTAACGCCGATAGGCGTCCGGGCGGCGTCAGTCTCAGCGACGCCTATTGGCGTAATCTCGCGTGAGCCGAGATTTCCTGTGAACGTGCGCTCACAGGATCGCGAAGTAAACAAGTTTATCTACAGCCTGCCAGCAGCGATCATTCACTGGCAGGCTGTAGATGCGATTTTTTTAACACCAGAAAGGTATATTAGACGCTGTTTTGTTAACAGCGTCTGATATACCTGCTACCTGGTCCTTTGGTGGTCCCTTTTGCTTGGATCGACCACCAGACGACTCAGGCAGCTCTGTAAGTAGCACCAAGCACCACACTACACTACACACACACACCCCTGTCACTTTTTAACCCCTTATTAACCCCTGATCACCCCATATAGAATCCCTGATCACCCCCCTGTCATTGATCACCCCCCTGTAAGGCTCCATTCAGACGTCCGTATGTCTTTTGCGGATCCACGGATCCGCAAAACACGGACACAGGCAATGTGCTTTCCGCAATTCTGGATCCGAGCAGGACAAAGTCTGTCCCCATAGAAATGAATGGGTCCGCAATTCCGTTCCGCAAAATGCGGAACAGAATTGCGGACGTGTGAATGGGGCCTAAGGGTCCCTTATCACTGCCAGTTAGTTAGCTACTTGTTACGTAGTTAGCGCCCAGCCCACCGCACCACAGTCACTGATTAGCGTCATCGCTGTCGCTAATCAGCACTAGTACTATATAGTATCTGTAAGTGATCAAGACTGATCGCAATCAGATCTATATCAGTACAAAAAATGCAGTGTTCGCCCAATCAGGCCTGATCTTGTGCGCACACTTGCATTCAGTCCGCCCCACAGCAGTGATAGAATTTAGTTTTTATGATCACTGCAAAAACACCGTAAAACCACTGCGGCGCTATAAAGATCACTTTTGAGCTTTTTGGATCTTTATTAGCGATCGCAGCTTTTTTTTTTTTTTGCTCATTTTTTGGCAGAGGTTTTTTCATCCACATTGATCGATACGAATTAAGAAATCTGTGCCGTTCATTTTTTCGGCGGCTCGGATGCAGACCCAAACAACGGTCGTATGCATGAGGCCTAAGGAAAATAGCAGAAACTCCTAATGCTGGCCATACATGTAATGATTGCGGAGATCCTCAAATGCCAGGGCAGTACAAACACCCCACAAATGACCCCATTTTGGAAAGAAGACACCCCATGGTATTCGCTGAGGGGCATATTGAGTCCATGAAAGATTTAACTTTTTGTCACAAGTTAGCGGAAAGGGAGTCTTTGTGAGAAAAAAAAAATCAACTTCCTCTAAATCTTCTATGAACTCGCCATGCCCCTCACGGAATACCTTGGGGTATCTTCTTTCCAAAATGGGGTCACATGTGGGGTATTTATACTGCCCTGGTATTTTAGGGGCCCTAAAGCGTGAGAAGAAGTCTGGAATCCAAATGTCTAAAAATGCCCTCCTAAAAGGTACTCGTTGGACTTTCGGCCCCTTTCCGCATCTTGGCTGCAAAAAAGTGTCACTCATGTGGTATCACCGTACTCAGGAGAAGTAGGGCAATGTGTTTTGGGGTGTATTTTTACATATACCCATGCTGGGTGAGAGAAATATCTCTGTAAATTGACAACTTTGTATAAAAAAAATGGAAAAAGTTGTCATTTACAGAGATATTTCTCACACACTATGGGTATATGTAAAAATACACCCCAAAACACATTGCCCTACTTCTTCTGAGTACGGCAATACCACATGTGTGACACTTTTTTGCAGCCTAGGTGCGCAAAGGGGCCGAAAGTCCAATGAGTACTTTTAGGATTTCACAGGGCATTTTTACACATTTGGATTCCAAACTACTTCTCACGCTTTAGGGCCCCTAAAATGCCAGGGCAGTATAAATACCCCACATGTGACCCCATTTTAGAAAGAAGACACCCCAAGGAATTCCGTGAGGGGTATGGTGAGTTCATGTAAAATTTTATTTGTTGTCACAAGTTAGTGGAATATGAGACTTTGTAAGAAAAAAAAATAAAAAAAAAAATTCCGCTAACTTGTGCCAAAAAAAAAATCTTCTATGAACTCGCCATGCCCCTCACGGAATACCTTGGGGTGTCTTCTTTCCAAAATGGGGTCACTTGTGGGGTATTTATACTGCCCTGGCATTTTAGGGGCCCTAAAGCGTGACAAGTAGTTTGGAATCCAAATGCGTAAAAATGTCCTGTGAAATCCTAAAAGTACTCATTGGACTTTCGGCCCCTTTGCGCACCTAGGCTGCAAAAAAGTGTCACACATGTGGTATCGCCGTACTCAGAAGAAGTAGGGAAATGTGTTTTGGGGTGTATTTTTACATATACCCATATTGTGTGTGAGAAATATCTCTGTAAATGACAACTTTTTCCATTTTTTTATACAACGTTGTCAATTTTACAGAGATATTTCTCTCACCCAGCATGGGTATATGTAAAAATACACCCCAAAACACATTGCCCTACTTCTCCTGACTACGGCGATACCACATGTGTGGCACTTTTTTGCAGCCTAGGTGCGTAAAGGGGCCGAAAGTCCAATGAGTACTTTTAGGCTTTACAGGGTTGCTCACAATTTAGCCCCGCCCAAAATGCTAGAACAGTAAACACACCCCACAAATGACCCCATTTCGGAAAGTAGACACCCCAAGGTATTCACTGAGGGGCATAGTGAGTCCGTGGGAGATTATTTTTTTTTTTTGCCAGAAGTTAGCAGAAATGGAAACTTTATTATTATTATTTTTTCCTCAGAAAGTGTCATTTTCCGCTAACTTGTGAAAAAAAATTAAATCATACATAAACTCACCATGCCCCTCCGCGAATACTTTGGGGTGTCTTCTTTCTAAAATGGGGTCATTTGGGGGGTATTTATTCTATCCTGGCATTCTAGCACCTCAAGAAACATGACAGCTGCTCAGAAAGTCAGAGCTGCTTCAAAATGCGGAAATTCACATTTTTGTACCATAGTTTGTAAACGCTATAACTTTTGCGCAAACTAATAAATATACACTTATTGGATTTTTTTTTATCAAAGACATGTAGCACAATAAATTCTGACACAAACTTGTATAGAAATGTAATTATATTTGAACAATTTAACCAGAGAAAGTTAAAAATACACTTTTTTTGAGAAAATTGCGGTCTATTTTGATTAATATCAGAAAAACAAAAAATCTCAGCAGCAATCAAATACCACCAAAAGAAAGCTGTATTTGTGAGAAGAAAAGGAGGTAAAATTCATTTGGGTGCCAAGTTGCATGACTGAGCAATAAACCGTTAAAGTTGTGAAGTGCCGATTTGTAAAAAAGGGCCTGGTCACTAGGGGGGTATAAACCTGTGGTCCTTAAGTAATTAAAGGGGAGGGCACTGTGGAGGTCATTGTTAAAGGGGTGGGTACTGTACAGGTCACTGTTATGGAGGATACTGTTGATATCTTTTTATGACACACGGAATCATGAAATTAAATAGACGAAATATATCCATGCGAAGCCGGGTACTTCTGCTAGTATATTTACACTGTGTGCAGAATTATTAGGCAAATGAGTATTTTGACCACATCATCCTCTTTATGCATGTTGTCTTACTCCAAGCTGTATAGGCTCGAAAGCCTACTACCAATTAAGCATATTAGGTTATGTGCATCTCTGTAATGAGAAGGGGTGTGGTCTAATGACATCAACACCCTATATTAGGTGTGCATAATTATTAGGCAACTTCCTTTCCTTTGGCAAAATGGGTCAAAAGAAGGACTTGACAGGCTCAGAAAAGTCAAAAATAGTGAGATATCTTGCAGAGGGATGCAGCACTCTTAAAATTGCAAAGCTTCTGAAGCGTGATCATCGAACAATCAAGCGTTTCATTCAAAATAGTCAACAGGGTCGCAAGAAGCGTGTGGAAAAACCAAGGCGCAAAATAACTGCCCATGAACTGAGAAAAGTCAAGCGTGCAGCTGCCAAGATGCCACTTGCCACCAGTTTGGCCATATTTCAGAGCTGCAACATCACTGGAGTGCCCAAAAGCACAAGGTGTGCAATACTCAGAGACATGGCCAAGGTAAGAAAGGCTGAAAGACGACCACCACTGAACAAGACACAAGCTGAAACGTCAAGACTGGGCCAAGAAATATCTCAAGACTGATTTTTCTAAGGTTTTATGGACTGATGAAATGAGAGTGAGTCTTGATGGGCCAGATGGATGGGCCCGTGGCTGGATTGGTAAAGGGCAGAGAGCTCCAGTCCGACTCAGACGCCAGCAAGGTGGAGGTGGAGTACTGGTTTGGGCTGGTATCATCAAAGATGAGCTTGTGGGGCCTTTTCGGGTTGAGGATGGAGTCAAGCTCAACTCCCAGTCCTACTGCCAGTTTCTGGAAGACACTTTCTTCAAGCAGTGGTACAGGAAGAAGTCTGCATCCTTCAAGAAAAACATGATTTTCATGCAGGACAATGCTCCATCACACGCGTCCAAGTACTCCACAGCGTGGCTGGCAAGAAAGGGTATAAAAGAAGAAAATCTAATGACATGGCCTCCTTGTTCACCTGATCTGAACTCCATTGAGAACCTGTGGTCCATCATCAAATGTGAGATTTACAAGGAGGGAAAACAGTACACCTCTCTGAACAGTGTCTGGGAGGCTGTGGTTGCTGCTGCACGCAATGTTGATGGTGAACAGATCAAAACACTGACAGAATCCATGGATGGCAGGCTTTTGAGTGTCCTTGCAAAGAAAGGTGGCTATATTGGTCACTGATTTGTTTTTGTTTTGTTTTTGAATGTCTGAAATGTATATTTGTGAATGTTGAGATGTTATATTGGTTTCACTGGTAAAAATAAATAATTGAAATGGGTATATATTTGTTTTTTGTTAAGTTGCCTAATAATTATGCACAGTAATAGTCACCTGCACACACAGATATCCCCCTAAAATAGCTAAAACTAAAAACAAACTAAAAACTACTTCCAAAAATATTCAGCTTTGATATTAATGAGTTTTTTGGGTTCATTGAGAACATGGTTGTTGTTCAATAATAAAATTAATCCTCAAAAATACAACTTGCCTAATAATTCTGCACTCCCTGTATATACAGGAGAGACTCAGGTCATACCAGCATGGTCCATCAGTTGTATACAAGATCATGCATCTTCTTGTATTTACTATGGACCATGCTGGTAAGACCTGGGTATCTCCTATATATTATTATATTTGTACAGCTGGTATAAGTTATACATCTTGTGGTATTTAATATTATATACCACAAGATATATAATAAATAACTTATACCAGCTGATATATAATAATATACAGCTATATAGCACCCGATGACACATGTTCGGCTCATTCTTAGTCAGGGAGAGCTGTGCTGAGGATGGGACAGACAGTGTAGGGTGTGATTTAAGAATATGTTTACCACCAAAACTTTTCAGAGACCCACAAGTCCTTCTAATGACTATTGTGTGTGGCAGCAATATCTATTTTTAGCGCATCCTGCGCTAAATAGCGTACAATAGTTAAGCCGCTGCAGACAGCGTCATTAGCTGCGCCACATCTCCAGTGCAAAGTGTGCGCATTCAAAAAATAACTGTGACATCCAGTGTACTTTTTCAATAGACAGTGTCCGCTGTGGACAGGGACATTAGCTGCGCCACATCTCCAGTGCAAAGTGTGCGCATCCAAAAAATATCTGTGACATCCAGTGTACTTTTTCAATAGACAGTGTCCGCTGTGGACAGTGACATTAGCTGCGCCACATCTCCAGTGCAAAGTGTGCGCATCCAAAAAATATCTGTGGCATCCAGTGTACTTTTTCAATAGACGGTGTCCGCTTCTGACAGCAACATTAGCTGCGCCACATCTCCAGTGTAAAGTGTGCGCATCCAAAATTCTATCTGTGACATCCAGTGTACTTTTTCAATAGACTGTGTCTGCTTCTGACAGTGACATTACACTGGAGATGTGACGCAGCTAAAGTGTGCGCTTAAAAAAATGTATCTGTGACATACAGTGTACTTTTTACGTAGATGCTTTGGACAGTGACATTACCAGTGGTACCTCTCCTGTATAACGTTCCCTTATCCCAAATACCTAGGACATTCCCTGTCATTTTTTATTAGCCGCTGGTGACAGCATTGACATTATCTGCTGGATATCTCCTATGTGACGTTTCCACATCCCAAATACCTGTTAAAAAAAAATTGCGCATACACTTCCAAATTCTACGCTACTGTACGTGTGACATACTTTCAAGCATATATAACATTTAATATGAAGAAAGCGAGCAGTGAGGGACGAGGAAGTGGCCGTGATGCTGATGGTGCACGCAGAGGCCGTGGCCCTGGGCAGGTTGAAACTGTGCTGGCTGCCAGAGCACAAGAAAAACAATCATCCACGATAACTAGCTTCATGTCCCAGTTTGGTGGCGCAGGACACCACTCTTGAAGTCAGACCAGTGCGACAAGGTGGTCGGTTGGATTGCAGCAGATAATGCTTCCAGTCGCTTAAGCACCACCCTGTCTTCCACCAAGTCTAGTCTCGATAGCCAAGAGTCTGCTCAACACAATCCTCACCCTGATCCTCCTTCCTCCCACCATGGAGAGTCTGGGCAAACAAGTGATCCCACACTCGGATATTCCGAGGAGCTCTTTTCTGCACCATTCCTTGATTTGGCCCTCTCGCCAAGCACGCTTGAAGAGGGACAGATCTTGTGTCCTGATTCCCAAACTCTTGAGCATCCCCAGTCACAATAAGATGACTGTGGGGAATGGCAATTACTATTTAAAGAGGTGGATGATGATGAGACACAGTTGCCAATAAGTCAACGGCAATTACTCTCTCAAGAGATTGATGAAGAGGATGAGACACAGTTGTCAATCACTGAGGTTGTGGTTAGGTCAACAAGTCAGGAGGATGAGCAGAGTGAGGAAGTGGAAGAGGAGGTGGTGGACGATGAAGTTACTTACCCAACCTGGGAAGGTGGAAAGCCAAGCGAGGACAGCAGTACAGAGGGGGAGGGATCTGCTGCACCGCAACAGGCTGGAAGAGGCAGTGGAGTGGCAAAAGGGAGAAGGTGGGCCACCTTGCGGAAATCTCCCTTTTTCAAGGGGTAGGTGTTACGCAGTATGGCGCTTTTTTGAGGAAAGTGCGGACGACAAAAGAATAGTAGTTTGCAACCTGTGCCGTACCAAAATTAGCTGGGGCGTGAACACTAGAAACCTCACCACCACCAGCATGATCCGCCACATGGCATCCACGCACAGTAATAAGTGGGCCGAATGCCTGGGTCTGCGGGTCACACCACTGCCTCTTCTTCCCCTGTGTTACATGCTGGCCAATCCCCTGTCGAAGGCGCAAGCACCATCAGTAATTACATCCACTTCCGTGTCCCAGCGCAGCATACAAATGTCTTTACCCCAGGTATTTGAATGCAAGCACAAATATCCACTCACCCACAGGCCATTGCACTAAATGCGCAACTTTACAAATTACTGGCCCTGGAAATGTTGCCATTTAGGCTTGTGGACACTGAGACCTTACGCAGCCTGATGTCTGCGGCCGTCCCTCGTTGCGCAGTTCCCAGTCGCCACTATTTTTCAAGGTGTGCCGTGCCTGCCTTACACCAACATGTGTCCCTTAACATCACACGTGCCCTTACCAATGCAGTTATTGGGAAGGTCCACTTAACCACGGACACATGGACAAGTGCATTCAGCCAGGGACGCTACATTTCCCTGACCGCACACTGGATAAACGTTGTGGAGGCCGGGAGTGAGTCATACCCTGGAATGGCACAGGTGCTGCCGACGTCAAGGATTACGGGCCCTAATTTCATCAGGGTTTCTGCCACCATCTACATTAGTAGCTGCAACCCCTACTTTTCCTCCTCCGCCTCCTTCTCCACTTCCACCTCAGAATTATCCTCTTGCAGCACCGGCCAGCCATCCGTCAGTAGCTGGAAGCAGTGTAGCACTGCAGTGGGGAAGCGTCAACAGGCCGTGCTGAAGCCGATCTGCTTAGGTGACAAACAGCACACCACCGCAGAGCTGTGGCAGGGGATAAGAGACTAGACTGAGCTGTGGCTTTCGGCACTCAACCTAGAACCAGGCATGGTTGTGTCTGATAATGGGCGCGACTTGGTGGCGTCTTTGGAGCTCGGCAAGCTCACACACATCCCGTGCCTAGCCCACATCTTAAACTTAGTGGTTCAGCGGTTTCTCAAAGACTACCCCAATTTGCCTGAGCTACTGGTGAAGGTGCGCCACGTGTGTGTACATTTCCGCAAGTCATCAACAGCTTCAGCCTGTCTGTCAACTCTGCAGCAGCTTTTGAAATTGCCAGCTCACCGGCTGTTGTGCGTCATGAGCTTGTGCTGGAACTCCACGTTCCACATGTTGGCCAGGCTTTGTGAGCAGCAAAGGGCAGTAGTGGAATACCAGCTGCAACATGGCGTCGCCTTTCCAGTCAGCTTCTGCTCTTCACAAGCGAGGAGTGGGCATGGATGTCTGACCTCTGTGAGGTTTTAAGAAACTTTGAGGAATCAACACAGATGGTGAGCGGCGATAACGCTATTATCAGCGTAACCATCACACTTCTGTGTCTACTCAAACGCTCACTGCTCACAATTATGGACGACGCTTTGCATGTGGAAGAGGTGGAAATGGGGGAAGACATTACACAGGGTGATAGCCAGATCACCCTCAGTTCGTCTTCTCAGCGCAAATTGGACGATGAAGAGGAGGAGGAGCAGGAGATGGTTGCCTCCACTACAGAGGGTAGTACCTATGGAGGTTTAATTTCATCTGTTCTGTGTGGGTGGGCAGAAGATGAGGAAGAGGAGATTGAGAGTCATCCTTCTGATGATGACAGCCTGTTGGTACTCTGGCACACATGGCTGACTTCATGACTTTCCAGCGACCCGCGCATTATAGACAATAAAGATTGCTGCTTGTTCACCCTTCTCGACCCCCGCTACAAGGAGAACTCATCTCTCATTCCTCCGGTGGAGAGGACGAGCAAAATGGTGCAATACCAGAAGGTCCTTGTTGAAAAATTGCTCCCAAAATTTCCATCTGACAACGCTGGCAGCAGAATCCGTAGTTCCTTGGGCAACCGAGGAGGGGAGACAAGGGGAACACACAGCAGTTCCAACAGAGGCAGGGAAACACTCTCCAAAGCCTGGGACAGTTTCATGACACCCCGCCAGCACCCTCACTCTGATGCGCGGCCTACTGTGACAAGGAGGGACAAATTTGGGAAGATGGTAAAAGGAGTACACAGCAGAGCATGTCAGCATCCTCAATGATCCCTCAGTGCCTTACAACTACTGGGTGTCCAAGCTGGACACGTGGCACGAACTGGCGCTCTACGCCTTGGAGGTGCTGGCCTGCCTTGCCACCAGCGTTTTGTCTGAGCAGGTATTTAGTGCTGCTCATGGCATTATAACAGATAAGCGTATCCGCCTGTCAACTGAAAATGCTGACAGGTTGACTCTTATAAAAATGAACAAGGCCTGGATTGACCATGACTTCTCGACTCCACCAGAGGAAAGCGGCTGAAGATAAAGGCACTTTAAATATGTTGTTTATAATGTACTGGATACACTGTATTCCCATGCACCCCTTCCACCACAAACAAGGGTGTATGGTTGAATCTTCCTTTTCTCATCCTCCTCCTCCTTTTCCATCAACATGCTTATACGTCGCATATATGCACTTCGCATATATTGTTTAACAGGGTCAGCTCACCTGCAGGGCCTCGCATATAATTTTTTGGAGGGTCAGCTCAGCTGCAGGCCCTCGCATATAATTTTTTAGAGGGTCAGCTCACCAGCAGACCCTCTCCTACAATCTTTTACAGGGTCAGCTCACCTGCAGGCCCTCGGATATAATGTTTTACAGGGTCAGCTCACCAGCAGGCCCTCACCTACAATCTTTTACAGGGTCAGCTCACCTGCAGGCCCGAATCTAAAATCTTTTACAGGGTCAGCTCACCTGCAGGCCCTCGCATATAATTTTTTAGAGCGTCAGCTCACCAACAGGCCTTCACCTACAATCTTTTACAGGGTCAGCTCAGCTGCAGACCCTCGCATATAATTTTTTTAAAGGGTCAGCTCACCAGCAGGCCCTCACCTTCAATCTTTTACAGGGTCAGCTCAGCTGCAGGCCCTTGCATATAATTTTTTAGAGGGTCAGCTCACCAGCAGGCCCTCACCTTCAATCTTTTACAGGGTCAGCTCACCTGCAGGCCCTCACATATAATTTTTTAGAGGGTCAGCTCACCAGCAGGCCTTTACCTACAATCTATTACAGGGTAAGCTCACCTGCAGGCCCTCGCATATAATTTTTTAGAGGGTCAGCTCACCAGCAGGCCATCAATCATAATTTTGTGTATGATGCCTCCTTTATGTGTAATATAGGGTGTATTGGAGCGCCGGTTTCTTGTAATTTTTGGCAGCCTTTTCACTTAGTGCATAGGCTTTATGAGTGTAGGAGTCCCACTACCTGAACAATTATACCACAATGTGAATGAGGCCCTCCGTTATGTGATATACAGGTTGTATCGGAGTGCCTCTTCCTTGAAATTTTTGGCAGCATTTGCACTTTATATACAAGTAAATATACAGGAAAGAATGTTCCCTAACAATTTTCTCTCCGTCTAAAATCGATTTTTATCTTCGGCTTGGTGCGTATTATTGTCAGTCTGTGAAAGTGGCGTACTACTTGGACAACATCGTTCCCAGCAGCGTCCTGGGAGTCCAAGATGCAACCAGACATCCACCCCATGCTGTTCCCGAACCATTTCAGTGGTGTTTCCATCAATTTAAGAACTTTTCGTATCAATCATACACCCTCCCCTCTTCAGAGCAGTGGGTGCCTGGTTTAATGCTCGGGTTCTCCCATTGACTTCCATTGTGCTCAGGTGCTCGGTAGAGCACCCGAGCATCCCATGGTGTTCGGCCCGAGCAGTATGGTGCTCGATCAACACTAGTCAGGACCATTCAGAATAAGAATCACACCTCTCTGGACACGGTTCTTCAGCCAGTTTTCAATCCAATTATAAACTATACTTTCCAAGCCTATAGACCTTATTTTACCTATTAAATGTCTATAAGGGACAGTTTGAAACACCTTTGCAAAATCGAAATACACTTTATCCACAGACTTCTACTCACCTCCTCATTAAAACAAATAAACTTAGTCTGAAAACTTCTTTCCTTGGTAAAACAGTGCTGGCTATCACTATGATATTATTAAAAGTCACATACTTAAGAGTCCTTAAAATATTTTTCCCACAACAGTTAAGCTTACTAGTCTATAATTACCCGTGGAGGACATAGAGTATGTGTTGGGCACCAAATTTTCTACCAGTCCCTAGAGACTCTCTCAAAATTATGAACAGGGGACATCAATAACAGAACTTAGTCATTTAAGACCTTTTGGGTGTAATTCATCTGGACCTGAAGCCCAGTACACATTTACCATATTTAACAAAGCTTGGTACACATTTACCATATTTAACAAAGCTTGGACCATATCAGTTAGTACATCCAGTAATTTACTCAATTGGCTAACAGCCCTGGTACTACCAATATCAGCTTCTCTTACATTTAGTAACTCTGCCTTTTCTTTATCTTTAGTGACCATCCGTCTTTACCATTATTTAGGAAACCTACCAGCTCTGACCTTGGCTTTTTAGCATTTATATATTTGAAGAATTTTGGGGGATTTTTTTTATACTTGCTTCCACAAAATACTGATTTATGAGTTCAATATACCTGTTTCCACCAAATATTGATGGAGGCCTGCAATATACCTGCTTCCACAAAATACTGATTAAGGGATTTGATATAACTGCTTCCACAAAATACTGATTGAGGCCTGCGATATACCTGCTTCCACAAAATACTGATTAAGGGGTTCGATATACCTGCTTCCACCAAATATTGATTGAGGGGTGCGATACACCTGCTTCCACCAAATACTGATTAAGGGATTTGATATACCTGCTTCTACAAAATAATGATTGAGGCCTGCGATATACCTGCTTCCACAAAATACTGATTAAGGGGTTCAATATATCTGTTTCCACCAAATACTGTTTGAAGCCTGCGATATACCTGCTTCCACCAAATACTGATTAAGGGGATTGATATACCTGCTTCCACCAAATATTGATTGAGGCCTGCGATATACCTGATTCCACAAAATACTGATTAAGGGGTTTGATATACCTGCTTCCACAAAATACTGATTGAGGCCTGCGATATACCTGCTTCCACAAAATACAGATTAAGGGATTCGATATACCTGTTTCAACCAAATATTGATTGAGGCCTACGATATACCTGCTTCCAACAAAATACTGCTTAAGGGGATTGATATACCTGCTTCGACCAAATATTGATTGAGGCCTGCGATATACCGGATTGTACAAAATACTGATTAAGGGGTTCGATATACCTGTTTACACCAAATATTGCTTGAGGCCTGCGATATACCTACTTCCACAAAATACTGATTAAGGGGATTGATATACCTGCTACCACCAAATACTGATTGAGGGCTGCGATATACCTGATTCCACAAAATACTGATTAAGGGGTTTGATATACCTGTTTAAACCAAATATTGATTGAGGCTTACGATATACCTGCTTCCACAAAATACTGATTAAGGGGATTGATATACCTGCTTTCACGAAATATTGATTGAGGCCTGCGATATACCTGATTCCACAAAATACTGATTAAGGGGTTTGATATACCTGCTTCCACCAAATATTGAGCGTAAAAAGTTGATGACGCCGGATAACCCTCTTGCCCAATGGCTGACCGCTGGCTTGTCGGAACTGCTAGCCTGCCAACTACTGCCATATAAACTGGTGGACTCGGAGGCCTTTAGAAAATTTGTGGCTATTGGCACACCGCAATGGAAGGTCCTCGGAAGGAAATATTTCTCCCAGAAGGACATCACATAGCTATATGGTCACGTTCAGCGGCAAGTGAGTATATCTCTGGCACACAGTGTCGGTGCCAAGATACATCTGACCACAGACACGTGGTCTAGCAAACACGAGCAGGGAAGGTGCATAACTTTTACTGCCCACTGGGTGAACCTTCTGAATGCCGTCAAGCATGTAACCAGTGTCTCCAGTGTGGATTTGGTGTTACCGCCACGGATTGCATGGCAAAGTCTCACCTGGGATGTCGAATAGGCTCTGAGGAGCTTTGGGGGTGCAGCGGAAGAGGCGGTATCAGTGGAAAAGGAGGAGTCAGTCGAGGAGGAGATGGAGGAGTCCTCCTCCTACTCCATCCTCCATCTCCTCCTCGGCTGACTCCTCCTTTTCCACTGATACCGCCTCTTCTGCTGCACCCCCAAAGCTCCTCAGAACCTATTCAAAGTCCCAGGCGAGACTTTGCCATTCTGTGCTGCGGCTGTTGTGCCTGGAAGCCAAGAGCCACATCTGTTCTGCACTGCTTTCAGCTCTACGGTCACAGGCCAATCAGTGGCTAACCCTGCTCAATTTGACAGTAAAGTGGTGTGCGACAACGGTGTCAATCTACTGTCACGATCAGTGTCGGGGGAAAACTCCACACTAAACACAGGAGGGAAGGGGAACAGTAACTGGGTCTGGAATTAGGGAAGGAACAGGTCACTTTCTAAACAACCCTAATCCGGGCCCTAACTACCTATCAATATGAATAGACCTTGAAGGTTGGAATATTCATATACTGGATACCTAGGCCCTTATATCCCTATAAGGCCCTGGAATGAGGTACGGACCAGAGACAACTCATTCCTCCCTAGATGGACGAATGGAAGTCTCTGTCTCAGGCCCAGATACAAACAACAGGGAATATAACAAACACAAAACAATAAGAAAAGACAATACTTAGCTGAAAGTAGAAAACTGACAACTTCAGAAGCACCACAGAGTACAACCGATCAGCTAGTTAGAAGGCAGGAAGAAAATCTATAAACCGCACCTCCAAGATTGAGAAGCGGCTACTTATGGGAAAGGTAAATTACCAACAAGCAAGGGGTGTGGCATTCACCAAAACACAGACACAATAAGATCCACAGGGAACTTGTCAATTTAACCCATGAGTTGCCAGTCTCTCTGATCTCCTGGTACCTGCCATTGGAATGTCCGTGACATCTACTGAGCGCGCTGAAACAGGGAAAAATTACACACAGTCCTGAACTTAGTCGTGCAGCGAATCGTTGCCAAATACCCTGAAAATCTCTGCCCATTTTAGAAGATCTTACACGGCCATGGCTTGCCTTGCTGACATTCAGCGGCGACTAGCGATGATCGGCAGGGGCAATATTCGAATTTGCTATATTTTGCGAATATTCGGTAGAATATTCGTCATATATTCGAAAATTCCAGATGATTTTCTTGATTACGAAATCGGCAAAGCAGTATGCGCGTAATGCGCATGCGCAATACAGGGGTGGCCTAGTTTTGCTAGTTGTCATACTGCCAGAAGTTTCCTGAGACTGGAGAAGATGGTTGGCAGCAACTTTCGTGACTGTGAGGAAGAACTCCTGATCACTGTAAGTAATTTTACATTACAGCACTGTTTGAACAATAGCTTTATATGCAGATAGAGTGTTCCAATATATTCGCGATTGCACAAATCGGCATTAATGACGCGCAATCGCAATACATGGAACTTCAAATTTTATTAGGTCTAAGTAGATATTACTGATTTGTGCACTAAGTATTGTTGTGACATAGCATGTATGTATAGACAGCAGAGAAATATCTCTCACATGCACACTGCACATCCATTTTCCTGCCACACAGTATATACCACTCACACACACTAGGGTGGCGGGACAGTCTGGTGTTCAGGCTCCTGGTCCTCCGTCCGTCGCAAGGAGGTTCTCCTTTTTTTGTGGTTACACGGGTGTTGGCAGTTGGCAAGGGTCAGGATGACTTTACGTATCCCCAGCACAGTGCGCTGTATGACATGAAGTCAAAACGTCATCAGCGCTGCTGCGTGCGTGGCACGTCCGACGTGTCCCTCTAGTTCAGGTGGGAGCGGCTGTGGAGCACGGGTGCCACTCTGATCAATGCTCACTGGCACTGCCTGCCATCTATGATTCCACGCTGGTCCAGGCTGTACAGTGCTTGAAGAGCCAGCAGAATCAGCACTACTAGGCACAAGGTTAGCACAGATCCCCCTGCCCCAGGTACTTACAGGACTATATATCTGAGTATAAATCATATATGGACTAAGCTGGAATAACTTGGGCATCATCTGTATATCATTATAAATGTACAGCTGGTATAAATTATAATTATTTAATTAGATCATGCTATTATAACCTTCGTATCTCCTGGGTATAATTATATATGTAGAGCTGGTATACGTTATATATCTTCTTATACAGTGCCTTGCAAAAGTATTCACCCCCCTTGACTTTTTTCGTGTTTTGTTGCATTACAGCCTTAAGTTCAATGTTTTGTTAATCTGAATTTTATGTGATGGATCAGAACACAATAGCCTAAGTTGGTTAAGTGAAATGAGAAAAATATATAAATAAAACTATTGTTTACAGAAAATTCACCCCCTTTGTTAGGAAGCCCATAAAAAGCTCTGGTGCAACCAATTACCTTCATAAGTCTCATAATTAGTGAAATGAGGTCCACCTGTGTGCAATCTAAGTGTCACATGATCTGTCATCGCATATACACACCTTTTTTGAAAGGCCCCAGAGGCTGCAACTCCTAAGCAAGAGGCCTCACTAACCAAACACTGCCATGAAGACCAAGGAACTCTCCAAACAAGTAAACAAGTAAGGAACAATGTTGTTGAGAAGTACAAGTCAGGGCTAGGCTATAAAAAAAATATCCAAATCTTTGATGATCCCCAGGAGCACAATCAAATCTATCATAACCAAATGGAAAGATCATGGCACAACAGCAAACCTGCCAAGAGACAGCCGCCCACCAAAACTCCTGGACCGGGCAAGGAGGGCATTAATCAGAGAGGCAGCACAGAGACCTAAGGTAACCCTGGAGGAGCTGTAGAATTCCACAGCAGAGACTGGAGTATCTGTACATAGGATGACAATAAGCCGTACGCTCCATAGAGTTGGGCTTTATGGCAGAGTGGCCAGAAGAAAGCCATTACTTTCAGCTAAAAACAAAAAGGCATGTTGTGAGTTTTCGAAAAGGCATGTGGGAGACTCCCAAAATGTATGGAGGAAGGTGCTCTGGTTTGATGGGACTAAAATTGAACTTTTCGGCTATCAAAGAAAACGCTATGTCTGGCGCAAACACAACACATCACATCACCAAAAAAACACCATCCCCACAGTGAAACATGGGGGTGGCAGCATCATGCTGTGGGGATGTTTTTCAGCAGCCGGGACTGGGAAACTGGTCAGAGTTGAGGGAAATATGGATGGTGCTAAATACAGGGATATTCTTGAGCAAAACCTGTACCACTCTGTGCGTGATTTGAGGCTAGGACAGAGGTTCACCTTCCAGCAGGACAATCACCCCAAACACACTAACTAAAGCAACACTTGAGTGGTTTAAGGGGAAACATGTAAATGTGTTGGAATGGCCTAGTCAAAGCCCAGATCTCAATACAATAGAAAATCTGGTCAGACTTAAAGATTTCCGTTCACAAGCGCAAACCATCCAACTTGGAGAAGCTGGAGCAGTTTTGCAAGGAGGAATGGGCAAAAATCGCAGTGGTAAGATGTGTCAAGCTCATAGAGACTTATCCAAAGCGACTTGGAGCTGTGATTGCCGCAAAAGGTGGCTCTACAAAGTATTGACTTTAGGGGGGTGAATAGTTATGCACATTGACATTTTCAGTTATTTTGTCCTATTTGTTGTTTGCATCACAATAAAAAAAAAAAAAAGTTGTGGGCATGTTCTGTAAATTAAATGATGCAAATCCTCAAACAATCCGTATTAATTTCAGGTTGTGAGGCACCAAAACACGAAAAAAGTCAAGGGGTGGTGGGGTGAATACGTTTGCAAGGCACTGTATATAGTAATATGGACCATGCTGGTATAACCTGGGCATCTTCTATGTAGTATTTAACTATTGTGCGCCACTGTCCCCGGTATGCTGTCCTCCTTTTTGAGGGTCTGCAAGTGGCCACCCTAGCACACACACACACACACACACACACACACAGAGTCTATAGATTTGAGTTTGTGTCCTGTTGGTCAGGACTCAGGAGAAGCTTTCTTTGTCTGACCGCCAGTATTTGCTGGTTCATTTAGCGTTACCCAGGATGCACCACATGGAGGCAAACCAGCTGTACACCCCATACCGTACCGTCACTTCACTAGACAGGTACATCTCTGCTTTGCTGGCCAATATCCAATTGCTCAGACCCCACACACATACAATTGCAATACAATCAGATCTTATAACGGTAACATTAAATCTAATATTTCCCCTACAAAGACTTAAAAACTTTTAGCTGTGTTGTTGAGGACATTATTTTAAATACTTTTAGTTAGAAAATATGGGATTATATGCTTGCATCTTTATCCTGCAGCGCATGTTGGAGCAGGGCTATGACCGGACGCGGGTCCAAGAAGAGAAAAAGCGAATTGTGAGGGAAATACAGAAGCAGCTAAAGAGGGAGTTTAAGGGGAAGCACACTTTGATGGTGATCATCAAACATTGGTTGGATCTAAAGAGGAGGCACATCAGGTGGATCAGTGAGATCCGTGACAGTAAATGCCCAGGTACAATGCTTACATTACTTTTGTATCTCTCGCCTACACACTGTAATGTATATATACAGTTATGCAAATAAGTACTTCACCCCTTTACAAATTATTACTTAGTACCTGGTGTGAGACGTACCAAATCAGACAGTTACATCATGCATCTCTACCTCGCTGTGAGTGCATATATATATATATATATATATTTATATTTATATTTATACACACATGGAGGTACAGATGTATGATGTAACCGGCTGATTTTGTACGTTTCACACACACATAAATCAATATACGTATATGTGTGTGTATTGTAAGGCAGTGACAGACCTCACACAGGTTAGAGGCAAGGAAGGGGTGGATAGTATGGTCCACACCCCTATTCCACCACAGGTGAGACCAGCTGTAGGTACTCAGGCTGGGATAAAGCACCTCCCAGTGTGTCAGTCGAGGGGAAGTGTTGTCTTGGGACAGAGACTGGAGGCCTGGTGGCTCTGTGGGTGTGGTCTCAGCCGGGGCCACAAGGCTGGGTGGTAGCCTGGAGTTGGAGGATGCAGCAACGACTGGGAGGGTCGCGGGCCAGAGTCAGGCGGACTACTGAGCCTTAATCCCCTACAAGAGACATTGGACTTAAGACTGTGTGTGAATGGTGCTCTGTACAGCCAGGAGGCTGTGGGACATTAGCTGGGAAAGCTGCATCGGTTCACAGGATGTGAACTGTACCTAATAGGCAAGTCAGGGACATTAATGTATTAGTTAGAGCCTGGACGAGTGAGTGTTTATTGTTTTGTTGTTCCGCTTTTGCTGGTGTGCCACAATAAATGCACTGTTTGGACCTTAAACCTGGTGTCCTGAAGCTGTATCTGTGAGGATGATCCCCTGAAAGAAAGCTACCCCTCACAATATATACATCAACTGCAATCATCATTCTGTATTCCAGTAAAATTACATACATCCCCCACTTAATTTGGATTTTTATAGGAGTTCTGGGTTGTTTGTTTAAATTCTGAACATTGTGTGATTACAGGTGTTCCCGTTCCCTCCGTCTGCCGCAGGCCTTCCACAGAGGATCTGGAGGTAGTGGTGGTGTCCACGGAGGAGGAGCAGGCGGGACCCTCCCAGCAGCAGGATGTGCCAACCCCACCTGATGTGGGCAAAGTGGTGGAGGTTGACGCTAAAGAAGCCGGACCCTCCCAGGACCCGGTTTCCCCACCCAGGTCCTGATGAGGAGGAGGAGGAGGATGTTACCAGCCCCCAACAGGAGGGTATAAATGTGCACACAGCAATATAATTCTGTATCCATAACATGTATATTGAATATTTCAAGGTGTGTAGTGAGCATTTTGACCGATCAGGCGCTTCCCAGAATTAGGAAACACTGCTATAATAATGAAAAATGACAATTTTTTACAGGAAAAGTTGCTTTACAACATTTTTCACTTTCACAAGGGGTAACAGGACAAAATGCACTCCACATCTTGCTACCCATTTCCCCCGAATACATCAGCACCCCATATTATGTATGGGTGCACAGCAGGGCTCTAGAGTCAAACAGCAAAATATGGATTTGGCCGACCTGAATTGGGAGACATTTATATTAGGAACCATGTCGCATTAAATAAATTCCTGAGGTCCTCAGAAATTAAAAACCCTAACAAGTGACCCCTTTTCAGAAACCGCACAGTACAAACATTTTAAGTGTTGGAAAGGGTATTTTTCAGCAAACAGGTGTCTCACAGAAGGCCGAAACAATAGTGAAAGCATTTCAAAGCACACATTTGTAAAATGTAAAATTACTAGCAGTACCAATTTTTCACTTTCACAAGGGGTAACAGGACAAAATGCACCCCAGTATATGTTCCCCATATAGTTATACTCTACTGAACTATCACTAATTAACCAACTATATAATCATAAATATCATAAACTAACGAATTGAGATGTAAATCTGAAGTGCTTTAACAAATACTCCACACAATGCACTAATTGCCTCTTAATCTCATTCTTTTTTTTTTTTTATCCTAACAGTACAAATTCAATAAAAAAAACTAATAAGGCTGCTGCAACAGGAGCACCTAAAATCAATGCAGGAACTCCAGGAGCAGCAGAGGAAGCATCAGCTGAATTTTGACAGAAAGGTGCAGCAGATAGAGGAGCAGCACCGTCAGAGAATCCAGGAGCTTTTGGACCTTCAAGACAAACTTAAGAAATTGGCATAGAGGCATATTTGTTTCCTAAATTGTAAATAAATATTTTGTTCAGTTCTAACGTGTGCTTTTGTTTTTTTAAATTGTTATGTTTTTGTGTAATATTAATAGATAAGGTTGCAGTAAGACCCCTTTAGTCCAGGGCAAACTCATCAGGATCAGGACAGACAGCAGCAGGTACATGGTAACGGTAGAGTATAAGGCCTACACATAACTCATCAGGATCAGGACTGACAGCAGCAGCAGGTACATGGTAATGGTCGAGTATATGGCCTACACATAACTCAGCAGGATAAGGACAGCAGAAGGTAAATGGTAATGCTATAGTATATGGCCTACACATAGCTGGGCCTAACTCAGCCGGATCAGGACAGACAGCAGCAGGAAAATGGTAACGCTATAGTATAAGGCCTACACATAGCTGAGCCTAACCCAGCAGGATCAGGACAGACAGCTGCAGCAGCAGGTAAATGGTAAGGGGGTAGTATAAGGCCGACACATAACTCAGCAGGATCATGACAGACAGCAGCATCAGGTAACTGTGAAGTATAAGGCCTACACATAACTCAGCATGATAAGGACAGACAGCAGCAGCAGGTACATGGTAACTGCCGAGTATAAGGCCTACACATAGCTCGGCCTAACTCAGCAGGAACCGAAAGCAGCAGATTCTTTGTTTGCAACACCAAACACCAAAAATAAAAGTTAGACACCTCTGACAGCAGCAGTTTCTTGGTTTGCAGTACGAATGTGTTCCCAGGAATGGGCCCCCAACAGACCGGGGCAACACTAAAAACAAACTTAGACACCTCTGACAGCAGCAGGTTCTTCGTCTAAATGCAATATTTTCTTTTGACAATTTTTTTTAAAGGTATTTTAAGTTTGTGGCCTACAGTAAAATTTTTATCCAGTGACTGCCTAATGTACCTCCAGCCACATAATCACAAGTTCTTTTCTGCCAGGTGAATGCCTAATTTTTGGGGCCTGTACTCCAGTGGCCTACAGTAAAAATTTTATCCAGTGACCACCTAATGTACCTCTAGCCATATAATCACAAGTTCTTTTTGTCAGGTGAATGCCTAATTTTTGGGGCCTGTACTCCAGTGGTCTACAGTAAAATTTTTATCTAGTGACCGCCAAATGTACCTCCAGTCACATAATCACAAGTTCTTTTCTGTCATGTGAATGCCAAATTTTTGGGGCCTGTACTGGCCTACAGTAAAATTTTTATCCAGTGACCACCTAATGTACCTCCAGCCACATCATCACAAGTTCTTTTCTGTCAGGTGAATGCCTAATTTTTGGGGCCTGTACTCCCGTGGCCTAAGATAAAAAAAATGTAGGCTCCAGCAGGGCACATTTTTGAGAGTTTCCCTTTAAGACGCATAAAAATGGCCCCTGATTAAAATACATATTTTTTGTGGGAATTTTTGACAATGATCCCCCTCTGGTATGTCACTGTCCATGTTGTGGGACTATTTGTGCACTTCTAGTAAGTATTTGGTGGCTGCAAATATGACCTGAAGGTTTTTCAGGTTTGCCTGCCATTAAAGTCAATGGGGCCCGCCACGAACTTGCGGTTTCGCAAACATTTGTTCGCGAACCGTCCCGGCCGGTGTTTGTCCATCACTAATTGCATCTCTAAAGATTGTTGTATATCAGTCTTGCCAGTGAACCAAATAGAATCGCTGCGTGACTCTCAAACTGCCACAGAATCACTAAGAATTTAGCAGTGTTGGATTTTGTGGTGATTCTGTAGTTGCGGCTACTTGCAAGTTCTGCTGCGACCCCATTCACTTCAGTGGCTGCACTCTTACACCAAGATATTTGGTCGTGCAACGGGTGTGGCAGCCAAGATCGTTGTGTAGTCCAAACCTTATTGTCAGGAGAACATCCCCTGTTTACATGGAAAGATATGTTGCCAACAAGCAACCATTTTAATGTGCAGATAAAGGTGCAATCGTCTGAGAAAGGACATTTGTTTGTTGGCTTATTGCTGGGCACTTTAACATGGGGCAATAATCAGGAACAAGCATTCACAACTGTGATTGTTTGCCCAGTCATCTGCTCATGGAAAAGGCCCCTAAGTAATTATTGGTTTTCCAAAGACTAAGACCAATTACACAATGCATGATGGATGTTTAGACGCACATAGATTACCATTTACTGATATAGACACACATACCACCTAGTCATATAGAACTGACACCGCAATATTTTTTGCTTTTTAACCAAGCCTCTGTAGTTATAATTAAAGGGGTTGTGTCACTTCAGCAGATGGCATTTATCATGTAGAGAAAGTCAATACAAGGCACTTACTAAAACAATATATTGTGATTGTCCATATTACTTCCTTTGCTGGCCGGATTCATTTTTCCATCACATTACACACTGCTCGTTTCCATTGTTACGACCGCCCTGCAATCCATCAGCCGTGGCCGGGCTTGTACGCTATAGGAAAAAGCTCAGGCCTCTGTGGTGGCCAGGACCATGTGAGTTCACATAGTGCTTTTTTCTATAGTGTGCAAGCACGGTCACCACTGCTGGACTGCAGGGTGGTCTGTAACCATGGAAATGAGCAGTGTATAATGTGATGGAAAAATGAATCCAGCCAGTAAAGGAGACAATATGGACAATAACAATACATTAGTACGGTAAGTGCCTTGTATTAACTTTCCCTACATAATAAATGCTATTTGTTGAAATGACACAACCCCTTTAAAAACTATGGAGGGGCATTTCTTATTATTGCTTTGTACATATTTTGGGCTAAGACTCTCCCAAAATTTTCAGCTATTCTCAGCTTTTACAGCCTTCTGGTCTCACTCATTCAGCAGATTGTATGGTCTCCTGAGGGCTCATAAACAGGCATTTAAAGGGGCTGTCCAATATAAATGAAACTCAAGGAGCAAGATGAACTGTTAAAAAATGTAACAAAAGCCACTCACCTTTTAAAATGCCTTCTGTTCCAGTGCTGTGGCTCCCAGTGGTCCCAGTCAGACCGGAATTGACAAGGACCTGTTCTTGGTCACGAGACCACTGTAGCCAGTCACTAGTCTCGGCAGTCATGTGTGCAAGAACGGCACATCATTTCTGAGCCTCAAGTATATTGCTGCTAAAATGTAATGGTGAGGGTAGACATATAGTATTAACAAAAAATAAAAAATAAACTCCTCAGCACCCGATGTCTCGACAAAGATCCAAGATTTAATGAATATCTATTAAGAAGCTTTTGTGAACAAATACTGGTTATGAGATGTGGTAGTGGACAATCCCTGTAAAAATGACAGCTACAATATGATTGTAGAGATACAATTATTATTGCTGGACTAAATGTTGGACCTATAAACTATTTTCCAGAAACATCAATTATTAGTGTGTTGTCACAGAAATATATTCACCTCATTATGAAACTCAATTTTCAGTTTCCAGTTCTTGGCAATGTTCAATGCCAAGTATCTTATAGATTTGCTATTTGCTATTGTGTTTAAAACTGCTTATTCCCCTCTACTAACTCATTTCGGTTTCAATCAAAATAATTTGTGTGTGTACCTTGCATGGGTTCTTATGTGTGTATGTTTGTGTATTCTACTTTTATAAGTATGCATATATACCAGACATGTGCAGTACTCCAGAGCAGAGGATATCCACAAAGGGATTGCTCTTTAATGTGCTGTAATTTGATGTCATGTACTGTGCCCAGTGTAGCTGTGTTTGGATGGTACAACCAGGGTTAATTATCCTGGCTCAGCCCTTGTAGGAGGTTGGATGTGGGCTGCCCCCAACACTATACTTAGGGGAGTCTAGAGTAAGAATTCAGACAGAGAGGATGAAAGGTCCTTGTGCTCCCTCTTCTTAGGCTCAAAAAGCTACAGAGACTCATTGATCTCTGCATGATCTACAGAAAAGGAGAGAACTTTGAATTTGCATGGATGAGCATTGAAGTCACTAAGGTAACATGCTACCAAAAGCTGCCAAGACTTTACTGCAGTGAGGGACACGGTTAAGATCCTTTACACCTGGACATGACTGTGTATCCCAGTGTGTATAAAACAGCCACCATTACAGGGTCATAACTCCCATCCTTGCCTAAATCCATGAATCGTTATATGGGAGAGAATTGTACTGTGTCTGCTATAATTGGATGTAACGTACTACAACTCCCATTTTTCACTCAAGTAAAAGATACAGTATGTTTGTCCTGCTACGTCTGGCCTGTTTAGTGACTCCTGCACCATATACTGGCCACTGCACTCCAGATACCCTTCCTTGCACCCTTACAGACACTTAACATCACAGGCACCCCAGAACCAGGTTGTGCCACAAGGAAAGACCGGGTGTACTTTGCGTTCACTGCATGGCTTTAGGGAGCAACAGTGTGGATAAAGCCACTATATGATTGACTGTAGCATCCATAGCCACTACGACTCCCATCCTTCACTCCGACTCCTCCTGGGCCACTGCACATGTGTAATAATAGATGTGTAAACCAGTTGTAATAAAGGAATATTTTTGAATGTGATACTAATTTTCACTTCAAAGTTTGGCAACATGGAAACTCCTAGAGAGGCTAAAATCACAAAGACCTCATATAAAGCTGCTCGTGATATGACTTAACTCTTTCCAATAAGGGTGCATAATTACTAAAAGGTAACCCACAGGCGTTATCATTCTTTTTATCGTTATGGTTCCTACTGATAGAGCTTTTCTTTATCAATCAGGACAAATACTGTATGTTGCTTCAAAATGTTTCTTATTTGTTAATGAATAAGGCTTCCAGTGTAGTATTGCATCAGCTATCAACTGAGAAAATACATGTACATGGATGATATCTACATGTCCAAAATTTTTCCCATGGTTTCAAATATTGCTTCATATATTGCACGCTTCCTATTCGATTAGCTATAATTATTTTTTTTTAAATGGCAAACTAACACTTTCCTCAAGTATCTCTTGATTGTAGAGAATAAAAGTAGACGGCACTCACCACTGTCAGAAGTATCTTCTTTATTCCTCCATAGAGGTACGAACATACATAGGGCTGGGGCGGACACACATGTCTCGGAACGCTAGACTGTAGCGACGGCCGTTGTCTGGTCTTTTGGCTAAATGTGACTGGGTATCGGAGGACGTCCCATCGTGTGAGGAGTGACCGAGCAGTGCCGCCCGCTCCTTTTGATTTCTTTCTTTGTATGTGACTTTCCTCAGTATAGTCTGTATATAGTCAGCTTTGCATAGTGTGCCTTAAAATTTCACATCTCAAGACATAGTTATATAGGTTGAAAAAGACACGTCCACCAAGTTTGACTTTTCCAACAAATTTTACATTCATTGTTAGATTAATTATAATCTTCAATGCCATTTGCCACTAGATATGCATCTAGCCCTCTAAATACTGACTACTGTAGTATGTGCCATTACTAAAGCTTGGGGTAGGGTATTTCATACTTTTACTGCTCTAACAGTAAAGAATCCTTTCCTGTATTGATGTCTAAATTCCTCCTCATGTAATGAATGCCCCCTGGTCCTTTGTAAGACTCTTGGAGCAAACTAATCCTATCCCTGTTTTTGTACTGACTAGTGTTAGGCGCAAATATTCCAGGAGCAAATTTTAATTGCGAATATCGCCACTTCGAGAATTCGCAAATATTTAGAATATAGTGCTATATATTCGTATTCTAGATTTTATTTTCATCAGTAACCTCCCTTCTTGCTTGTGGGCCAATGAGAATGCTGCAATGTCTTTGTCTGAGATTAGCAACATCCCTAGCAACCAATAGGAAAGTTGCCTAACCTTTATATAAGAACCTCCCAGCAGCCATTTTATGTAGTTTTATGGAGTTCTGAGAGAGACAGCAGTGTTATTGCTGTGCTCTGTGCTTTACTGTTTAATGACATTAGATAGTTAGTTTGCTTTTATATAATACAGATAGTGGGAGATAGTCAGTGTAGGTTATATAGTGATATAGTGTAGCTGACAGGTTCCAGTGCAGGGTGTTAGGTAGTGTGATAGGTTCTGCTGTCCATACATACATGCTATTTTCACAAATGCCAGAAGTCTAGCTAGCAAAATGAGGGAGCTGAAAACTAAGGTACTAGAAGAACACATAGATGTAGTTGGTGTGGCTGAGACATGGTTGGACTCTTTGCATGACTGGGCTGTAAATATTGAGGGTTTTACACTATTTAGGAAAGACAGGCTCAGTAGAAAAGGTGGTGGCATGTGTCTGTATGTGAGGAGTGATCTGAAGACAGGTGTGAAAGAGGCAATTGTGGTTGCGGATGTGGAAACCTTATGGGTGGAAGTTCAAAGGGATATAAACACTGAAAAAATAATACTTGGTATAATATATAGACCCCCTAACATCACAGAGGACATAGAAATGCAACTATATAACCAAATAGAGTGGGATGCACAAGCTGGTACAGTGGTCATAATGGGAGATTTTAACTTTCCAGACATTGACTGGGGTCATGATTCTGCCTCAACCGCAAAGAGGAGAAAATTCCTCAACTTGCTGCAGGACCACTTTATGGGCCAGTTTGTAGAAGCTCCCACTAGGGGCGATGCTCTGTTGGATCTGGTAATTTCTAATGATGCAGAGCTTGTTGGAAATGTTACTGTTCGAGAAACACTAGGTAATAGTGACCACAATATAATTATATTCCCCCTACACTATAAGAAGAAAACTCTGTCAGGCAAAGCAAAGACACTGAATTTCAAAAAGGCTAATTTACCTGGATTGAGGGTAGCATTTCAGGGCATAGACTGGGAACAGCTACTGTCACATAATAATACTGATGATAAATGGGAGAGCTTTAAATCCATATTGAGTAATTGCACTAAAAATGGATTCCTTTAGGTAGCAAGTATAACGACTAAAATTAAACCCCCCATGGCTTACAGTTACTGTAAAAAGGGCAATAAAATACAAAAAAGGGCATTTAAAAATTACAAATCTGAGGGGTCAGCTGTAGCGTTTAAAGATTACAAAGGGCTTAATAAAAATCTGAAAAAAGGAGATAAAATTAGCAAAAATACAAAACGAACAGCAGGTGGCAAAAGAGAGCAAAACAAATCCCCCAAAAATTCTTTAAATATATAAATGCTAAAAAACCTAGGTCCGAGCAGGTAGGGCCCCTAAATAATGGTAAAGGGGGGGTAGCCACTGAAGATAAGGAAAAGGCAGAGTTACTAAATTGTTTTTTTAACTCTGTGTATACAAAAAAAAGAGAAAGGAGCTGATATCTGTGGTGCTGGGGCACATCCAGTAATATACTCAATTGGCTAACTGTAGCTATGGTCCAAGATAAGTTAAATAAGGTAGGATTTTGCAAAGGCTTTTAATACTGTCCCTCATAGACGTTTAATAAGTAAAGTAAGGTCTATAGGCTTGGAAAGTATGGTTTGTAATTGGATTGAAAACTGGCTGAAGGACCGTGTCCAGAGAGTTGTGGTCAATGAATCATATTCAGAATGGTCCTGGGTTATAAGTGGTGTACCCCAAGGTTCAGTGCTAGGCCCTCTATTATTTAATTTATTTATTAATGATAATCGAAGATGGGATTAATAGTACCATTTCTATTTTTGCAGATGACACTAAGCTATGTAGTACTGTACAGTCTATGGAAGATAAATTACAAGCTGACTTGAACATTCTGGCAAATAAGGTTCAATGTGGATAAATGTAAAGTTATGCATCTTGGTAGTAATAATCTCCATGCTTTATATGTCCTAAGTGATGTAACACTGGGACAGTCCCTTATAGAGAAAGATTTGGGTGTCCTTGTAGATGGTAGATAAAATAACAGCATACAATGTCAATCAGGATATTGTCATGCATTAAATAAGGCATGGACTCGC
The DNA here is from genome assembly GCF_905171765.1 of Bufo bufo. NCBI lineage: Eukaryota > Metazoa > Chordata > Amphibia > Anura > Bufonidae > Bufo > Bufo bufo. The sequence goes on from NC_053392.1 coordinate 248,532,539, forward strand.
AGGGCAGGGATGTAATATTACCACTTTACAAAGCATTGGTGCGGCCTCATCTAGAATATGCAGTTCAGTTCTGGGCACCAGTCAATAGAAAGGATGCACTACAGCTGGAAAAAGTACAGAGGAGAGGGACTAAACTGATAAGGGGCATGGAGGGTCTAAGTTATGAAGAAGGATTAAAAGAATTGAATTTATTTAGTCTTGAGAAGAGACGTCTAAGGGGGGACATGATTAACCTAAACAAATATATGAATGGGCCATACAAAAAATACGGTGAAAAACTGTTTCATGTAAAATTCCCTCAAAAGACAAGGGGGCACTGCCTCCGACTGGAGAAGAAAAAGTTCAGTCTCCAGAAGCGTCAAAGCTTCTTTACTGTAAGAACTGAGAATCTATGGAATGGACTTCCTCAGGACGTGGTCACAGCAGGAACAGTGGAGAGTTTTAAAAAAGGTTTAGATAAATTCTTAAAAGTAAACAACATTACAGGGAGTGCAGAATTATTAGGCAAGTTGTATTTTTGAGGATTAATTTTATTATTGAACAACAACCATGTTCTCAATGAACCCAAAAAACTCATTAATATCAAAGCTGAATATTTTTGGAAGTAGTTTTTAGTTTGTTTTTAGTTTTAGCTATTTTAGGGGGATATCTGTGTGTGCAGGTGACTATTACTGTGCATAATTATTAGGCAACTTAACAAAAAAACAAATATATACCCATTTCAATTATTTATTTTTAATAGTGAAATCAATATAACATCTCAACATTCACAAATATACATTTCTGACATTCAGAAACAAAACAAAAACAAATCAGTGACCAATATAGCCACCTTTCTTTGCAAGGACACTCAAAAGCCTGCCATCCATGGATTCTGTCAGTGTTTTGATCTGTTCACCATCAACATTGCGTGGAGCAGCAACCACAGCCTCCCAGACACTGTTCAGAGAGGTGTACTGTTTTCCCTCCTTGTAAATCTCACATTTGATGATGGACCACAGGTTCTCAATGGGGTTCAGATCAGGTGAACAAGGAGGCCATGTCATTAGATTTTCTTCTTTTATACCCTTTCTTGCCAGCCACGCTGTGGAGTACTTGGACGCGTGTGATGGAGCATTGTCCTGCATGAAAATCATGTTTTTCTTGAAGGATGCAGACTTCTTCCTGTACCACTGCTTGAAGAAGGTGTCTTCCAGAAACTGGCAGTAGGACTGGGAGTTGAGCTTGACTCCATCCTCAACCCGAAAAGGCCCCACAAGCTCATCTTTGATGATACCAGCCCAAACCAGTACTCCACCTCCACCTTGCTGGCGTCTGAGTCGGACTGGAGCTCTCTGCCCTTTACCAATCCAGCCACGGGCCCATCCATCTGGCCCATCAAGTCTCACTCTCATTTCATCAGTCCATAAAACCTTAGAAAAATCAGTCTTGAGATATTTCTTGGCCCAGTCTTGACGTTTCAGCTTGTGTGCCTTGTTCAGTGGTGGTCGTCTTTCAGCCTTTCTTACCTTGGCCATGTCTCTGAGTATTGCACACCTTGTGCTTTTGGGCACTCCAGTGATGTTGCAGCTCTGAAATATGGCCAAACTGGTGGCAAGTGGCATCTTGGAAGCTGCACGCTTGACTTTTCTCAGTTCATGGGCAGTTATTTTGCGCCTTGGTTTTTCCACACGCTTCTTGCGACCCTGTTGACTATTTTGAATGAAACGCTTGATTGTTCGATGATCACGCTTCAGAAGCTTTGCAATTTTAAGAGTGCTGCATCCCTCTGCAAGATATCTCACTATTTTTGACTTTTCTGAGCCTGTCAAGTCCTTCTTTTGACCCATTTTGCCAAAGGAAAGGAAGTTGCCTAATAATTATGCACACCTAATATAGGGTGTTGATGTCATTAGACCACACCCCTTCTCATTACAGAGATGCACATCACCTAATATGCTTAATTGGTAGTAGGCTTTCGAGCCTATACAGCTTGGAGTAGGACAACATGCATAAAGAGGATGATGTGGTCAAAATACTCATTTGCCTAATAATTCTGCACTCCCTGTAATGCTTCTGAAACTGTGTAGAAATCTGAGTTTTACTTCCTTCTGGGATTCGCGTCCCCACCTATCCCTTGGTTGAACTTAATGGACTTATGTCTTTTTTCAACCGTATCAACTATGTAACTATATTTAAGACGTGGCTTTACGTGGTGGATTATCTGTATTATTTCAATGGAAAAATGTATTTACAATAAAAAAAAAATGTTTTAATCCTGCCAAACGTGCAGTGCTTTATGTGCAATGGACAATTTGCCTTTATAAGTTAGGTTTTACTAATCAGATACTTTGCTAATTCCTAGAAGTGTAACTCCCTTGTGGCTCAAAAGAAATATCTATAAGACAGAAAATGAAGAAATACGGCTTTGCTGCGAATCAAATTTATCTTGAAATTCAGATCGAATTCCACTTCGTTGGATTCGATTTGATCAACTCTTGTGACAGAGGGCCCTTTGGGTGATTTAGGCACCAAGACCTGGGTGCGACTCCTAACTCTGCGCCCACTATAGTTATATAATTATGTCCCAGTTAATGGATTGGAAATATAAAAAGATGTCTTTCATATCTTTTCACAAAGCTATTCCTAGTACATCGCCATTGTTCCGATTTGCATAGCTATGGACTAATGATGAGACATACATATGTTTAAAACTTCTTTTGTTCATTACTATACATACATTTCTCAGAAACCATAGGGAGCTCCTGCCACTCTCTTTAATTGCTGGTTCAATTGCTTGTCTTGGAGAAACCAGTCCAGTAACCTACAGGAAAATGCTTTGCTTGCTTAAGCCAAGAAGCAGAAGGATTTGATAGCATGCCCCAGTCTCATGTCCACATTGAAAATGATAATGCCCAAAATGCGCTGTATACAATTTAAAGGGGTTCTCCAAGGAAAAAAATGAAAATACTTAAAGGGAATCTGTCACCTATTTTGACCCTATTAAACCGTTAAAATAGCAATGTGCAATAAAGAACCTTCTTACCTACATGTGTCTTCTTTCTTTTATTCAACTTTTCATTCTTATAAAAAAGCGATTTTTCTGATATGTAAATGAGGTTCCAAGGTGCCCAGAGGGGCGTTATTACTCTGCTCTGGGGCCCAGTAACGCCCCTCTTTAGTGCCCAGCCGGCCTTTCTTCCAAGCCCAGCACGCCTCCTCATAAATAAATGTCCTCCCACTGTAGAATAACGTCCAGTTATTTTACACCCACATACTGGCCGAACGGCGCCGCCCCCTCCCCACCACGTCATTTAATTTATTCACTTCATCGGGCGTTTCTTCCTCCTCTCTTGGCCTACGGCACCGCCCCCTCCCATTACGTCACATGTATTCATAGCACCGGCCCTCCCTTCCTCCTCTCCTGTCTCAGAGGCAACAGCGCTCGGATTATGTCACTGGGCTCGGCGCATGCCCAGTGACAATATTGAGGCTGTTGCCCTCTGGAGCAGGAGAATCGTGCAGGCGCAGGCACTGACTGATACTGCGCCTGCGCGGGATTTCTAAGGACAAGAGAGGAGGAAGGGAGGGCCGGTGCTATGAATACATGTGACGTAATGGGAGGGGGCGGCGCCGTTCGGACAGTATGTGGGAGGACATTTATTTATGAGGAGGCGTGCAGGCGTTCTCCCCGCTGGGTCGGCTTCTGAGGCTGGATGTCTGGGGTCCTTACCAGGGGTCCTTGCTGTTTCAGGCTGTCCCATCTGTGCCTGCTCTGGGCGGCTTAAGGCTGGAGGATCCACGCGCTGTCTGGAATCTGGGAGTCACGGTGTGAGTAGACGTCCCCCTGTGTGTTACCGTTCTTGGGAACCCCGTCTGCCTGGTGCTGTCTGCTAGAGCGGTCGTTTGTGTGCCGTTCCTTCTGCCTCATCTGTTCTGTTGCCCTGTTTGCTGGGTGGTCCTGAAGAGAGGGGGCTGTCTGACACTGCTGCCTATCACTGCTGACACTGCATTGACTGTTTTACTATATGCTGCTTCATCTGCCAGCTGCTTTACCCGACCTACCTGTGGGGCCGCTGTGACAGTCGCTGGGAATAAACATCCCTTTTTTTGTGCATTACACTAGCCACACCAGTGTGTATATCAGTGTTGTTTTCGCCTCTGCTTCGTGGTTGAATATGGCACTGCGGTGTGGTGAAAACCGCTCCACTACCCCTCTGAGCCCTAGACCCTGGAATTTATGAGCCCCCAGAAATGGGACAATCCCAGTTAGGAGCTATTCGTGACTCAGGATACCGGGGGGCCCATACGCAAGACTCCCTGATTTATTTATCTTCTTTGGGCTCCACAAGGCAATTAGGACTGTGTGTGTAAAAAGATTGAGATCTGCGCAACATCAATCTGAAGTAACTGTGTAAGAGGAGGAAAAGGGAAGGGAATAAAAGGGGGAAGGGGGAAATAATAAAAATAAAAATAAAATAAAAAATAAAAAAAATTAAAAATAAAAAAATATATAAAAAAAAAGGAAAAATGGCCCCCAAACTACAAAATAGAAAGTCCATCGGAGCCTCTTCACCCAAAGTGGGAACTGTAAGGACGCAGCTTGATAAATATCTTAAATCCCCACCTCCATTAACCAAGACAAGGGGTAATCAGAAACAAACACCACAGACGGGGGACTATGAAGAGAACGAAAACACTCTAAATAAGGTGGGAGAAAACCGGGCTGCAGAAGCAGATAACCAGATGAGCAATATTGATCATAAATTAGCGGGTATACTGGAGGCAGTTAAAACAATCAACCAATCATTAAGCACTTTGACGACAACGGTGGCAGCAGTGCAGACCGACATCTCGGTAATACGGGACGATCTAAATAAAATGAGGCAGCGTATTAAAGAGTACGAAACTCTGACCACAGAACTGCAAAAAGAAGCCAGTCAGATTAAAAAAAGGATGGCAACAGTAGAGAGCGATAATAAGGCACTGAAGGAAAAAATGGCGGATCTGGAGGACAGATCCCGGAGAGATAATCTTAAATTAGTGGGTTTCCCGGAAGGAGCAGAAAAAGACGACCCAACAAGTTTCATACAAAAATGGCTGTCAAAAAATGTAACAGCCACAGGAGCGGCCGTAGCACTCACAGTGGAGAGAGCACATCGCATCCCAACAAGAAAACCTCCACCAGGGCTAGCACCAAGGCCTTTGTTAATTAATATGACCTCCTCAAGGGATCGGGATTATATTCTTAGGTGGAAAAGAGAGATACAAACGGTGAAATACAATGACGCTAATATAGAGATATACCTGGACTTCTCTAAAGTTACGCAAGACAAAAGAAGAGAATATAAGGATGTCAAAAAGAGACTGATACAAGCCCAACTAAAATACTCCATGATGTACCCTGCGAAACTACGGGTTATCTATAAAGAAACCGTTCAATTCTTCTCCAACCCAAGCGATGCAGTTGATTGGATGGACTCTCAGGGCATTAAATAATCTGCCCATGGTTGCGGTGGGGGGGAGCTAGAAGGGACAGCGGCGGGGGGGGGGGGGGATAGTCTATAGTTAGAGACCTATGAGCCGCAGTTTGCGACTCGCGGGTCAGAATGGGATTGGGGTTTGGGGGGTAGGGGGAGGGGGTTTCTTTCCGCGGGGAACTGTCGGGGTGTTGAGGATGTATTGTTGGGGGTTCCCCTGTTCTTCCGCCCAGTGCTGCCTCATTATTAAAAAATGTCCAGAATATTGACATGGAATATCCGTGGCTTTGCGGATAAAATTAAGAGATGCGTAGTGTTCGATTTGGTCTCTAGACATCTACCAGCAATAGTGGCCCTGCTGGAAACACATCTTACATGTGAAAAAGTAGCAGCGCTGGGTGGAAGGAGATGGGCCTCTCATGAATATCATTCATGTTACTCTTCATATTCTAGGGGAATTAGTGTTTATATTCATAGACAGGTAGATTATGACCCAATAGAACAGTTAATTGATCAAGAGGGCCGGTACATTTTTCTGCACTGTCATTGGCAGGGGCAAAGGAGAATTATTGCGTTTATATACATTCCACCCCCTTTCACAACTACCGTATTATGCAAATTGATGGATTATATTGCAACACGAGAGGAGTGCCCGATGCTGGTGATGGGCGATTTCAACTCGGTCATGGACATTAAATGGCATTGGTTTATATATGGCGATCTCTTTATGGAAATAAGCAAGCATTTTCATGTTTTAGTAACACATATAGGTCTATGTCTCGAGTTGATCTGGCCCTCGCCAGCCCCGGGCTTATTAATAGGGTTAAAAAAATGAACTATGAGTGTCACGGTGTCTGACCACAGTCCGGTGATGGTAATACTGGACAGTCCTAATAAACCAAATCCAAATAGAACTTTTAAACTCAACCCCCACTGGATGACATTAATAAGGGATCTGGATAAGATTAATGAAGAAATAAAGCTCTTCTGGAGTGAAAACGTTAACTCAACACACATCCATATGGTTTGGGACTCGCTTAAGGCATACCTTCGGGGTACATATTCATATGAAATCAGGAAACAGAAAAATGTCTTTGCCCAAACTCAAAAAGAAATAGAAGGGATGCTTAACCAAATAATGAACGAGATCAGCCATGTAAATACCCCAGAAAAACAACTTCAACTAAAAAAAAGCACAAGATGAATATAAACAATATCTATATAAAAAAGCACAGAATAAAATGTTCTTCTCAGGGTTGAGAAGCTTTAGCGAGTCCGGCAAACCAAGCAGATTATTATCCATGATAGTACAAAATCAAAGGGGGAGCAATAATATTATTGGAATTAGGACAGAGGCAGGAAACATCTTACGAGACCCTGATGACATTCTAAGGGAATTTACCCGATACTTCTCGACGTTATATCAAGCCGGGTCTAAAAATCAGGGAGGAAAAATAGATCAATATCTAGAGCAGGGGTACTCAACTAGTTTTATTAAAGGTCCACATACCTGGGTCTGCAGTCAGGTGAAGGTCCGAGCTGAACGCCAACAGTAAAGATGCCATGCGATCATGTGATCCATGCGCGTGGGGCGCTCTGACGTTATAGTGGAGCGCCCCGGGTAAGTCCCAGAATTAGTAATGGCCACATTAGTGCCCCCAGTAAGAGTAATGCCCCCATTAGTGCCCCCCTTCTCTGCTTTTGCAAAAAAATAAAATAAAATTTGCATTCACCTGGCTGCGGTGAACATTCGCTGCTGACTGCAAGCTCAGGACCGGTGCTCCAACGTGATGACGTCTTGTAGGTCCTGTCCTGAGCTTCTAGTCAGCAGGGAGTGCTCTCCACAGCGTGAGCAAATGGAGGTGGAGGTACCGTAATTTTATTAATTTTTTTACTAGCACAAGTAGCGGTGGAGGTAAAGGCTGTACTATGGGCGTTCCATGATGGAAGCGCTCATTAGTAAGGGTACTTTCACACTTGCAGAAGGACGGATCCGACAGGCTGCTCACCCTGTCAGATCCATTTTGCCACTACTTCGCCGTGCCGCTGCTCTGTGCCCCTCGACTATAATGGGGATGGGGGCAGAGCTACGGCGCAGCACGGTGAGAGGCCGCCAGACTAAAAGTACTACATGTCCGACTTTTTCGTCTGGCGGCCTCACGCCGTGCACTGCCATGCTGCGCCGTAGCTCCACTCCCGCTATAGTCAATGGGGAGTGGCAGTCCGGCGAAATAGCGGCAGGACGGATCTGACAGGGTGAACAGCCTGTCGGATCCGTCCTGCCGCAAGTGTGAAAGTACCTTAACAGTCCTTACAGGAAAATTCTGGCACTGGCAAGGGAACTAAAATACCAGCCTTGCTGGTGAACTACTGGCCGGGTGGCAACCCAAGCCACAGAACAGACATATGATAGTTTTGTTCCGCATCCAATTCCCATTATTGGGGGATTGGATGCGGCCCCTTAATTACAATGGGGCCCCAAGAGATGCAGACGGCACACTGTGTGCTGTCTGCATCTTTTTCCGCTCCATTGAAACTAAGGGGTCCGCATCCAATGCCCCAATAATGGGAATTGGATGCGGAACAAAACTACCATGGTTTGATGGGGCTTAATCACTTTATTTAATCAGGTTACCTAAAGAAGGTGGCCCAGGGGAGATGGGAACATGACACTGGAGTCAGTGACGTGTTTCCGCCTCTCTGTAGCCCTCTCCACGCACCCCTTACTTTCCAAATGTGACATTTATTTCATTGGTGGCAGTGGTGATGTCCCTCCTCTCTCCAGCAGCACGTAAGTGTCCTTTGGAGCTTGAAGCTCCCTTACGTGCTGCCGCTGCTGCAGGGGAGGAGGGACCTGTGAGCGCACTGAGGGAGAAAGCGCTGGTGCCTGCATGTGGAGGGAGCCGTCTCTCACTGCGCCCCTGGGAAGGAGGAAGTTTGCTGGTAAGCTCCGCCTCTTGCACGTACCAGAGTGTGCAGGAGGAGGAGCGCTATATGTGGAGGGAGCCGGCCTGTCTCACTGCGCTCTGGGACAGGAGGAAGTGCGTCGGTAAGCTCCTCCTCCTGCACGGCACAGTGTGCAGGAGATAGTGATGGGAAGTTCGGATCTTTTAGGTGAATCGGTTCATTTGAATCAGCTCATTCGGATCAGAATCGGATCTTCGGTTCACTTGGCGAGTCAGACTGCTGAGCTGACTCGCAAGTGAACTGAAGACTCTAGGTGCCGGTGCGCATGCGCAGCTGCTGACTCAGTCAGTGACACTGCAGTGAGTCGGCTCTTCAGCTCTCTGAAGTTGAACTCGTCTCTGATTAGTATTGAGTGAGTCAGGAAGAGTGATTTTTTTATAGTAAAGGGAAGCTGAGGCTGACGTTGGACAGGCAGACAGGAGGAAGCTGTCACTGTGGTGTGCAATGTGAATTGTTGTCTGTTGTGCATTGTTCCCCACAGTGACAACAGTCTGACACTGACAGTAGTACAACCAACCAAGTGATGTGAAATGTGAATGCACAGGGAAAACTATGTGCTGAACTGTGTCATCTGTCCCTTCTCTTATCTCTCTGCTCCTGTCCCTTAATCTTATCACTGCTGCAACAAGAGCCGACAGCCTCAGTGTGACCTGTTCTACAGTCTGACTCTCGGCTCTTTTAACTCAATGAATCGAATGAGTCACTAACTGAGTCGGATCTTTAGGTTCTTTTGACTCATTCGATTCATTTAGACTCCCTGACCCTGCACTACTCCGAGGACTCGAGTCAGAGCTGCTAGTGTGCTGTGCTGGCCTCGCCCCCTCAGCTCTGGTCGGTGATTGGTTGGTGGGCGGGGAGGGGTGGGGCTGGCAGAAGCAGCTTCCACTCTAAGATCATATTACTGACTCCTCCCAGTCCCTCCCTCAGGCTCCTGCTGCCGGCGTGAGGTGAGCTGAGCGTCTCTGTCAGCATTGCTGTGTGCTGTGACTGAGCTGAGCCGGTTCAAACGGATCGGATCACTCTGAACTGAATCGATTGGAGGAGCGCTCTGAAGGATGGCCGGGGTCCGGACAACTGGCGGCTGCAGTCCGTATTTGGACCGCGGTCCGCCAGTTGAGTACCCCTGATCTAGAGAATATTAAGATCCCTGAATTTGACCAACAAGATATTGACTGGCTGAATAGACCTATTCAACTGACCGAGCTACAGACTACGTTGCAATCTATCAAGGGTAATACATCCCCAGGGGTGGATGGCTTCCCATTCGAATTATACCGGAAACATGAGGGAATCATCCTTCCCCAAATGTTGGAGGTACTAAACCAATCTTGGATAATGGGTTCCCTACCACCCTCATGGATGGAAGCAACCATCTCACTAATCCCCAAAAGAGGGAAAGATCCGCTGTCGGTGACTTCCTACCGCCCCATCTCTCTGTTAAACACAGACTATAAAATTCTCGCTAAATTGTTAGCCAATAGATTAAAAACTGTCATCCACAAAGTCATCCATGCAGATCAAACTGGGTTCATTCCCAAAAGGAATATACAGGACAACGTAAGGAGGGCCTTCCTGAACATCCAGATGGGGGAGGGGGGGGACTGCTCCATCCTGTCCCTGGACGCCGCTAAGGCCTTTGACAGGGTGGAGTGGCCCTTCCTCTGGAGGGTAATGTCGCGGGTGAAAATAGGCGAATATTTCTCCAGATGGGTTCGCATTTTGTATCAAAACCCGGTATCTAGGGTCCGAATTAATGGTGAATACTCTGCCCCCTTTCCCCTGACCCGAGGAACACGCCAGGGTTGTCCCCTCTCCCCCTTGCTCTTCTCGCTGTTTCTGGAGCCAATTGCATGCAAAATTAGAACAGACGGCGAAATATCGGGCTTTGGGTGCGAGGGAGAAGCTGACAAAATAAGTTTATACGCGGACGATATGTTGCTTTTTCTGGGGAGGGGGTATATGAACTTACCCAGGGTTATGGAAAGTCTGGATGAGTTTGGATGCCTATCTGGATATGAGATAAACTGGGAGAAATCAAAATTTCTCCCATTAAGACGTCCGGTCCCACTGGGCCATAATTTTCGGGTTAGTATACTGACCCCAGCAGATTCTTTACTATATCTGGGTATCCAGATAGGGACCAAACTGGAACATTATACGAAACTGAACATACTCCCAATAATAGATAGAGTTAAGGAAAAAATTAGAACATGGCTTAAACTCCCCTTGTCACAAATTAACTGCATAGCACTAATAAAAATGACAACACTACCAATGTTACTATATGTATTTAATGCTAGCCCGATTACGATAGAAGATAAGTTTTTTAATAAGTTAGAGACTCTCTTCAATGAACTGATATGGGGCCGCAAGCGAGTTAGAATTAAGATACGGTATCTGTATAAAGAAGAGGGGGGAATGTCCATCCCTTTTCTAAAAGGATATTATTTAGCTGCCCAATTGAGATGGTGTGTGAGGAATCGAAAGAATAAATGCATTGGGTCTCTTTTTGGGGAGCACTGTAGACCATGGTCGGACCTTTTTCACATTCTCGAAACTGGGATTTTTAAGAAGAAAACAATAACAAATCCGTTTAGTAGAATGCTTGGTTACATCTGGCAACAAATTAGAGACATGGTGGGCGCATCTGAAGCAGTTCAGTACACCCCATTGTGGGGGAACGCACATTTACCACAAGTTATGCAATTGGGTGACGTTGAATATTGGGAAAAGTATGGGATATATTTAATCGCACAAGTTTTTTATGAAGGACAGATTAAGCCCCTAAATGAAATTTTTATCAGACACTAAATTGGGATTTATAGATAAATTTCGATATGAACAACTACGTCACGCTATATATTACACGGAGAATAAGAATTACTTAAATATAGTAAGGAACACTTTTTTAGATCTTTGTCAAGATATGACAGTCAATACTTCTATATCACACATCTACGCTAAGTTAAAATATGAATACACGAAAATGATCACATTTAGGGGTGAGGTTAAATGGGAAAGAGACCTACAAAAGGGGGAACCCATTTTGTGGAACATTGTGTACAGAAACATTAAAAGATCAACTGTGTCACCCGCCCATGCATGGATTCTTTTGAAAATCTTACACAGTCTCTATTATACACCAGCATTACTGCATATTATTTATAAAGACAGGAAACAGAATTGCTATAAATGTAATAAAGATATAGGAGATTATAAACATCTGCTTTGGGAATGCCCAGGGATAAATGAATATTGGATTAAAATATTCCGGAAACTGCAGGATTGCTCCTCTATGAAGTATCAGGCATGTATTGACTACGCTATCCTGGGAACATTCCCAGAGATCGATAAAAATAAAACTGAGCAGATCCTTTGGTTTCGGGGCATTGCACTGGCTAAAATAATAATTGTTAAACACTGGGGCACCATGAAATATCCTAGTTTTCAGGAGTGGATGGAGCGGATGAATAGGGTTAAGCAGTATGAATATATTCTAGCTCAAACAGCGGGGAAAAAGGCGGCCTGGTTGCGGATTTGGGGTAACTGGAAACAATGACAGTAGATGTAGATACGGCAGCTCCGCGGAAAGAAAAGGGGGGTGGAGGGAGGGATAGGGAGGCTAAAAAATAAAGAAAAAACAAAAGGGAAATTTTGTATAAGACAAGATGAATTTATTATTGTATTCTATTCTACTGTTTTGCGACATTGAAATGGAAAACTGTCGATTTTTTATCTTTTGGAAAATAAAATATATTTAAAAAAAAAAAAAGGTTCTTTATTGCACATTGCTATTTTAACGGTTTAATAGGGTCAAAATAGGTGACAGATTCCCTTTAAATATTATTTTATAATAAATATATTCACAAATACCTTTCATTACTTAGAATGGCTTGTTTTGTCTAGGGAGCAATTATTAAGAGAAATAAAATGGCCGCCGTCCGACTAGTACACACAAAACATTCCCTAATCACACAGGAGGACAAGTTACTTCACCACAATGAGCCATAGTGCTGCCTCCTCCTCCTCTCTGCTCTGTCTGTCAGTAAGCATGATCCTGAATACAGGTGAATCTCTGTGGGAATGGCGAAGGTGAGGAGACATGAGAGGAGGGTGAGGTGTGGATAATGAGCAGCAGCACTTGTATGCAGTCTCCATTACCACAGTCCCACATTACCACAGCTGTCCATCCTCCCTGTACTTCACGTCTCTTCATGAACTAAATTTCCCAGAGATTTAGCTAAAGTTTTTATCATCTGTATTCAGGATTATAATCCCTGACAAGTAGAGAGGAGGAGGAGGTAGCTCTTTACCTCAGGGTTGTAAAGTAACTTGTCCTCATGTGTGATCAGGGCAGGTTTTGTGTGAACTGATGGGACAGCGGCCATTTTGTTTCCCCTGATGATTGCTCCTCAGACAAAACAAGCCATTATAAATAATGAAAGGTATTTGAGAATATATTTATAATAAAGTAATATTTAAGCATTTTCATTTTCTTAATTCCCGGAGAACCCTTTAATAAAAATGTTAAAAAAATACTCTTTTTCACTCCCCTAGATAGTTTTAGAATAATATTATAATTTTAAATACGAGTGTATACAAAAAGGGTAAGCAAAGTAGCTTACTTGTTCCTGGTAATTCAAAGGCAAACAAATGCAGCTGGTGATTTTCGCCTAATTGTGTTCGCTATACTCCTCCTATGATCTTTTGCCAGTCTTCCCTCATTACCTTTTTCCACACACAGCTACAGTACAATATAATTCTCCCAAGCTTCCCTATCAGTTGTTTGCTTAGTTTTCTTGTCCTATCAGATTTCCATTTAAAATATTCAAACAGTCTCTCAATGTCCACGTCTTCAAATATGCATATTTCCCATTCTTTCTCAGGTATTCACCGTAAATAATTCATCTCTTCTAGATGTCGAGTGCACAAAGTTCCTAGTACATACAGTGGTAAATGTATCATTAGGGTAATTTTTGAAGCTAGTTTTCCTTGAATGTGTGCTCGTCTATGTTATACCAAATTATTCCCACTGAGCTTTTACGTTTATCCCTGTGAGTTCATCCCCTAAGGTGACTGTACACATTAGATACAAGAAGGTTGATGGTTGAACCACCATTGAATTACCAATGGCCCGATGAACAATTGTTACGCCGAAGCAGGATTACACAATTTGGTCTATACTGGCCATTACAGTCATTCAAACTGGCCATACAAGGTTAGTGACACCGGGCAAAGGACAAATAATCTTGTTGGGAACATTCTTTTAGCAAAAGATCATTTGTGAACTAATGACTGTCAGGGAAAGTTTTAACTAGCTGACTTTGACACAGTTGACTAAAATGATTCATTATTAAATTTAACATGACAAATGGTTATTTTGGTTGAAATTGTCTATTTTGGTCAGCTTTACAATAATGTGATTGTGCAACCTACGGCTAACCAAAGATGATCACGGTTACCAACAGACAGATGATGAATTCACTAGGTTACTAAAGGATTTGACAATGGCTAGACCAGGGAGTGCAGTCAAGCAACAGTTGACATGAACACAGGCTGGAGATATGTACATAGAGCAGAAGCAGGAGAAGAGACAGAGACATATTGCTGCAATAGTAAGGGTCAAGGCAGGGAAGGGAACTATTGCAGTCTATGGTATGCGAGATCTAATGATTGCATGTTCAAACCATCTAGTAACCTAGGTGTTTGGTGTTCTAAGTGGTACTCTCCTGGTAGACCCTCCAGTCCCTGGAAATTGTCTCTATATTCAGTTGTGATTGTGTCATTATTACATTATTTTCTGCATTTAGTGCAAGCAGTCCCATTTTCTGGTATCTATCTGCAGAGAGAAGTTGTGTTTAAAGGTAGATTTTATCTGTGTATTGTAAGAGAGTGTCTGGAGTGGTAGTGGATGAAATATACGTGCCACCGGGGGTCGTGGCCCCGGTGGAGTAAGAGCCGGGTCTTTTGTGTTTTGTCAGCAGTGAGTGCTGTCACACAGCGATCCGGGCTGGCTCTTACTGGGGACAGGCAAATAGCAGGGTGGGTGTCTGTTCCCCTGTTGGTATCAGTCTACACTGATCCTGGCAGGTTGGTTATCTCTGGCCTTAGTTGGGTAGGGAAGGAGTTAATCCTTCACTATGCTCGGTGGGTGTGGTCTGCCTGCTACACCCAGGGCTGTGAATATAGGTTTGATGCTCACTGACTGTGGGGCTGATGAAGTGTGGTCTCCTGTCTCACTGCAGGGAGCTGTACGGGAGGCTGACCGCACAGTCGGACTGAGCTCTGTAGTCCGCTCGTCTAACAAAGATTGCGTAATTGCTGCAGGCTCAGCGAAGGACCAAAAGAAGGGATCCTGTGGCCAGAGCCAATCCCTTGTCCAGGCCGACACGTGGCCTGTCTAACTTGCACGAACTTGGACAAACCCACCCCACAACAAGGTGTAGTTCTGATCACGGATGTGAGAGACTGTGTGAACAGGCACCAAGACGCCTGCAGCGTTTGGGGCTCCGTTGTGGGAGGTGGGGTTTATGAACATTGCTGTTGTGTGAATTGCACAGTTTTGAGGTGATGCACTGGAGTGAATAAAAGAGCACGGTTTGGACACAAAGCCTGTCTCCTGAGCCTCTATACTGCCACCGCTACCACCTGCCTACTAGAGCGATCCCCACAGTATGTACTAGTGAGGTTACAGTGATCCAAAGGTATCATATAGAAGTGCTGTGCCAATCAGTTGTCACTTGTTTTCCTGCTTTTCTGCCAATGCTGATTTCTAGTGGCACAAAGCACTGTGCTTCTGGAGTGTTGACTGATCCTATTCCCAATTAACAATTCTGAATACTTATTCGTCTAAACTTTCAATCTGTTCAGTCATATTATGTATTTTGGCTTTTGTTTTCTGCCTTAAGACCCTGGAAAATGGTTTTGCTTTTTGTATTTACTACATGTATTTCAATATGTAAGGCAGTGTTCTCTGCCCCAGGGCTGGCTGCTCTGCATCTGATGTTGGCAGCAGACTGTGCTCTTGTTTTTACCTTCTTTTCTTTCATGGGCTTGTCTTTTTTCGTGTTTTTGCAGGATAAGTTACAGCTAGCTTTTACTATCTTGCATTTCTGTAAAGTCATAGGTTCTACAGATGTCAATGGCTTTCTGTAGGTTCAGGTCTTATCTGGTACTCTGAGCATTCTCTTTCTAGCATTCATTTCTTTTGATTGCAGAATTATTCAGTCTCTGATAAGTGATCATGTGACACTCCAAAATTACATGTTACTCAGGGGCATAGCTAGAACTGACTGGGCCCCACAGCAAATTTTTTACAGGGCCCTCCTCACTTACTTGAAATAAAAACTATGAAAAAAAAAAAATTTGTCTTTGTATTGCTATTTTCTGACAGCTAAAAAAAAAAAAATTCGGCATAAAGAGCTGAAGATTGGTACCATTGTTAAGGCACATACAATTTTTGATCACTCACTAATATTACATTTTTTGGGTTCACACAGTAACCAAAAAAATTGTTGAATCGTGTTCTGATTGTTTTCAGTCACAGTGTACACCGTGCATGAAAATTATTTATATTTTTTAATAGTGAAGACACTTTTGGACATGGCAATGCTTTTTATTTATCTTTATTTAAAACATTGGGAAAGTGAGGTGATTGGAATTTTCATCCCAACCTCTGACCACTCCTTCCTCGTGTACTATAGCATGCAGTACATGGCAGCCTCCCCTCTCTGCCTCCGCTGCTCCACCATGTACTAGTGCTTATTATGGCAAACATATGCACGGAACCGATGCCAGCTCAGGAGGCTGGCAGAGGAAGGAGTGGGCATAGGTTGCGATGGGGCTAAATGGCAGCTGCATGCTGAAGGCTTCAGCATACAGCTGCCAGGTGGCCATCCCAGCCTCTGCCAGCCTCCTGTACTATAACAGATGCATGCTTTTTATTATATAGAAGGCTGGTGGGACTGTGATGGCAGCCTGTGGCAGCTAGATGCTGCAGCCTGCACACTCAGAACTTTGCCTGCTGCTATACCTGGCCTTTCCTCCTGTCACAGACTGGGAGAGGAGGAAAGGGTCAACCACTTGGACTCTGCCCTGCCCTCATCCTTCCTCATGCCCAAAGAGGCGCAGAGCCACTGTGCACTAGTGCAGCAGCAGGCAAGGCAGGGGGGCCCAGGGACATACCTGAAAAAACTAGTGCTGTGCGTGCCTGCTGTGAGTCCCACCGCCCTCTGCTGTCTTGCTGCTGCTCCTCTCTCCTGCTTATCCAACTCGCCGTGCTCCTTGAGGAGGACTTCACTTGGTGGGCGGGCGGGCTGCCACTGCGCTGCCATTTGCATAGCGCGCTGCTGACTTGTTCTCTGGCTGGCAGCGTGCTATTCAGGCAGGTAGAAGAGGCAGCTCAGCTCATTATCATGTATGGGGGCGGGCGGAGCGAGCCTGTTTTAATTAATGTGATGCAGAGCAGATGGGCATGGTGAGCGGTCCCCTATGTGACCACACCTAATGTGGTCTGAAAATTTAAAATTATGTACACACAGTAAGTGTGTGTTAGACAGTGCTCCAGTGCCCCTTGTCAGCCGCTTCCCCTGCTTCCCCAGTAGTTACACCACTGATGTTGGTGCAAGCTGCATCATCTTTGTAACCTACCTAGAGGCAGAGTGGTCATAGACTCTACAATGAAGGTTCCAGGTGGACCAAGCCCTCATCAGGGTTGCTGGCCAGCTACATAACATTCGGATGCTCCCAGCGTTAAGTTACAGTGGGACCACCTGGTACACATGTGCCTGACCAGCAGCCACAGGTGCCCCCTGGTGTTGCCGTCCTCGGGAGCCGATTACTCATTGATCTGCCATTTACTCTTATAAGCCTCAGACTTCTAGACCCGAAGCCCAAGAGACAATAAAATAGCGCTGGCAGTCGTGAGGCAGTAACATTATTGTGACTGCCTGCTGGGAGCACTATAGTGGGCAGTATTCGGGTCATTATAGAGACATGTTTAATACAGGTACATTATAGGGCATTAATTGGGCACTATAATTGGGGGATAGTAGGGGAGTTATTATTGGTAGAGGCACCATCGAGGGCATTATTATTGCTAGGAGCACTATAGGGGGCATTATTATTGCTGGGGGCATTATTAATATTGGGGCACTATGGTGAAAATATTATTGCTAGCAGAACAATTGGGGGAATTGTTATTGCTGGAGGTGCTATGGGACATCAATACTTGGGGAACTATAGGGACATTATTATTACTGAGGGCATAATAAGGGGCATTATTAATATGGGGCCACTATAGGGGGCATTAGTAATACTAAGAGACACAATTTTTTCAGCATTATAGTTTTTGGGTGCATTGAGCAGCACAGTGGGCACAATGAAAGAAGTTCAAAAAAACTTCAAATCAATATACTCATCACTAAGGCTGGTAGATATGCAGGCAGTCTCTTCCTATCACTGAATGTAATGTTGCCATCCTTACCTGGTTGTCTTTATGAAGTGTGCTGGCCTGTAAAGGAGGCATGGTAGCTGGAGAAAAGGGGAGGGGTGGTGGTGGCAAGGAGGGTGCTTGTAGTCGTCAAGGTAGCTAATCTCTCTCCCTCTAGCACTCCCTGCGGGTGCAGTGTTGGGAGGGAGCACCTTTTCTTCCCTTGGGCACACCCTGGATTTTGGGAGCTCCTTTGCAATGGTGGATGGATGTCCTTTATGTTAGGTAGATGGGTGCAAGGCGGGAGTGCAGATGGAAGGGCCAGCAGGTGGAGTCAAAGACCAGAAGTTGTTTGCAACCCATTTGCTTTGTGCTTCTTATTAATAAATTACTAGAGCAACAATTGGTGTTATTAGGACTTTAGTGAATTCTAAAACACCAGAGCCCATCCCACTTTTGTCATAAGTACTAGTCCTAGGTACTACTACTCCTAGCATCCACTATGTACTTATACTACCTGCAGTCCCTCCCTATGTACTTTTGCATAGCGACTGCAGGTAGTATAAGTACATAGTGGATGCCAGGAGTAGTAGTCATACGTACAAGAAGATGATTATCACTGGCACACAGCCCGCCAGGGGCCGGTGTGGTGTATGGAATAGATTTTAGGAACCGGGAGATGGGAAAAGATGCTTGGTCGGTCCTCTTACTTCCAATTTGGGGCACTGCGCGTGCACCGTGCAATGTACTGTGCAATCCCAATATGAGTGGTATGTTAAGTAGTACTATTCCTATCAGTTTAATCCCTGTTACGTCCCCTATCAGGGGACGTGTATGGAATAGATTTTAGGAACCGGGAGATAGAAAAAGATGCTTGGTTGGTCCTCTTACTTCCAATTTGGGGCACGGCGCGTGCGCCGTGCAATGTACTGTGCCACCCGATATGAGTGGTATGTTATGTAGTACTATTCCTATCAGTTTAGCCCCTGTTACATCCCCTATCAGGGGACCTGTATGGAATAGAGTTTAGACAACCGCAAAGAGTTGTCAATAGTTGACACACTCATGACATAAATTTTATTCCTCTATGCGTCAATCTTGGTGTAGTGATGACTGTGCTTGTGCGCATGTTTGGGAGATTGCAGTCGATGGCGGTTTTTCAAAGCCTATGGTCATGCTGAGGTAGTTCAGTGATAGTTAAGGGACCCAATAAACAATGATTCTGCAGTGTGGGCCCATTGTTGGCCTAGTAGGCTTTAATAATTACCTTAGATGATCACAAAGAAAATTAATGTTTTTTCTATGCAAAATTATCCAGCCGATCGCTTTTGGTCTGTTCACAATGAAGCAACGACCTTATCTCATCTGGGGTGTGCCAACATTGCCATTGCCAACACACTCATAGAGGTGATCGCTTCATTGTGATACGCAAGCCCCTTCACCCTTCAACAAGGTAACGATCACGAAGGGGAATTGACACGTGTGTGCCTTTTTTTTTTTTCTTTTTTTTTTGCAGCCACAGTGCAGCACCAGAGGCCATAAAAATTAGGCATGTACACATGCCTGAAAAATTTGCTATTGTTGCAGCCGCTGTATGTTTTCTAGGCAGAAAGTGCACTAAAACATTGCGGCTTGAACCCTAGTTGGTGGCTGAGAAGTCACGCAAGTCATCCGGCATGCAGAGATTAAATACAGCAACTTGTGGACCATTTTATAGCCCAAGGCATCTCATCAGGCCTTTTTTAGTCAAATGCATCCCCCACTGTCAGTCCCTTCGGAATCCATGCCTCATTCATCTTAATAAAGGTGAGGTAATTAGACTTTTTTGACCTAGGCGACTTCTCTTCTCAGTGACAATACCTCCTGCTGCGCTGAAGGTCCTTTCTGATAGGACACTTGAAGCGGGGCAGGCCAGAAGTTCTATCGCAAATTGGGATAGCTCAGGCCACAGGTCACCCAGTAGTCAAGGGGTTAGTCTGCTACCTGTTGGTCGAGTCGTTTTCTGAGGGTGGACCCCGAAGGGGTGTGGCGATGCGTAGGACTTAAAAAGCTCTGCATGTCCTACATCAACAACATGTCTGTAAAGAGTCCTGTCCCGGCCATGACTTCCTTTTCAACAATAGAGTACTGGTTGGGGATTGCCTTTTGTGAAAAAAAAAAAATTGTCCGGGTACCTTCCACTGCGATGTCCCAGTAGCTACAAATTTTTTGAAGGCCTCAGACTCCACCAGCTTGTATGGTAAAAGCTGGCGGGCTAAGAGTTCCGACAAGCCAGCTGTCAGATGCCGGGCAAGGGGGTGACTCTGTGACATTGGCTTCTTACGCTCAAACATTTCCTTGACAGACACCTGACTGTGGGCAGATGAGCAGGAACTGCTGAAGGCGGAGTGGCGGATGGTTGAGAGGGGGCAAGGAGGACAGCAGTGGTTGACGTGGCTGAAGATGCTGGACCAGGAGGAGGATGGTGGCTTTGAGTTTGTGTGCCGCTTGTACTCATCATGTGTTGATCCCATAGGCGTTTGTGATGTGAGATCATGTGCCTTCGCAAAGCAGTTGTACCTAGGTGGGTGTTGGACTTCCCACGACTCAGTTTCTTTTGGCACAGGTTGCAAATGGCATCGCTGTTATCAGAGGCAGACACACAAAAAAATGCCACACTGCTGAGCTTTGCAATGACGGCATTCTGGTGGTGGCAACAGCATGCGTTGATTGGCGTGCTGTCTGGCTGACCCCGGGTGCCGATACATGCCGTCTGACTGTGCCACTAGCTCCTTGCGACGACCTCCCCCTGCTTCCAACTCGTCTCCTCCTTCTCTCTGTCTCCCCATCTGAACTTTCCCCCTGTTCTTCTTCTTTTCGAGCGGGCACCCACGCGACATCCACGGACACATCGTCATCATCAACCGCTTTACTTGTATCTGACAACTCAGCAAAGGAAGCAGCAGCGGGTACAACATCATCATCATCACACCGTACGCCCATGTGTGTAATGCTGCCTGACCGAGACATATCCCTGTTATCTACCTCCTCTGGCAATAATAGTTGCGCATCACTAATTTCTTCCAACTGATGTGTAAACAACTCCTCTGACAGATCAAGTGAAGCAGCTGTGGTGCTAGTGTTGGTGGTGGCGGCAGGCAGGTGAGTGGTAACTTGAGAGGTGCCCGAAGCTGAGCTGGAGGAGGATGGTGCCTCATGCTTCCGAGCGGAAGCTGTAGAAGATTGGGTGTCCTGTGTTAGCCAGTCAACTTTGTGAGTTCAAGGTACGTGGCCTCTGAACACTGGGCATTATTCTAGGGCCAGAGGAAATCACAGTACCACGACCACGACGGCCCCTGCGGGGTGGCCTGCCTCTGCCTGTTATTTTTTTTTCAATTAGTTGTACTATGCGTGCAAGCTACTGTGACACCAGATATGAGTGGTGGCACTGGCAATAGTGGGCACATTCCACGCTGTGGGCATGACACACACGCTTGGAGGCAACTGCAATTATATTACAGTGAAAAATTATTATATTTTTTTTTAAATGCAAGCTACTGTGACACCAGATATGAGTGGTGGCACTGGGCACTGGCAGTAGTGGGCACAGTACACGCTGTAGGCCTGACACACACGCTTGCAAGCAACTGCAATTATATTACAGTGAATTTTTTATTTTATTTTTTTAAATGCAAGCTACTGTGACACCAGATATGAGTGGTGCAACTGGGCACTGGCAATAGTGGGCACAGTACACGCTGTGGGCCTGACACACACGCTTGCAGGCAACTGCAATTATATTACAGTGAATTTTTTATTTTATTTTTTTAAATGCAAGCTACTGTGACACCAGATATGAGTGGGGCAACTGGGCACTGGCAATAGTGGGCACAGTACACGTTGTAGGCCTGACACACACGCTTGCAGGCAACTGCAATTATATTACAGTGAAAAAATAGTTGTTGATTTTTAAATGCAAGATACTGTGACACCAGATATGAGTGGTGGCACTGGGCACTGGCAGTAGTGCGCACAGTACACGCTGTGGGCCTGACACACACGCTTGCAGGCAACTGCAATTATATTACAGTGAAAAATGTATTTATGTTTTTTAAATGCAAGCTACTGTGACACCAGATATGAGTGGTGCAACTGGGCACTGGCAGTAGTGGGCACAGTACACGTTGTAGGCCTGACATACACGCTTGCAGACAACTGCAATTATATTATAGTGAAAAAATTGTTTTTTATTTTTAAATGCAAGCTACTGTGACACCAGATATGAGTGGTGCAACTGGGCACTGGCAGTAGTGGGCACAGTACACGTTGTAGGCCTGACACACACGCTTGCAGGCAACTGCAATTATATTACAGTGAAAAATATATATATTTTTTTTTTAAATGCAAGCTACTGTGACACCAGATATGAGTGGTGCAACTGGGCACTGGCAGTAGTGGGCACAGTACACGTTGTAGGCCTGACACACACGCTTGCAGGCAACTGCAATTATATTACAGTGAAAAAATTGTTGTTGTTTTTATAAATGCAAGCTACTGTGACACCAGATATGAGTGGTGGCACTGGCAGTAGTGGGCACAGTAAACGCTGTGGGCCTGACACACACGCTGGCAGGCAACTGCAATTAGATTACAGAGAGAAAAAAAAAAGCAGACTGATGTACTAGCCCTAAAAAGGGCTTTTTGGGGTGCTGTCAGGACGCTGTCCTTACAGCAGATCAGATGAGTCTTTGAGGACTGGAGTGGACACAGAACACTGGCCTAGCTAACGATTTCCCTATTAAATCAGCAGCAGCTGCACTGTCCCTGCTCTCACTAACACTGCAGCTTCCGAATAAATCTAAGATGGATGCTGTCCTTGCTTTTTGATAGGAGGTGGGAGGGTCTGGAAGGGAGGGTATGCTGCTGATTGGCTGGAATGTGTCTGCTGACTGTGAGGTACAGGGTGAAAGTTTGCTCAATGATGACGTATAGGGGCGGACTGACCGCACATGTTCGCCCGCCGCGGCGAAGGCAAACAAGCGATGTTCGCCGGCCAATAGTTCGGGACATCTCTATTTGTGTCCTGCCAGTCCACTCTTCCTGCATCGGAGCAGAAATATTCAGCAAAGGAGTCAAATTGTTTATTGTATAGCCTTTGCCCCTTGTCAGAATTTATGAAGACCATGGAATCATTGGTTTGGCCATAAGCCCCAACATCGATTGCCACAAAACGGTGCTGGGCATCAGCTATGGCCATTAATATAATTGAAAAATCTTTTTTTTAGTTAAAGAACTCAGAACCAGTGCCTTGGGGCTTGATAATACGTATATGTTTACCCTCTACTGCCCCAAGACAGTTTGGAAACTGGCACATCTCCCAAAAATTTTCTGAAATTTCGATCCACTGTTGCCTATTTGGATGCGGGATAAATCCTGCATGCAACTGCTCCCACAAAACACGGTACATATCCTTAAAGGGGTTGTCCAAGTTCTGTGATTATTAGTAAATAGGCTGCTTTTCACTAACAGCATATATATATGTGGGTTCTACCTTTATTTCTTTATTCTAATGCCCACATTCCTTAGACTGGATTTGCGGACCGGAAGTGTTATTTTTTGTTCAGCTGGTGACATACTGGCCTCCTTACTGGTGTGCTAAGCCTAGTCTTCCGCTTAGCAAAGAACCCAGTGACGTCACCGGCACAGATTGGCGTTCTGGAGCGCTCAAGGAGGCTGTTTTGTAGGAGGGAACTGGCATCGCTAGAGAACACCCCTCTGTGCCAGTTACGTCACCGGGCACATAGGGGCATTATTTTGGACTGAAGGAGGTTGATTTGGAGGCAGGGAAGGCTGCTGTTTAGCATAGTGCATGCCTATCATCTGCATGTATACTCAATGTGGCCGCATGGATTCTGCATATTCAAGTGCTGTAGGCACGCCTCCCATGTCCTGTAGGCACGCCTCCCATGGTTGGGATTGAGACGTCAATCTACAGAGTCGCACTGCCTTGCGGGACCCTGACCTATACTTAATAAGTTTCCATGCACTTTGATCATCTGCCCATATTTAGAGGAGTCTGTGGGCTGGTATGTGTATCCGCATTGGGCTGCTTTAACACTAGCGTTCGGGGTTCCGCTTGTGGATTCCGTTTCGGGGCTCTCGTGGGCGGCCCCGAACGGATCCGTGGAGCCCCAGTGCATTCTGAGCGGATGCGGATCCGCTCGGAGTGCATCGGGTTGGCTTCGCCTGGCCTCCGTTCCGCTCAGCTTGCAGTGTTCGGGTGTCCGCCTGGCCGTGTGGAGCCAGACGGATCCGTCCGGACTTGCAGTGTGGGTCGGTGGGTGCGGATCCGTTTGAAGTTGACACAATGTGGTGCGATTTTGAGCGGGTCCATCCCCCATTGACTTTCGGTGTGGGGTCTGGACGGGTCCGTCTGACTAATTTGCACACTTGGAATTTTTCTGAGCTATGGTGCAGACGGATCCGTTTTGAGCGGATCCCAACGTCTGCATTGTGGGAGCGGATCCGTCAGTGCAGACACCAGACGGATCCACTCTGAATGCAGGTGTGAAAGCGGCCTTAAATGTGCCGCCGCGATCGTGACCGCTCCGTTACTAAGGCTTGCCTGCGTTGCCGGGGTGGGGCGTCCACCACTGCTTGTGGTGTTGCAGTGGGGGTGTTGCCTTGGCGGCGCCCTTGACATTGCGGTCACGTGCTGTGTTACGCGATCGCCGCATCACTATTCCTCCGCCCCTTGGAGTTTGAGGCCTCATGTTTTGTTGGTGCCGCTGTCACTCAGACGTTTGGCCGCACCTACTGCACTGCCCCCGGTTCCTCCTCCATATGACTACATGGGCTACTGATTGGCTTTCCTGGCATGGTCAGGGCGTGTCTTATGATGCACCTCTGACACTGCGGTCATGTGCTTGCTCACATGCTCGCTTTGTCAGCTTAGTCCTGCCCCCATTAGTACTGGGGCTCCAATTCCATTGGTGCTGACGTCATTCAGGTCCTGCAATCTTAATTATCTTCCACACACCTGTGTGGGCACTATATAGGGGAGATGTTTTTATGTGTTTCCGTATCCCCGGAAGAAGCCAGATCTACTGGGTCAGGAGTTGGCCGAGAGATCTTTGCACCATTCAAGGTATGTTTAATGTGTTCCTTCCATCTTAAACCTCAGTCTCCACAATCTGTTGCATTATGTTTGGGGCGTTGCTTCTATGAGACTCGAGGTATGCTCTTTCAGCTAGTATTCTTTTTCCCTGTATTTTTTTGCACTGATCTCCAGGCCTCTCCTTGGGTCCTGCTCCTCATCTGTGTGTCCCGCCTCGTGCTGCCTGTTTTATAATACATGTATGTACTGTTTATATATATTTACAATAAAGCTTTTTGGATTTTCATACATACGAAAGTTAGTTTCATTTATTTTTTGGTGATTATTATGACTCCTTGGGGGTCCGATGTTTTGATATCATTCTGTCCGGTTAATATTGGTTGACCATAAGGCAGTGCGGCAGGAAATTACATAGAGGGAGCGCTGCAATGTAAACAATACCGAGCGCAGCTTCGGGGACCCGGAGGAGTGAAAAAAAAAAAACTGGGAACCTTCAGGGGGACCTTACAGATACATTTAACGGTGAATACTAATGTTAGTTAAAAAGAATGTGATCCCGGACAACCCCTTTAACAATCAAGGAAACTTCCGAGACAAAACTGGTAAGGAAGGGACATCAAACTTTCTCCTGTTGCCAGAAATCTATCAGGAGAAAATAAAAAAAAATGAGTGTAAATAAAGATGAGCAAATATGAAAAAAAAAAAATGCACAAAAAAACACAAGCTATATTATTTGGATGGCCTTGTTTGGGACCTTAAACTGGACATACCACCGTTAAATGCTCAAATGCTTTCTTTTGTTGTGTGGTCATTTTCACAGGGCAAAGGATATTTTTTGGAAATCCAGTGATGGAACGGGCTCTCCATGGAGAACGATAGGCGTATGCTTCTGGCTAGCATTAGTCACAGTGCTGTCAACGTCTCTAATGGTCGTGATAGGGGTAAATCCTGACTAATGGAGCCAGTGAAGACACAGTGAACAATACTAATGCAGAGCCTCTAAAGCCCTTGGCCTGCGCAATCAAGAGCTGCACTAGGTACAGTATCAAATAAAGAAAATTAGTACCATGGGGTATGGAAATATGTCAAGTTTCAGCTTTGAACCCACAAAAGCTACGTTAAAAAATTATACAAAAATAACAGTTAAAATCAAAATATAAAAAAATAAAGAACATACCTTATGGTAAGAATTAAAGGGTTTCTATCACTTCATATCACATATTTAGGTGTCAGACACTAGCGATCCGCTAGTGTCTGCTCTAACAAACCATCCTAATATGATAGGTTTTGGGGCAGCCGTTTTGCTAAAATAAGAACTTATATCTATATGCTAATGAGCCTCTAGGTGCTATGGGGGCGTCATTAGCACCTAGAGGCTCCGTCTACCTTCCTAAACTGTCGCCGCCCAGCGCGTCCCTCCAGCCCGCCCATCTCCTGCTGAATGCGATCCTCTCCGTGCGCGTCTCTGTTCTGCGCATGCGCAGTGAATGTCTGACCGCTTCCCTGCTCAGACATCTCCACTGCGCCTGCGCCGATGACATCATAGTGCTCCGAGGAACAGGCGCAGTGGAGCTGTCTGAGCAGGGAAGCGGTCAGGCATTCACTGCGCATGCGCAGAACAGAGACGCGCACGGAGAGGATCGCAGATCATCGCATTCAGCAGGAGATGGGCGGGCTGGAGGGACGCGCTGGGCGGCGACAGTTTAGGAAGGTAGACGGAGCCTCTAGGTGCTAATGACGCCCCCATAGCACCTAGAGGCTCATTAGCATATAGATATCAGTTCTTATTTTAGCAAAACGGCTGCCCCAAAACCTATCATATTAGGATGGTTTGTTAGAGCAGACACTAGCGGATCGCTAGTGTCTGACACCTAAATATGTGATATGAAGTGATAGAAACCCTTTAAGCGTTCTGCAGGTGAAACACTTTGACGAAAAGTGGTGTCCTGTCTTTCGATGCGATGAGACACCCTTTGTAGCAGATCATCAAAACTGTCGACGCTCATCCGTAAAGTAGTTATGAAACTTGTCCAGATAATTCCACAGTTTGTGAAACAGAACTTCAAATGCTCCTCTTCTCATTCTGGCAGAAGTAATGGGATGCACCCAATAGCGACGGCGCCGTCTGGCTCGAAGAAGTCTTCTCCAGCGGGAAACAAGGATTAGAACCGGAAATCCAAAGCGAATGTGGTCCGGCATCATCTTTGCTATCTTCTGAGGCATCATCTGAGGGGTATGTGACCTTCGTTTGTCTTTTATAGCCACTGTACAATTTGCATGTGAAATTGGTTCTTTTGATGTTTGAAATTTTAAATACCGGATCCGTTATTCCATCTGAAACCGGATGAGATGGATCCATTATTTCACCGGATCCGGTAAAAAAGATCTCTGTTTACATACGGTTTGCCCACAATAGAATAACAGATCCAGGGGGGGGGGGTAAAAAACTATCCGTTTACATGCGGTTTGACGGACCCGGCAGACATTTCCGGCAACAGAACTGCCTGCCTGAATCCAACAACGCTAGTGTGAAAATACCCTAAACGTTAACACATAGATAACTGAATATCCATCTTATCTCCCCAAATAAAAAGATGAGCAATTGAAATCCAAGGGCCAGTCTTTATCTCTTCTGACATTTGCCATCAGGGAAAAGTCAGGAGTTTCCCCATACACAATAGATAGTTGGCCAAACCCACTAAAATCAGTGGGTTCGACTGAAGTTTTTCTTATATGAATGGTTAGCTTAACAAGTAAATATATATTTGTAGAATTCATATGCCAACTTCAAAATCTCCTGGCATCTTAATATGTTTGATATTTATATCCCCCTGCAAAAAAAGCTAATCAATCTAAGAGAACAAACTCAAGAACTTTGACAGCATTCTCACTAGCCAAAAAAATATCAAAGTAGGCAAATATTGTTTACAAAGAATGACCTGTATCTCTAGTCATTTGTTCCTATAATCAGCAATTTACAAAACTTAGATATAATGCAACATGGCAGCAAATAAAAAATTCCATTACAAGAAGTCAACATGTACGCAAAAAGTATACAAATGCACCACAATACCCTTGTCCCAATAAATATTTAATTTCCCTCTCAGAGTACAAAGCACATAAATATACAGCAGAGGTCAGCTGGAGATGTGATGAAGAAGAAAAGGGATGTTTGTAAATCAGAGTGCTTCCATATCGTGTTTTGCAGATTTTACATCAAATTGGCCATTGGTATGAAGAATGAGAGGATACTTTAATTGTAAGCTTACTAAACACTTCTGCTTGCTTTACAATTGGTGACACATTGCAGATTCACGAATCATTCTGCAAACATGAAATTATCAAGCTGCATGGTTTTCCACAAGACCATTATTTTTTGTGACTGAGATAAATGTAGAGATCCATTAATGTAAATGCATTTCAGAAGCTCTGTACCATTATGGAGACTGGTTGTGAGAGTAATTGAGAATGACAGGCAGTGGTTACTTTTTTCATACTAGTGAATTTCAACTTAAAAGGAGAATTAACATTTAAATAGTGATGGATGAACATCGGTGAATGCGATCAAATATTCGCGAACCGCAAGTTCGTGGCGGGCCCCATCTATTTTAATGGCAGGTGAACCTGAAAAACCTTCAGGTCATATTTGCAGCCACCAAATACTTACTAGATGTGCACAAATAGTCCCACAACATGGACAGGGGCATACTAGAGGGGGATCAATGACAAAAATTCCCACAAAAAATATATATTTTAATCATAGGCCATTTTTATGCGTCTTAAAGGGAAATTCTCAAAAATGTGCCCTGCTGGAGCCTAGAAGGATTTTATTTTAGGCCACGGGAGTACGGGCCCTAAAAATTAGGCATTCATCTGACATAAAAGAAATTGTGATTATGTGGCTTGAGGTACATTATGCGGTCACTGAATAACAATTCTACTGTAGCCCACTGGAGTACAGGCCCCAAACATTAGGCATTCACCGGACAGAAAAGATCAAGTGATTATGTGGCTGGAGGTATATTAGACGGTCATTGGATATCAATTTTCCTGCAGGTCAGTGGAGTACAGACCCCAAACATTAGGCATTCACTGGACAGAAAAGGCCTTTTATGCCGCTGTACTTACCTAAGACAGGGACCATTATTTGTTCTGCGTTGTGGCGGATATGTGTGGGCTGGCATGAGGAAATTCAATTAAACATGGTCGTCACAAGTGTTGAATTCCTCCGAGATCCATGCCTCATTTATTTTTAGAAATGTGAGGTAGTGCACACTGTCGTGAGCTAGGCGAGTGCGTCTATCGGTCACAATCCCCCCTGCTGCGCTGAACGTCCTTTCGGACAGGGCACTCGACGATGGGCAAGCCAAGAGTTCCACGGCAAATTGTGCCAGCTCTGGCCACAGGACAAGCCTGCGCACCCAGTAGTCCAAGGGTTCCTTGCTTCTCAGAGCGTCCACATTGGTCGTTAACCCGATGTCAGACACCTGTCGGTTTAGGCGTTCCATGAGGCTGGATCCAGAGGGCGACCGTCGATGGGTTGGCTGCAAGAATGATCTCATATCCAAAGTGACCAACACATCTTCAAACTGCCCTCTTGCATGCGCGGTAGGATTGGTACCCGCAACTGTTTCTCTGTGGGTGGAAATTCCTTTGCCAGCGCCTGCAGCAGCAGAATGCAGCATCTCTCGCAGCAAGGCCTGGAAATGCTGCATTCTGACAGCCCTCTGTGATGCTGGTAACATGTCCGCCATTTTGTGTTTGTACCAGGGGTCTAAGTACGTTGCCACCCAGTACTGGTCCTTGCCTTTAATGCCCTTTATAGGGGGTCGCTCTTCAAACACTGGAGCATAAAGGCACCTATTTGCACTAAATTGGAAGCGGTCGAGCGCCTTGGCTCCTCCTCATCGCCCAGGAGAATGTCGTCCTCAGTCTCCTCCCCCCATCCACGGACAACACCAGGGATCCCCAAAAAGTTTAAAACCTGCTCTTCATACTCCTCCTCCCGCAGGCACCATCCTCCTCTAACTCCTCTTCAGATTCCTGCTGACTTGTCTCAGATGGAGTAGCCCCCCCCCCCCCCCCCCGGGAATTCATTCAGCATGGCAACTTCCTCATCTTCCAGCTCCTGCTCCTCGACGGCTTCATCAATGACACGACGCAATGCACTATCCAGAAAGAAGGTGTAAGGTACGATGACACTGATGACACCCTGGCTGCGACTGACCAGTTTGGTGGTTTCATCAAATGGCCGCAGAAGTCTGCATGCATCGCGCATGAGCGTTGGGCTTACTGTGACTTATGCGTTGACAGCACAGGCTGCAGATGGCAACACTATTATCAGCAGCTGACATGTTAAAAAAAAAAGCCCACACTGCGGAGCCATGTGCCAGCGTCCTGGGAGAGCAAGATGTGACCATGCATGGTGGATGGCTCACTACAGATACATTTGTAGTCTGCTTTTTGCCTCCTATGCACTGCGAGTTCTGCCTGCTTCTCCTCCTTCTCTGCTGCTCCATCTCTACCTCTGGACTCCCCTCCTCCTCCTCTCTTGTGGGCACCCACTGACGTCCATCGACACGTCATAATCGTCACATTCGGCACCACTGACATTAGAGATCTTGGAGTAGGCAGCAACAGCGGGGACCACCCTCTTTGGGCCGATCTGGGTAGTGTCGTCAGACTGCTGGGTGGTGTCTGTTGCTACCTCCTCTTCCTCATCTGATGCCAAGAAAGGCTACGCATCGGTATGGTCTGGGAATGGATGGGAAAATAATTCCTCTGACTTGAGTGGAGTACTATGGTGGTGGTGTCTTGTGGGGTGCACACAGCAGAGAGTGAGGAAGGTGCAGATTCAGAGGAAGCGGAAGGCTGAATGAGCCACTCAACCAACTCTGGTGCGCACTTTGAAATTATCGCACGCGCCTTCTCCAACTTCCCACTTAGGCTCCAGCCTGGTGCACCTGCCCGACCCCTAACATCCCTGTGGAACGGTCTGCCTCTTCCTCTGCCTGTCATTTTCTAAATGACCCTCTGCCTAAGTCCGTAGAGAAGAGCAGTATTTGTGGAAGAAGGTATATCGCAGCCCTCAATCAGTATTTGGCGGAAACCGGTATATAGCACCCCTCAATCAATATTTGGTGGAAACAGGTATATGGCACCCCTCAATCAGTATTTTGTGGAAGCAGGTTTATTGCACCCCTCAATCAGTATTTGGTGGACAAAGGTATATAGAAATAGCAGCCCTCAATCAGTAATTGGCGGAAAAAGGTGTATTGCACCAATCGTTGTTTGGTGGAAGAAGGTATATAGCAATAGCACCCCTTAATCAGTATTTAGTGGAAGAAGGTATATGGCACCCCTCAATCAGTATTTGGCAGAAACAGGTATATGGCACCCCTCAATTAGTATTTTGTGGAAGCAGGTGTATTGCACCCCTCAATCAGTATTTGGTGGAAGAAGGCATATAGCAATAGCACCCCTCAATTAGTATTTAGTTGAAGGTATATGGCACCCCTCAATCAATATTTGTCGGAAACCGGTATTTAGCACCCCTCAATCAGTATTTGGTGGAAACAGGTAATATAGCACCCCTTAATCAGGATTTGTGGCAGAAGGTATATGGCACCCCTAAATCAGTATTTGGTGGAAGAAGGTATATATAAATAGCACCCCTCAATTAGTATTTAGTGGAAGAAGGTATATGACACCCCTCAATCAGTATTTGGCGGAAAATGGTGTATTGCACCCCTCAATCAGTATTTTGTGGAAGAAGGTATATATCAATAGCACCCCTCAATCAGTATTTTGTGGAAGGTATATGGTACCCCGCAATCAGTATTTGGCGGAAACAGGTATATGGCACCCCTCAATCAGTATTTGGTGGAAGAAGGTATATCGCAGCCCTCAACCAGTTTTTTTGGGGGCAACAGGTATATCACACCCGTTGCAATTAGTTACTCCAATAGAGTTTGTCCCTCCTATCTAGCTGCGGTATCTCAGCAGAACCGCACACAACCTGATGCACAATACAAATACACAATAATATAATTTCTATGTTAGAAAGTATATTATAAGTATATCACACCCCTCTATATCACACATATAGATAGCACACATATACCAGTCCTTAAAAAGGACTTTTGTGGCCCTATTAGCTAGCGTTTGGTGTGCCTAACGGTCCCTGCTCCACACAGCAACCTCTCCCTACACTGGCAAAACACAATGTAAAATGCCAGCCAGATCGGGTTCTATTATAGGGTTGGGGGTGTGCCCATGTGCTGAAACATCTTAATTGGCTGTCCTGTCCCACCTGATGGATGCGTCATGGGTCAAAGTTCGGCGCTATGCAAAAAATTATGGCGCGTGCGAATATCGCCTTATGTTCGCATGTTTGGCGAAGGCAATCTCTACATTTAAACATGCTAAAGGATTAATACTTAGGCTCACAACTTATTTCTATTAAAGGGGATTTCCAGACTCCAGATATTGATAACCAATTCTTAGGATCTGTCATCACCATATTTGATTATTGGGGTCTGACACGCCCTACTCACTGTTCAGCTGTTACCCATCATTCCTGTGTTTCAACATTTGTAATAGGATTCGAGGTGTCCATGCTTTGCAGTTTTGTTCCAGTGCTGTGGGTCTTAAACTGGGCAATTGCCCAGGGCCCCGATCCTCTAAGGGTCCCCCTGCTTCAGATCGCTGAACAGTTGGGACTTCCCGGGCTTAGAAGTCCCTGCTTTGACTCCATATATGGCTGTGTCCATATATGGAGTCGGTGCATACATGCACCTTGTGTATGTAAGTCTAATTTAGCCTTTATTTTTGAAAATGTTTCTGTGGGGATTCAAACTCACAATGTGGGGATTAGAGCTCAGTGCTCTAAACTATTGCTGGAAAACCTCATAGAAGTTTCTCTTGCATTAGGTATTCATATACAGCAGAAGTATTTTATAAAAATAAAAAAAAATATAATTAAAAAAAATGTATGGCACAAAATAATCATGTAATTACTAAAAAAAATACATGAAATGATACTTCTGATATATATGAATGCATAAGGCGTGGGAAACTACCATGAGGCATAATATTGTTACAGTAATTTAACATGGAGTTCTATAGCCTGCAGTAGCGTCCTGGTTGCCATAATTATCGATCGGAGTCACAGCGATTAAACTGGGAGTCCGATCGGAACTCTCTGCTGCCACCAATGTGGGGATTAGAGCTCAGTGCGGCACCTGAAGGGTTAATTGTGCTGATCACAGCCCCCTGTAAAAGATCGGGTGCTGCCAGGCAGCAGGGGGGCAGTCATGTACACAGTTCGTAGTATATTCTAACTAGAAGCGTCCCCATCACTATGGGAACGCCTCTGTGTTAGAATATACTGTCGGATCTGAGTTTCACGATGTAACTCAAATCCGATGGTATATTCTAACATAGAGGCGTTCCCATGGTGATGGGGACGCTTCAAGTTAAAATATACCATCGGATTGGAGAAAACTCTGATCCTATGGTATATTAACTCCTGACTTTACATTGAAAGTCAATAGGGGACGAATCAGTTTGCAATTGCACCATATTGTGTCAACGTCAAATGGATCCGTCCACATTGACTTGCATTGTAAGTCAGGACGGATCCGTTTGGCTCCGCACGGCCAGGCGGACACCAAAACGACATTTTTTTCATGTCTGTGGATCCTCCAAAAATCAAGGAAGACCCACGGACGAAAAAACGGTCACGGATCACAGAAAAACAGAACCTGTTTTTGCGGACCGCAAAAAAAAACTGTCGTGTGCAGGAGGCCTTAGATGCCGTGGGTCAGTGGAACTTTAACCATCGTTTAGTGGGAAGCCATTTAAGCCACTCCGGGGCCAAAAATATACTGGTAAGGTCTGACCTAGAGATGAGTAATTTTATTCTAAAGTAATCAAAATAGTTACAAATTTCACAAACATTCTTCTGCCAAACATGCAAAATAGCATCCGCCATTTTACAGTTAAAGGGGTTGTCTCACTTCACCAAATAGCATTTATCATGTAGACAAAGTTAATACATCTAAGAGCGTTAAAACACGGAAGCACAGGCTTTATCTTCAGGTGCGCTTTTCCCGACCGGAGATCAGGGAAAGCACCCTGTTCTAAAAATGAGCCGGAGCATGTACTAGGCTTCCAGGCTCATTGTTAGTATATCCCAGGCCACTAGGTGGCAGCACTAAACTGTGATATAGTGATTTCTAAACAGAATAATGGAGCAATTTCCATTATTCTGTATAAATTGCATGATGATGAGCAAAAAGTAATAAAAGAAGTTTACACTTATTAATGTATTGTAATTGTTAATTACAGAATAAACACTTGCTATTTTGCTACCATTTAATAATCAATGTGCCAAACCTGTGACCTGCCATTGTTTTAATGGGCCTCATATTAAAATGTCTGTAAAGGAAATGCGTGGAAAACAAAAGACCTGCGTCTCGTTGTCCACGAGTGGGATAAAACTAGGGATTAGCAAATCTATTCATTAGAATTGGAATTCAAAAAAATTTTTCAGGCTTGTCTGTATAGAAGAGAACATGGAACATAGAGCAGGACAATTTCCAGAGAAGTGTTGCATGGCTGTAACATAAAGACTTCCCCCATGTTATCCTATGGGGCTGAAGATTCTCAATCCTGCGCTGTATTCTGCTGTGGAAATATTCTGCAACATAAATAATAGTTTGTTGTGAGTTTTCTGAGGCTAAATGTCTTCATTCATTTCAATGGGGATATAGTCCGCACATAAATCCACCCTTAGCTTTCTTCATATCTCTCTCTCTCTCTCGTACCCAGTACCCCGGTACCCGTGTTGCTTCTGAAGCCCACATGGCTGCCACTGCATCTCCCTGTCGCGCGGATGGAAACATCCAGCATCGGGGGGCAGCCAATGGCAGGTGGTTATGGGGACGAGCCTCCCTAGCATCACGGGTGACACTAGGGAGGCTCATCCCCGTCACCGCCTGCAGTTTTCATCCACGCAACAGGGAGATGCAGTGGCGGCCAAATGGGCTTCAGAAGAGACGTGGATGCTGCGGAGCCAGGTAAGTACATTGTATGTAAGGGGCCTGGGCATATGGGGGGCATTTCAGGGTCGGCTAACCCCTTTAAGTAGGAAAATGGCACAAAATGTTAACTACGATTTCAATTTATTTCAACAGCTTTTGTCACAAGATGGCACGAGTTAACTCTGTGAAGTGTTATCAGAGTCAAATTTAGCTTGGCTACATCTGTATAATACAATCACATGAATACAGACCAGATTAGAGAAGGCGATTAGATAACAAAGTTTTATTTTTACTCATTTGTGGCAATACTGAGCTATTTATATTTTCCTTGAAATTTCTTTCATGTTGCGCTTTGAAAGGTACTATTATATGAGCCATGTGGGGTGATCTTATGAAAAAGTGGCATGGTACAATGTTAAAACCAAAAAATTTATCTTTTTATTCTCTGGATTATTTTGCTGTCTTCTGCTTACTGAACATGTCAGTGCTGCTCCTATTTAAAAATTAATAGAGAGATTTAAAAAAACAAAACGCTTTATGCCAGTCTCTGGAATCAGCGCTGTGTGGCAGTATATAGAATTACATGTACCTTCGTAATGCAGCAGTCAGAAAATTGTTTCCTATAATATGTGATTAAAAAAATGTTGCCTCCTTGATGTAACAGGTGCTCTTTCCTGTGTTACTGTCTGCAATAACAAATGTCTTTTTGGAAATGGTGAGGCTGGATGGGTGTTAGCTACCTGTTAATATTTAGACCTTTTTTACATCACACCCTGTTTTGTATTCTATGATAACCATGTTGCCAAAGCTACATACAGTATATACTACATGCATTTTATGTCAATGACATAAATTCTTTTTGAATGCCAAATTACCCAATACCCAATGCAGAGAGTGTCCTTAAAGGGGATGTGCCGTTAATTTTTTTCTGCCAGTTAAAACCAGACAGTAAGGCCCCTTTCATATGGGCGAGAATTCCGTGCGGGTGCAATGCGGAACGTTAATAGACAACGTTAATACAAGGCACTTACTAATATGATTGTCCATATTGCCTTCTCTGTTGGCTTGATTAATTTTTCCCATCTCATTATACATGTTGCGTTTCAATGGATACGACCACCCAGCAATCCAGCAGTGGTGCCCATGCTTGCACACTATAGAAAATAGTGCCAACCTCTCTGCAGGAGTGCACTTAAGTCTAGGCATTTTACCATAGTGTGCAAGCATGGCCTCCGCTGCTGGATTGCAGGGTGGTCATAGCCATAGAAATGAGCAGTGTATAATAAGAAAGAAAAATGAATCCAGCCTGCAAAGGAGGTCAATACACAATACATTAGAAAGTGCCTTGTATTAACTTTACCTACTTTATAAATGCCATTTGCTGAAGTGAAACAACCCCTTTAAAAGGATTTTCTGGCTTTAGAGCCAATAACCCCTGGGGTAATCCACTGTTCCCCATTCCATGCTCTTCTGGTCTCTGTAGTAAGGAAGTGGTTTGGCACATCACTGCTGTGATGTAGGGTTCAAGCTGCTGTGACTGCTGGGACCTATGATCAGCGAGGGTACCATTTGTCAGATACTAACTGATCAGATATTTCTTCCTTGTCCTGTGGCTAGGGGATAGGTTTATTTTAGGATTACCTTTTTTACAGGGATTTGTCTGGTCTCAAGAGGAAACTAGACAACTCAGGGGATCATCATGATATGGAATAGACTTATGTGACAGATTCTGCGCCAATGCTCTGGATTTACCAGCAGGGCTTTGCTTTTCCAGCTGCAGTTGGTACGTCATGTCGACATCACATGACTATTGCAGCTACACAATTGGCCTAAGCAGTGCACTGAAGAGGCCGATGGCTGGGTGGATGTTAACATCACCACTACAATCAGGGAAAACAGAGCCCCACAAGGAGAACCAGAGCGGTGATTGAGATCTGGCAGTCTATTCCTCTTGAAACCCAACAACTCCATTAACCTTTTAAGCCCCAAGGAAGAGCAATTCTTCAGGGTTCATAACATATAGTATCAAACATTCATAAACTAAGATATCTGATTTAAAGGGGTTGTCCCATTATCTCCTATGCACAGCATGGGGGGATAAGTATCTGATTGGTGGGGGTCTAACTGCTAAGGGCCATGCCAATCATGAGTGGTGGACCTGTGTTCCCCCATTTGAATGAATGCACACTGCTGCTCAATCCAACTCTGTGGGACTGTCGGAGATAGCTGAGCACTTGTACTTGGCTATCTCTGGCAGTCCCATAAGTTTGAATCAGTGGGGGCCCCACTGGTCGGACCCTTGCCGATTAGATACTTATCTCCTATTCTATAGTTAACTTAGGAGATATGTGTTGGACAACCTCTTTAAATAGAAGATGGGGAAGATGCTCTTTGAAAGAACAATACAAATACATATACCAAACAGTGTGTACTCATATGTAAAATTATATCCAATCAAAAGAATTGTAGGGCTCCAGGATAGTGAACAAATATGTTCTTCATTCATTGATGTTTCATAGTACTGTAAATGGCCACTCAAAGTGCTGGGGAAAATAGAGGATGATGCATAGGGAGGAACAAGTGGAAGGATGCAGATGGTGTGAGAAGTTGGGACACCATTGGACCCCCACTATTCTAAAATTTATTTCATAGGAGGCATAGAATCCAGGCATGTTTTGAGTAGGGACATTGCTGATTTAAAGCAACACTTTGCTTAAGGGCTCTTTCACACTTGCGTTCTTTTCTTCCGGCATAGAGTTCCGTCGTCGGGGCTCTATGCCGGAAGAATCCTGATCAGTTTTATCCTAATGCATTCTGAATGGAGAGAAATCCGTTCAGGATGTCTTCAGTTCCGGACCGGAACATTTTTTGGCCGGAGAAAATACCGCAAATCCTGAACACTTGCCGCAAGGCCGGTCCCGGAATTAATGCCCATTGAAAGGCATTAATCCAGATCCGGCCTTAAGCTAAACGTCGTTTCGGCGCATTGCCGATCCGACGTTTAGCTTTTTCTGAATGGTTACCATGGCTGCCAAGACTCTAAAGTCCTGGCAGCCATGGTAAAGTGTAGTGGGGAGCGGGGGAGCAGTATACTTACCGTCCGTGCGGCTCCCCGGGCGCTCCAGAGTGACGTCAGGGCGCCCCACGCTCATGGATGACATGTCGCATGGATCACGTCATCCATGCGCATGGGGCGCTCTGACATCATTCTGGAGCGCTCCGGGAGCCGCACGGACTGTAAGTATACTGCTCCCCCGCTCCCCACTACTACTATGGCAGCCAGGACTTTAATAGCGTCCTGGGTGCCATAGTAACACTGAACGCATTTTGAAGACGGATCCGTCTTCAAATGCTTTCAGTTCACTCGCGTTTTTCCGGATCCGGCGTGTAATTCCGGCAAATGGAGTACACGCCGGATCCGGACAACGCAAGTGTGAAAGGGCCCTAAACTGGGTATGCAAATATGTTTCTTAGATGGTGAAGAGAAATGTGAATCCATCTTTTTCCTGCTCTAAATATGTAAAGAATTGTTATAACATCTCATCCACGCACTGTTTCAAGTTCCCCCACTGTGAGTTAGGTTCGCTTATCTGTCCCAGGACAGATTCTGGGAATCCCCAGAACTAGTACAAACGTTCTTGCCTTATTCAGGGTCATTCGGCACAACTGCGTACATTCTTATATGTGATTAAAAACCTATTATTTTTGCTTACTGCACGTACACATACCATATAAAGGATGTTCCGGTAGTATGTGTATGAGCACTAATGTTTATCTCTATGATTGGTTTAACGCTGTTGTTATGCAAACTTTTCTACTGCCTATATAAGGCCAACCGATAGCATAATAAAGCTAGAGTATTTCTCAGTGATACCTGTGTGTGTGGTGTCATGTTTGTTGCCAACGGAGAAATATATCTCTCCTGACGTCAGTGACATCAAACCAAGGTGGTCGTAGAGGTCCAGAAAGGTCCAAATCCTTTCAGTTTGGGGGCTCCGTCCGGTATAGAGAAGGCCATCCTCGTGTCCGGTAAGAGAGACATCCTTTTGTCCACTGCCCGGTCCGAGGGCACTGGCCACATCTCTACCCGTGAGTTGTTTTTTTTATGTATACGGGATACATTGTTAAGCCTTAAAAATAGACTCAGGGAGTTTATAATAAGTACTTGGAGTACTTTCATGAATGAGGCCGGCACTTGGAGTGCCACGAACGGCAAAGGATCTCAGGGAGATCTATCCGTAAGTTGTTTTGTGTCAGGGACACACCATAGGATCTCTGGGAGATCTATTTACTTTATCTAACTGTCGACAGAGATTTTTTTTTAGTACCAGGGGTACATGTAAGAGAACCGTCTCGGGGAGACCTGACTTACCTTGGTTTGACGCATACCTATATTTAGAGTATAAGATACATAGAGTGTTAAGATTCATCTGTTTGTGTGAGAGCTATTGTTCTGGTGGTAAGTGTAAGAACATATCTCACTGTAATCAACAGCAAAAGAATCACAGGTGGCACTGCTGATGCGTGTTCACACTGGTGCGTGCCTGCACAAGACTCTCGATACCTCCAAACATAAACCAACAAGGTGGTGCACAATCCAAAAGATAGTCATTAAATCTTGCAAACTGTTACCTACCCTAAGTGACGGCAGAGAAGGTGCAGATGCCTTTTTCACTCAGTGCAACCATAGAGATGCTGTACAGAATTACAGTACAAGAGCTTTAGAAGCAAAAATCATGCATTTGGCTGACCGTGAAGTCCGTTTATTTTGGACTATTAACTCGTTTAGATCTTACAAGGAGAGCAATAGAGTCCCAAGAGGTTTGAGATTATATAAGCATCCTATGCAATATGGAAACTATGAGGAATTCATGAAGGAGTGGCAAAATTTACATGCACAATTCTCCGTACAGATCATGGAACTGGTTTTAAAGAGGGATACGATTGAATATGAAAAGTGAAAGAGGATCTGAGTAAAGCATAATCAGAGTTAAAAACAAGACTAACGGAATCTCAACTGCAAAGCTTTGATAAAAGACTAAATAAAAAATTAATTGTGACACAAGCGGAGGTGAAAGAACGAAAAAAGGATAAATTCTTGCTGATAAGCAGGGACTATGATCTCGGGAGGGTGTTTGATTGGAACATCCAACGAAAAAAAACAAACAGAAGATTTAGTTGCCAGCAAAGAAGTGGGGGTTGGACTACTGATTCTGACTCGAGCGTATCAGATGATATGGGTCAAATGGTTGCCGGGGGTGATAAACCAACTGAACACCCTTTAGGTGACGCACCAGAAGGAGCCGTAGGAAGAAACAACACCAGAAAATCCTTACGCCAGAGGAGATAGGTCTCATGGAGGCATTAGTACCTCCATGTAGAGCTAGACTA
This sequence comes from Bufo bufo, assembly GCF_905171765.1. NCBI lineage: Eukaryota > Metazoa > Chordata > Amphibia > Anura > Bufonidae > Bufo > Bufo bufo. The sequence goes on from NC_053392.1 coordinate 248,572,928, forward strand.
TTGTTGATAATGTGGTTATTAATTTGACAGGGTATGAACTGTCTCCAGACTGTATCTCAGTCCTCAACAGAGGGCTGGGATACAGTCTTGTTGAACAGTTTGACCCTGTTATGTTTGAGGTTGATCTGTATAAAGCTGTCAGGAAGTTGTATTTACAAAAAATGTTCCACGATAAAAACAAATCAGAGGTCCCCGAAAAAAGAAGGTGAAATCCCATTGCAATCTGATCCACTAGCCTTTAGCATTAATACACAGTTTGATGAGAATGAACTATCATGCCTGGAGTTTCTGACTGGGACTGATTTTGATAACCCGGTCGAGACGGATCCAGAGCATTTTAAAGGAGGTGTTGGATGCACGTTTTGTCCCCCCTCACCAGCATGTTTTGCAAGAAAAAGGGGCTATTGTTTACCCCCAGGTACAGGAAAATATCACAAATGGGGAGAAAAGAGCCCTTAATTGCTAAAATCACATGATGATATTATTGTGAAGCCAGCCGACAAGGGAGCAACGTGGTCCTTATGACCAGGGATTATTATGTGTCAGAGGCTATCAGACAGCTAAGTGATCAGCTTACCTATGAAAGATTAAAACAGGATCCAGTTGTATGCATTCAGAGTGAGTTAAAACAGTTGGTATCCAAGTACGTTGCCATGGGTTTTCTCCAAGTAAGTTCTTGAAGAAATTAATACCTCCTCATCCTATGAAACCCTCATGGTATTTCATACCCAAGGTGCATAAGTCACTGAGCCATCCCCCGGGTCGCCCAATTGTGGCCGGATTGGCTCAGTGACCGAACCACTGTCCCAGTATGTTGACTGGTTATTAAGACCAATATTAAGTAGTGCCCCAGCCTACATCAGGGACACTAATGATTTCCTCCTCTCTTTGAAGCAATTTCATTGGCAGGAGGGTTATCAACTAGTGTCCTGGATGTGGAGAGCTTATACACATGCATACCACACACTGAAGGGGTTACAGCAGTGATTGAGGTTTTACAACAAGCAGGAAAGAGCCCTCTTTACTGTGACTTGTGCAGGAAGCTTGTTGTTTATTCTAGAGAACAATGTCTTTAGGTTTGGAATGGACTGGTATAGACAAAAAATTGGTACTGCAATGGGACTCCTGTCTCCTGTACTTTTGCGAATATGTACCTTGCTAGATTGGAAGATAAGTGTATCTTCAATACCAGTAATCCTTACCTACAGTACATTAAATTGTTCCTACCTTTGTGGATGATGTTTTTATAGTTTAGTCCGGGACACAGAACAAGTGTAGGAATTTGTACAGCACCTCAATGAAGAGAATTGTATGGGCGATGAAATTTACGATCAATTTCAGGGGCCACGTTTGGAATTTTTGGTTGTGTCTGTCGCGGTTTGCGGCGAGAGTTGGTCACGGAGGACTATCGCAAGCCCACGGCGACCAACTCTCTGCTACACACCCACAAGCAGTTTCCAGTCCATTCCGTTAAAAAATCGGTGCCTTATGGGCAATTTGTCAGGTTGAGGGCGCATAAATAGCAAAGATGAAGGATATATAAAACAGAGCACTGCATTTGAAAGAACGGTTCTTGCAGAGAGGCTATCCTGAAACATTTATTGGATGAGAACATAAAAGAGGTTGAGAAATTGTCCCAAGATGAGTTATTAGCAGGAAAAAGAGGGATTGGTAGGAATGGGCAACAGGAAAATAAAAATAACAACAAAAAGAGATGTGTATTTTCATTCAAATTTAGCCCAATGGCTAATTCTATACGCACAGCAATATTTAAGCACTGGGATATCCTGAAAAAAGATGGGAGTCTGAGAGGCATAGTGGATGATAAACCGTTAGTCACGTATAGACGCAGTCACACAATAAAAGATAGGATTGTGAGAAGCAGATTTTTGGGAGAAAAAAAGACTAATTGGTTGAAGGAGAGGTTGCCGGCTGGTAACTATAAATGTGGCAGTTGTTCGCTATGTGAACATAACTGCCAAAAAAAGATTGTCAAAATAGGTCCCATCACAAAAACGATCACTAGTTTCATAAACTGTAGAAGAACTTATGTAGTATGTTTTGATGTGTGATTGTGGCCACTTCTATGTGGGAAAGACCATCAGATGTTTATTTGAGAGGATCAGGGAACACTTAACTCTATAAAGACGGGAAAAGGTTGCACCAGACTAATTGACCATGTGAGAAAGGTACATGGAGGTAATGTGAAAGCACTGCAGTTTGCTGGGATAGAGACTGACCCATACCCAGTTCAGGGAGGAGACAGACAGACCGCACCCTTTTTGCAAAAAGAAGCAAAGTGGATCATTTGTACAGGAGCAACAGGTCAGCTTGGTCTGAATGACCGCAAAGAAATTTATATGCGTTTTTGTAATATTGTATATTAGTTTGTAACATGTTTTATCAATGATCTCTTGTGTGCACGCGCCTGTTGTTGTGGGTTACCATGGCAACCTGACGCCGGGGTATAAGAGGTCACACGTATGGGCGTGCACCTGTAGTGCCTGAGGAGAGCACGATCACTCGTGTGCGAAAACGGCCGTCGCCACTGGTATGTGAATCTGGCTAACTGCTACCCTTGCCGCATGAAGCACTTGTCGCTTGAAATAAAGAAGCAAATGAACCATTGGTGAGTGCTGCTATTTTTTCTTCATCTCAGTTTGCAAGATATCTCACTGTAATATTATCACTCTGTGATTTGGTGAATTTTCTGACTGTGGGTGCAGAAAATCTAAGTGTGAGTTTCCCCCTCCCAACATAGGGACTGCAGACTGCAAATAGTGACAGCCTAGTTCTCCTTCCCAGTCACATGCTGACTGTAAAGCAGAGTGTTTCCTCATGGACCTCAGACAAAATACAAGACCTTTGAGAAACACTTATATGAGAAGGAGGCAGCAGGATGCTTTGAGATCAGGAAGATACAGACCCCCACACATAGTTCAGGAGCCAACACGTGAACAGACAGACAGCCGAGACATTTCTCAGTTGCTCTCGACCATTCCAGCAGATGCTGTCTGTTTCAGCGTGATAGACCTGAAGGCCAAGCGATAGCATAATAAAGTTAGAGTATTTCTCAGTGATACCTGTGTGTGTGTGTCATGTTATTGCCAACTAAGAAATATCTCTCCTGATGTCAGTGACATCAAACCAAGGTGGTCATAGAGGTCCAGAAAGGTCCAAATCCTTTCAGATGACAACTTACTTTTTTTTTTTTTTTTTTGCGGTGAATGGTTTACTAGTGAAAAACAGTACAGTCGGACAAAAATTACATGAAAACTTAGAGTGAGATATATAATAAGGGGAATTTTTATAGTCAGTTTTTCAGGAATCTGTGTTGCCGTGATCTGTGCCAAATTTATCAAATGCCACGGGATGTTTAATACATTGGTGCATTTCTTTTTTATAAATCTTTATTACTTTTTACAGACATACAAAAATTGTTCAGTATCCAATTATTTCATTTATGTGCAAAAATCCCAACCCCCCTCCCTTGCGTGCCACTTGTTCCCTCTCAAAAAAAATGAGAAGAGAAAAAAAAAAAAAAAAGGTAATTCTTCTCTTCCCTACCTCCAGTACCCCTGTCCCCTGATCCCCACTCTCCTTCCCCCAAAACTACCTATTTTTATTTAGCCATTTCTGACATATCCTAGAGAATCTATATTTTTTCTTATTATCTACCAAATGAAATTCCTCAGTTTAGATACTATCTATCGATGTTGGGAAGCATCCACACCATCTATCACCCCCAAAATACATTTTTCAAATTGCTGTGGCACTTAATCCGGTGATATTACTCTATTTTTTCATTAACCTTTTCCCAGTACTCTTGGATTTTAAACATGTCCATAATACATGTATATCATCCCCCCCCTACCTCACCGCATTTTTGACAGGAAAAAAATTTAGACTTGTAGCACTTCATTAACTGCTTGGGAAAGTAGTAGAGACGATACAATATATTAAATTGAATAATTCAGTAGGAAAAGTTCCTTGATATCTTATTTTTTGCCTGTATGGCCAATTCCAAAAAATCTTCCCGTTGAGAGTTTAAGTCCCTCTGCCATTTGTTCATTAAACTATCGATTGCCTTGTTTCCACCAAATTTTTTGTTCAATCAACTTTAATTCTGTGAGATAAGAATTATCCCACATTATGGTGTCAGCATGGAGACCACTCTGGGACCCGGCAACTTACATATTAATGATTGGTCACTGCTTTTTAATCATCTAAAACACTGTTACAAGGTCGAGACATAATATTTCCCCACAGTTTTTCCCCTGTGGCTGCAGTGAAAATAGCTCTATCAGCATGAGTGCACAGATCTCTAGTCTGCATGCCCATGATAACCCTACCTTTTCCAATCTAACCATGTCTCTGAAATGTATTAATAATTAGTGTTGTGAGACAAAGACGGCTGCCTGCTCACTGAATAATCAGATTAAGTCATCCTATGGAAGTCTATGGAAAAAAAAGAGGCAGAAGAGTAGAACTAAGGAAAACACAGCAAGAGAGACTGCTCAGCTAAACAGTGTACAAATAGAATTGGAGAGCAGCACAAACGGACCTCATCGACCAATTCCAGAATGCATCAGCCGCAACAAGACCGCAGATCCACAGCAGTCCACAGAACAGCAGAAAAAAAGGAGGATTACAGCAGCATGTCCGGTGTGTCTTTTATTGAAGCCTTGGGTGCGTACAAAAAGCAGAAATAAAACGTTTCGGCGACAAAGTAGCCTTTATCAAGCATGTATACAATGAAAATAGCAGCCATAAATAACCACTCCCACCACATGGTGGAGCCAATCATCTAAAAGCCCCAACCCACTAGTCACATCTGTGTAATTAAAAGCAGCCCAATGTCTAATCAGACCTGTCTGTGCCAAATTAATACAAAATGTGTACCTTATATATAACGAACGCCGTCTGGCAGTCTCGCGTGTGTCTGTACTCCATATCGGCGTCTAGCCAGGTGCATTGCACATCTCCATGACATCATCACGCTGCCGTCGCAGCGTGCATGTCCATAGCATCACCGCGTTGCCATTGCAACGTCCGACGTCAGATGAATGTGCACTCACCTACTGCTGAGTGCCCACGTGATCGGCATATACATGCCTACAGCATCACAGAGGGCGCACACAGTGCGCGTCATAGAACCTAGTCCCGAACCACATGACCATCGCATGATAAGAAAGAAGTCATGCAAATGTCATGCGGATATAACTCCACAATAAATCATGCAAAGTAGATACGTGGATCACCAAGGGACCGTATATGCACCATATCCGGACAAAACCATGTGTCTCACATAATAGTGCACTATAGAGCCCCATTCAAATACACCGTAATGCCCATCCACATCACATGATACACCATAAAGAAGGGGAACAATGTACTTCCTATCATCTAAATAGACCCCAATAAGGAGCACAGCACCACAGCCAGACTCCAGAGTGGCAAAACTACTAAGTGGTGAGGGGTGAATGTGAGAGGTGAATAACAATTAAACAAATACTCCGCCATAAAAAAAACATGTAAAAACAGCATCATACTGAATTGGATAAATAGCTCATGAAATATCCTACCCATCTTTACTATTCACATTAACATAGTAACATAGTACATAAGGCCGAAAAAAGACATTTGTCCATCCAGTTCGGCCTGTCATCCTGCAAGTTGAATTCGATATTAAGCCCATGGGGTTGTAAGATTGTAATGTGAAAATCCATTTTAACTCTTTCTTTCTCAGCATGCCTTCTCTATCACCACCCCTTCTAGGAATGTCATATAAATAGTTGCCATTCCTTATGGACACATACAGTACTATTGATTATTGCAAAATTTGTTAAAAGATTAGGTACCATTTAAGGTCTGAGCCTGAGGCATTAAGAACGACAAATCAACACTTCAGCGTTTTTTTAAATGTATTTTGACATTTATTTAGAACCTTACACTTATCATTACAAATTAGTTTCTTAGATAAGAAGGAATAAACTTTTCACTCACCCCTTAAATGATGAGAATCTCACTTTGATAGAAACTGAACATAAAATAGCAAAATTGAACGTTCCTCTCACTTTTCTAGCCTCCTGAATTACAATGTAAATGCATAGCATGTCACTCTGCAAATTAGCTGTTTCTACAAGATATTACTAAACTGTAGTGCTAACGATTTTCAGTAAATAACAGTGATCAGATCATAAATGGAACCTAGGTACAAATAGGGAGGATAAATGTCAATACATTTCTGGCTTATCAACCCATTATAAGAAACTAAACCAAGAAATACAAAATGAAATGTACTTTATAAAATATGTCAAACAGGAGAAAACATTGTATTGCACATATAAAGGAGCATACTTTTTACAATCTTGTTTCCTTCTGGCTAATACTTATACTTATTATTTCTGAAATGTTCATCACTAAGCAACAGGTGCTATAAAATGATATATTTAGCTCCCATGAGGTCTATTCTGCAACATTATTGCAACCCTCCGAATTAGAGTAAGAAATAGCAAGAAATTAAACTGGAAAAGTTGCAATGTGCAGACTTAGCAGGTCATTTTCACTTTTATTTGTAACTGTTAAATTTTAATCATTTTCTTCAGCATTCAGACTTGTTTATTAAAGGATGACTCCATTTCAATGTCTGCGGTTCGCAGGCCTTGCAAAGCTACATTTATTAGGTTAGCAAGAAGTAGATGTCAGATGGAAGAGAGTATGACGACTGTAGGATCAGACAAAATAGAGTACCTTTTAACCATGGAGATACATAGTATGAGTTGTAAGTATAAAATGGTAGCAATTTTGTAAATTAAGATTAGTTGCAAAGTTGCTTTATTTTCCATTTTAGATGCATTGGAGACAAATATGGAAAGCCTCACAGATATAGAATGCCACAGTGTGTTGGAGATCTCTGTAAAACAATAATAAAAGCAACGTTTGCCTAAATCTGTGACTACAAACAAGCCCCAGACTGCACATGATGAAGTATTTCTGGCTACCATATATTACCACATGAAGCCAAAACCCCACTATTATGATTTTGAAGGTAAGACCTCAATTTGAGCTGCAATTTGTGGTGCCTGCCGTGGGGGAGAAAGGTTTTGTTGTCATGGTGCAACTGGAATGTGTTAACCGGGTCTTAGCATATACACTGATCAGCCATAACATTAAATTACTGACAGGTGAAGTGAGTAACATTGATTATCTTGTTAAAATATCATCTCTAAAGCGGTGGGATATATATACGACAGGAATGAATAGTTAATTCTTGAAGTTGATGTGTTGGAAGCAGTAAAAAATGGTCAAACGTAAGAATGTAAACTACTGACAAAGGCCATGTGTGATGGTTAGACAACTAGGTCAAAGCATCTCTGTGACGAATACCGCACCTTGCAGCCCCACCTGACGTCAACTACGTCGAGCTCAAGTGGTACGGTTTTGTCACTGGTTACCAAGACGTGATGTTACGCTCTCCCTGGAGTATGTAAGGTCAGCTTGTCACAGTTATACACCAGACATCTCCTGTCCACACAGGCACATGGAGGCACTCCACACTTGCTCATAACCCTGACAAACTGAGAGAACCTTTCAGAGAAGACCCTGCCCTCTGGCCTGCATGGGTTTTTTCACCTGTAGTTGGCCACTACCCTCCCTCCCCATGGGAGGACCCCTTTTCCCCTTTGTTCGGTGAGGCAGCTTAGAATCCAAAACCCATTATGGATCATAGCTCCTGACAGGAAGATCACATGGAGATGGTTCTGGCAGCAACGTATCAGACTGGGTTCCAGCTACAAGTGAAGACCAAACATGGCGCTGTTATTAGGTTCCTACTGGGAGATCTCTATATCTCCCCTTCCTGGCACCTGACCCCCAAACGACAACCAGGAGTACGTCCACCTTGGTCCCAGGGTCGCAGATATGTAACCGGTTTATTATTGGGATGGACGGGCAATTCATAATCCCTTATGAAGTCCCGGTTCCATGATGTCTGATGGATTATTTTGTTCTGTTGACCAACTCAGCCCCCTCCCCCCGGTATTCATCCTGCCAGAGACGTGGGGTGTGAAAGATAAACATGTGGCTGCACTTTGAAGCAGGGCCCCCCTATGGAGCTTGATTTCCTCTGCCCACTCCTGGAGCAAATGGCAGGAATTAGGCAACTTTGACACTAGTGGCACGGACCTCCGGCAGGCTATTCCATCGGGTGAACAGCCTATCGGATCCTTCCTGCCACTAGTGACCGTGTGCCCCCGGTGTGCAGCTCTGTCCTCATAGATTATAATGGAGGCGGTGCGGAGTTCTGGCGGAGGCACGGCAGCGCACGGCGAGAGGCTGCCGGAATAAATGTCGGACATGTCGTAGTTTTATTCCGGGAGCCCCTCACCGTGCGCTGCTGGAACTCCGCCACCGCCCCAACTATAGTCAATTAGGATGGAGCGGCAGTCATGGGGTCACAGTCACACCAGCCTGCCGGAGGTCCGTGCCGCTAGTGTGAAAGTAGCCTTAAATCATAACTCCAGGGGTGCTATTTTTAGGGGTGCTATTATGCAGTGATTAATACCTATTAACCCCTTCAGGACCCTGCCATTTTTCACCTTTAAACCCTCAGTGAACACCCATACGTGTTTTTACGGCAGTCACTAAGGGGCCTTGGGCTGGAGTGACGCCTTTTTACGGCAGCACTTCAGCCCAAGTTAGCACTTAAATCAAGCGCTGGAGCTCTGTGCCTCCAGAGCTGCCGGCAGTAAACTTTCTCCCTCCTCTCTTGCGCACACTATAAGCTGGCCGCCGCCGCCCCTGTAGTATGTCTATCTACTCAGGAGAGGAGAGATAATAAGTAATTATGCCCCAGGAGCCCCCCCCCCCCTCCCCCCAGTAAGAAAAAAAAATTAAATAAATGGCACAGACATGCGCACTGGTTACTGTGCTGGAGATCTGCCTTCAGCACAGTAATCATCAGGGACCAAGAGTAATGGTCTCTGATTATGTGGTCTCCATGACAAACCTATAATGGAGATCACATCCATTATACACTGCTCAAAAAAATAAAGGGAACACTTAAACAACACAATGTAACTCCAAGTCAATCACACTTCTGTGAAATCAAACTGTCCACTTAGGAAGCAACACTGAGTGACAATCAATTTCACATGCTGTTGTGCAAATGGGATAGACAACAGGTGGAAATTATAGGCAATTAGCAAGACACCCCCAATAAAGGAGTGGTTCTGCAGGTGGTGACCTGACCACTTCTCAGTTCCTATGCTTCCTGGCTGATGTTTTGGTCACTTTTGAATGCTGGCGGTGCTTTCACTCTAGTGGTAGCATTAGACGGAGTCTACAACCCACACAAGTGGCTCAGGTAGTGCAGCTTATCCAGGATGGCACATCAATGCGAGCTGTGGCAAGAAGGTTTGCTGTGTCTGTCAGCGTAGTGTCCAGAGCATGGAGGCGCTACCAGGAGACAGGCCAGTACATCAGGAGACGTGGAGGAGGCCGTAGGAGGGCAACAAACCAGCAGCAGGACCGCTACCTCCGCCTTTGTGCAAGGAGGAACAGGAGGAGCACTGCCAGAGCCCTGCAAAATGACCTCCAGCAGGCCACAAATGTGCATGTGTCTGCTCAAACGGTCAGAAACAGACTCGCATGAGGGTTATATGAGGGCCCAACGTCCACAGGTGGGGGTTGTGGTTACAGCCCAACACCGTGCAGGGACATTTGCATTGCCAGAAAACACCAAGATTGGCAAATTCTGCCACTTGCGCCCTGTGCTCTTCACAGATGAAAGCAGGTTCACACTGAGCACACGTGAACAGACGTGACAGAGTCTGGAGACGCCGTGGAGAATGAATTTGCTGCCTGCAACATCCTCCAGCTTGACCGGTTTGGCATTAGGTCAGTAATGGATGTGGGATGGCATTTTCTTTGGAGGGCCGCACAGCCCTCCATGTGCTTCCGCCAGAGGTAGCCTGACTGCGATTAGGTACCGAGATGAGATCCTCAGACCCCTTGTGAGACCATATGCTGGTGCGGTTTGGCCCTGGGTTCCTCCTAATGCAAGAAAATTGCTAGACCTCATGTTGGCTGGAGTGTGTCAGCAGTTCCTGCAAGACGAAGGCATCGATGCTATGGACTGGCCCGCCCGTTCCCCAGACCTGAATCCAATTGAGCACATCTGGGACATCACGTCTCGCTCTATCCACCAACGTCACGTTGCACCACAGACTGTACAGGAATTGGCAGATGCTTTAGTCCAGGTCTGGGAGGAGATCCCTCAGGAGACCGTCCGCCACCTCATCAGGAGCATCCACAAGCGTTGTAGGGAGGTCATACAGGCACGTGGAGGCCACACAGACTACTGAGCCTCATTTTGACTTGTTTTAAGGACATTACATCAAAGTTGGATCAGCCTGTAGTGTGTTTTTCCACTTTAATTTTGAGGGTGACTCCAAATCCAGACCTCCATGGGTTAAAAAATTTGATTTCCATTTATTTTTTTTGTGTGATTTTGTTGTCAGCACATTCAACTATGTAAAGAACAAAGTATTTCAGAAGAATATTTAATTAATTCAGATATAGGATGTGTTATTTTAGTGTTCCCTCTATTTTTTTAAGCAGTGTATTTACTAACACAGCCAGGACATGGGCTGTGTTTCTCTCTCCCCTCAGTGCAACTTTATGAACTGTTTGTCCGTAACTTAAAACAGATAGTGATACCTTATATAATAGTTATTACTTTACTTTTTCCATATGTCTACTTTATGTTTGGATCATTTTGTGAATGCCATTTTATTTTTTGGGGACGTTAGAAGGCTCAAAATTTTTGAAGCAAATCTTGAAATTTTTCAGAAAATTTCCAAAACCCACCTTTTTAAAGGACCAGTTCAGGTCTGAAGTCACTTTGTAAGGTTTGCATATTAGAAACCACCCATAAATGGCCCCATTTTAGAAACTACACCCCTCAAGGTATTCAAAACTGATTTTGCAAACGTTGTTAACACTTTAGGTGTTCCACAAGAATTAAAAGAAAATGAAGATTACATTTCAGAATTTCACTTTTTTGGTAGAGTTTCCATTTTAATCCATTTTTTCCAGTAACAAAGCAAGGGTTAACAAACAAAATTCAATATTTATTATCCTGATTCTGTAGTTTACAGAAACACCCCATTTGTGATCGTAAACTGCTGTATGGGCACACGGCAGGGCAAAGAAGGAAAGGAACGCCATATGGTTTATGGAGGGCAGATTTTACTGGGATAATTTTAAGTTGCATGTCATATTTAAAGACCCCTTGATGCACCCCTAGAGTAGAAACTCCAAAAAAAGTGACCCCATTTTGGAAACTACGGTATAAGATGGCTGCTTTGTTGGCACTATTTTAGGGTTGTGCTGCTACGCAGTTAAAATTTATATAGCTTAATTCATATAATATTCTATATTTGTCATATGCTCCCATCTAGTGGCCGTTTTTGGTATTGCACATGTTTTTCTGTTCGTGATATCTGTCATTCATTTCATTGCTCCACCCCTTCTTCTGTGTACCTCACTTCCTGTTTCTCCAGGCATTGAACAAGTACTCATGTATTCTCATGTAAGCTTACAAAAGCATCATCTTTTGACCGCACAATACCAGAATCCATCTGTTCTGCTGTACTCTGCTTTCTGGCTTACAGAATAAAGCAACTTACACGGATAAACTATGTGTTGGTGAGTTCAAGCGATCTGATAAGGATTGTCCGCAGTGATTATATCTGCTCATACAGGCCAGGCATAGAGGTCTCACTAGGGATAAATCACTATTACAACAATCTGAGTCAGAATAGTCAAAAGATGCATAGAATTCCTACAGCCTGCTGTGTATATGTGTGCCTAATCTACAATCAAGCTCAGTGCCATCCGCCATCTTGTGAAAGCACATGGTCGCACAAGCTTGCTGCACTTCAAGTGAATGTTGAAAACTGTTTCTCTACATTGCACTGTGTTACCTCACCTGTCTAAGCTGCTGTTCGTCTTCTAAGGCTACTTTCACACCTGCGTTAGGTGCGGATCCGTCTGTTATCTGCACAGACGGATCCGCACCTATAATGCAAACACTTAGATCCGTTCAGAACGGATCCGTTTGCATTACCATGAACAAACGGATCCGTTTGCATTACCATGATAATGCAAACGGATCCGTTTTGACTTTACATTGAAAGTCAATGGGGGACATATCCGTTTGAAAACTGAGCCATATTGTGTCAACTTCAAACGAATCCGTCCCCATTGACTTACATTGTAAGTCTGGACGGATCAGTTTGCCTCCGCACGGCCAGGCGCGGACCCGAACGCTGCAAGCTGCGTTCAGGGGTCCGCCTGCTGAGCGGAGGACAAACGGTGCCAAACTGATGCATTCTGAGCGGATCCGCATGCACTCAGAATGCATTAGGGCTGGACGGATCCGTTCGGGGCCGCTTGTGAGAGCCTTCAAACGGAACTCACAAGCGGAGCCCCGAACGCTAGTGTGAAAGTAGCCTTAAAAAGACAATAGCATTTTTCGCAAAACCGTGAAAAATGTCTAGACAAGGCTCAGAACACACTTTTATGGCTGAACCAACCAGATACATCATGCCTCTTAACCGGCAGATGTACAGAAAGCAGATTCTGCAGATATTACCGAACAGAGTGTAAGACCCAAACATACAATAAACCCAATAAAACCAACACAGAAACTCAGAGAAAACTATCAAGCCACTAGAGATGAGTTCTCCAGTAATCTGTCAGACCTCTGGGACATAACCTCACACTGCATGTCAGTTTTGTCACACACTAATGATCAACCAGCTTAAATCACCTACAGTACAGACCAAAAGTTTGGATACACCCTCTCATTCAAAGAGTTTTCTTTATTTTCATGACTATGAAAATTGTAGATTCACACTGAAGGCATCAAAATTATGAATTAACACATGTGGAATTATATACATAACAAACAAGTGTGAAACAACTGAAAATATGTCATTCTAGGTTCTTCAAAGTAGCCACCTTTTGCTTTGATTACTGCTTTGCACGCTCTTGGCATTCTCTTGATGAGCTTCAAGAGGTAGTCCCCAGAAATGGTTTTCACTTCATAGGTGTGCCCTGTCAGGTTTAATAAGTGGGATTTCTTGCCTTATAAATGGGGTTGGGACCATCAGTGGTGTTGAGGAGAAGTCAGGTGGATACACAGCTGATAGTTCTACTGAATAGACTGTTAGAATTTGTATTATGGCAAGAAAAAAGCAGCTAAGTAAAGAAAAACGAGTGGCCATCATTACTTTAAGAAATGAAGGTCAGTCAGTCAGCCGAAAAATTGGGAAAACTTTGAAAGTAAGGGCTACTTGACCATGAAGGAGAGTGATGGGGTGCTGCGCCAGATGACCTGGCCTCCACAGTCACCGGACCTGAACCCAATCGAGATGGTTTGGGGTGAGCTGGACCGCAGAGTGAAGGCAAAAGGGCCAACAAGTGCTAAGCATCTCTGGGAACTCCTTCAAGACTGTTGGAAGACCATTTTAGGGGACTACCTCTTGAAGCTCATCAAGAGAATGCCAAGAGTGTGCAAAGCAGTAATCAAAGCAAAAGGTGGCTACTTTGAAGAACCTAGACTATGACCTATTTTCAGTTGTTTCACACTTGTTTGTTATGTATATAATTCCACATGTGTTAATTCATAGTTTTGATGCCTTCATAGTCATGAAAATAAAGAAAACTCTTTGAATGAGAAGGTGTGTCCAAACTTTTGGTCTGTACTGTATTTGCTGTGTACCTAGCAGCTGTCTGAAAAATACTCAGCCTTCTTGCAGGACTCTAATATAGAGGATTCTTCAGCAGAACTGACAAGGACTGATGCACTGAACCAACAAAAGGATCTCGCAGTGCAAAATGCTAAGCTTAAGGCAGAACTCCGCATTTACTCAACTGCAGGACACCAGATCTCACAGATCCACCACAACCAAGCGCACTGCACTTTCTTCCAGATCCTATTGTTCCAGAAGATCAACATTAAGTGACAAGTTAATAGAGGCCTGCGCTGATGCCTAATCAAAAAAGGTGCAAAGCTCCTTTACCAGAAAGCAAGCAGGGATGGAAGCTCAAATGGCAGCTCAACAAGCAGAGATGGCAGCTCATCAAGCCAAGATGGAAGCTCAAAGCAAAGCTCTCCAAGCAGAGGCATATTCACAAATAAAGATTCTGCAAATGGAAGGGGAGGAAGCAGCTTCCCTAGTAAGGCTGGGACAAAGTACTAATTCAGACTGCCTTATCCTAGTAGAACTGGAAAATCTAGCTGAACGCACCAGTGAAAACGTTCTAAAGCATAACATCTGCAAAGATACAGAGTCATCTCCTGTACCTCCTATGAACAACACTGTTCTGACTCCCATCGCAGAGACCTCTCAGCTCTATATGTCTAAGACTCTTCAAGTCTACAACGCAAGTACATCTATGCAGCAAACCGGATCAACTCATGTCAACAACAAGGTGACTTCCAGTGATAAACCGCAGCTCAAACCAAAGCCAGCACAAGCCTCAGAAACTACACCACAGTTAAACACTCATGCTACATCATTTTACCCTGGTTAACCTCACCCTACATCACCAGAGAACTTTCACACCCAAGGGGTTCCACAAGTTACTTTGACACCAAGGAGTGAGAGACCAGACATGAATGACTTTTCCAGATACATGGTACGCTGTGAGCTCATTAACACCAGCCTCTCAAGGTTTGACGACTGTCCAGAGAGCTACAGGGCCTGGAGATCAACCTTCAAGGCTACTATTGCCGATCTCAACCTTACTGCTAAGGAAGAACTTGATTTGCTCATAAAGTGTCTGGGACCATAATCTGCAGGTCGTATTAAAAGACTCAGAACAGTACATGTTGACCACCCAGATGCAGGTCTTTTTGCTGCATGGGCAAGACTTGAGCAAGCCTATGGTAGCTCTGAAGCCGTAGAAAGCGCTCTATTTATGAGACTGCAAAACTTCCCAAAAATAGGTAACAAAGACTATCGCAAGCTCCAAGATCTAAGTGACCTCCTCATGGAGCTAGAGTTGGCAAAGACTGACCCACGTCTACCTGGACTAAGCTTCCTGGACAACGCTCATGGTGTCAACCCAGTGGTGTCTAAACTGCAATACAGCCTACAAGATAAATGGGCACAACAGGGCTCTAAATACAAAAGAGATTATAATGTATCCTTTCCTCCATTCTCATATTTCTGCAGGTTCATTAGTGATCAAGCTTGGATGAGAAACGATCCCAGCTTCAGCTTCAGTGAGCCCACCCTGCCTGCTTCATCCTCACCATCATTAAGGTATGATAATACAGCAGCTAAACCTAGAGACTTAAATAGAGCAATATCTGTTAAAATGACAGACATCTCACCCTCCACAACCTCACCTACTGATCAGGGCATTGTGGATGACAGAGATAAAGACCCTAATCGTCAGTGTCCTTTTCACAAGAAGCCTCACCCTCTTAAGAAATGTCGTGAGCATAGGCTTTACAAGAGTGCAGGGAGATTCTCAGGAAACTTGGCATATGCTACAAGTGCTGTGCTTCTTATAGCCATTTTGCTAAAGACTATAAAGTTGTCATCAAGTGCACGGAATGCGGTAACAACAGACATGTTACAGTCATGCATCCTACGCCACTTCCAGACAACCCACAACAATTTCCTACCTCCACTCCCGTCTCAAATCATGGCGGGGAGCAACAAGGTCATGCTCCAACCAAAGATAATGTCTCTTCTTCATGTACAGAAGTCTGTGGAGAAGGCAAGGACCACAAATTCTGTGCCAAGATATGCCTAGTCAAGGTATACCCAAGGGATCATCCTGAGAAAGCTGCTAGGATGTATGCCATAATAGATGAACAGAGCAACAGATCCCTGGTTAAGCCTAAATTCTTTGAGATCTTAGGCATAGAGGGTCACGCAACACCATAAACTCTTAGAACCTGTTCTGGTCATGTAGAGACCTTCGGCAGAAGGGTTGACGGGTTCATGGTCTCTCATATCAACGAGGGAGAGGGCATACCCCTACCAACGTTAGTTGAGTGCGACCAGATACCAGATGAAAGGGAAGAGATTCCCACTTCAGAAACTACATATCACCATCCTCAATTAGGGCACCTTGTTGATGAGTTTCCTGCAATGGACAAGAGTGCTGAAATCTTAGTCCTGTTAGAAAGGGACATTCTCACAGTACATAAAGTACGCGATCAGTGCGATGGGCCTGACAATGCGCCATATGCACAAAGACTTGACCTAGGCTGGGTAATAGTGGGCGATGTATGCTTGAACAGGATGTGTACGCCATCTGAGATCCACTCCTTCAAGACTTACGTGTTGGGAATTGGGCAACTATAGGCCAGTAAGCCTGACATCCATAGGGGAAATTAATGAAAACCATACTTAAGGAGAGGATTGTGGAACATCTAAAATCCCATGGATTGAAAGATGAAAAACAGCATGGATTTACTTCAGGGAGATCATGTCAAACTAATCTTATTGATTTTTTTGATTGGGTCATTAAAATAATAGATGGCGGAGGTACAGTAGACATCGCTTATCTAGACTTTAGTAAGGCTTTTGATACTGTCCCACATAGAAGGCTAATCATTAAATTAGAGTCTTTGGGACTTGGACTCCAATATTGTTAAATAAATTAGGCAGTGTCTGAGGGACAGACAACAGAGGGTTGTAGTCAATGGAGTAATATTTAGACCATGGTCTTGTTACCAGTGGGGTACCTCAGGATCTGTTCTGGGACCCATATTGTTTAATATCTTTATCAGCGCAATTGCAGAAGGCCTCGATGGTAAGGTGTGTCTTTTGCTGATGGACACAAAGATTTGTAACAGGGTTGATGTTCTCGGAGGGATACACCAAATGGAAAAGGATTTAGGAAAACTAGAGGAATGGTCAAAAATATGGCAACTAAAATTTTATGTTGATAAGTGCAAGATAATGCACCTGGGGCGTAAAAACCCAAGAGCAGAATATAAAATCAGTGATACAGTCCTACCTCAGTATCTGAGGAAAGGGATTTAGGGGTCATTATCTCAGAAGACTTAAAGGTAGGCAGACAATGTCATAGAGCAGCAGGAAATGCTAGCAGAATGCTTGGGTGTATAGGGTGAGTCATTACCAGTAGAAAGAGGGAGGTGCTCATGCCGCTCTAACAGAGCACTAGTGAGACCTTGTCGGTATTTTATTGGATTTTTATGCATTCTGTGAAAAAAAAATAATATATTTTTGCATCATTGATTGCCCTTTTTTTTTCATTAATTGCATAAATTAAATTAGAGTCTCAAGATAAAAGAAAAGGCGTTTTTATGTCCGCCTAGTGGATTCCCTGACTGATTTCCATATTTATTGACATTTTATCTATTATATAAAATATTAATATTTTATATAAAGATATCGTTTTGACATTATGGAGGCACTGCAGAGATCTTGAGATTATTTCTATAAATTATTTATGCAAATAGGAAAAATTCTACACTTCTTATTAGCTTGCCAGATTATTATTGTTATCTGTATTGATTATTGATCAGAATCATGAGTGCAACAGGCAGCGACCCAAGTAAGAGCCAGGCTATAGCAGAGAGTCCATCATACCCAGAACAGATATTCAATAAGACTATCGAATATATATATTCACGGGTTAAATTGGATAAGGAGATGACTGAATGGACTAATGAATTGCAGGCAAGAGCCTATGAAGAACGTGGGAATATATGGAAGTTAGGTGGCATGGGTTGATAGATACCTGTCATACATAGATTTTAACACAAAATAATACCAAGAGGGACCAACACCTATTATGCGCTTTGCCACCTGTTTGGTATGCAATATTGGCGGTCAATACTCTTTCACAAAAGAGAAAAGAGTCTGTGAAGGGAATGAGCACTATATAGCCCAGCTAGAAGCAGATCTCAAAGCCACAGGGGCCACGATCAAGGACTTAAAATACAACCTTGATCAACAGCCATGGATGCATACCAAAAGGCAAAAAGTGATTTGGAGGATTTACATCTCCGGTATTCCAAAATTAAGCAGACAGATGAATCAGCCCATAATCTAGTCAATGCTGAAAGGATCCATCTAACACTGTGGGATCTCCTGACCCTTCATTTCTTACTCCCAAATCCAGACATGTCATCACATGCTCTTGAAGCAGACCCATCCAAGACACTCCACAACCTGAAAGTGTTGGCGTGATTACACAGGAGGCATTAACCCAATTGAGTTGGCGTTCCAAACTGTAACCGCCTTACTAGGCAACACGGAAGCCCCTAGAAGTGTCTCTTCTCATATTCCCCTGTATAGAAATGTTAGGGTTAAATCACTTGTGCAATATGTGTCTCATGAGAGTGGGGAAAGCGCATGTGAGTCTGATAGTGATGTGGGAAAGCGTGTATCTTACTCCTGCCACGCAGGCAGGTCTTTGCCCACAAAGAGGATCAGGGTCCCAGGTGACCATCATATGCTGAGGTGGTCTCTAGGAAGAAAAATTGCCAATATTCAGAAAAGGATCAAAGTTCATCCAGCATAATTAAGTTTTTAAATGCCACTGTGTCCAAGTTCTCTAAGAAAGGTTCTTCTCAGATAGCAAATCACTTAGAACTGTATGAATCCACTATGGATTCTTTAAAATTATACTCTGATGCTGACAGGATCAGATTCCTTCATGGGCATTTGATGAT
The DNA here is from genome assembly GCF_905171765.1 of Bufo bufo. Lineage (NCBI taxonomy): Eukaryota > Metazoa > Chordata > Amphibia > Anura > Bufonidae > Bufo > Bufo bufo. The sequence goes on from NC_053392.1 coordinate 248,591,667, forward strand.
AAGTATCGTCATTACTTTACCTCATTTAGGGAGAGAGGAATTCAAGATTGGCCAAGTGTCTGCATGAAGTTAAGCTGGAATTCGGACCTTACCGAGCCATTACTGCTGCAAACCGGGACATATATAAGCTTACATGTAGGCCCAAACAAAGTCCCTGTGAATTCCTTTCTGTCCTTAAAAATGCCTATGGGTTAGCATATAGGTCCCCAAACTGGGAACTGAAGAGTTTAAGCTGTTGTTCTATGATGCTATGCAACCCAGATCAAACTTAGCCTAGCCAGAGATTGAAGCTCCTTGGATAGGTTGGTGATGGCTGCCACACGCTGTATAATATCAGTGATGCCATGTAACAGGTGAGAGAAGATTTAAAATGTCCCAGAGCAAAATATAGCTGAAGCTAAGGTAAACCCTAGCTTGGGATTTGAAACACAGCCATGTAAGTTCCCTCAGTCTACAGGACCTGTCCAACAAACCCAGCAACAACAGGTAGGACCCAAGCAAACCAAACCCCAAAATCCCAACGGGTCAGAGGGGGATAATTTTGTTGCTGGGAGGTCTAACTACCGTCCATATTACAATAAGGGTCCCAAGGATATAGGCCCTATTACAATAGGGATTCCAGGGTTACAGGCACTGGAATAACAGGCCCAGAAAACTGAGGGAAGATAGGCAGGAACCCTCAAATTTACCTAGGAGTAGGTCACCCACCAATAATCAGGGCCCCCCACAAAACCAAAATATGCGCAAACCAAACAGGTTTGATCAGCTGGCAGAACAAGGATTTGTATCTCCAAAATGAACTTATCGGACCAATCAAAAGTTTACTCGACACCGGATAACAAGCCACCATCTTATCTTAGTTATTTCCAACAGGGTCTGGATTTGACAACAAAGAAGCCGAGATTAAGATCATTTGATGGCTCTTTGATAAGTGTAGGTGGGGACGCTTTACAGGTAAAAGGTACATTGTGGTTGACATTTAGAATTGGCAAGAAGACCATTAGACACCCCACATTGACTGTAGATCTTCCATATGATCGGTTGATTATAGGAATTGACCTTATGAAAAGGTTGAGTACCATAATAGACTTCATTAATAAAGCAGTTTGGACTCAGGTGAAGGCACCCATTGCCTATGAATTCTCTTGCAATGCACAAACCCAGCATAGTTGTGATATAATTGAAGAGAAGTCTAATTCTATTGAAGTTCATTTTAGGAACAGTCAAACGCCGGATGTCACGAGCCTGAAAAATGGTAAGCCTGAGGAAGCTGTCAACGGTGCCACTCACATAATTACCATCCAGAGGGACAGCATCAAAAAGGTAACCTTGGATGAGGATGTATTGACTATTTCTCTTGAAGGAGGAATTCACAAGTCACGGGACCTGACCAAACATCTCAATCCATGGTTCGGATTGAAAAGGTCAATGACAATTTATTGATTCCCATACAGGTGAACAATATAGCACGGGTGAAATATGCCAAGTTGGTTCTGAAATCCGAAGCCAGCTACATAAGCTTAGGACTCTAAAACAGGTCCACACCTAAAAGGATTAAAAGTTTCTCTCCACAGGAACATTGGGTTCATGATCTGGATGGAAATTCCCAGAGTCATAATGTGGTTGCAAGATGTCTTGCCTATTTCCATAGGAAATAAGACTACGGAACACGTTTTCATCGTGATAAATGAACCACGGTACCAAATGTATATAGGTAACGACCTTCTACACCGATTTTCCATGCAGATTGATCTGTGAATAAGACCTTATGGTCCAGATTACAGGAAACCCAGAGGGATTCCAGGATGTAGAGCAGGCCTTGAGAGTGGGACAACAGATGCCCTATGCTATAAGTATTGAGGTTGCTGAAGAGGTTGAATTCCTGAAGGATGCAAACCATTTCTTCCCCATTAAAGTAAAGAAGGGACAGAAACTGAAGATGCAGATGCCTTGATCTGTTTATCCAACCGGATGCAACAACTCAGCCTGAAGGTAAAGCCTACTCTCATGATAAACGTCCATCAGGTTCCATTATAGATGGTAGTCCAAAATATGGTTCCCATAGCGTATCTTTGCAAAAAGATACCGTAATTGGTTTAGCTATGAATTCAGAATACTACACTTTTGGATTCCAACATTATGTTATTTGACTTATTCTGATGAATACCTGACGGAAGCACAGGCATTAGAACAACGTTTTTTATCAACACCTGAGGGGTTATTTAATATCCATTCTGTTTATCCTTTCAGCTCTTTCATTGGTTTTCACCATGAAATCGATGAGAAGAGTACGAGTCCTGCCAACAAGGAAAGGATAAGGTATGCTACACCCAAAATGACAACCAGGGAGCTTAAAGAAGCTTACGAGTTAAGTCAGCCGGAATCTTCTCTGAATTTCAGAAGCGGGTGGAAGAACAAGTCTCTATAGCTGATGCATGCTCCGATGAGTCAGAGCGTCAACAGCTAAAAGAGCTCTTCACAGAGTTCCAGGACATGCTCACCAAGGATTCTTATGACTGTGGAGAAACAGACCTACATGTTGCAAGAATCCAGACAGATCCCAATGCAACCCCTGTCTTTGTCAAACAATACCGACTTCCGCTGGCGGCTTACGGGTCACTATCGGAAATCGTTAAGACCCTGGAGAGGAGGGGCATTATCCGTCCAATACATAGCTCGTTTAATCATCCGATACTTGGAGTCCTAAAACCCAACGGTCAATTTTGTTACTGCTCGGACCTAAAACAGTTAAACAAATGTGTTTACATGTCCAGATGGCCCGTTCCATATATTGACCAATGTTTGGCACAAATTCAAGGTTCAAAAATTTTCACCGCCCTTGACTGTGCACAAGGATATTGGACGATTAAAGTTGAAGAGAGGGATAAGTACAAACTGGCCTTTACATTTGGAAAGCAACAATATGCATGGACCCGACTGCCCTTCGGGTGCATAAATGCGGGGCATGAATTTGCTGTGTTCATGCATAAGGCAATGCCTGATGCCACTGAACAAGGTACCTTATCCTATGTGGATGACATTCTAATCAAAAGCACGACTTTTGAAGAAAACATTGTAGAACTGAGGTATGTACTAACCCAACTGAGAAAAGCTGGTGTGAAACTTTATTTTCAGAAGGCTCAATGGTGTCGTACCAATGGTGTCGTAACAAATCACTGCTGATGGAATCAACCCACAGAAGAAGAAGGTGGAAGCAGTGATCAATACCAAGTCACCTACAAATGTCAAGGAGTTGAGATCATTCTAGGGCATGATGAACTATTCACATAAGTTTTATAGATAATTATGCCAAAATTACAAAACCTGTTTTGCAGTTACTGAAGAAAGGAGTAAAATGGGAATGGAGTGAGCGTCATGAGCAAGCTGTGAATGAACTCAAGGCCAAACTTATCCAGGCACCATGCCTTGCCTATCCAGAAGGGGGAAAACTTTTCTTCATGGAAACAGGTTTCACTGACAAAAGCATGAGTGCAGTCCTTTTCCAAAAACAGGAAAACCGGAACAAAATCATAGCCTATGCCAGCAAGTCCTTGTCACCAGTAGAGGTAAAATTCAATAGCTGTGAGAAAGCCTTACTGTCAACTGTGTGGGCTTTACAATATTTCAGGAGTTTTATCCAAGGTGAAAGGATCATTGTGGAGACTGCACACCAACCGCTGCAATACTTGCAGAGTGATCGGATAAGGGGTGGAAACCTGTCAAATAGCAGGATAACCGCCTGGACGATGTTCTTTATGGGATGCCCATTGGAGATCAGGTATAAACAAAATAATAAGAACCCAGTTGCTCAAGGATTAGCTGAACTCCATGATTGTACCAATGCAGAACATAAAAGTGAGTCACAGGAGAATGATTTCCTGGAGGAACAATCATCATCCCCATATAAATCTTATGAAGAGGAGTACTGCAAACCATTACCATGTGTGTATGTAGATGGTTCTTCTTCCCATACAGATATAGGAACTGAGCGTACGCTGGTTGCACGTGTCGGAATCGTGTGGAATAATATGTTCCCAGAGATTTCCGTTGGATACAAAATCGGTCCCAAAGGTAGCAAAGTCACAGAACTTGCCGCCGTGTACAAAGCTGTACAAATGGCTATCGAATATCGAATTAAAGAGTTTAATCACAGATTCTGATTATATTCGGAATAGCTTTGTGGAATATTTCCCCGGATGGAAAAGATCCAAAATGATGAGAAGCAACAACAAGCCAGTCAAGCATGGTAAGATGTTTTTGCAAAATCGATGAGATGGTTATCACCAACAGTCTTGCAATTTACTGAAAAATGTAAAGGGTCATTCAAAGTATCCAGGTATGGATCAGGAGGGGAATGATCTAGCAGATTCCCTCACCAAACAAGCAGCCATCAATGGTGAAGTTTTGGACGTGGATGATCTCATGGGAACTATCCAAGTGGATTCAACAACGAGAAGTCAGGCCCAGAAGGGAACTGAAGCCAATGTGGTACCATGGAGCCAAGATTCCCCTAGTGAGGATCTCATTGCGAGCCAAAAGGGGGATCCAGTTATTGGTATATTTTATAACCACGTTGAGGATCCACAGAATTGTCCCATAAATACGGAAGACTATGATGGCAAAGAGGAGTTATGGATTTTGATGAAGGGTAAGTCCCAATTCTCATTACATGATGGATTGCTGATAAGGACCTCAAAGAACAGTATCACGCAATAGGTAGTACCTGCAGCGTATCGAGGTCTGATGCTACAACATACCCATGATGCCCCAACAGCTGGACATCGAGGTGAGAAAATAACATACGAGTTACTACGGGACTACACTTACTGGCCACATATGTTACAAGACGTGCGAACATATTGTCAAGGATGTCTAATATGCCCTCAATTCCAGCCACAAGGACCTACTCATCAAGCACCGCTGATGAAAAGGGGGGATGTCCATACCATGGTCAGACATCCAAATAGATTTTATTGGGCCAGTAACCACGTCAGCAAAAGGCAACAGATACATGTTAACCGTAACTTGTTTGTTCACAAAATGGGTGGAATGATTGCCGTGCAAAACATGCAGTTCAAGCGTATGTGCATCTCTGCTCATTAACCACATATTCTCCAGGTTTGGTCTTCCCCAACGCATCGAGTCCGATCGTGGAAGTCATTTACTAGTGCAGTGATGACAAAGATGTGGGAAATACTGGGCTAAAGAGGAAGCTACACATAGCTTATGGGCCAGCCTCTAGTGGTGGAGTGGAGCGTTACAACAAATCCATTGTGAATATTCTAAAAAAGTTTGACAATAAATCCGGTAAAGACTGTTGGTCCTCATGGCCATCAGGGCCACCCCAAGCGCAGCAACCAAACTTTCTCCCTTCGAGATGATCACAGGAAGGAAGATGGTGTTACCCCAGCATTTATTATACCGGACAACAGATCATAATTTGATAAATGCTACAACATCGCATCAATATGTGGAAAATTTACGCAAGCACCTTCAGCATGCTTTTGCTTTTGCCCAAAAGAATATAGAGAAAGCCACAATGAATGCTAAAACATACTACGATCTGAAAACAACTCAGAAGGATTTACGAACAAGTTTATCTCTATAACTTAGCTCGGGATCAAGTGAAGGAGAGAAAATTCTTACCTTCATAGAAAGGACCTTATGTCATTATTGACAAGTTATCACCAGTGGTATACAAGATAAAAATCCCTAAGGGGTATGAATTTGTGGAAAAATGGGTGCACATTAATCAACTACGTGTTTGTCATCCTAGCTCACGACTTCGAGAGATAGAAGGAGTCGGATGAGGAGAGGTGAAGAGATTTTACAGTTCCAGCTAAAGACGGAAACAAGGATTGGTATCATATGAACGTACAAGTTTTATGTGTTATCCACCACTTTTAGCTCATACTAACCCATCCTCACGTGTGTTTCCTCTACAACTAAATATCTATTGTCTCACCTCTGAAACCGGAACTTACTCTGTTCAAGAAAAGAACCTATGCCAATAAAAATATATGGCATTATAACCTCTTTTCTTGCAGGATAAAAAGTGAAAGATGTATGTACTCATATGTGTCATACAATATTTTAGGCGCAAGATGCCAACTAAGATGATTGCCATCATCTATGTCATCCTGATCTTGGGGAAGGAGTTCCACGCCGAGCCGATTGTTGTGCCAGGTCCTTCGTCCGGAATCATGCTGCAGGACACTGCGGGATTCATTCTGACGAACAAGAGGATTGTATCCCAGAAGATCTACATCAGCCTGGATCCACAGGTCTTTGTCGAAAAACAACTTAACGTGTCTCAGATCCTGTCGCCGGAGCTCCAATCCTGGTATCAGATGCACATCGGATATTCCCAAGAATGGATTACGCAGATCCTGGAACAAGCGAGAAAGACCTTGACCAGAGAGAAGTTTTCTACGAGTCAAAGACCAAGGCGGTTTATTTCTGCCATCGTTGCCACTATAATCTTTTGCGTAGTGGGCGCTGTCATTGCCACAGGTGTAACAGTTGCCAATTCCATCTCCATTAAAACATTGGAACTGGAGATCGGTTCACTAAAAAGTAACTTACTAAGTATACATGCAGAGATGGAGAAACAGAAGAAACACTTATCAGATTTATATACCGTATACAAGATACTATCGTTACTACAAACTTACACTCTGAATTATTGACCCATTCAATAAATCTTCACAAAAGTAACGAACAGTTTAAGCAGGAACTTATATCATTAAAGGAACATATTGACTTCCAGACCCAGGTTTACCACGACGAAGTGCAGACAACGATATATTGTATACCTCCATTTGGGCATGGGGGGGGAGATTACGTATGCGGTATATTATTTATCGTCATCATGGGATGGTTGAGTTTGCCGACCATTAAAGCAGTGCTTTGGATAAGGTTCTTCAAAAAGACTTTAGGTAAACTATGGCTAAAACACCATAGACAAGGTCTACGCGCCGTGACCCATGAAGAAGACATATGAAAAGCCCTTTTGAACATTCCAAATATATTCACACTTTATGGAACATTTTGGAATAAAGGGGGATTTGTCATGCATTTTCATAAGTGTGCATTTTCACAAGTGTACAGTCTTATCTGAAGATATTATAGTCTAAATATCAATGCTCATTGACTTTAAGTGTAAAGACAGACTGTACCAGAGTCTAAAATCTTTCTGTAGGATTGAAATAGGCCGAGATGAGTTCATGCTGAGTTCAGTTTGTGTAAAATGTTTGTAGCAAACAGAGTGTATTGTCTCTTAAAAATTATTGTGAGATGTGGTGTATCTGTTAATACTATAATTGGTCCTACAGACATGTGTCTGTGAGAGATAACCATTTAAATAGCAAGGTATTATTTTACTTCCTTACAAGGTGATTAAGGAAGTCGTGCCTTATGGGAAACATTTGGTGTGTGATGTCCAATTCATGTATTTATAATTATACTCTATATATTTCTGTGTGGTATATTTAGATTTGCAACATATCTTAACCAATGATTTATATAATGTGTCATTTATGTGTAACAGTGTGTCGATATACAATATATATATATATATATATATATATATATATATATATATACACACACACAGTACATACCAAAAGTTTGGACACACCTTCTCATTCAAAGAGCTTTCTTTATTTTCATAACTATGAAGGGATCAAAACTATGAATTAACACATGTGGAATTATATACAAGTGTGAAACAACTGAAAATATGTCATATTCTAGGTTCTTCAAAGTAGCCACCTTTTGCTTTGATTACTGCTTTGCACACTCTTGGCATTATCTATTATCTACTTGGCTATCTTGATGAGCTTCAAGAGGTAGTCCCCTGAAATGGTCTTCCAACAGTCTTGAAGGAGTTCCCAGAGATGCTTAGCACTTGTTGGCACTTTTGCCTTCACTCTGCGGTCCAGCTCACCCCAAACCATCTCGATTGGGTTCAGGTCCGGTGACTGTGGAAACCAGGTCATCTGGCGCAGCACCCCGTCACTCTCCTTCATGGTCAAATAGCCCTTACTTTCAAAGTTTTCCCAATTTTTCGGCTGACTGACCTTCATTTCTTAAAGTAATGATGGCCACTCATTTTTCTTTACTTAGAATTTGTAATTATGGCAAGAAAAAAGAAGCTAACAGTCTATTCAGTAGGACTATCAGCTGTGTATCCACCTGACTTCTCCTCAACGCAACTGATGGTCCCAACCCCATTTATAAGGCAAGAAATCCCACTTATTAAACCTGACAGGGCACACCTGTGAAGTGAAAACCATTTCATGGGGACTACCTCTTGAAGCTCATCAAGAGAATGCCAAGAGTGTGCAAAGCAGTAATCAAAGCAAAAGGTGGCTACTTTGAAGAACCTAGAATATGACATTTTCAGTTGTTTCACACTTGTTTGTTATGTATATAATTCCACATGTGTTAATTCATAGTTTTGATGCCTTCAGTGTGAATCTACAATTTTCATAGTCATGAAAATAAAGAAAACTCTTTGAATGAGAGGTGTGTCCAAACTTTTGGTCTGTACTGTGTATGTGTGTATATATATATATATATATATATATATATATATATATATATATATATATTATACCATGCATGTGTCATTTAGAATATATATTTTATGCCATGTATATCTCACTGACTGAATATAGCCTTATAAGGTCTAGAAAGTATTGAAGTTGTCTTCATACTAATTGGATTTCATGAGGAGAGCTGAATGTTATTAGTCATCCATGTGGACAAGTTAAATATATAAACCCGGATACCAAGTAAGAAGGCCCATTGTCTCGTTGTCCATTATCATGAATTTAAAAAGACAGTAGCATGTCTAGATTATGGGTAATTAAAAGTTTCAGGAAGAAACCCTTACTACTGATGTATATTGGAGAGGTTAAGAAGGTCATGTGAACGTTTTTATTAGGAATTAATGTTTAAGGTTGTGATATTCATCTGCAATACCACAGTGCCATCTAGAGGCAGATGCACAATATTATATTATTTTGTAACTTATTTTCCATTTAGCATATCAAGGGCTACGATTACATCATAGTAGTATTAACATACGTTAAACCCTCCTCAGTGGATTGGAAGATCATAATCAGGAGGAGGTAACATAAGATATCAGGGAGAATAAGTACTGCTGGGGTAGGAACATAGGAGAGACCATCAGACCATCAGGAGATCAGATCATCAAATCATCTCAAGGAGCAGGGTCCTCACAAGAAAGAAAAGATCCATAAAGGAAGCTGATCAATAGAAAGATATATCAGAAGAAACTTGAATTATATTTTGACTACTAGAGAACTCCTGAGAACTGGTCACATCCGAGACTCTGCCCATCCTTGACTTGGTAACGTATGTTATATTTATTGCTTGTGATATTAATAAGATACTTCTATCCATATATAGATAAAAATCCCCATATTGTGGGAATATATAGTGCTAGGCGCCTCCATAATGTTTAGTGTTCTATTAGCAAAGATGCATATTGCTAATGGAAAATCTGGCATTATTTGAAAAGAGGACTAAACCTTTGGAAAGTCATATTCCGTAGTCTGATTGCCGAATTGAATAAATTATCATATTAATATCATATATATTTTTGATTGTCATAGGCTGAGAAAGACTCAAGGGATAACATTTATTGTTCCTGTATTAATCTGTGTTTTGTCATGGTATAACCTGTTGGTAAATAGAAGATCCTGAGTCTCTTGATATATTAATTATTGGTCTGTTTGCTAAAACTATAGCATTTGCATTTTATCATATGTAACTTTAAGTCATTCTGCATTAGTGAAGTGTTGGTGTTTGGTTACAGCACCATCTAGTGGTGGTGAGGGGTATCACAGTTTAAAATCTGTATGTCTGAAAATTGTCGGTATTTTATTGGATTTATATGCATTCTGTAAATACATTTTTTATTTTTTGCATAATTGATTGCCCCTTTTTTTTCCCATTAATTGCATAAATTAAATTTAGAGTCCCAAGATAAAAGAAAAGGCATTATGTCCGCCTAGTGGATTTCCTGACTAATTTCCATATTTTATTAACATTTTATCTATTATATAAAATATATATATTTGCGGGAGCCTACCTGCCCGGGAAGTAGCGGTGAAGGGGTTCACGGAGGCAACGGCGGTAGCAGTCAGTCAGTGTGTAGTGTTGGGGGTAAAATCACCAACTCGGCGGTGTGGCAGTTTTTTGTTAAGCTGCCGGAGGAGGTGAACGTGGCCATATGTAAAATCTGTGTGCAGAAGGTGAAGTGTGGCCAGGTTGCCAATGTTGGCACTATGGCCCTGCATCAACATATGCAGCATCGCCATAAAGTGGCTTGGGAGAACCGTGGCTTTAATGTGGTGATCCAGCCTGCCGCAGCAACCGCTGCATCACCCGGTGGCATGCACCTGGTTTCAGGTAGTCAAGGCTCCACCACCTCAGCTGAAGGATGCTGCCTGTCCTTCCCATCATTTGCTGGTCCCGATGCTCCTCCTTCTCCTTGTCAGTCATTCCATCAGCAATCGATCACCGAAACAATTACCAAGAGACAACAGTATGAGTGCACTCATGCAATGGTACAGAAGCTGAATGTGCTACTGTCCCTCCCTTTCCATGTGGTGGACTCTGCACCTTTCAGAGAACTGATGGCTTGTGCCGAGTCGAGGTGGAGAGTCCCAAGCCTTCATTTCTTTGCCAAAAAGGCAGTACCAGCCCTGCACACGTATGTAGAACAGGAGGTGAGCCAGTCCTTGAGCCTGTTGGTGTCTGCCAAAGTGCACGGCAATGCCGACGTGTGGAGCTCTAACTACGGTCAGGGAAATTACATGTTCTTTATGGCCCACTGGGTGAATGTGGTTCCTGCACAGCCACACCAGCAACTTGGCCAGGTGACGCCGCTTCTGCCTCCACGTTGCCACCACTCAGCCTCCACTGCAAGGACAATTCATAGTGCCCCTCCAGCATACCACATGTGCAGGACACGGCGGTGTCACGCTGTTCTGCACCTTGTTTGCCTGGGCGAACTGAGTCACACAGGGGAGGAACTGCTCCATGTCCTTCAGCAAGAAATCAAATCCTGGCTTTCTCCGCGACAACTGAAAATTGGAACCATGGTGACCGACAACGGGAAGAACACTGTATCGGCGCTGCGTCAAGGAGGGCTAAGCCATGCGCCCTGCATGCCTATTTCCATTGGTCATTTGACCATAATACATCTATTCTCATGTGCTGGTAGTTTAAACTTCACTTTTATTCCCTCGTATTAAATGACTAACTTAATACCAAAACTGTGAGACTTTAAAAAAAATTATCAGTAGATGTAGAGCAGATAGCCTGAATAAATGATTTCAACCAAAGTGTGAAGTATATTGCTGTTTGTTTCCCACAGTCTCAATTAGCTGCTTGTAACACTGTAGCATTAGAACAGCCAGTGCGCTCTTTGGCTGGCTACATTTTATTTCAATTATACACTGTATACATATATTTCCCTTGATGCTAGCTGCTTACTTCTGAGTTTAACATCACACACAAAAAACGCTCACCCTGCCTCCCGACATGTTTCACCGGGGGATCGTGCAGATATGTGTGTTGGGGGCAGGGACCAGCTTTTAATAGATTGGTAGGTGATGTCATGATAGTTCCACGAATGATATTTCACCTGGCTCCCATTGTTTTGAATTAGTGTAAAGTAGTCTTGGACTGGCTCACTCCTCCTACATGTTCCGCCCGCATATCGCGTCATTCTAGCTTCTCCCCCAACCATCTCAGTCATAGCGGAGGTTCGCGCATGCTCGCCCACTTTTTCCTCCTCATTGTTCACAATACACATCCTCTACTTGTATTAGATGTTAGAACCTAAATACTTCAGACTACCCACAATATTTGTTGTAAATAATGTAATACTTATCTTCTACAGCAGTGTTTCCCAACCAGTGTGCCTCCAGCTGTTGCAAAACTACAACTCCAGCATGCCCAGACAGCCTTTGGCTGTGCGGGCATGATGGGAGATGTAGTTTTGCAACAGCTGGAGGCACACTGGTTGGGAAACACTGTTCTACAGTCTATAATTACTGAGCAGCCTGCAATAGTTATTAAATCTTGATTATATTATATTTTCATAAACATAATAATATCATAATATACTCTGATTATGGTTTCTTCATTAATTCTCTCTCTATCTGGTTACATTTCAATTCATTTCTTTATTTTAACAATAGTGAACAGAAATAGAAAAAAATAAAAGTAAAAAAATAATATAAAAGTAAATAAAAAAATAAAAGTCCGCAGCCGGAATTTGTGACTCCTAGAGTCGAAACTACAGAAAAAAACGGAAATTAAAGAGAGAAAGCACTGAAATACAACAGAGACTAAAAAGATTTTGACACAGGTCACATATACATTAAAGCCATAAATAGATCTCCACAAAATAGGAGCAGCGATTGAATACAATATACAGATATATCAGAGTCTGAGAGCTCAGAATCTGAAGGAGTACCACCAATTGAAAAGTAGGAACTAAGAGAAAAGTAAGAAATAAGGGAGGATATCAGCAGAGAAAAAAACAAAAACTAATCCGAGTATTAACCAAGGATGGCACAAGGAAAATATCCAAATCAGGGTATTCAAAACATCAATGTGGGATTTCAACAATCATCATCATTCTTACCTCCCTCTTTAGTATTAACAACAGCATCAGACACTCCCGCTATAGTGTCCCCAAGTACAACATCAAATCCATCTTTTTTAGTGCAAGGCATACAGCTGAGAGATCGGGACAATGGGGTTACAATCAAAAAAACATAGTGGGAGGTGCAGAGGACTCGGTAATGCAAATTATAAATCTATCACATACAGTTTTGAAACCAGAATATGAAACCTTGATTCAAAAGGGCTTGTCATTTACCCCTGCTCCCAAGTATGACTGTTTCTCATGGATAAAATACATCAACCTGTTTGCTAGAAAACTAGCACTATATAAGGAATTTAAAACTAAAGAACATACGGTAATATAGGTGAAATTGAGAGGAGAGAAGTGGCAGCTCTGAATACACTGGAACAATTATCTAGAGAAGGAGCAGGAGAGGTAATAATCCCTCAAGAACCCTTTAGCAAGATGAGTCCAAAGTCCAGATTTACCCCTCATGCCAATGTACAGGCGTTTGTTGATTTAGTTACGGAAGATCTATAAAAAAATAAAAACCAACAAAAGTATGGTGGGTGGAAATTTGTCCAAGGAAGAGAGAGAAGCAATCATAGAATAACATAAAATAACAATCTAATAATAAAACCATCGGACAAGGGAGGAAATGTAGTGTTGATGGACAAAGTAAAGTATGTCGCAATGGTGATGAGACTCCTGAATGATACAATTACCTACAAAAGATTGGGGCACAATCCGACGGGGAAGTTTAATAGTGAACTTAATAGCATATTACTAGATGCGAAAGAAAAACAATTACTAATGATGAATATTAGGTGTTGTGCAAACCTCGTCCCACCATTGCTACTTTCTACGCAATACCAAAAGTCCGCAAAAAAACGACAACCGATGCCAGGAAGACCGATAGTCTCTGGAAATCAAAATATATGTGAAGGAATTAGTGCATATGTTGATTAAATCATTGCACCATTCGTCCAAACTTTTCCCTCCTTCATTAAAGACACCAGAGACACTGTCATCAGATTGCGAGATATACACGTTAATGAAAAAAACATTGATAGCCAGTCTTGACGTCTAGGCTCTTTATACAAGTATACAACATGAGATTGGTATTAAAGCAGTAGAATAATTTCTTAACACAAAAGAAACACAATTTCACGAGCACAATAATTTTGTCACAACACTTTTACGGTTTTTACTTACATACAAATACTTTGTTTGATGGCAAATATTATTTACAGATAAACGGGACAGCAATGGGCACAATTTGCACAAAGAGTTTTGCTAATTTATTTTTAGGATGGTGGGAGGATAAAAAAAATTCACGGAGCACAATATACAATACACAGATCACATTTTATTTTAGGGTCGCTATATTGATGATATTTAGATTTTTTGGGATAGCACAGAAACAGTTTTGTAACTTCACGAACACCTTAAATGAAAATTATATTGGACTCGCCTTTACGGCAGAGATACAAAAAGAGAGCCTCAGCTTTCTTGATTTGAAAATCGCTCCAAGATATGATGGCAGTGTCACGACTGAAGTGCATAGAAAACCTACTGCAACAAACAATTTTTTGCAGTGGAGTAGTTTCCACCCACCATCATTAAAAATCAGTTATTGCAGTCGGACAATACCTTAGAGCCAAACAAAACTGTACAGACGAACTAGCTTTTGAAAAAGTAGCATACTCTACAGTAGGTTCCTAGCCAGGTGGTATCCTAAGAAATTACTCCATCGAGCATATAGTAGAGCCAAGAATACAGAGAGAAATAGTTTATTTCAGGAAAAAGATAAAAAAGAAGATAAAAAAATATTATGCTGTATAGGAATGTGCGATGTTCAGCATCAAACAGTATACAAGATTCTGAAATGTCATTGGCATGTCCTGTGAGTGGATGGTGATCTGAAAGAAGCGATTTCAGTTTATCCCACAATTACTTAAAGGAGAGAAAGAAAATCTAAATAAATTATGGTACAGAACAACTTTCAAAGAAAACAAAGAAGAATAGAAACTTGATTGGCGGTGAAAGGTTCCTACCCTGTGGAAAGTGCAATTTTTGCAACTATACATCTCCTAAAAAGAGTTTATTAATCCAGTTGATGGGAAACAATACACCATTAGAGATTATATAAATTGTAAAAACCATGGGAGTAGTTTACGCCATTCAATGCTAATGTCCCAAACTGTACATTGGAAAGACAATTCAAGAATTGAGGAGACGTATATTGAAACATCTCAGTAACTTAAATACTAAGGCTACTTTCACACTAGCGTTCGGGGCTCCGCTTGTGAGTTCCGTTTGAAGGGGCTCACAAGCGGCCCCGAACGGATCCGTCCAGCCCTAATGCATTCTGAAAGGATGCGGATCCGCTCAGAATGCATCAGTCTGGCTCCGTTTGTCCTCCGCTCCGCTCAGCAGGCGGACCCCTGAACGCAGCTTGCAGCGTTCAGGTGTCCGCCTGGCCGTGCGGAGGCAAACGGATCCGTCCAGACTTACAATGTAAGTCAATGGGGACGGATCCGTTTGAAGTTGACACAGTATGGCTCAATTTTCAAACTGATCCGTCTCCCATTGACTTTCAATGTAAAGTCAAAACGGATCCGTTTGCATTATCATGAACAAAAAAAAAAAAAAAAAATTTTTTTTTTTTTGTTCATGGTAATGCAAACGGATCCGTTCTGAACGGATCTAAGCGTTTGCATTATAGGTGCGGATCCGTCTGGGCACATACCAGACGGATCCGACCTAAACGCAGGTGTGAAAGTAGCCTAAGGGTCCATTCACACGTCCGTTGTTTCTTTCCTGATCTGTTCTGTTTTTTGCTGAACAGATCTGGACCAGATCTGGACCCATTCATTTTCAATGGGTCCTGAAAAAAATCGGACAGCTCAATGTCTGATTTTTTTTCAGGACCCATTGAAAATGAATGGGTCCAGATCTGGTCCAGATCTGTTCAGCAAAAAACGGAACAGATCAGGAAGGAAACAACGGACGTGTGAATGGACCCTAAGAGACACCACTCTCTAAACATATAAAGAACTATCACAGAGGTAATCCATCTGGACTCAAAGTATGGGAATACAAAAAATCTAAGTATGCCCAAGACAGGGAGATATTGATAAAAGACTGCAGCAAGAGGGAACCAGGTGGATTTACCGCCTGAAGACCCTGTCACCAATGGGAATAAATGAAGGCTTTACATACGCCTCATTTTTGTAATTAATCTCAGAGTGATTATAGGCTGGAATTATCGGTACAGCATATATAGTAAATAGCTATACATGATGAATAATGTTGTTTATTAAAAAATATATAAAGGAAGAGGACAACTGTGGAAACATAAAGGGACCAAAAGTGACTAAGGTATACACTATCAAAATAAAGAAAGATAAAATAAAGGAAATGAGAACAATATGTGTACAACTACAAGAAATAATCTAGGTAGGGAACTCCACAAATTAAGTAAGATGCTCCCAATTGTAATATAAAAATAAAAAAAATGGTTAACGGAAAGTGGGAAATAGAAAATAAAAGATTAAGTGAAAAATTATATAGCAATAAAATGTATTGCTACTAATTGACAGCAATAATTATCTAAGAGTGCCTACATCAAGATCCTATTCTTTTTATTAATATACAGTTGCAAGAAAAAGTATGTGAACCCTTTGGAATCATATGGATTTCTGCACATCTTCATCTAAGTCACAACAATAGACAATCACAGTCTGCTTAAACTAATAACACACAAAGAATTAAATGTTACCATGTTTTTATTGAACACACCATGTAAACATTCACAGTGCAGGTGGAAAAAGTATGTGAATCCCTAGACTAATGACATCTCCAAGAGCAAATTGGAGTAAGGTGTCCAATCAATGAGATGAGATTGGAGGTGTTGGTTACAGCTGCCCTGCCCTATGAAAAACACACACCAGTTCTGGGTTTGCTTTTCACAAGAAGCATTGTCTGATGTGAATGATGCCTCGAACAAAAGATCTCTCAGAAGACCTAGGATTAAGAATTGTTTACTTGCATAAAGCTGGAAAGGGTTATAAAAGTTCAGCACTGCTGCTACTCTCCCTAGGAGTGGCCGTCTGTCACTACCAGAGCTTTGAGACGTTCTCACAGCTCTGTTTCTCCACCCCTGTGATGATGTCACTACTAGAGTTTGGAGGAGTTCCCTCTGCTCTGTTTCTCCGCCCCTGTGTTGAGGTCTTTACTTCCTCCCAGCTGTCCCTCCTGTGTTTTGATTTATCTGCCTTTAAATCACCCCTCCTCCTTTGTAGGGTGTGGATTATACTTTTCATTTGAGCTGTATCTCTTGCTTGAGTATCTTCACTTGTGTGTTATCTTTCTATGGACCTGAGTTCTGCTGAAGCAAGTACTTCGGATAGTGTCTGCTGACTTTGGATCTGTCTTCACTGATGCTGCAGCTCCTTCAGTGAAGTGTGCAGACATTGTGTGTTTCTGTTTGTTTTCTGACTGGATCCGAGACGACCCCGGTTCCGTCCATATTCTGAGCAGGGCACCGGTGGCCGTGCCCCTTCCACTATTGTAGGGGTTACAGTGGTCATCAGTCTTGGGTACGCGGGCATGTCTCGATCCACCATTTGGATCTGGACATGTGCTTAGTAGCATAGGGAGAGCTTTTAGGGTCTGACAGGGGTCACCCTTTATCCTCCCTAGTTTGGGTCCGGTCAGTAGCTTATTCACTGTGTATGCTCTTGTTGCTCACATACAGACGTGACATTATAATCCACCATAACCATCCTTTTTGACATGGATCCGCTTTCTAACCTGGTTGACCGTATGCAGGGTCTTTCTTTGGAGGTAGCGGATCTCCGTCAATCTATGACTCAGCTTCATGCATTGGGCTATGCTCCGGCCCATGGAGTCTGTTGCGAGCCAAAGGTCTCACTTCCGGAAACGTTCTCCGGGGGCAGTGAGAATTTTGTTCTCTTCAGAGAGGCATGCAAACTCCATTTTTGCTTGTGTCCCCACTCCTCTGGTAATGAGGAGCAGAGGGTGAGGATTGTCATCTCCCTGCTCAGGGGTAATGCTCAGACTTGGGCTTTTTCGCTGCCATCGGGGTATCCCTCCCTTCGATCCGTGGAAAGATTTTTTGTGGCCCTGGGGCAGATATATGATGACCCGGATCGTGTTGCTCTGGCTGAATCCAACTTACGTTTTTTATGCCAGAACAAACTGTCTGCGGAGCTTTATTGTTCTGAATTTCGGAGATGGGCAGCTGATTCAGGTTGGAATGATGCTGCACTCCGGAGTCAGTTCTGTCATGGTCTCTCCGAGAGATTGAAAGATGCGTTTGCTTTCCATGAGAGACCAACGTCCTTAGAGTCTGCCATGTCATTGGCGGTACGCCTTGACAGGCGTCTAAGAGAAAGAAACGAGACCTCTCTGTCCAGCCATTGTCAGTCTAGGGGCAGTGGTGCGGACTCATTCAGTGTGCAGGGGCCTCATCCTGTCTCGGTCCTCTCTGAGGAGGAGCCCATGCAGCTAGGTCGACTTGCCCCTGATAAAGGAGGATTTAATCCTCAGAGAATGGTGTGTTTTTGTTGTGGGGGCATAGGTCATTTGGCAAATGTTTGTCCGTCTAGGAAATTCATGAACTGTACTAAGAGTGATAATAAGAGAAAAACCTCAAAAGGTAAATCATCAAACTCTGCTTCATCTGCTACTTTGGGCAAAGTTGATGTAGGAATTGATGCTTTTCCTCTGACCTGCAGTTCCCGTTTTCTCCTTTCTGCCAAGGTGGCGCTAGAGAACAAAGTCATTTCTTGTGAAATTTTTGTCGATAGTGGAGCGGCCGTCAATTATATTGACACTCAATTTGTAGCCATGCATGGTTTTCAGGTTTGCACATTAGAAAAGGATATACCTGTTTTTGCTATTGACTCTGCTCCACTCTCACAGAGATCCCTGAAGGGCATTGTTCACAATATCCGGTTAGCTGTAGGTGACACTCATGTGGAGGATATTTCTTGTTTTGTCCTTAACGGATTGCCTTCTCCTCTAGTTTTTGGGTTACCCTGGCTCACTAGACATAACCCCACTATTGATTGGCAAGGAAGGCAAATAAATGAGTGGAGTGAGTTTTGTAGAGAGAATTGTCTCACAGCGACTTTGGCAGAGGTGTCTACTAAAACTGTGCCATCATTTCTCTCTGATTTCTCGGACGTGTTTTCCGAGAGCGGTGTTCAGGAGTTACCTCCTCACCGGGAGTTTGACTGTCCCATTAACCTCATTCCCGGCGCCAAGCTGCCAAAAGCACGCCTTTACAATCTCTCACAACCGGAAAGAATCGCAATGCGAACCTATATCTCTGAGAGTCTCGATAAGGGGCATATTCGTCCCTCAAAATCACCTGTTGCCGCTGTTTTTTTTTTTTTGTTAAAAAAAAAAGATGGCTCTCTGAGACCTTGCCTAGATTTTAGGGAGCTGAACCGTATCACGATTCGTGATCCCTATCCCCTTCCTCTGATTCCGGACCTCTTCAATCAAATTGTTGGGGCCAAGGTTTTTTTCCAAATTGGATTTGAGAGGCGCGTACAACCTAGTCAGGGTCAGAGAGGGGGATGAATGGAAAACGGCCTTTAATACCCCTAACGGGCATTTCGAGAATCTCGTTATGCCTTTCGGCCTGATGAATGCTCGGCCGTCTTTCAGCATTTTGTTAACAGTATTTTCTACCATTTAATGGGGAAATTTGTATTGTTGTATATTGATGATATTTAGATTTTTTCCCCTGATGTTCAGACCTCTCAGGATCATCTTTTTCAGGTTCTGCGGATTCTGCGGGAAAATAAATTGTACGCCAAGCTGGAGAAATGTGTTTTTTATGGTATCGGAGATTCAATTTCTGGGTTTTCTCCTCTCTGCTTCTGGTTTTCGCATGGATCCGGAGAAGGTCCGAGCTGTGCTTAAGTGGGAGCTTCCTGAGAATCAGAAGGCTTTGATGCGCTTTCTGGGTTTTGCGAACTATTACAGAAAGTTCATTTTGAATTATTCCTCTGTTGTCAAACCCCTCACTGACATGACAAAAAAGGGGGCAGATTTTTCCTCTTGGTCGGAGGAGGCGCTTGCAGCTTTTTCTAAGATTAAAGAGAGTTTTGCGTCTGCTCCCATCTTGGTGCATCCCGATGTTTCCTTACCTTTTATTGTTGAGGTGGATGCTTCCGAGGTGGGTGTGGGTGCGGTATTGTCCCAGGGCCCTTCTCCCGCCAAATGGCGACCCTGTGCCTTTTTCTCTAAAAAACGCTCCCCGGCAGAGAAAAACTATGATGTGGGAGATAGGGAGTTGTTGGCCATCAAGTTGGCTTTCGAGGAATGGCGCCACTGGTTGGAGGGGGGCAGGCACCCTATCACCGTTTTTACCGACCATAAGAATCTGGCGTACTTGGAGTCGGCCAAGCGTATGAATCCGAGACAGGCCAGATGGTCTCTGTTCTTCTCCAGATTCAATTTTGTCGTTACATTCCGCCCTGGGATCAAAAATGTGAAGGGTGATGCTCTCTCTCGCTGTTTTCCGGGAGGAGGAAACTCCGAGGACCCGGGTCCCATTTTGGCAGAGGGGGTAGTTGTTTCTGCTCTGTATTCTGATTTGGAGGCCGAGGTCCAGGCTGCCCAGACTGAGGCACCTGCCCGTTGTCCTTCTGGGAAGTTGTTTGTGCCTCCTGAGTTACGTCACAAACTCTTCAAGGAGCATCATGATACTGTTCTTGCTGGTCACCCCGGGAGTAGAGCCACGGTAGATCTCATTGCTCGGAAATTTTGGTGGCCGGCTCTTCGTAAGTCGGTGGAGGGTTTTGTGGCTGCTTGTGAGACTTGCGCTCGCGCGAAGGTTCCTCGTTCACGGCCTTCAGGTCCCCTTCTCCCGTTACCCATACCTTTCCGTCCTTTGACACACCTGTCCATGGACTTTATCACGGATCTTCCTCGTTCCTCAGGGAAGTCGGTGATCCTGGTGGTGGTGGACCGTTTTAGCAAGAAGGCTCATTTCGTACCCTTCCCAGGTTTACCCAATGCTAAAACGTTGGCGCAAGCTTTTGTCGACCATATTCTTAAATTGCATGGCATTCCCTCTGATATTGTTTCCGATAGAGGCACGCAGTTTGTGTCCAGATTCTGGAAGGCTTTCTGTTCTCGCCTGGGGGTTCGGCCGTCCTTCTCTTCTGCTTTTCACCCGCAGTCGAATGGTCAGACTGAACGTGTCAATCAGAATCTGGAGACATATTTGCGCTGTTTTGTGGCAGAGAACCAGGAGGATTGATGTTCATTTCTCCCTCTGGCTGAGTTTGCTCTGAACAACCGTCGTCAGGAATCTTCTGATAAGTCACCATTCTTTGGTGCATATGGGTTCCATCCGCAGTTTGGGACATTCTCGGGAGGGGCTCCTTCTGGTTTGCCTGAGGAGGAGAGATTTTCCTCGTCTTTGTCTACCATTTGGCAAAAGATTCAGAGTAATCTTAGAAAGATGAGTGAGAAATATAAGCATGTGGCTGATAAGAGACGTGTGCCTGGTCCGGACCTGAATGTGGGTGATCTGGTGTGGTTGTCTACAAGAAATATTAAACTGAAGGTTCCCTCCTGGAAATTGGGTCCCAAGTTTATTGGGCCTTAAAAAATCTTGTCAGTCGTCAATCCTGTTGCCTCCTCCTCCGATTTTGGTTGATGGCAATCTGGAGTTTGAGGTTTCCAGAATTGTGGACTCTCGCATTGTTCATTGGTTCTCTTCAGTACCTCGTTTATTGGAAGGGTTATGGTCCTGAGGAGAGGATGTGGGTCCCGGTGTCGGACATTAAAGCCACTCGCCTCATCAGGGCATTTCATAGGGCTCATCCTGAGAAGGTGGGTCCTGGGTGTCCGGAGTCCACCCGTAGAGGGGGGGGGGGGGGTACTGTCACTACCAGAGCTTTGAGACGTTCTCACAGCTCTGTTTCTCCACCCCTGTGATGATGTCACTACTAGAGTTTGGAGGAGTTCCCTCTGCTCTGTTTCTCCGCCCCTGTGTTGAGGTCTTTACTTCCTCCCAGCTGTCCCTCCTGTGTTTGATTTATCTGCCTTTAAATCACCCCTCCTCCTTTGTAGGGTGTGGATTATACTTTTCATTTGAGCTGTATCTCTCGCTTGAGTATCTTCACTTGTGTGTTATCTTTCTATGGACCTGAGTTCTGCTGAAGCAAGTACTTCGGATAGTGTCTGCTGACTTTGGATCTGTCTTCACTGCTGCTGCAGCTCCTTCAGTTAAGTGTGCAGACATTGTGTGTTTCTGTTTGTTTTCTGACTGGATCCGAGACGACCCCGGTTCCGTCCATATTCTGAGCAGGGCACCGGTGGCCGTGCCCCTTCCACTATTGTAGGGGTTACAGTGGTCATAAGCCTTAGGTACGCGGGCATGTCTCAATCCACCATTTGGATCTGGACATGTGCTTAGCAGCATAGGGAGAGCTTTTAGGGTCTGACAGGGGTCACCCTTTATCCTCCCTAGTTTGGGTCCGGTCAGTAGCTTATTCACTGTGTATGCTCTTGTTGCTCATATACAGACGTGACACCGTCCTGTAAAGATGACTGCAAGAGCTCAGCGCAGACTGCTCAATGAGGTGAAGAAGAATCCTAGAGTGTCAGCTAAAGACTTACAAAAGTCTCTGGCATATGCCAACATCCCTGTTAGCAAATCTACGATACGTAAAACACTAAACAAGAATGGATTTCATGGGAGGATACTACAGAGGAAGCCACTGCTGTCTAAAAAAAACATTGCTACACGTTTACAGTTTGCACAAGAGCACCTGGATGTTCCACAGCAGTACTGGCAAAATATTCTGTGGACAGATGAAACCAAAGTTAAAGGGCTTCTGTCACCCCAAAAACACCTATTTTTTTTTGGGCTTGTTAAAATCCTTATTTAACGACTATTCCCTATATAGGGCTCTTACCTTTGTCTGTGGCTTCTTTTCCTTAAAAAGCGATCTTTTAAAATATGCAAATCACTTCACTACCAGCAAGTAGGGCGTCTACTTGCTGGTAGCCGCCGCAAAAAACCGCCCCCTCCTCCAGTTGATTGACAGGGCCAGGGAGCGCTCTCCTCCTCCGGCTGACCCTGTCAGCATTTCAAATCCCGCGCCTGTCTTCATTCGGCACAGGCGCACTGAGAGGAGGACGCTCGCCTCCTCAGCACTCCCTCAGTGCGCCTGCGCCGTTTTTTTGCGGCGGCTACCAGCAAGTAGACTCCCTACTTGCTGGTAGTGAAGTGATTTGCATATTTTAAAAGTTCGATTTTTAAGGAAAAGAAGCCACAGACAAAGGTAAGAGCCCTATATAGGGAATAGTCGTTAAATAAGCATTTTAACAAGCCCCCCAAAAAAATGTGTTTTGGGGGTGACAGAAGCCCTTTAAGTTGTTTGGAAGAAACACACAGTACTATGTGTGGAAAAAAAGAGGCACAGCACACCAACATCAAAACCTCATCCCAACTGTGAAGTATGGTGGTGGGGGCATCATGGTTTGGGGCTGCTTTGCTGCATCAGGGCCTGGACGGATTGCTATCATCGAAGGAAAAATTAATTCCCAAGTTTATAAAGACATTTTGCAGGAGAACTTAAGGTCATCTGTCCACCAGCTGAAGTTCAACAGAAGATGGGTGTTGCAACAGGACAACAACCCAAAGCATAGAAGTAAATCAACAACAGAATGGCTTAAACAGAAGAAAATACGCCTTCTGGAGTGGCCCAGTCAGAGTCCTGACCTCAACCCGATTAAGATGCTGTGGCCTCAAGAAAGCGATTCACACCTCCCAAGAATATTGCTGAACTGAAACAGTTCTGTAAAGAGGAATGGTCAAGAATTACTCCTAACCGTTGTGCACGTCTGATCTGCAACTACAGGAAACGTTTGGTTCAAGTTATTGCTGCCAAAGGAGGTTCAACCAGTTATTAAATCCAAGGGTTCACATACTTTTTCCACCTGCACTGTGAATGTTTACATGGTGTGTTCAATAAAAACATGGCAACATTTTATTCTTTGTGTTTTATTAGTTTAAGCAGACTGATTGTCTATTGTTGTGACTTAGATGAAGATCAGATCACATTTTATGACCAATCTGTGCAGAAATCCATATCATTCAAAAGGGTTTACATACTTTTTCTTGCAACTGTATATATTGCATATCTTTTTCCATTATTTCATTTTTTTTATTATCTACAGATTTATTCTCTTGATTTTTGTTTATTATTTTTCATTATTAGCATTATTATTTTTTCATTACTTATCATTTATTTTTATTTTTATTTTTTAACTTTTTTTCTTTTATATTATTTTTTACTGTTATTATTTTCTATCTACTGTTCACTATTGTTAAAATAAAGAAATTAATTAAAATGTAACTAGATAGAGAAAGAATAAATGAACCATAATAAGAGTATATTATGATATTATTATGATTATGGAAATATAATATAAAACAAAATAACTGTGACACATCATTTTTTGATGCTGAAATATTTGCTAGCTAATGCTATATGTATGTAATGTTTAGCATATAATCAAGATTTAATAATTATTGCAGGCTGCCTCAGTAATTATAGACTGTAAGAAGATAAGTATTCCATTATATACATATATTGGGGGTAGTCTGAATTATTTAGGTTCTAACATCTAATACAAGTAGAGCATGGTGGCCCTGAACTAAGTCCCGCCGCGTGCGCATTGTGAGCAAAGAGGAGGGGAAATTTTCTAAGTGGGCGCGCATGCGCGAACCTCCGCTATGACTGGGAAGGTTGGGGAGAAGCTAGGATGACGCGATATGCGGGTGGAACATGTAGGAGGGGTGAGCTAGTTCAAGACTACTTTACACTAATTCAAACAATGGGAGCAAGGTGCAATATCATTCGTGGAACTATCATGACATAACCTACCAATCTATTAAAAGCTGGTCCCCGCCCCCAACACACATACCTGCACAATCCCCTGAAGACACCGGATGTAGCAAGTCAGAGCGTACACTGACTGTTCTAATGCTACAGTGTTACAAGCAGCTAAGTGAGGCTGTGGGAAACAAACAGGAATATACTTCACACTTTGGTTGAAATCATTTATTCAGGCTATCTGCTCTACATCTACTGATAATTTTTTTAAAAAAGTCTCACAGTTTTGATATTAAGTTAGTCATTTAATAAGAGGGAATAAAAGTAAAGTTTTAAACTAGCACCACATGAGAATATACGCATTATGGTCAAATGATCAATGGAAATAGGAATTAGAATGTAAACGTCATACATATGCTGAGGCCTATTTAAATTTGTTTTGGTAATGCGCCCTGCATGGCACACGTTTTTAATCTGGTTGTCAAGCGGTTCCTGAAGTCTTCAACCCATTTATAAGACATCTTAAAAATGGCCAGGAAACTTTGCATGCACTTCAGCCACTCGTACACCGCAAAGCACACCCTCCTTGAGCTGCAGCGGCAGAACGGCATCTCCCAACATAGGCTGATATACAACGTTTTCACCTGTTGGAATTTCACCCTCTATATGTTGGACCGTCTGTACGAACAGAGAAAGGCCATAAACGATTTCCTGATAATCCAAGCGGACAGAATTACTCCCCTGTGTAACTTCGATGTCAGCCAGTGGCAGCTCATGCGTGACACCTGCCATTTGCTCATGTCCTTTGAGGAGGCCACGTTATTTGTCAGTCGCCAGGACTACGGGATGAACAATGTCATTCCACTGCTTCATGTCCTGGAACAGATGCTGGTAAATCTGGCTGGTCAGGAGATTGGAGATGTGGTGCCTAGATCTCACGGCTACATGAGCCTTGTGGGGGCTGAACTGGAGGAGGAGGACTTCGGAGAACAAGCAATGTGTAACGAAATGGGTGCTTTTTCTACACAGATGACAGGAGAGGAGGAGCAGGAGCAGCCAGAGGAGCTACAGGGTGATGAGGCAGAGGTCTCAGACACACGTGGCAGTATGCAGCAGAGATGGAAGCAGGGAGTCCCTCCGAGTCACTTGTGCAAATGGCCTGCTGCATGCTCACTTGCTTGTGTAGTGACAGCCGAATTGTCACCATTCAGTAGAGGGTTGACTTCTGACTCTCCACCTTGTTGGACCCTCACTACTGGTCCAAAATGGGAGCCTTTTTTACACCTGCTGATAGAGAAGACAAACTGAACTACTATAGAGATATCCTATGTAGTCAGTTGGCATAGTTACCCCAAGAAGAACTCGCCTGTCCACCCAAAATGTGGAGAGACTGACCTTTATCAAGATGAATCAGGCGTGGATCAGCCAGGATTTCTACCCACCAATTCCTGATGCATCAGACTACATCATCCATGGTGCCACACCAACACTTTGACAAAAGAGGTTTCTTCTGGCTACCTGCCTCAGCTACAATTCTGATGCTGCCACCCGCCTGATGCCACACATCTGATGCCAAGTGCTCCTTCTTTAACCTACCATCTTCAGCAGGTACTGGTATTGCCACCCACCTCCACACTATGTCACCTTGCCACTCTGTGGCCTCCTGATGCTGCTGTCACCTCCACACTATGTCACCTTGCCACTCTGTGGTCTTCTGATTCTGCCGCCACCTCCACACTGTCATGGGGCCACTCTGTGGTCTCGTCATGCTGATTACACCTCACCACTATGTCATAGGGCCACTCTGTGGACTTCTCATGCTGTTTCCACCCTCCCCACTTTGTGACTGGGCAACTATTTAGCCTTTTAGGCTTGGCTGACATAATTTATTTGACCCTTCTTCTGATCTGTCAGAAGAAAGGAAAAATGAGATGCATAATGGATCCTTTCTGTGTGGCAGCTGTAAGGCCTGTAAGGTCCCATCAGAATTGGCTTACGATTTGGTAGCCAAAAGCAGGAGTAGGTACAAAACACAGAAGACTTGCAAACATTCC
The DNA here is from genome assembly GCF_905171765.1 of Bufo bufo. Taxonomy (NCBI): domain Eukaryota; kingdom Metazoa; phylum Chordata; class Amphibia; order Anura; family Bufonidae; genus Bufo; species Bufo bufo. The sequence continues at coordinate 248,618,294 of NC_053392.1, forward strand.
ATTAAGGTGTCATCTCTGTTTTGGATCCGCTCCTGTTTTTTTTCTGGCATTAGCAATACTGATGGATTACTGACCAAATGCTGACTGAGTGAAAGCGGATGCTCCACAGACAGGGTCCGTTTTTTGTGGGTTATTGTTCTGATGGATCAGAGGAAGGGCAATATAATCAGTGACGTCAACATAAACTTACTGCTGACACCCTCTCCACTCTGTCTGGGGGCTCTACTTGTATAAGCGTTTAATAGAACAGATTCGATAAACATCCATGTGGAATCAGCTGACTACGGTGAAAAAGTAGTGTGCTTCTTCTTGGCGCTAACATCGACCTGTAAGGCTGAGTTCATACTTGAGTTATTTTGTCAGTTTTGGCCCCGTAACTGCTGTGACACAGTAAGGGGAATGGTCCGGGAAAACAGGTATTTTCCTCCCAGCGTGTACTGCTGGGCTGATTTGCAGCCAGGTGAGGTCAAATACAGGACTGGATTTTAATTGCCGGTTTTTGGCAGCACCTGGCTGTCCTTAAATAGGCAGCTGGGCTCAGCAGCAGGATCTCTGTGTTGGGATCTGAGGCTTGGTGCCAGGTTGGAGGGCCGAGACCCATGGGCAGAGGAAACAGGCCCCCTAAAGCTTGCCGTTGACTGCTGGAGGCAGAACCGACATCAAGGTGACTTGTCTTATATGAACTTTCCAATTTGTGTGACGTAACACCAAGATGTACTTTCCATTGTGTGTGAAGTAAACACCAAGACTGCAAAGTAACGCATTGTTTTGTGAACACTGAAGTTTTGCATTAAGAACTTGTCTTTTGCCTCTGTACTGCGTCCACTTACCCCATCTACCAGAGCGAAACCCCACAATTGGTGGAGGATGCGTCAAGCACAGTGAGGCAGGTGTGATCACCAAAGTATTGTTGTTTTTCATTTTTGCTCCGGGCACAGTTGTAGGTCTTGCATTAAACTCTCTAAATTTCAACCCGTGACCCTCGACAAAATGGAGGCCATAATGAAGGCTCTTGTGAAGGCTAACCAGCAGCAGCGAGAAACCAACCTGCAATAATGGGAGGTTAACAGGCAGCAGCAAGAAACAAACCAGCTGCTGTTACAACACGTGATGGCTATACAGACGGCAGGAACATTCCAAAGCGTCTATAATGTCCGGAAAGCGATCCGTGCGGTGATCCCCAAGATGCCACCCTTAGATGACGTCGAAACCTACCTGCCGATGTACGAGAAGGTGGCCACAAGGGAGAAACTACCCCGAGACCAGTGGGCTGAGGTCGTCTCTCCATTCCTGGCATCCGATTCTCAGCGGGTGTATTTCGACTTGCCGGACAATCAAGCGGCCAACTACCAAAAAGTAAAGGGTGAGATTCAGGCAAGACTGGGGTGGATTTGTTGGTCCGGGCTCAGCGGGTACATTAGTGGGGGTTTAGCCCGTGAGGCCCCAGTATTATGACTTATTTCACCTCTTGCAAAAGTGGCTACAGCCTGATGTGCTGAGTCCCACGGCTATGCTGGATCGACTATTAGCTGATATGTTCTGGAGGGCTTTGCCACCCCTTCTCCAGCACTGGATCGGCCAGGTGTCTCCTGGCAATGCACTGGAGATGGTGGACCTGGAGGAACGCTATGAGGCTACTAAGAATCTACAGGGGGTTATTTTGTGAAGGGGCAGTCAAACTCCAGAAATCTCCATCCCAGGCCCGGAGATTTGAGCCGATGAAACCCACCTGGCATGTACCCACTATGGGCCTGGCTCCATTAGTCTGCTGGCAGTGTCAGGAGCCTGTCCATGTAAGGGCTGACTGTCCTCATCGTGTTGAGCCCATGGACACTAATTGTAATGATGTAATAATTGCAATGGTTACCGTCAGTTGCTATATGCCAGGAAACTGTGTGCAACAGGTACCCCAGAATCTTTAGACCACTTGTGCCAGGTGGTAGTGGGAGACACTCAAGCAGAGGCGCTGCTGGACTCAGGGAGCCTGGTGACCCTAGTAAGGGCTACCCTAGTGCGGTCCACTGAGTATACTGGCCGGAAAGTCAGGGTGATGTGCATCCATGGAGACTTAAAACACTACCCCACTGTGCTGGTGTCTTTAACCATGGTAGCCGGTAGGTGGACCCACAAGGTGGCAGTCGCCACAAATCTACACCATGAACTCATAATAGGGAGAGACTTTCCGGACTTCCCGGCCCTATGGCCGGTTGTGAGAGTTACTGATACCCGTGAGTCAGGGGTAAACCCAGAAGATTGGCCTTGTTCAGGAGGAAGGCCAGAACCCTGGGAACCTGAGGCCGAAGGGTCAGCAGTAGGGGTGAAAGCCACTTCGGTGGAAGAGGGGGAGACAACCCCGCTAAGTGCAACGGTGGGAGACGTGGAGGACTTGCCACCGGGTCCTGAGTTGGCAGACCTCAACGTCTCTGGGGAAAATTTTGGTACAGCACAAAACCGGGACCCAACCCTATCCCGAGCCTGGGAGAATGTGGTAATAATTGATGGTGAACCACAACAAACTGGGGCCGAGTCGATGTTTCCCCATTTTGTGGTTCATCAGAATATGCTGTATCTGGTAAACCATCTGCGGGGTGAACATATTGAACAGTTGGTGGTGCCCGAGGCTTATCACAAACTCATGTTAGAGTTAGCCCACCAACATGTTCTCGGGGGTCATCTGGGAATGCAGAAAACACAGGACCGGATATTACAACTGTTTTACTGGCCCACTGTGTTTAGAGAGGTGGACGAATTTTGCAAGTCTTGCCCGACCTGCCAAACAAATATCCCCCCAGACCTTTTCTGCAGTCCCTTAGTACCTCCCCCGATCATTGAGGTAACCGTTTGAGCGAATCTCTATGGACCTCAAAAGGTCCAGTACCGAAGTCCGCTAGAGGACACCTACACATCTTGGGTCGTCCTAGATTACAACTCTCGGTATCTGGAGGCGGTGCTACTGAGACAAACATTGGCCAAACTTATAGCTAAAGAGTTAAGGCTACATGCACACAAAGCGTTGTTTGTTTCCGTGTCCGTTCCATTTTATTTGCAGATAGGATGCGGACCCATTCATTTCACTGGGTCCGCAAAAAATGCGGGACAGCACACCGTGTTGATTCCCTTTATGTATTTAAAAGTTTCTATCATATCCCCTCTGTCTCTTCTTTCTTCCAAGCTATACATATTAAGGTCCTTTAACCTTTCCTGGTAAGTTTATCCTGCAATCCATGTACTAGTTTAGTAGCTCTTCTCTGAACTCTCTCTAGAGTATCTATATCCTTCTGGAGATATGGCCTCCAGTACTGCGCACAATACTCCAAGTGAGGTCTCACCAGTGTTCTGTACAGCTGCTCTATTACATTGTCTTCCCACCTTTAAGTCTTCTGAAATAATTACTCTAAATCCCTTTCCTCAGATACTGAGGTCAGGACTGTGTCAAATATTCTATATTCTGCCCTTGGGTTTTTACGCCCCAGGTGCATTATCTTGCACTTATCCACATTAAATTTCAGTTTCCAGAGTTCTGACCATTCTTCTAGTTTTTCCTAAATCCTTTTTCCATTTGGCGTTTCCTCCAGGAACATCACCCGGTTACATATCTTTGTGTCATCAGCAAAAGACAAACCTTACCAGCGAGGCCTTTTGCAATATCACTTATGAAGATATTAAACAAAATCGGTCCAGTACAGATCCCTGGAACCCCACTGGTAACATTACCTTGTTTTGAATGTTCTCCCATTGACTACAACCCTCTGTTGGTCCTGTCACTCAGCCACTGGCCTAATCCACTCAACAATATGGGAGTCCATGCTCAATGACTTGCAGTTTATTGATAAGTCTTCTATGTGGGACAGTGTCAAAAGCCTTACTAAAATCTAGATATGCGATGTCTACTGCACCTCCACCGTCTATTATTTTATTCACCCAGTCAAAAAAAATCTATAAGATTTGTTTGACATGATCTCCCTGAAGTAAACCCATGTTGTTTTTCATCGTGCAATCCATGGGATTTTAGATGTTCCACAATCCTATCCTTTAATAGGTTTCCATAATTTGCCTACTATTGATGTCAGACTCACTGGTCTATAGTTGCTCGATTCCTCCCTACTATCCTTTCTTGTAATGGGCACGACATTTGCCAATTTTCCAATCTTCCGGGACGACTCCTTTTACTAATGATTGGTTAAATAAATCGTTAACGGTTTTGCCAGCTCACCACTAAGCTCTTTTAATAATTTTGGGTGGTATCTCACAGGCCCCTGTGACTTATCTGTCTTCACCTTAGACAGCAACTTTAGAAACATCTTCCTCTGTAAAGATACATGCATCAAACGATTTAATAGTCATCCTTTCTAGTGGAGGTCCTTCTCTCTTTTCTTTTGTAAAAACTGAACAGAAGTATTCATTAAGGCAGTCGGCTAGCCCTTTATTCTCTTCTACATACCTTCCGTCCTTTGTTTTTTAATTTAGTTATTCCTGTTTTAATTTCCTTTTTTCATTATATATCTAAAGAATGTCTTATCCCCTTTTTCATAGACTGAGCTAGTTTTTCTTCTGCCTGCGCTTTAGAAGTTCTTATAACTTGCTTGGCCTCTCGCTGCCTAATCTTGTAGATTTCCTTATCTTCATTGCTCTGGTTTTTTTTATAATTACAAAATGCTAGGCTTATTATTTTTAATGATTTGGGCCACTTCTGCTGAGTACCACATTGGTCTCCTCCTTTTTTTGCTTTTACTGACAAGTCTAATGCAATTTTCTGTTGCCTTCAATAATGCACCTTTTAAGTAGTCCCATTTCTCCTGACTCCATGTAATCCGTTCCAAGGGCTGATAAGGACTCATTTATGACTAATTTCATTTTTGAAAAGTCTGTTTTTCTAAAATCTAAAACTTTTGTTTTTGTGTGGTGGGACCTTTCACAGTTCTTATATTAAACCACACTGACTGGTGATCACTAGATCCCAAGGTTTCGCCTACAATGACATCATATACCGAATCCCCCGTTTGTTGAATACCAAATCCAAAATGGCCTCCCTCCGGGTTGGCTCCTCAACCACTTGTTGTAGAGATAACCCCAGTAGGGAATTTAGAATATCTGTACTCCTGTAGAACTTGCTATTTTGGTTTTCCAGTTTATATCTGGAAGATTGAAATCTCCCATAAGATAACTTCTCCTTTCATTGTCATTTTAGCTATTTCTTCAACTAGTAGATCATCTAGTTCTTTAACTTGACCAGGTGGTCTATATATCACACCTACACGAGTTACTGCATGGTTAGCAAACTGCAACGTAACCCAAACTGACTATGTTGGCCTCACCAACTTTGTATTAGGTTAGATTATGCTATCTTTCACATACAGGGCCACTCCTCCTCCTTTCTTGCCTTCTCTGTCTCTTCTGTATAAAGAGTATCCTGGTATGGTTATGTCCCAGTCATTTCTTTCATTAAACCATGTCTCCGTAACAGCCACTAAATCTACATTCTCAGATGCCATTATTGACCAAAGTTCATTGATTTTTCATCAGTATGTCCGTTCCGTTGCACCGCCAAAAAAATAGAACATGTCCTATTCGCACCAGCGCTATTGAATTTACAAACTTAGGAGTTATTAACTGCTCACTACTGAGTATACTTCGAGTAACTATGTGGATTGCAATACTGTGACATAAAGCCAACTTCCAGGAGATTCGCTACATTACAGCAGAAAGACTGAGTTTTAGCAATAGAACAAGTAGTGAGACGGACTGTCTACTAATATTATCAACCCAGCTATATTGATACTGAATATTCTAAGGTCCTTAGCACTGTTATATTTATATGTTTATTGCACAAATTTGCACTATCACCATTGGAAACAAAAAGATTGTTTCATGATACTTTCCTTTTCATATATATACTAATATATTTTCATTATTATTTTTTCGCATTATTTTTTCGCATCACTTTTCTTATGTACCATTCGATTCACCTTATTTACACTCTATGGATATCAATGATCAGTCACTGCTGTAGTCAATGATTACAACCAACAGCTTGGTGTGTCTGCAGGCCTGAATACGACTTGTTTCGGACTTCCAGATACCCCTCACTATTTGACGGAAACGACTCCTTTTCAATATACCACTATCCAGCTATATCAGTGCACTGATATTAGATTAAATAGTATTTATCAACAACGCGTTTTATTAACTATTTTATGTATTTCGAGAGGTTTAGTTCTGTTTAGGGTATACTATTCAGTTTTAACCTATGTATGGTGACAATTATCTGTATATATCTATATATTGCTACCAATAAATTAGTGTCACTTTGCTAACCTTGTGGTCCAGGTATAAGAGTGCCCATTCTTTTCTATATACAATTTTCCGCTTGGTGATCGGGGTACGACATCTGTTTGGTGCACCTTGCCATCTTGAGCCAGAGGAGAGCCGCCCTTTACTCTATCTACCAGGTCCTATTCTTGTCCGTTTAGGCATTGTTACAATGGATCCGCAAAAAAAAAAATGGGTGGCATACGATGTCATCATTTTTTTTTTTGCAGATCTGCAATTTGCGGACTGCAAAACACATACGGTCGTGTGCATGTAGCCTTATGGAGATGTTTTCCCGAGTGGGCTACCTAAAGAGGTTCTGACTGACCAGGGACTCCTTTTATGTCCCAAGGTCATGAAGGAACTCTGTAAGTGCTGCACATCAAACAGCTATGAACGTCGGTTTAACGGAACATAAAAAAAAAATGTTGGTGTCTAAGGATGGGAAGGACTGGGACCTCCTTCTGCCCTATCTTATGTTTGCAGTGCAAGAGGTGCCCCAAGCCTCTACTGGGTTCTCGCCCTTCGAACTGCTATAGGGCAGACATCCTCGTGGTCTGTTGGACATAGCCAAAGAGGCGTGGGAGCAACAACCCATCCCATATAAAAGTATTATTGAATACATCACCCAGAAATGTATGGAAACAGTGTTGCCTCTTGTAAGAGAGCATATGGAGGCAGCTCAGCGAGCTCAAAGTCAGGTCTAGGGTACAGATCTTTAACCCGGGAGATCGGGTTTTGGTTGTCACCGCCAGCTCTGTGAGAAGGTCTGTTAGACGTTCTTCGCTACCTCTTGCATGAAGTTCTTTGTTTTGGTTTCACTTTGTCATCTCCTTTCCTTCTCCCAGCTGTCATCTATTTGCACTGATTGTCTCCCTTTATATTCCCTCCCATACTGCCTCACTTTGCGGTTTATACTTCTTCCTGGATGAGTTGTTCACTGCTGGATGCTCCTTCTCCTGATTCCTCAGATAAGTCTGTTTCCTTTATTTATGTTTACTTGCTGGCTTGATTGTAGGTGACCCTGACTCCGTCCGTATTAAGTGCAGGGAGCCGGTGGTCGTGTCCCCTCACTATTATAGGATTTTCAGGTGTCAGATAGTATAAGGTACGTGGACATGCAATCATCTACCATAAAGATCTTTGCATGGGCATAGCAGTCAGGGAGAGCTCTAGGGTTTTATAGGGCTCACCCATATGCTCCTTAGTTTGGGATCAAGCCAGTTGGATGTTTATTTATAAGTTCCAGCTTTCTGCAACACCATCCGTGACATTGGTTCTGGACAGTAAGTTCCTGGCTAGGTGGCAGGGACCCTATAAAGTAATTTAAAAAGTTGCAGAGGTAAACTACAAAGTACACCATCCAGGGCGGCGATGTTGTTTTGGTCGCACTTTGTTATTGCTCTCACCCCTAAAGGTAGCATGAGGCGGTGTCTACAACCCACAGAAGTTGCTCAGGTAGTGCAACTCATCCATGATGGCACATCAATGCGAGCTGTGTCAAGAAAGTTAGCTGTGTCTGTCAGCATGGAGCATGGAGCAGATACCAAAAGACAGGCCAGTACACCAGGAGACATGGAGGGGGCCATAGGAAGGCAATAATCCAGCAGCAGGACCGCTACCTCCTCCTTTGTGCAAGGAGGAACAGGAGGAGCAGTGCCAGAGCCCTTCAAAATGACCTCCAGCAAGGGGGGGGGGGGGCGGAGATAGCGCCTGCAGTGGATGGCTGCCTGAGTGAACTACTCCGTACATAAAATCTCCCTACCAGCCTGTTTATACCGCCTGGAGATCCAGCCATGGTGAAAATCGGAGGATCCAAGTCCGGTGACACAACAGAACAGCACAAGACATCGGTGTGCAAAGGCGACATGGATAAATTTATTTAAAAAGCTGCCTCAGCTTACGCGGCTTGAGATAGACAGATGGCGTCTGCCTCAACACGCATGCAGAGAGAGCCGTCGGAGTCAACTCAAGAGGGTGAGGAAGAGACAGATAGTCTCCCTATTTCAAGATTATACCTTAAAGACGCCCTAACCTCCTCTCTGGCCGCAGCACTAGAGCCCTTAAGCACCGATCTAACAGCAATCAAACAGGATGTCCGACAAATCGGAAGAAAAGTCGAGTCCCTGGAATAATCGCAATCGGTCCTGGTGAGACACCAAATGGGGGTCGCCAACCACATAATCTCCATACAGAGCAATCTGAACTCCCTCTATTGTGCCATTGAGGTCCAGGAGAATCGCGGGCGGCGTAACAATCTGCGCTTCCGCGGTGTGCCAGAATCGATAGCCGCAAGAGATATCCCGCACACAATTTAGCAAATTTCTGAGCTTCCCGGTTAAGGAAGCCATATTAACTAAAGCTCGCTCATTAAAAGAGATATCATGGGACGGTTATAACATATCTATCTTCAAGATCTGTCTCAAACTACCTTGAAAAAAAGGAGAACCCTGAAACCTCTGACAGATTGGTTCAGATCGTATAACACTCCATACAGATGGACTTTTCCTTTCGGTCTGTCATTCTTCTACGAAGGTCGCAGGATGAATGTCTCTACGCTTGCAGATCTAGACCAGGTTTATGACTACTTAAACATCAGCCCATTGGATATGCAGAACTGGGACCTGGTCCAGGACTTATCACCCCTACCAGATCTACCTGCTCCTAACCTTTGGGAAAAGCAACGTACCCCAAGATCATCCAAAAACAGGAGAGATGCCTCACATTCTACTCCCAGAAGACTGCCCCTAGGAGAGTGAGATGGACTTTTACTTCCGTCTTTTTCTATGGGATTCATTCAATCCCTCTCCAGACCTCCTAATGTGTCTTAACCATTTAACTATCTCTCCCTCTCACTTACAACCCTTCTCCTTAACCCTATCATTTCTACCTCCCTTTATACTTACAGATCTTATAATGACCTCACCTGGATCCATATCCTGTCATAGGGTGATAGCTACATGTTATTGAAATTCCCCTACTACTCATTTACTTGAAGTTTTGCGCACTAGCGCATCTGTTTTTTCTTATAACTTTATTTCTCTCTGTTTTGGTTTTATTTTACAAATTTATTATGTAGATGCTTCTCGCATTGCTCTAGCACTCCCTCTTAGTCACAGAACCTTATAATTGCGTGTACATTGCTAACTCGTATATATGCTGATATACCTTCCCTGGTGTATAATCTATACCTTCGGAGGATTGATTCGCTGTGGCCCATCACACAAACTGAAGCGAGATAACAGACTTAACGATAGCCTCGTTTAATGTTAAGGGCTTTAATGCCCCCTCCAAAAGGTGCCAAATCTTCTCTCTTTTGAAAAAAAGGAATGCTTCCATTCTTTTTCTGCAAGAAACTCACTGAGTTTAACTGCTATCCAGACTTATCTCACTCCAGTTTCCCTACGTGGTTCCACTGTGATCGAACTCCCTCCGCTTCTAAAGGGGTTAGCATTGGCTTCAGCAAAAATACGCCATTCCAATACTGCTCCCACATTCAGGATGCTGATGAAAGGTACATAATGATAAAAGGCTATATAGCCAACCATGTTTACACATTTTTTTTTAACATATATGCTCCCAATGTCAACCAGGCCCCTTAGTTCAACGATATCTATCCAATTATAGAATCCTTCCAGGAAGGTATTGTCATCATGGGAGGTGACTTTAATGTCACTCTGAACCCTATCTTAGACTCAACACAAAAATCTGCTTTATCACAGAGAGCTCTCAACTCCCTCTGTAATAAACTCCACAACTTAAGCCTGGTTGACGTTTGGAGACTCTCTAACCCCACTGAGACAGATTACACCTTTTTTTCAAACGCTCATGGTTCCTACCAGAGATTGGATTACCTGCTAATTTCCCCAAAACATCTCCAATTATGCTCTAGAGCTCACATAGATTCTATCCACCTATTAGATCACTCTCGGATATTTATAACTATTTCCACCCCTCAGGTATCCCCTAAGGCATCTAGATGGAGACTCCTCAAACAAAAATAGAGCCATAATTGACACTCTCCTTTTGGAAATACGAAAATTAGAATCTCTACATAAAAAGTCCCTTTCAGAACAACACCTCTCTAAGCCTAATGCACTACGTGCTGAACTAAAAAACCACTTGAACTCAGTGTCGGCCAAATTTTTCCTTAACTCTCAATTCAAATACTTTGCTTATGGCGACAAAGCATCTAAATTTGTAATGAATAGGATAAGACAAAGGAAATCACACAACTATATCTGCAAAATCCATTAAAAAAATTGAGAAATAGCCGTGACATCTAAAAGACATTGCTACCTAATTTCAGGCTTTTTACCAATCACTCTACAACCTACCCCAAACAGCTCCATCAGTCGATGTACCATCTAATACAGAGGCCATTAACAGGTTCCTCGACACAATCTCACTCCCTAAACTCACCCCCTCCCAAAAGATGATATTAGAGACTCCCTCCTCACCTGACGACTGAGATGTCGCGAACATAAAATTTTCCGTTCGCGAACGGCGATCGCGAATTTCCGCAAATGTTCACGAACGGGCGAACCGCCATAGACTTCAATAGGCAGGCAAATTTTAAAACCCACAGGGACTCTTTCAGGCCACAATAGTGATGGAAAAGTTGTTTCAAGGGGACTAACACCTGGACTGTGGCATGCCGGAGGGGGATCCATGGCAAAACTCCCATGGAAAATTACGTAGTTGACGCAGAGTCGGGTTTTAATCCATAAAGGGCATAAATCACCTAACATTCCTAAATTGTTTGGAATAACGTGCTTTAAAACATCAGGTATGATGTTGTATCGATCAGGTAGTGTAAGGGTGACGCCCGCTTCACAGTGACAGACCAAACTCCCCGTTTAACACACCGCAAACAACCGCAAACAGTCCATTTGCACAACCGCAAACTCCCCATTTGCACAAGGTTGGATACCAAGCTAGCCATGTCCCGTTCCTTGTCCTCACTGACATCATTGAAGGTCTCTTCCTCCACCCAGCCACGTACAACACCAAGGGTCCCCGAAAGGTGACAACAAGCCCCCTGGGACACGTGCTGTGGTTGGTCTTCCACCTCCTAAAAGCCACCTTCCTCCTCTGACTCCTCTTCTTCAGACTCCTCTCTCTGCGTTGCGGCAGGTCCAGCAATCGACGACGACAAGGCTGCTTCTGGTGGTGATGGTGACCACAACTCTTCCTCTTCATGCTCATCTACGGCCTAATCCAGCACTCTTCGCAGGGCACGCTCCAGAAAAAACGCATATGGGATGAGGTCGATGATGTTGCCTTGGGTTTGACTGACCAGGTTTGTCACCTCTGCAAAAGGACGCATGAGCCTACAGCTATTGTACATGAGCGTTCAGTAACGCAGCCAAAAAATACCCAGCTCCGCAGAGGCTGTCCTCTTATTTTTAATTTAAAAAATCTGTTCTTACCAGTTTAAATCTCTGTTTTGTCCCTATCAGGGGCCGGTGTGGTGTATGGAATAGATTTTAGGAACCGGGAGATGGAAAAAGATGCTTGGTCGGTCCTCTTACCTCCAATTTGGGGCACTGCGCGTGCGCCGTGCAATGTACTATGCAATCCCAATATGAGTGGTATGTTAAGTAGTACTATTCCTATCAGTTTAATCCCTGTTACGTCCCCTATCAAGGGACGTGTATGGAATAGAGTTTAGACAACCGCAAAGTTGTCAATAGTTGACACACTCATGACATGTAGTGATGACTGTGCTCGTGCGCACGTTTGGCAGATTGCAGGCGATGGCGGTTTTTTAAAGCCTATGGTCATGCTGAGGTAGTTCAGTGACAGGTTAAGTGACCCAGAAAACAATGATTCTTTAGTGTGGGCCCATTGTTGGCCTAGTAGGCTTTAATGATCACCTTAGATGATCACAAAGAAAATTAATGTTTTTTCTATGCAAAATTATCCAGCCGATCGCTTTTGGTCTGATCACAATGAAGCAACGACCTTATCTCATCTGGGGTGTGCCAACATTGCCATTGCCAACACACTCATACAGGTGATCGCTTCATTGTGATACGCAAGCCCCTTCACCACAACAAGGTAACGATCACGAAGGGGAATTGACACATGTATGTGCCTTTTTTTTTGTTTTGTTTTTGTAGCCACAGTGCAGCACCAGAGGCCTGAAAAATTAGGTATTGTTGCAGCCGGAAAAATTGAGGTTTTCCAGGCAGAAAGTGCACTAAAACATTTTGGCTTGAACCCTAGTTGGTGGCAGAAAAGTCACGCAAGTCATCCGGCATGCAAAGATAAAAAACAGCAGCGTGTGGACCATTTTTATTCCAAGGCAGCTCATCTCATCACCAGGCCTTTTTTAGTCAAATGTATCGCCCACTGTCAGTCCCTTCAGGATCCATGCTTCATTCATCTTAATAAAGGTGAGGTAATCTAGACTTTTTTGACCTAGGCGACTTCTCTTCTTAGTGACAATACCTCCTGCTGCACTGAAGGTCATTTCTGACAGGACACTTGAAGCGGGGCAGGCCAGAAGTTCTATCGTAAATTGGGATAGCTCAGGCCACAGGTCAAGCCTGCACACCCAGTAGTCAAAGGGTTCATCGCTCCTCAGAGTGTCGATATCTGCAGTTAAGGCGAGGTAGTCTGCTACCTGTCGGTCGAGTCGTTCTCTGAGGGTGGACCCCAAAGGGCTGTGGAGATGCGTAGGACTTAAAAAGCTCTGCATGTCCTCCATTAACAACACGTCTGTAAAGCATCCTGTCCTTGCCGGCGTGGTAGGAGGAGGATTACTTTCACCTCTTCCCCTGTTAGATTCCCTTCGTGCTGTGACATCACCCTTATACGCTGTGTAAAGCATACTTTTTAACTTGTTTTGGAACTGCTGCATCCTTTCCGACTTCCGGTAATTCAGTAACATTTCAGGCACTTTCTGCTTATACCGGGGGTCTAGTAGCGTGGCCACCCAGTACAGGTCGTTCTCCTTCAGCCTTTTTATACGAGGGTCCCCTCAACAGGGCACGACAGCATGAAAGACCCCATTTGCACAAGGTTGGATGCCGAGCTACTCATGTCCCGTTCCTCGTCCTCACTGATCTCACTGAAGGTCTGTTCTTCCCCCCAGCCACGTACAACACCAGGGGTACTAGATAGGTGACAACGAGCACCCTGGGATGCCTGCTGTGGTTGGTCTTCCTCCCCCTCAAAGCCACATTCCTCCTCTGACTCCTCTTCCTCAGACTCCTCTTCCAGCATTGCCGCAGGTCCAGCAAACGATGCTGATAAGGCTGTTTCTGGTGGTGATGGTGACCACAACTCTTCCTCTTCCCGCTCATCTACGGCGTGATCCAGCACTCTTCGCAGGGCACGCTCCAGGAAGAAAACAAATGGGATGATGTCGCTGATGGTGCCTTCGGTGCGACTGACTAGGTTTGTCACCTCCTCAAAAGGACGCATGAGCCTACAGGCATTGCGCATGAGCGTCCAGTAACGTGGCAAAAAAATACCCAGCTCCGCAGAGGCTGTCCTAGAACCCCGGTCATACAAATACTCATTGACGGCTTTTTCTTTTTGGAGCAGGCGGTCGAACATTAGGAGTGTTGAATTCCAACGTATCGGGCTGTCTCAAATCAAGCGCCTAACTGGCATGTTGTTTCGCCGCTCAATATCTGAAAAGTGCGCCATGGCCTTGTAGGAACGCCTGAAATTGCCTGCTTGAGGACGTCCTCTAAGCCTGGGTACTTATGCACAAAGCGTTATACGATCAGATTCAACACGTGCCATGCACGGCACATGTGTCAACTTGCCCAAATTCAATGCCACCAACAAATTGCTTCTGTTGTCACACACCACTTTGCCGATCTCAAGTTGGTGCCGAGTCAGCCACTGATCCACCTGTGCGTTCAGGGCGGACAGGAGTGCTGGTCCGGTGTGACTCTCTGCTTTCAGGCAAGTGAACCCCAAGACTGCGTGACACTGTCGTATCCGGGATGTGGAATAGCCCCTGGGGAGCTGGGGGGGTGCAGTTGATGTGGAGCAAGACGCAGCAGCAGAAGAGGACGCAGCCGAGGAGGTTAGCTTAGAGGATGGAGTAGGAGGAGTAGAGGAGGTGGCAGCAGGCCTGCCTGCAAGTCGTGGCGGTGTCACCAACTCCTCTGCAGAGCCACGCATTCCATGCTTGGCAGCCATCAGCAGGTTTACCCAATGCACAGTGTATGTGATATACCTGCCCTGACCGTCCTGACCATGCTTTGCAGACCAGTCAACAGTGGTCAGGTGGACCCTTGCCCTAACACTGTGTGCCAGACATGCCATGACTTCCTTTTCCACAATAGAGTACAGGTTGGGATTGCCTTTTGTGAAAAGAAATTTCGGCCAGGTACCTTCCACTGCGGTGTCCCAATAGCTACAAATTTTTTGAAGGCCTCAGACTCCACCAGCTTGTATGGTAAAAGCTGGCGGGCTAAGAGTTCTGACAAGCCAGCTGTCAGACGCCGGGCAAGGGGGTGACTCTGTGACATTGGCTTCCTACGCTCAAACATTTCCTTGACAGACACCTGACTGTGGGCAGATGAGCAGGAACTGATGGTTGAACATATGTTCGCCCGCCGCGGCGAACAAGCGATGTTCGCCGGGAACTGTTCGCCGGCGAATAGTTCGGGACATCTCTACTGACGAATTGAAAGCTGCCATCAAACGACTTCCAAAAAATAAAGCCCCGGGCACGGATGGCCTCCCAGCCCTTTATTATAGAACATTCAGTGAATCCCTTATCCCTCATCTACTAACTATATGTAACCAATCTCTAAAAGGCATTCCTTTTACCCTAGACATGGCGAGAGCCCATATCTCCATTATCCCCAAGGAAGGTAAGGACCCAGTTCATTGTGCTAATTAACGCCCCATTTCTTTACTGAACCTTGACCTAAAACTCCTGACTAAAATGTTGGCCAACCGTCTTTCCCCTATATTACCATCACTGATTCATGGAGACCAGACGGGTTTTGTGGTTGGCAGGGAGGGCAAGGATAACTCAGCCAGAATACTTAATACCATACATCATGCTACAAAATTCTTAGCACCGACGCCGAAAAGGCCTTTGACAGAATCAGTTGGGACTTCTTGCGCCTTACACTTATGAAATTTGGCCTACCTATGCCTTATATTGAGGCAGTCTTCTCCATGTATACTAATGCCTCGGCGTCAGTGCTAGTGAATGAGATTATCTCCCCTTCCTTTCCTATTAGAAATGGAACGCGACAGGGTTGCCCACTCTCCCCTCTGGTCTTTGTGATGACTATGGAACCACTCCTTCAAAACTATCCGACAAAATAACAAAATTGAGAACATTAAATTAGGGAATCATGAACATAAGGCCGCGGCTTTTGCCGACGACCTCCTACTCCTCACCTCCAATCCAAAAGTCTCTCTACCACTTATATACGGCATTTTAGAAAAATTTAGCCCACTGTCTAATTTTAAAATAAATATGAAAAAAAAAATCACACATATTGAGCATAGGATTGAGTACCCAAACTAAAGCTTTTTCATTAGCTGCAAGTACTACCTTCAAGTACTACATTAAAGTATAGTGAAGAGATATTGCAGGAGATAGTCAGGAGGTAGGCTGGAAGGTGGAAACAATACAAAAAAAAAATAAAGGTAAGATTTGTTTGATTTAAATTTACAATTTTTTTTTTTTTTCCTCTTTAAAATGGCAGACTTGGTTCAGTGCAGGAATTGTTGTGCATTTATTTCATGTTCCACTCTTTGGAGATTCGGATGCTGTCAGATCTGTAGACAGTTCTCCTTACTGCAGCAGGAAATTGCATTTTTGAAAGCTGAAATATTTAAATTATCTGTTAAACTCCAGCTAGGACTGCTGCACTGCCACAGAGGACCCCCAGAAATGGCAGATGGGTTACTGTAGGTTCTGGAAGACTTAGAGTGGTGGATAGAAGACATGTCCCACAGTCGGTGGTTCTCCATAATTCATTTGCAGCACTCTCAGAATGTAAGGACAACATGGATATGGACTCAAGCACAGAGGGTGTGAAACCATCGACTCCTATGTCTAATGTATGCAAGACTGCAGCCAAGGACAAAAAAGATAAAGTGAAGTCTCAAAGGAGGCAGCTGTTGCTGGGTGATTCAATCATAAGAAGTGTGGAGCTTAAAGAAAATGGTTTTGTGAGATGTCTCCCTGGGGCTACTGCTAGAAGAGATAGAAGACGTATTATTAATATTGTTAAGCAAGCAAAGCAGGAAGGGGACGTGGATGTTCTTGTCCATCTAGGGACAAATGACCTGGCTTGCAATGAAGTGTCAGAGGGGAAAAAATCTTTTATCACACTTGGTAATGACGTACAGGATTTTGCATCCACCATTTCATTTTCTGAAGTTCTGCCTGTGCATAATGTTCAGAATGATAGGCAGAGGCGCATAAAGGAGTTCAACATATGGCTTGGTAAATGGTGTCAAGAGCAAGGATTTGGCTTTGTTTCTCATGATAGCTCTACTTGGAATAGAAAGGAACTGTACAAAAAAGATGGTTTGCATCTTTCTTTTAAAGGAACAAATGTACTTAGTGAACAACTCCAAGAATTTGCGAAAGAGTATTTAAACTAGGAGGGGGGGGGGCAAAAGAGTGAAAATAAAAGAGTCCAATTGCCCCCCGAAACAATGCCAGAACAGGTCAGAAGCACAGAGGTTAAGAAATGATAAGCTCAGAGTCCTGTCTACAAATGCTCGCAGTTTAGGTAAAAAAAATCAATGAACTTGGGTCAATAATGGCATCTGAGAATGTAGATTTAGTGGCTGTTACGGAGACATGGTTTAATGAAAGAAATGGCTGGGACATAACCATACCAGGGTACTCTTTATACAGAAGAGACAGAGAAGGCAAGAAAGGAGGAGGAGTGGCCCTGTATGTGAAAGATAGCATTAAATCTAACCTAATACAAGTTGGTGAGGCCAACATAGAGTCAGTTTGGGTTACGTTGCAGTTTGCTAACCATGCAGTAACTCGTGTAGGTGTGATATATAGACCACCTGGTCAAGTTAAAGAACTAGATGATCTACTAGTTGAAGAAATAGCTAAAATGACAATGAAAGGAGAAGTTATCATTATGGGAGATTTCAATCTTCCAGATATAAACTGGAAAACCAAAATAGCAAGTTCTACCAGGAGTACAGATATTCTAAATTCCCTACTGGGGTTATATCTACAACAAGTGGTTGAGGAGCCAACCCGGAGGGAGGCCATTTTGGATTTGGTATTCACAAACAGGGATTCGGTATATGATGTCATTGTAGGCGAAACCTTGGGATCTAGTGATCACCAGTCAGTGTGGTTTAATATAAGAACTGTGAAAGAGTCCCACCACACAAAAACAAAAGTTTTAGATTTTAGAAAAACAGACTTTTCAAAAATGAAATTAGTCATAAATGAGTCCTTATCAGACTGGAACGGATTACATGGAGTCCAGGAGAAATGGGACTACTTAAAAGGTGCATTATTGAAGGCAACAGAAAATTGCATTAGACTTGTCAGTAAAAGCAAAAAAAGGAAGAGACCACTGTGGTACTCAGCAGAAGTGGCCCAAATCATTAAAAATAAAAAGCTAGCATTTTGTAATTATAAAAAAACCCAGAGCAATGAAGATAAGGAAATCTACAAGATTAGGCAGAAAGAGGCCAAGCAAGTTATAAGAACTTCTAAAGCGCAGGCAGAAGAAAAACTAGCTCAGTCTATGAAAAAAGGGGATAAGACATTCTTTAGATATATAAATGAAAAAAGGAAATTAAAACAAGGAATAACTAAATTAAAAACAAAGGACGGAAGGTATGTAGAAGAGAATAAAGGGCTAGCCGACTGCCTTAATGAATACTTCTGTTCAGTTTTTACAAAAGAAAAAGGAGAAGGACCTCCACTAGAAAGGATGACTAATAAATCGTTTGATGCATGTATCTTTACAGAGGAAGATGTTCTAAGTTTGCTGTCTAAAGTGAAGACAAATAAGTCACAGGGGCCTGATGAGATACACCCAAAATTATTAAAAGAGCTTAGTGGTGAGCTGGCAAAACCGTTAACAGATTTATTTAACCAATCATTAGTAACAGGAGTCGTCCCGGAAGATTGGAAATTGGCAAATGTCGTGCCCATTCACAAGAAAGGTAGTAGGGAGGAATCGAGCAACTATAGACCAGTGAGTCTGACATCAATAGTAGGCAAATGAATGGAAACCCTATTAAAGGATAGGATTGTGGAACATCTAAAATCCCATGGATTGCAAGATGAAAAACAACATGGGTTTACTTCAGGGAGATCATGTCAAACAAATCTTATAGATTTTTTTGACTGGGTGACTAAAATAATAGACGGTGGAGGTGCAGTAGACATCGCATATCTAGATTTTTAGTAAGGCTTTTGACACTGTCCCACATAGAAGACTTATCAATAAACTGCAGTCATTGAGCATGGACTCCCATATTGTTGAGTGGATTAGGCAGTGACAGACAGCAGAGGGTTGTAGTCAATGGAGAACATTCAAAACAAGGTCATGTTACCAGTGGGGTTCCACAGGGATCTGTACTGGGACCAATTTTGTTTAATATCTTCATAAGTGATATTGCAAAAGGCCTCGCTGGTAAGGTTTGTCTTTTTGCTGATGACACAAAGATATGTAACAGGGTTGATGTTCCTGGAGGGAAACGCCAAATGGAAAAGGATTTAGGAAAACTAGAAGAATGGTCAGAACTCTGGAAACTAAAATTTAATGTGGATAAGTGCAAGATAATGCACCTGGGGCGTAAAAACCCAAGGGCAGAATATAGAATATTTGACACAGTCCTGACCTCAGTATCTGAGGAAAGGGATTTAGGAGTAATTATTTCAGAAGACTTAAAGGTGGGAAGACAATGTAATAGAGCAGCACGAAATGCCAGCAGAATGCTTGGATGTATAGGGAGAGGTATAAGCAGTAGAAAGAGTGAAGTGCTTATGCCGCTGTACAGAACACTGGTGAGACCTCACTTGGAGTATTGTGCGCAGTACTGGAGGCCATATCTCCAGAAGGATATAGATACTCTAGAGAGAGTTCAGAGAAGAGCTACTAAACTAGTACATGGATTGCAGGATAAAACTTACCAGGAAAGGTTAAAGGACCTTAATATGTATAGCTTGGAAGAAAGAAGAGACAGAAGGGATATGATAGAAACTTTTAAATACATAAAGGGAATCAACTCGGTAAAGGAGGAGAGCATATTTAAAAGAAGAAAAACTACCACAAGAGGACACAGTTTTAAATTAGAGGGGCAAAGGTTTAAAAGTAATATAAGGAAGTATTACTTTACTGAGAGAGTAGTGGATGCATGGAATAGCCTTCCTGCAGAAGTGGTAGCTGCAAATACAGTGAAGGGGTTTAAGCATGCATGGGATAGGCATAAGGCTATCCTTCATATAAGATAGGGCCAGGGACTATTCATAGGATTCAGATATATTGGGCAGACTAGATGGGCCAAATGGTTCTTATCTGCCGACACATTCTATGTTTCTATGTTTCTAAGCTGACCTTGCAGCTCGCTCCCCCTTTAATTGGGATACCCCATACATAACCTACCTAGGAGTCAAAATTGGTACTGACCTTGCTAAATTATTTCATCTCAACTATGTCCCATTATTACAGTCCATGCAAAATCAACTAAATAACCTCCACCTCCAGACACTCATGGTTTGGTCGCAAAAATATTTTCACTTCCTTAGTTCTACCAAGACTAAACTACCTACAACAAGTCTTACCCCTTCCTATTCCCAACTCCTATTTTCAAACCCTCACTAGGGAAATACGCTCCTTTATATGGAACCGCAAGAAAGCTCAAATACGCCTCTCTTCTACAGAAACCAAAACCCTTTGGGGGTATTAACCTTCCGAACCCCTCACTCTACAACACTGCTACCCTATTAACCAGAGTTATAGACTGGTTTAGAGAGACCCCACACAAGTCATGGATAAGTATGGAAACCACCCTATTCCCAAAAGAACCAAATTAACAATAAATATATTAGCCCAAATATTAAGGCTACACTGGAAGCATGGGAAAAATTCCAAAATTCTGATAAGGGCATACCACTGCCCTCCCCCTTATTCAGACGAGAGACTTAATTGATCTTGCTCCACAAGAACTGAAACAAAGTATCCCTCCATCTATTCGATACTCTAAAATCCAGTCACTCTCCCTGTTTGGAGGGGGGGGGGGATGGAATGCAGGGAATTCTTTGTCTCCCTATTCCCTGAAGCCAAACCCTTTCCATCTCTTTACTCATTTCTCCACTCCAGCTTATCTAATTATGTATCTTATCAAGCCCTACTGAGACCCCTAACTTGGTTTGAAAGCTTAATTTGCTCTCAACCCACTCTGAAAAAATTAATCTCTCAGTTAGGCCTCCTGCACACGACCGTTGTGTGCACCCGTGGCCGTTGTGCCATTTTCCGTTTTTTTTTTCGCGGACCCATTGACTTTCAATGGGTTCGTGGAAAAATCGGAAAATGCACCGTTTGGCAGCCGCATCCGTGATCCGTGTTTCCTGGCCGTGAAAAAAATATGACCTGTCCTATTTTTTCACGGCCAACGGTTCACGGACCCATTCAAGTCAATGGGTCCGTGAAAAAACACGGATGCACACAAGATTGGCATCCGTGTCCGTGGTCCGGCCCCCCTCCCTCCCTCTATTGTATTATCATTGGTGGCCAGTGTGCGCCCCCCCTCTATTGTATTAATATCATTGGTGGCCAGTGTGCGGCCTCCCCTCTCCCCCCCCCGATCATTGGTGGCAGCGGAGAGTTCCGATCGGAGTCCCAGTTTAATCACTGGGGCTCTGATCGGTAACCATGGCAACCAGGCCGCTACTGCAGGCCTGGTTGCCATGGTTACTTAGCAATATTACAATATTATAAGCATCATACTTACCTGCTGCGCGGTCTGTGACCGGCCGGGAGCTCCTCCTACTGGTAAGTGACAGATCATTAAGCAATGCGCCGCACAGACCTGTCACTTACCAGTACGAGGAGCTCCCGGCCGGTCACAGACCGCGCAGCAGGTAAGTATGATGCTTCTAATATTGTAATATTGCTAAGTAACCATGGCAACCAGGCCTGCAGTAGCGTCCTGGTTGCCATGGTTACCGATCAGAGCCCCAGTGATTAAACTGGGACTCCGATCGAAACTCTCTGCTGCCACCAATGATCGGGGGGGGGGGGCCGCACACTGGCCACCAATGATAATACAATAGAGGGAGGGGGGGCCGGGGGAGGCCACACACTGGCCACCAATGATAATACGAGGGAGGGGGGGCCGGGGGGCGCACACTGGCCACAAATGATATTCAAGCTGGGGAGGGAGGGGGGTCTGCCCCCTGCTGCCTGGCAGCCCCTGATCTCTTACAGGGGGCTATGATATGCACAATTAACCCCTTCAGGTGCGGCACCTGAGGGGTTAATTGTGCTGATCACAGCCCCCTGTAAGAGATCGGGTGCTGCCAGGCAGCAGGGGGCAGTCATGTACACAGTTCGTAGTATATTCTAACTTGAAGCGTCCCCATCATCATGGGAACGCCTCTGTGTTAGAATATACTGTCGGATAGGAGTTTCGACGTATATTCTAACATAGAGGCGTTCCCATGGTGATGGGGACGCTTCAAGTTAAAATATACCATCGGATTGGAGAAAACTCCGATCCTATGGTATATTAACTCCTGACTTTACATTGAAAGTCAATGGGGGACGGATCCGTTTGCAATTGCACCATATTGTGTCAACGTCAAACGGATCGGTCCCCATTGACTTGCATTGTAAGTCAGGATGGATCCGTTTGGCTCCGCACGGCCAGACGGACACCAAAACGACATTTTTTTTCATGTCCGTGGATCCTCCAAAAATCAAGGAAGACCCACGGACGAAAAAACTGTCACGGATCACAGAAAAACGGAACCCGTTTTTGCGGACCGCAAAAAAAAAACGGTCGTGTGCAGGAGGCCTTATATGGAAGACTTGGCTCCCCGATCTGTACTCCTAAATTGGCCTTCATTGGAGCTTGGGAGAGGGACCTTGAAGTTTCATTCTCCAGGGAAGACCAACTACAACTATACAGGGAACCCTACACCTCTTCCAGATGTGTTAGAATACAAGAAAATGGATATAAAATCCTCACCAGGTGGTACAAAACCCCTGAAGTCACCTGTAGGTTCAATGATACGGGGTCTGACACCTGCTGGAGGTGCGGAGAGAGGGGAGGCAAGTTCTTTCATATCTGGTGGTCCTGCCCACTAATCCACAAGTGGTGGACTGAGATCTTTAGACAATGTAACCAAATATGTAAAACAAAGACCTCACTGTCGCCTCAACTTGCCCTTTTAGAGCTTTCCCCCTCCCACACAACTGCTGGGGTCACACCACTGTTTAAAAAATTGCTTATGGCAGCATGCCTATTGGTTCCTCAGTATTGGCTATCCCCAGATCTCCCACCACTAGACCACTGGGTAAACAAGGTGGACACCATTTATAGATTCGAAGAATTACCGTATTTTTCGCCCCATAAGACACACTTTTTCCCCAAAAAAAATAGGGGGGAAATGCCCCTGCGTCTTATGGGGCGAATGCTGACAGTTTAACATCGCTGGATGCGATGTACAAGCGAGCGGGAGTTGGGGGAGGGACTGGGAGGAGGAGCTGGGGGCTGGCAATAGCGGCAGGGCGGTGCAGTCAGTGTACTATAGCCCTGCCCCGCCGCTCCGGTATACTAATATAAAATGTCTTATTCAATTAAAAATGATTACACATGCCCCCTTACTCCAGTCCTAATAGTACCTTACAGCCTAATAGCTTCTGTACAATGCCGGCAGGCAGGCCGGGCGGGCGGCAGCGTAACTCCCTGATGTCACATGCCTGCGCCGCCTACTTTATGAATGAAGCAGGCAGCGCAGGCAAGTGACGTCAGTGAGTGACGCGCCGGCCACCCGGCCTGCCGGCATTGTACAGAAGCTATTAGGATGTAAGGTACTATTAGGAGTGAGGGGGCATGTGTAATAATTTTTTATTGAATAAGACATTTTATATTTGTATACTGGGGGGGGGCGGCGGCGGGGGGGGGGGCTGATCTGTGGATAACATCCGTGGATGGCACAGTTAAGGGGTGGGGGGAGGGGTCTGTGGATGGCACTGTTATGGGCTGGGGGGGTCTGTGTAATGCACTGTTATGGGGTGGGGGGTCAGTGGATTGCACTGTTATGGGGTGGGGGTCTGTGGATGGCACATATATAACAGTGCCATCCACAGATCCCCCCTGTGACAGTGCCAGCCACAGATCCCCCCTGTGACAGTGCCAGCCACATATCCCCCCTAACAGTGTCCGTCATCCACAGATCCCCCCTGTAACAGTGTCTGTCATCCACAGATCCCCCCTGTAACAGTGTCTGTCATCCACAGATCCCCCCTGTAACAGTGTCTGTCATCCACAGATCCCCCCTGTAACAGTGTCTGTCATCCACAGATCCCCCCTGTAACAGTGTCCGTCATCCACAGATCCCCCCTGTAACAGTGTCCGTCATCCACAGATCCCCCTGTAACAGTGTCCGTCATCCACAGATCCCCCCTGCAACAGTGTCAGTCATCCACAGATCCCCCCCGTAACAGTGTCCGTCATCCACAGATCCCCCCCGTAACAGTGTCCGTCATCCACAGATCCCCCCCATAACAGTGTCCGTCATCCACAGATCCCCCCCCATAACAGTGTCCGTCATCCACAGATACCCCCATAACAGTGTCCGTCATCCACAGATCCCACCATCAGTGTCCGTCATCCACAGATCCCCCATAACAGTGTCCGTCATCCACAGATCCCCCATAACAGTGTCCGTCATCTACAGATCCCCCCATAACAGTGTCCGTCATCCACAGATCCCCCCCATAACAGTGTCCGTCATCCACAGATCCCCCCATAACAGTGTCCGTCATCCACAGATCCCCCCATAACAGTGTCCGTCATCCACAGATCCCCCATAACAGTGTCCGTCATCCACAGATCCCCCCATACAGTGTCCGTCATCCACAGATCCCCCCCATAACAGTGTCCATCATCCACAGATCCCAAGTAATAGTACCACCATCCACAGACCACCATTAGTTCCAAACCCATGGGCCGGTGTGTCTTATAGGGTGAAAAATACGGTAGCGTCCTGGGAGAACCGCTCTCATAATAAATTCTGCGCCCTTTGGAAACACTGGGAAGATTTTAGACAATTTAACAGTGACCATTGACTGCTGTGATCTATTTCCTCTATTAGAGATATAAGTTGCAATAATTAACGAATATATATTGTGACCAGAGATGACATCTATCGTGTTACTATAATTACTGTAATTGTTGTTATGCAGCATAATATTGCATACTGCTGAACATTGTTTCTCCATTTTATATGTAATACTGATTTATTTTTTCAATAAAGTATTGAAAAATAAAAATAAAAAAAATGACCTCCAGCAGGCCACTAATATCTATGTGTCTGCTCAAACTGTCTGAAACAGACTCCATGAGGGTGGTATGAGGGCCCAACACCATGCAGGGCGATTGGCATTTGCCAGAGAACACCAAGATTGGCAGATTGCCCCCTGTGCTCTTCATGGATGAGTGCAGGTTCGCACTGAGCACATGTGACAGACATTACAGAGTCTGGAGATGCCAGCATGAACGGGTTGGCAGTGGGTCAGTAATGGTGTGGGGAGGCATTTCTTTGGAGAACCGGACAGCCCTCCATGTGCTAGCCAAAGGTACCCTGACTGCCGTTAGGAACCGGGATGAGATTCTCAGACCCATTGTGAGACCATATGCAGTGTAGTGGCCCCTGGGTTCCTTCTGATGCATGACAATGCTAGGCCTCATGTGGCTGAAGTGTGTCAGCAGTTCCTGCATGATGAAGGCATTGATGCTATGGATTGGCCTGCCTGATCCCCAGACCTGAATCCAATCGAACACATCTGGAACATCAAGTCTCGTTCCATCCACCAATGCCACGTTGCACCACAGACTATCCAGGAGTTGATGTATGCTTTAATCCAGATCTAGGAGGAGATCCCTTAGGAGAACGTTGCTGCTTTATTAGGAGCATGCCCACGCATTGTAGGGAGGTCATACAGATACATGGAGGCCACACGCACACTACTGAGCCTCATTAGCAAAATATATATACAGTGGTCCCTCAAGTTACAATATTAATTGGTTCCAGGACGACCATTGTATGTTGAAACCATTGTAACTTGAGTAATTGGTTCCAAAGCCCCAAAACATCATCCAAGATAAGAAAAAAATTAATATTTTTTAAAAAATAAGCATATGACTAAGACAGATAAAACAAGTGCTTACATATCACAGTCAGGAATAGCTGCTAACTAGCAACTAATACAGCTATTTTACCAGAGAAGTGGGCTAGAATTGTTGGATCTGAGTCTGAGGTATTGGTATGTTGAGTCTAGTATCAGCTTACGATTGTATCCTAAAGCCATTGTATCTTGAGGGATCACTGTGTATATATATATTGTGGGTGAAATTTCAGGATGAACCTAAAATGCACTCAAACCTTTACAGGAGAACTTAATGTGACCCACTCTAAACTTTTGAATGCACATGTACAACTGTTTAATATTTCAGTACTTTTTGCACAATTTGTTGTTCTCTAAGGGCGGGTTGGCATTGGCGGTACAGAATTCCATTATAGGTTCCGTTATAACAGAGTATACCAAAGTTATAAAAGAGCATTCTAAAGTTACAACAGAGCATTCCAAAGTTATTACCATCTAAATTGAAAAATGTCAGATTTGAAAAATGGGGCTAGACCTTGTCCTTATGGGGTTAAGTAGGATAATGTGTAGCAAACTGGAGGAGAGGATGGGAGGAGTGGTGGTGGCTATGATGGTGGTAGTTGTGCTCACCGTATATGGTGTCAGTCACCCTGACTCTCCCTTGATTGACATCTCAGTCCTCGCTTCCGGTTTCGGTTTGTTCCCCGGAAGTACGATCAATGGCGTCCTTTTTCCCACAATTATGGGGGATATATATGTATGTACCTTGTCTTTAGTGTTTGCCTTTCTTACCTGCTCCTGAGGAAGGGGAATTACAGTCCCCAAAACGCGCTGAGCCCGGCTACTTAAATAAAGTGATTTATCTGAAGCCCATCTAAAGTGTGCTGCCATTCATCACTGACATTCTACATGCTATCCTGGCCAGGGGGGTTCTACATCACAGGTGTTATGTTGATGACTACTCCCCAGCGAAGTGAGTACACACGAATCTTGTGTTTATGGTCGCTTATATGACCTCTTATTGTTTTTAATATTGCTCTAGGTGGCAAAATTGATACCATTTCCATATTCTTAATGGCTATCTCCTATCATCCTGGGTGGCTACACTGCGTGCAGAATTATTAGGCAAATGAGTATTTTGACCACATCATCCTCTTTATGCATGTTGTCTTACTCCAAGCTGTATAGGCTCGAAAGCCTACTACCAATTAAGCATATTAGGTGATGTGCATCTCTGTAATGAGAAGGGGTGTGGTCTAATGACATCAACACCCTATATTAGGTGTGCATAATTATTAGGCAACTTTCTTCCTTTGGCAAAATGGGTCAAAAGAAGGACTTGACAGGCTCAGAAAAGTAAAAAATAGTGAGATATCTTGCAGAGGGATGCAGCACTCTTAAAATTGCAAAGCTTCTGAAGCGTGATCATCGAACAATCAAGCGTTTTATTCAAAATAGTCAACAGGGTCGCAAGAAGCGTGTGGAAAAACCAAGGCGCAAAATAACTGCCCATGAACTGAGAAAAGTCAAGCGTGCAGCTGCCAAGATGCCACTTGCCACCAGTTTGGCCATATTTCAGAGCTGCAACATCACTGGAGTGCCCAAAAGCACAAGGTGTGCAATACTCAGAGACATGGCCAAGGTAAGAAAGGCTGAAAGACGACCACCACTGAACAAGACACACAAGCTGAAACATCAAGACTGGGCCAAGAAATATCTCAAGACTGATTTTTCTAAGGTTTTATGGACTGATGAAATGAGAGTGAGTCTTGATGGGCCAGATGGATGGGCCCGTGGCTGGATTAGTAAAGGGCAGAGAGCTCCAGTCCGACTCAGACGCCAGCAAGGTGGAGGTGGAGTACTGGTTTGGGCTGGTATCATCAAAGATGAGCTTGTGGGGCCTTTTCGGGTTGAGGATGGAGTCAAGCTCAACTCCCAGTCCTACTGCCAGTTTCTGGAAGACACTTTCTTCAAGCAGTGGTACAGGAAGAAGTCTGCATCCTTCAAGAAAAACATGATTTTCATGCAGGACAATGCTCCATCACACGCGTCCAAGTACTCCACAGAGTGGCTGGCAAGAAATGGTATAAAAGAAGAAAATCTAATGACATGGCCTCCTTGTTCACCTGATCTGAACCCCATTGAGAACCTGTGGTCCATCATCAAATGTGAGATTTACAAGGAGGGAAAACAGTACACCTCTCTGAACAGTGTCTGGGAGGCTGTGGTTGCTGCTGCACGCAATGTTGATGGTGAACAGATCAAAACACTGACAGAATCCATGGATGGCAGGCTTTCGAGTGTCCTTGCAAAGAAAGGTGGCTATATTGGTCACTGATTTGTTTTTGTTTTGTTTTTGAATGTCAGAAATGTATATTTGTGAATGTTGAGATGTTATATTGGTTTCACTGGTAAAAATAAATAATTGAAATGGGTATATATTTGTTTTTTGTTAAGTTGCCTAATAATTATGCACAGTAATAGTCACCTGCACACACAGATATCCCCCTAAAATAGCTAAAACTAAAAACAAACTAAAAACTACTTCCAAAAATATTCAGCTTTGATATTAATGAGTTTTTTGGGTTCATTGAGAACATGGTTGTTGTTCAATAATAAAATTAATCCTCAAAAATACAACTTGCCTAATAATTCTGCACTCCCTGTATAGATGTTGTATGTCAATTTTGACACACAGTGACCACCATTCTTTCATGACCATTGTCACTATATTTGTACTTATGCACTGGATATGTAGTGGCCACTTTACTAGCCACATGTGAAACAGTTTGTTCCACCATCAATATACACCTTCATCCCTATTGCATGGGAGCATTAGCGCTTGACTCCCCCCCCCCCCCCCTCTTTTTCTGTGTATAGAAGGGATCTGTGTGCACTGGAGGTACATCCCCTCCTCCACATACCTCTTATTGACCTCTCCCTTGATTGTACAGTGACTGGAGAGTGCAATATTCAGGATTTGGGGCTCCTGTCTGGTTAGGTGGGGTGCCCTTGATGGTGAACAGTTGTCATGGTGCAAAGCAGAAGGGTATATGTAGGGGCCGGTGGATAATGGAGGCAAAGATCAGGCCAGTTTAGTGATACGAGAACATTCTTTTACTGCGAATGATAAGTGATGTAGTTCAAGCATATATCAGGCTGAATTATGAGATATTCCACAGAGCTTTCTTTTCCAAATGACTGTGTATAGGCAGCGGCAATGATGGCAGTAGTAGTCCCTGACTCTTTAACTAAACACTTTGCAATCTTTCCAAAACAACCTCAGACATGCCAAATCCTCACAGTACTGAGGTTAAGGGTCCATTCACACGTCTGCAATTTTGTTCCGCAAAATGAATTGTGGACCTATTCATTTCTATGGGGCAGCACGATCGGGTCTGCAATTCCGATTCCGAAAAAAATAGGCACCCGAGCCCAATGGAAGTCAATGGGAGAACCCAAGCATTAAACCAGGCATCCCCTGCTCTGAAGAGGGGAGGGTGTCTGGTTCATAGGAAAAGGTCAGAAATTGATGGAAACAACAGCGAAATGGTTTGGGAACAGCGTGGGGAGGATGTCTGGATGCATCTTGGACTCCCAGGTTGCTGCTGGGAACGATGTTGTCCGAGTAGTACGCCACTTTTACAGACTGACAATAATACGCACAAAACCAAAGATAAAATCGATTTTAGAGGAAAGATTGTTAGGAAACATTATTTTCTGTATATTCAATTGTATATAAAGTGCAAGTGCTGCCAAAAATTACAAGGAAGAGGCACTCCGATACAACCTGTACATCACATAATGGAGGGCCTCAATCACATTGTGGTACAATTGTTCAGGTAGTGGGACTCCTACACTAAAGTCTATGCACTAAGTGAAAGGGCTTCCAAAAATTACAAGGAACCATCTCCAATACACCCTTTATTACATATAAAGGAGGGCATCATACACACCCTTGAAAAATTATGATTGATGGCCTGCTGGTGACACACAAACATTAGGAGCAAGGGCCTGCTGGTGACCCTCTAAAACATTACGGACGAGGTCCTGCTGCTGATCTGACGATCTAAAACATTAGGGGTGAGGGTCTGCTGCTGATCTCACCATCTAAAACATTATATGCAAGGGCCTGCAGGTGAGCTGACCAACTAAAAGATTGTAGGTAAGGGACTGCTGGTGAGCTGACCCTGTAAAACATTATGGTTGAGGGCCTGCTGGTGAGATGACCCTCAAAAACATTATATGCGAGGGCCTGCAGGTGAGCTGACCCTCTAAAAGATTGTAGGTGAGGGCCTGCTGGTGATCTGACCCTCTAAAACATTATGGTTGAGGGCCTGCTGGTGAGCTGACCCTCTAAAACAATATATGTGAGGGCCTGCAGGTGAGCTGACCCTCTAAAAGATTGTAGGTGAGGGCCTGCTGGTGAGATGACCCTCTAAAACATTACATGCGAGGGCCTGCAGGTGAGCTGGCCCGCTAAAAGATTGTAGGTGAGGCCTGCTGGTGAGCTGACTCTCTAAAACATTATGGTTGAGGGCCTGCTGGTGAGCTGACCCTCTAAAACAATATATGTGAGGGCCTGCAGGTGAGCTGACCCTCTAAAAGATTGTAGGTGAGGGCCTGCTGGTGAGATGACCCTCTAAAACATTACATGCGAGGGCCTGCAGGTGAGCTGGCCCGCTAAAAGATTGTAGGTGAGGCCTGCTGGTGAGCTGACTCTCTAAAACATTATATGTGAGGGCCTGCAGGTGAGCTGACCCTCTACATCATTAGGAGCAAGGGCAGACTAATTAGCATGTTAATATGATGGAAGAGGAGGCGGAGGAGGAGGACAAGAAAAGGAAGATTGAACCATATACCCTTTTTTGTGGTGGAAGGGGTGCATGGGAATACAGTGTATTCAGTACCAGGCCCAGCATCATAACCTGGCAAACCCGGGCAAGTGCCGGGGCCCAATGCTCCTGGGGTTGCCCACTGAGCTGCTATGAGCACTTCTATCAATACAGATGGAAGCTCTCATTGCTGTCATTTCACTTACGCAGTACCCCTTTGGTGGGCCCTCTGAGTCACATGAGGCCCTCTGCTGCAGAGACTCAGACACGCCCCTTCTACACAGGACAGAGACTGGCAGGGTTGGAGCAGAAGTGTGCACACAGGTTGTCATTGAGTCTGCACTGTGAAGGGCTGGAGCAGAAGTGTGAACACAGGTTGTCAGTGAGTCTGCACTGTGAAGGGCTGGAGCAGAAGTGTGAACACAGGTTGTCAGTGAGTCTGCACTGTGAAGGGCTGGAGCAGTAGTGTGCACACAGGTGGTCAGTGAGTCTGCACTGTGAAGGGCTGGAGCAGAAGTGTGCACACAGGTGGTCATTGAGTCTGCACTGTGAAGGGCTGGAGCAGAAGTGTGCACACAGGTGGTCATTGAGTCTGCACTGTGAAGGGCTGGAGCAGAAGTGTGAACACAGGTTGTCAGTGAGTCTGCACTGTGAAGGGCTGGAGCAGAAGTGTGAACACAGGTTGTCAGTGAGTCTGCACTGTGAAGGGCTGGAGCAGAAGTGTGCACACAGGTTGTCAGCGAGTCTGCACTGTGAAGGGCTGGAGCAGAAGTGTGCACACAGGTGGTCATTGAGTCTGCACTGTGAAGGGCTGGAGCAGAAGTGTGCACACAGGTGGTCATTGAGTCTGCACTGTGAAGGGCTGGAGCAGAAGTGTGCACACAGGTTGTCAGTGAGTCTGCACTGTGAAGGGCTGGAGCAGAAGTGTGAACACAGGTTGTCAGTGAGTCTGCACTGTGACTATCTCTTCTCTGTGGGACAGGAGGGGGGGGGAACTCTTCGATCAGCTGCTGGATGCTGCTTCATTCTATTTAGTTGTTTTACTGTTTCATTAGGCAGTTTGCCTCCACGACACCTGTATAATATAATGACCCCCAGTGCCCGCCATTTAGTATAATAATCCCCATTGACCCTCCATTTAGAATAATGACCACCAGAGCCCCCATTCAATATAATGACCCCCAGTGTCCCCTCCATACAGTATAACCCCCTGTGTGGGGGTAACTGGGGGTCATTATTCTGAATGGAGGGCTACTGTGGGGTCATTATACTGTGAGGGCCCTATACATAGTATAATGACCCCCAGTGTCCCCCTTTTAGTATAATGATCCCCAATGACCCTCCATTCAGTATAATGACCCCCAGAGCCCCCATTCAATATAATGACCCCCAGTGACCACCATAGAGTATAATGATCCCCAGTGCCCCCTCCATACAGTATTCCCCCAGTGTGGGGGTTACTTGGGGTCATTATTCTGAATGGGGGCGACTGGGGGTTATTATTCTGAATGGTGGGCCGCTGTGGGGTCATTATACTATGTGGGGCCACTGGGGGCCATTATACAGTGTGGGGGACATTGGGGGTCATTATACTGTGTGAAGGGCCACTAGTGGTCATTATACTGTATAGGGGCCACTGGGGGTCATTATACCGTGTGGGAGCCACAGGGGGACATGTAAATATAAAAAAATGCCTCAAGGGGGCCCACTGGGATTTATCGACCAAGGGCCCACATGAACCTGGAGCCGGCCCTGTTCAGTACATTATAAAAAAAACGCATTTAAAAGTGCCTTTATGTTCAGCCGCTTTCCTCTGGTGGAGTAGAGAAGTCAGGGGCAATCCAGGCCTTGTTTATTTTTATAAGAGTCAACCTGTCAGCATTTTCAGTTGACATGCAGAAGCTCTTATCAGTTATTATACCCCCAGCAGCACTAAATATCCTCTCTGACAAAATGCTGGCGGGAGGGCAGGCCAGCACCTCCAAGGCGTAGAGCGCCATTTCGTGCCACGTATCCAGCTTGGACACCCAGTAGTTGTAAGGCACAGAGGGATCACTGAGGACGCTGACACGGTCTGCTACATACTCCTTCACCTTCTTCCAATAATTTTCCTTCCTTGTGACACTAGGCCGCGCATCACGGTGAGGGTGCTGGCGGGGTGTCATGAAACTGTCCCAGGCTTTGGAGAGTGTTGCCCTGCCTCTGTTGGAACTGCTGTGTGTCCCCCTCGTCTCCCCTCCTCGGTTGCCCAAGAAACTTCGTACTCTGCCGCCAGCGTTGTCAGCTGGAAACTTTTGGAGCAATTTTTCCACAAGGACCTTCTGGTTTTGCTCATCCTCTCCACCACAGGAATGAGAGATGATATGTTCTCTTTGTAGTGGGGGTCGAGAAGAGTGAATAACCAGTAATCGGTGTTGTTCAAAATGGTTCAAATGCATGGGTCACGGAAAAGGTAGCCTAACATAAAGTCAGCCATTTGTCACAACAGGCAAGAGACTTCGCTGTCGTCATCAGGAGGATGACTCTCAATCTCCTCATCCTCTTCATCCTGGTCCACGCTTAACAGATGGAATTAAACTTCCATGGGTACTACCCTCTGTAGCAGAGGCAACCGTCTCCTGCTCCTCCTCCTCCTCATCATCATCCAATTTGCGCTGAGAAGACGAACTGAGGGTGGTCTGGCTCTCACCCTGTCTAATGTCTTCCCCCATTTCCACCTCTTCCACATGCAAAACGTTGGCTTTAATTGTGAGCAGCGAGTGTTTGAGTAGACACAGAAGTGGGATGGTTATGCTGATAATAGCGTTATGACCGCTCACCATCTGTGTTGATTCCTCAAAGATTCTTAAAACCTCACAGAGGTCAGACATCCATGCCCACTCCTCGCTTGTGAAGAGCGGAAGCTGACTGGAAAAGCGACGACCATGTTGCAGCTGGTATTCCACTACTGCCCTTTGCTGCTCACAAAGCCTGGCCAACATGTGGAACATCGATTTCCAGTGCATGCACACGTCGCACAACAGTCGGTGAGCTGGCAAATGTAAGCGCTGCTGCAGCGCTGACAGACCGGCAGAAGCTGTCGATGACTTGCGGAAATGGGCACACAAGCGGCGCACCTTTACCAGTAGCTCAGGCAAATTGGGGTAGGTTTTGAGAAACCGCTGAACCACTAAGTTGAAGACATGGGCTAGGCATGGTATTTGTGTGAGCTTGCCGAGCTCCAAAGCCGCAACCAAGCTACGGCCATTATCAGACACAACCAAACCTGGTTCTAGGTTTAGTGGTGAGAGCCACAGCTCAGTCTGGTCTCTTCTCCCCTGCCACAGCTCTGCAGCAGTGTGCTGTTTGTCACCTAAGCAGATCAGCTCAAGCACGGCCTGTTGACAATTGTACACATGCTGGTGTAAGGCGGGCACGGCACACCGTGAAAAATAGTGGCGGCTGGAGACTGCGTAACGAGGGACGGCACCTGACGGAAGGCCTCAGTGTCCACAAGCCTAAATGGCAACATTTCCAGGGCCAGTAGTTTGGAAAGTTGCGCATTTAGTGCTATGGCCTGTGGGTGGGTGGCTGGGTATTTGTGCTGCGTTCAAATGCCTGGGGTAAGGACATTTGTACGATGCTCTGGGACACGGAAGTGGATGTGGTCACTGATGGTGCTTGCGAAGGTCCAAGTGCACGGCGGGAGGCATCCGGGCCTGCGCCTTCGACAGGGGATTGGCCAGCACGTGACACAGGGGAAGAGGAGGCAGTGGTGTGACCCGCAGACACAGACTGTGAACCCAGGTGTTCAGGCCCACCTATTACAGTGCTTTGATGCCATGGGGTGGTGGTAAGGTTGGTAGTGTTCACGCCCCTGCTCATTTTTGTATGGCACAGGTTGCAAATGACAATTCTTTTGCGTCCGCACTTTCCTCAAAAAAGCGTCAGACTGCGGAACACCTACCCCTTGGCAAGGGAGATTTCTGCAAGGATGTGCTCCAGGGAACAGTTGCGGGCCTGTTTGGTGTGGCCCGCCTTCTCCCTTTTGCCACCCACTGCATCTTCCAGCCGGTTGCAGTGCTGCGGATCCCTCCCTTTCTGTATTGCTGTCCTCGCTCGGTTTGCCACCTTCCCAGGTTGGGTCAGTGACTTCCTCGTCCACCACCTCTTTCACTCTGCTCATCCTCCTGACTTGTTGACACCTGTGTCTGATCCTCATCATCAACCTCTTGAGACACTAATTGCCGTTGACTTATTGGCAACTGTGTCTCATCATCATCATCCACCTTGTGAAACACTAATTGCCATTCCCCACCGTTATCTTTTTGTGACTGTGGATGCTCAAGAGTTTGGGAATCAGGGCACAAGATCTTATGCCTCTCTTCAAGCGTGCTTGTTGAGAGGCCCAAATGAACGAATGGCGCTGAAAAGAGCTCCTCGGAATATCCGAATGTGGGATCACTTGCTTGGCAAGACTCTCCATGGTGGGAGGAAGGACGATCAGGGTGAGGATTGTGTTGACCAAACTCTTGGCTACCCAGACTGGACTTGGTGGAAGACAGGGTGGTGCTTAACTGACTGGAAGCATTATATCTGCTGCAATCCAACCGACCACCTGGTCGCACTGGTCTGACTTCGAGAGCGCTGTCCTGCGCCGCCCTGCACTGGTACATGAAGCTAGGTATCGTGGATGATTGTTTTTCATATGCTCTGGCAGCAGGCACGGTTTACACACGCCCAGGGCCACGGCCTCTGCGTGCACCATCAGCATCATGGCCACTTACCTGTCCCTTACTGCTCGCCTTTTCCATAATAAATGTTATATATGCTTAAAAGTTTGTCACACGTACAGTAGCATAAGATTTGCAAGTGTATGCACAACAAATTTAAAAAAGGTATTTGGGATGTGGAAACGTCACACAGGAGATATACCGCAGATAATGTCGCTGATGTTAGCAGCGGCTAATATAAAATTACAGGGAATGTCACAGGTATTTTGGATGTGGAAACGTTATACTGGAGATGTACCCCAGGTAATGTCACTGTCCGCAGCAGACACCGTCTACGGAAAAAGTACACTGGATGTCACTGATATTTTTTGGATGTGCACACATTACACAGGAGATGTAGCGCAGCTAATATCACTGTCCGCAGCGGACAGCGTCTACGGAAAAAGTACACTGGATGTCACAAATATTTTTGGGATGCACACACGTTACACAGGAGAAATACCACAGATAATGTCGCTGATGTCAGCAGTGGCGAATATAACATTTCAGGGAATGTCACAGGTATTTTGGATGTGGAAATGTTACACAGGAGATGTACCACAGGTAATGTCACTGTCTGCAGCGGCCTAACTATCGCATGCTATTTAGCGCAGGATGAGCTAAAAATAGATATTGCTGCCACACACAACAGTCCTTAAAAGGACTTTTGGGTCTGTAAAGTTTAAGCAATTTAGCGCAGGTTGATACCTGTAGGCTGTTCGGGCATGCTGGGAGTTGTAGTTTTGCAACAGCTGGAGGGCCGCAGTTTGAGGATGCCTGCCCTACACTATCTTTCCCTTCTTCAGCACAGGTCTCCCTGACTAAGGCCTCATGCACACGACCGTGGTGTGTTTTGCGGTCCGCAAATCCACAAAACACCGATGGCGTCCATGCGCGTTCCGCAATTTGTGGAATGGCACGGACAGCCTTCAATATAAATGCCTATTCTTGTCCGGAAAGTGCGGACAAGAATAGGACATGTTATATTTTTTTAGCGGGGCCACGGAACAGAGCAACGGATGCGGACAGCACACGGAGTGCTGTCCGCATCTTTTGCGGCCCCATTGAAGTGAATGGGTCCACATCCGAGCCGCCAAAACAGCGGCTCAGATGCGGACCCAAACAATGGCCGTGTGCATGAGGCCTAACACTGAGCCGAACACGTGTCATCGGAGGTGATCGGGTGCTATATGACGCGTTCCGGACAGCCAATCACTGTAATGCCAGTAACCAACATGGCTACGGCATTACACTGAACGGCAGTACTTACCTGCATGTTTATTGGCTGTGCGGGGAGGAGACTCTAACATTGCTTTATCCCCTGAAGACGCTGGTTACACAGCGGAACATGTCGGGAAGCAGAGTGTAGGAGTGTTTAGGTTTTAGGCAGTGAAATAGCAGCAGTATGCTCAAATATATGGGCACATCTACAGAGTCATATAGCAGGCGGCAGCAATAGAATCAACATAGGACAAGTTACAGTTGCAAGAAAAAGTATGTGAACCCTTTGGAATTATATGGATTTCTGCACAAATTGGTCATAAAATGTGATCTGATCTTCATCTAAGTCACAACAATAGACAATCACAGTCTGCTTAAACTAATAACACACAAATTATAAAATTTTACCATGTTTTTATTGAACACACCATGTAAACATTCACAGTGCAGGTGGAAAAAGTATGTGAACCCCTAGACTAATGACGTCTCCAAGAGCTAATTGGAGTGAGGTGTCAGCCAACTGGAGTCCAATCAATGAGATGAGATTGGAGGTGTTGGTTACAGCTGCCCTGCCCTAAGAAAAACACACACCAGTTCTGGGTTTGCTTTTCACAAGAAGCATTGCCTGATATGAATGATGCTTCACACAAAAGAGCTCTCAGAAGACCTACAATTAGGAATTGTTGATTTGCATAAAGCTGGAAAGGGTTATAAAAGTATCTCCAAAAGCCTTGCTGTTATCAGTCCATGGTAAGACAAATTGTCTATAAATGGAGAAAGTTCAGCACTGCTGCTACTCACCCTAGGAGTGGCCGTCCTGTAAAGATGACTGCAAGAGCACAGCGCAGACTGCTCAATGAGGTGAAGAAGAATCCTAGAGTGTCAGCTAAAGACTTACAAAAGTCTCTGGCATATCCTAACATCCCTGTTAGCGAATCTACGATACGTAAAACACTAAACAAGAATGGATTTCATGGGAGGATACCACAGAGGAAGCCACTGCTGTCCAATAAAAACATTGCTGCACGTTTACAGTTTGCACAAGAGGACCTGGATGTTCCACAGCAGTACTGGCAAAAAATTCTGTGGACAGATGAAACCAAAGTTGAGTTGTTTGGAAGAAACACACAACACTATGTGTGGAAAAAAAGAGGCACAGCACGCCAACATCAAAACCTCATCCCAACTGTGAAGTATGGTGCTGGGGGCATCATGGTTTGGGGCTGCTTTGCTGCGTCAGGGCCTGGACGGATTGCTATCATCGAAGGAAAAATGAATTACCAAGTTTATCAAGACATTTTGCAGGAGAAGTTAAGGCCAGCTGTCCACCAGCTGAAGCGCAACAGAAGATGGGTGTTGCAACAGGACAACGACCCAAAGCATAGAAGTAAATCAACAACAGAATGGCTTAAACAGAAGAAAATAGTCCTCACCTCAAACCGATTGAGATGCTGTGGCATGACCTCAAGAAAGCAATTCACACCAGACATCCCAAGAATATTGCTGAACTGAAACAGTTCTGTAAAGAGGAATGGTCAAGAATTACTCCTGACCGTTGTTCACGTCCGATCTGCAACTACAGGAAGTTATTGCTGGTTGAAGTTATTGCTGCGAAAGGAGGTTCAACCAGTTAGTAAATCCAAGGGTTCACATACTTTTTCCACCTGCACTGTGAATGTTTACATGGTGTGTTCAATAAAACATGGTAACATTTAATTCTTTGTGTGTTATTAGTTTAAGCAGACTGTGATTGTCTATTGTTGTGACTTAGATGAAGATCAGATCACATTTTATGACCAATTTGTGCAGAAATCCATATCATTCCAAAGGGTTCACATACTTTTTCTTGCAACTGTATATAACAGTTAGAGAGGGAAGAGGAGAAATATGAGTAGCAGCTGAGCAGGAGGAGGAAAAATAAGAGCAGCAGAGGCTGCAACAATTACAAACAAAAGTGAAGTAAATCTATCACACAGTAGATTAACGCTCCAGAGTATATAGGAGCGTATAATAAAGCTACTACACAGCAACACCACCTCTAACCTATTCATAAAGTACCTCACTTATCTTCACTATCCGTCACATGTCCCTACCCCTCACCCTCCCCCTCCCCTCCCCCCCCTGTCTCCACTTACCGTCACCCCTGCTGTTTAGTCCATTGATACAAGCCAGCTACAACAGCGAATCATTGAGCATATAGGTAGGAATAAATTGAGTAAGACCGCATCACTGAGAGTTTTAACGTCTATAGTTTAGTAGTTATGTTCTAAGTGTAAAAATACTACATATATACTAAAAATATGAAATAAAAGTGAAGTTTTAATTTAATAAACAGTACATGATCCGAAAACGTAAATAGGTCCTGAGTGACCACCAGTTAGTAAATTTAAATACTAAAACATTAACTTGTGCTGTGAGGTCAAAGAGGTAAAAATTTAAAGAGACTCTAACATTGCACTCAAGCACATGTGGTATTCGGCCAAATACCGCCATGTGCCGAGCATCGAGATGCTCGAGCCAAACTGGTGTTCGGCCGAGTATGCTCGATCAACACTAATAGCCATAAACAATACAGATTCTAAACACCCTGGTGATTCTTTCCTTCCTTATCTCAAAGGTCTTACACTTGTCCTTATGTAGGGTTGGAGATCGTCTCGTAGTAGACCTCACATTGTACTCACATTTTTGCTGCTTAAAGGGTTTCTGTCACCCCATTAAACAGTTTTTTTTTTTTTTTTCTTTAATAATAATCCCTATAGTGCGATCTCATGATACATAATCAAATTAATAATTTTGGTTCAGTAGATTTTGATAAAAAACAATTTTTAAAATATGCTAATTACCTTGCTACCAGCAAGTAGGGCGTCTACTTGCTGGTAGCAGCCGCATCCTCCTCTGGTAATGACGCCCCCCTCGGCAACATGATTGACAGGGCCAGGGAAGGGAATCTTTCTGTGCTGGCGCTGTTAGAATTTGAAATCTCGCGCCTGCGCCGTACCTGGCTTCAATCGGCGCAGGCGCACTGAGAGGCGGCCGCTCGCTCGACCGCTCTATCCTCAATGCGCCTGCGTCGATGACGTCATCGCATACACCCGGAAGAGAAGACGCCGGCATCGCTGGAAGGAGGCGGAGAGTCTGGATGACGTCGCTGGATGCTCGAATCAGGTAAGTATGTATGTACTAAGCATGCTGCCACAAAAACCACCAACGAAATGGGACTAAAAAACAATAAATAATTGTTATCAAAATTACAATTATTAACACTATACCACCAACGATTGAAGCCAGGTACGGCGCAGGCGCGAGATTTCAAATTCTAACAGCGCCAGCACAGAAGGATTCCCTTCCCTGGCCCTGTCAATCAGCATGCCGAGGGGGCGTCATTACCAGAGGAGGATGCGGCTGCTACCAGCAAGTAGACGCCCTACTTGCTGGTAGCAAGGTAATTAGCATATTTTAAAAATCGTTTTTTAGCAAAATCTACTGAACCAAAATTATTAATTTGATTATGTATCATGAGATCGCACTATAGGGATTATTATTAAAGAAAAAAAAAAAAAAACTGTTTAATGGGGTGACAGAAACCCTTTAAGCCAGACTCACTGGCTGATGCAATCAAACTACACTTGATAGCACCTGACCCAGAGAAGGGGGGCCAGCCTTCTCCTACTGTGTAGGGCACAATAAGTAAGATGTGCCACCTATATACAGCTCTTGGGATCACACTGAAAGCATGGAACGTACATTAACCCTTAATAATAGATATTAACCCTCTTAGATTAACTTTGCAGTGATCTACTGGGCAAATGCTCTCTAAAACAAATACTTAGGAGTGCATGACAAACAATTGAAAGTTCTTTGGGCTCCAAATTCCACAGATCTCAATCCAATCTAGCATCTGGACGATGTGCTGAAAAACAAGTCTAATCCATGGAGAACACAAGTCCAAATTTACTGGATTAGAAGGGGGTATCCCATAATTAATCTAAAAAAGAAAATCATATAGTGCATGACAATTGCTTTCTAACAACGCTAGAACCAGCCCTGTACCTCACATTGATCCAGAGATCTGCCTTTTAATTGTTTGAAATTCTCTGCTCACTTTATTTCAGGCTGGCAGATCAGCAGGAGTGTCCTTTCCACCGTAGCTCACTTTTTCTAACACAGC
This sequence comes from Bufo bufo, assembly GCF_905171765.1. Lineage (NCBI taxonomy): Eukaryota > Metazoa > Chordata > Amphibia > Anura > Bufonidae > Bufo > Bufo bufo. The sequence continues at coordinate 248,658,906 of NC_053392.1, forward strand.
TCATTGGCATGCCCTCTCTCCTGGGGTGTGTCCTCTCTGCTGGAGCTCTCCTTCTGAAATTGTCACAGCTTCTAACAGAGGACATGGCTGGTGGCAGCTAAAAGATGGACTGTGCATGTGTGTCCACTTCAGTAAAGTGAACTAAGGTGAAATTAAAAAAAAAACAGCAGGTGGTGCTAATACAGATAAATTTTATTGAATAACCGAGTGGCTAAATATTTGATTAAATTTAATTACAAAAGTATTCAGATCCAGGTGTTGGTTTGAAAAATGTTGAATATTTTTTGTGCGACAATCCCTGACCTCGCAATCGCAGAAGGTGTCATAGCTGCCAGACACCCGGGAATAATGTCCATGATCAGTGCTAATGCAGATTGCAGGCATTTAATCTTTCAGATGTCATGGTCAAAAGTGACAATGGCATCTGGGAGTGCAAAACCCGGAAGTGCTGTGCTTTCAGGCTTGGAATGGCTCCCCCACGTGGCTATTGAGGTTGCCGTTTCCTGTGTGTGAAAGGCCGGAGTCTGCTAAGTTACAGATGCCTTTTACAGGTACATTCAAATGTAGGCTTGCAGGTGGCAGCACTACATTGTTATATACTGAATCTTATATTTGTCAATGGATTTATTTCCATTGATATATAAAAGTAGCAATCTAACCATTGCATGATGGTTAGATTTTGGTTAGGTTCTTGGGGGCCTAAAAGAAAGCAGAAAAAAGTTTTTGAAAAAGACTTTAAAAATATAAAAAAATAAAAATAAATCACCCAACCCCCTTTCCCCCAGAATAAAAATAAACTATGAAAAAAAATAAACATCAAAGGCATCGCCATGTCTGAAAATACCCATACTATTAAAATAGAAAAATATTTATTCCATACAGTGGGAAAAAAATATCAAATCAACAAATTTTTCAACACTTCACCTCCCAAAAAAATGTAATAAAAAATTATCAAAAAGTCATACACACCCCAAAATAATATAAATAAAAACTATAGATCGGCCGGTACAAAATGAGCCCCCACACAGCATCGTAGATATAACTATAAAAAGTTATGGAGATCAGAATATGGCTATAAAAAGAAAAAAAAAAAACATTTTAAAGTATTAAATCACATGAAAAACTATACAAATGGTATTGCCGTAATCATACTGACCCAGAGAATGAAGGTCATGGGTCCGTTTTACCACATTAGGGAACGCTATTAAAAACCAATAAAATGGTGAGGAAATAGTGGAGTTTTTGCTAAAGCTCACCCCATTTGGAATAGTTTTCCAGCTTCCCTACTACGTTTTATGAAATAGTAAATTATGTCATTGGAAAGTACAACTTGTCTCTCAAAGCCCTAAATCGTCTATGTCAGGGATGTCCAACTTGCGGCCCTCCAACTGTTGCAAAACTACATCTCCCAGCATGCCCTTATAGCTGTAGGCTGTCCAGCTATAATGGAAGTTGTAGTTTTGCAACAGCTGGAGGGCCAGAGGTTGGGAATTCCTGGTCTATGTCAACAGAAAAATGTCTGGGAAGGCAGGGAGTGAAAAACAAAAATGCAAAAATGGCAAATTACTGGGGTAGAAAGGATCTGCTGCTAGAACCACACAAAGAGTGGAGAACAGGATGACAAAGGATAGCATGTGGGCTCATTTTATGATAATAGTATATGCCTTATAGTATGGTTTACAGCACATTTGAGAAAATTATCTCAGAGTGACCAACCCCTTTAAATAAGGTTCAGGAGGGAAGTATTTTCAATAGGAAAGGGATGAAAGGAACACATTATGAAATTAACTACTGGAAGGTCAAAAGCAATGTCAGCAAATATTACTTTACTAAAAGAGTAGTAGGTACTTGGAAGAAACTTCTAGCACAAGTCATTGGAAAATGCATAGGATATGTTTTAAAGGCCAATATGTTGGCCTGTATTTGTGGGAGGGGCCTATTGCCCTTATAACCGGCATCTTACCATGGGGGGGCAGTGCTTCGTTCCGAGCGCTCGCCTGTACTTCCGGTCACGTGGTTGTGAGTAGCGGTGGTGCGCTTTCGGCGGTGAGCAGCCTTGGAGGTAAGTAGCCGCTGTGTGACGTCCCTCGTTCCTTTAATCCGGCCGGCAGTGTCGGCTCCTATGGTAAAGTGGAGCATCACTGCACCGGAGCGGCCGGTCTGGAAGTCTCGTTCGGCTTCCCACGTGACCGGCACGTTAGGGTGCAGGAGTCAGCGAGACTCCGTGTCTAAGTTCAGGAAGAGAGGGGGGGTGAGGTCAGCTGCAGAGGAACGAAGGCCCCGGACCACAAATACACTTTATATGCTTTAAAAGCGTCTCCTGGAACTTAAACATTGATGGATTGTCCTCAGGATAGACCATCAATGCTTGATGGGTGAGGTGATGACCCTTAGTACACCACCTGGTCAGTAAAGCTTTCTGTACTGTCTGCACAGCCTCCTCACACTGTGCATGCGCTAGTGTCACTTGCACTGTGGTTTTCAATGGAGGGGGCTGATGGAGTGGGGTTACATGCGCCTCCATCAGTGGACATATCAAGATTGAGAGCGCTGTGCATAAGGCCATAGTGACAATGGGGCAACACTTCTAATGAGGAGATCGGTGCTGTACTCATAATACATTTATAATGGTAATTGCATTCTGTGCAGTTATACTCATTTACAGCCCAGGACACCTCTACGGTACCTCCCATTTGTCCTTGTATCAAAGGGATTTTCAGGTGCACAATTGTTTTAGGCCTATAATGTACCAGAGCCGCATGACTTAATTGTGCAAATGAGCCTGGAGGGGTCCTGGGGATGCGCTGGATTTTTCTGGGGCAGTTTAGCTGCACACATTAGTTATTATTCAGTGCTACATACATTGGTTATATTGTCCTGTTTTAAAACTACTCTATATATATAAAAAAAAAAAAAAGGGGGGTTTACTTATACGTTTTATTCTTCCTTGAAATGTCTGGCACGGGCCGCCGTGCTCCCAGCTAGGCAGGGATTAATGTGCTTTTGATAAATGTATTATGTCATACGTTCATTAGGCTCATGCACAATCTCGTATGTTTCAGTATGTTCCTCATGGTAAGGAAATATATGTTTTAATATGGGCAGGTTTCTTGGTTGGTCTGTTTTGGATTTCTCATAGTCTCTTTTCGGACGACATTGGTAAGCCTTCTAGTCAGTGGCATAACTACCGGGGAAGCAGGGGAAGCGGCTGCTTCGGGGCCCGGCGCCCTGGCAGCGTGTGTGACAGTTTTCAAGTTAGTTAAATATGATCGATTCTTGTCTTAATGTTCAGGGCCCCTTCACAGCAGCAGCGGCAGCGGACCCCCTCGCTAATGTGATCTAATATTACTGTCTCCTGAAGTCTCCTGATATGTCTGGGATTCGAACCCACAACCTCCATGTACCATGTATCAGAGGCAAAGCATTTACCCACACAACCATAAGGGCTGCATTGCTACTGATTGAAAAAAATATGAGACTTCTACTGTTATAGCTGGCTAAGTGTACATCTATACACATGACAGCTGCCCCAACACACCCAGCACTGCTATATCTCTATATGACAGCTGCACCAGCACACTCAGCTCTACTATATCTCTATATATGACAGCTGCCCCAGCAAACCCAGCTCTGCTACATCTATACACATGACAGCTGCCCAAACACACCCAGCACTGCTACATCTATACACATGACAGCTGCCCAAACACACCCAGCACACTCAGCTTTGCTATATCTCTATATATCTATCTACTGTATAGCAATACTTAGAGATATATAGATGTAGCAGAGCTGGGTGTGCTTGGGCAGCTGTCATATATAGAGATATAGTAGAGCTGAGTGTGCTGGTGCAGCTGTCATGTGTATTAGATGTAGCAGAGCTGGGTGTGCTGGGGCAGCTATCATATAGAGATATAGCAGTGCTGGGTGTGTTGGGGCAGCTGGGTGTGTTGTGTATAGATGTAGACTTAGCCAGCTATAACAGTAGAAGTCTCATATTTTTTCAGTCAGCAGCAAGGCAGCTCTTATGGCCGTGTGGTTAGATGCTTTGCCTCTGATACAGAAGGTCGTGGGTTCGAATCCCAGCAGAAACTTTTCTGAAATACAAGCACTGACTCCATATATGGACATACAGGGCGGGACACAGGAAGAAGCTGCATCGCATCGCTGACATGGAGGTAAGTATAAGTGTTTATTATTATTTTTTTAATACCCGACTGTTACTGCCATGGGAGGAGCAGGAGGCACTTGATACTGGCACATGGGGGGAGGGGGGTTGGCACCTGATACTGGCACATGGGGGGGTTGGCACCTGATACTGGCACATGGGGGGGGTTGGCACCTGATACTGGCACATGGGGGGGTTGGCACCTGATACTGGCACATGGGGGGGTTGGCACCTGATACTGGCACATGGGGGGGTTGGCACCTGATACTGGCACATGGAGGAGGGGGTTGGCGCCTGATACTGGCACATGGAGGAGGGGGTTGGCGCCTGATACTGGCACATGGAGGAGGGGGTTGGCGCCTGATACTGGCACATGGGGGGGTTTGGCACTATGATACTGGCACATGGGGGGTGGGAAGGAGAGAAGCACTTGATACTGGCAAATTGGGGGGATGGGAGATGGCACTATGATACTGGGACATGTGGGGGGGAGGAGAGAGGCACTTGATACTAGCACATGATGGGGGGGCATCTATGGGGACACTTACTGGCACATTATTGGGGGGCATTATGGGGGACACTAGGCCGGCAGCCTATCAGAGGCTGGACACTGAGGGGCATCTACTGGGGCACTATATATGGGGCATTTTATACTGGTACATTATGGGGGGCACTAGCAGGAAGGGGGAGAGGAGCACTATGGGGGAATTTACTGGGGGCACTATATAGGGGTATTTTATACTGGGACATTATGGGGGCACTATGGGGACATTAGCTCAACTGGGGGCATTACAAGGGGGTATTTTTGCACTGTCACATTATAAGGAGAATTATTTCTACTGGGGGGGGCATTATGATGGGCTTTATTACTCCCCCATGGTATGAGCCCCTAGTAGCAGCACCAGCCTCTCCCTGCTCTACTATCTCTCTGCCCCTTCTCCAAATCCTTATTATGAAATCTTTCTCATTAGGATAAAGCACAACATCAGCTCCACCGAGCCCCTGACCAAAGTGTGGAAGTGGCGTCCGAGATCCCCAAGGGCCAAGTCAAGTAACTAAGTTTTCATATGAAATATGTTTATGTTATACACATATAGCCTACACTGTGCCACACAATGTACAGTATACCGCTACACTGTGCCAAAGGAGTGGGGTTTACACAGGAGGAGGGAGGTGTGAAGCACGCTGGGGGGGCCCTTACAAATATTTGCTATGGGGCCCAGTCACTTCTAGTTACGCCCCTGCTTCTAGTCATAAACTTTCACTGATCACGGGTTCTTTTCGGAGATTCTAGATGTCTGGTTCACATTACGTTTCAGTCTGGGTGTGTTTTGTTTGGTCACAGAGGTACGGTGATGGTATCAGTCAAGTCACTGTTCCCAGATACCATTAAACACGTATTTTGTTCTACAGCTATTATGTCTCACGGGTCTGACATTGTGGATGCTTCTGTGGAAGAAAATGGTTCTAGGATGTCGGAATCTGGCAGCGTTCCTTCACTACGGAACTGGACTATCCCAAGACTCATATCAGAATTAACTAGGAGGGGTATTTCTTTCCCGGCTACTGCTCGAAAGGTGGAACTTTATCGTCTTTTAGTGATGGCCCCTGCTCCGTTAAATCAGGAGGAGGTGTCTATGGTCACGGTCCAGACTTCGTTATCCCAGCTGCATGCTATGTTAAATAATGTCACAACTTCCTTAACAAATATGCAAGCAAGGTTGGAGTCATTGGAGTCTAGGGTGACGGCTATGTCCAGCTAATCTCCGGAGGTGTCAACCGCAATTGTACCTGTAGCAAGTACGTTTGGTGGTATTGCTAGTTCGCCTAATGTCACTCCGGCACATTTTATCCCTCCCAATATCAAGAAAGATATCTTGGAGGGTAGGGATGTGAATCTGGCGTCTCTGTTAATTGCCACTCGCGATTTGTCTGAGAATAGAGTCATTGCGTGTGGTGATGTGTCTGTTATTCTTAAGGGTCGGGATCATAGATTGAATAGGAAATGGACCTTTCCCGAATTTGTATTGGCTTTCAGCCTATTCAGGGATGTTGTGTGCTGTACCCGACCTGTATCTACTTATTATTTTGCGTCATTAGGCCAAAACATACATTGATTTAAGGCTGTATAACACAGCCCGATGTGACAGACGATTGTAGCGAGGGAAGCGTTCCCTCCCAGCAATTGTCTGCTCACTAGTGGAGGAGACTGCTGCTATTACATGGAACGATCTCCTCCACAGCATGGGATGAACGATCTCTATGCCATCACTCGTCCCCCTACTGTATAGTGGTTTGCCGGCAGCAGATCATTACTAGACACCACAATCTGCCGCCTGCAAACAATAATTTTTTAACATGTTCAAAAATGTGGATTGCCCGATGATCGAGTGTTTGCTCGTTCATCTTGCAATCGGCAGCAGTATTACATTGCCAGATGATTGCTAACGAGTGCTCATGTGAATGCTCGTTAGCGATTATCTGCCCAAAAATTGTGCAGTGTAATACAGGCGTTTACAAATACTGATACAAAATAAAGGTAAATTAATTAGGCTGCACTCACTGTCCAGATAATGAGGCGCTATAGTGGAGTGGATACAATCCAAGTATAAATAGTATGGGAAATACCACCGCACACTCAGGGTTTGTATGCAAGTAAGGCCTCATGCACACGACCGTTGCTTGGGTCCGCATCCGAGCTGCCGCTTTGGCGGCTCGGATGCGGACCCATTCACTTCAATGGGGCTGCAAAAGATGCGGACAGCACTCCGTGTGCTGTCCGCATCCGTGGCTCTGTTCTGCGACCCCGCTAAAAAAATATAACATGTCCTATTCTTGTCCGCGCTTCGCGAACAAGAATAGGCATTTATATTGCCGACGCCCGTTCCGTTTTGCAAATTCCGGAAGGCAACACGGGCGGCTTCCGTTTTTTACGGATCACCGGTTTGCGGACCGCAAAAAACGGCACGGTCGTGTGCATGAGGCCTAAAAATTATTTTATTATTGTGACATATCCTCCATACAAAATGAGGGTAAGCAAAAACAATTGGCAGTAATTTATTTGTGACTGTTTCTTGACGTTTCGGTCACTGATAGACCTTGGTCACAAGAGTCACTAAAAGAAAAGAAGGACACGTTAGTAATGAGCAGAGACGTTTTTGAAAACTATAGCTTAATTGATCTGCTATATGGGAAAAAGTGGGAAAAGGGGGGGCTAAGTAAACTCTAGTAGAACAGAAAGAAGGGAGGTTTTGGTAAAATCTATGTACAGTCGTGGCCAAAAGTTTTGAGAATTACATAAATATTGGAAATTGGAAAAGTTGCTGCTTAAGTTTTTATAATAGCAATTTGCATATACTCCAAAATGTTATGAAGAGTGATCAGATGAATTGCATAGTCCTTCTTTGCCATGAAAATTAACTTAATCCCCAAAAAACCTTTCCACTGCATTTCATTGCTGTCATTAAAGGACCTGCTGAGATCATTTCAGTAATCGTCTTGTTAACTCAGGTGAGAATGTTGACGAGCACAAGGCTGGAGATCATTATGTCAGGCTGATTGGGTTAAAATGGCAGACTCAACATGTTAAAAGGAGGGTGATGCTTGAAATCATTGTTCTTCCATTGTTAACCATGGTGACCTGCAAAGAAACACGTGCAGCCAAAATTTCGTTGCATAAAAATGGCTTCACAGGCAAGGATATTGTGGCTACTAAGATTGCACATCAATCAACAATTTATAGGATCATCAAGAACTTCAAGGAAAGAGGTTAAATTCTTGTTAAGAAGGCTTCAGGGCGTCCAAGAAAGTCCAGCAAGCACCAGGATCGTCTCCTAAAGAGGATTCAGCTGTGGGATCAGAGTGCCACCAGTGCAGAGCTTGCTCAGGAATGGCAGCAGGCAGGTGTGAGCGCATCTGCGCGCACAGTGAGGCGAAGACTTTTGGAAGATGGCCTGGTATCAATAAGGCCAGCAAAGAAGCCACTTCTCTCCAAAAAAAACATCAGGGACAGATTGATCTTCTGCAGAAAGTATGGTGAATGGACTGCTGAGGACTGGGGCAAAGTCCTATTCTCAGATGAAGCCTCTTTCCGATTGTTTGGGGCATCTGGAAAAAGGCTTGTCCGGAGAGGAAAAGGTGAGTGCTACCATCAGTCCTGTGTCATGCCAACAGTAAAGCATCCTGAGACCATTCATGTGTGGGGTTGCTTCTCATCCAAGGGAGTGGGCTCACTCACAATTTTGCCCAAAAACACAGCCATGAATAAAGAATGGTACCAAAACACTCTCCAACAGCAACTTCTTCCAACAATCCAACAACAGTTTGGTGAAGAACAATGCATTTTCCAGCACGATGGAGCACCGTGCCATAAGGCAAAAGTGATAACTAAGTGGCTCGGGGACCAAAACATTGACATTTTGGGTCCATGGCCTGGAAACTCCCCAGATCTTAATCCCATTGAGAACTTGTGGTCAATCCTCAAGAGGCGGGTGGACAAACAAAAACCCACTAATTCTGACAAACTCCAAGAAGTGATTATGAAAGAATGGGTTGCCATCAGTCAGGAATTGGCCCAGAAGTTGATTGAGAGCATGCCCAGTCGAATTGCAGAGGTCCTGAAAAAGAAGGGCCAACACTGCAAATACTGACTCTTTGCATAAATGTCATGTAATGGTCGATAAAAGCCTTTGAAACGTATGAAGTGCGTGTAATTATATTTAACTACATCACAGAAACAACTGAAACAAAGATCTAAAAGCAGTTTAGGAGCAAACTTTGTGAAAACTAATATTTGTGTCATTCTCAAAACTTTTGGCCACGACTGTAGATGGTTGTTAGAGTGTGGCCATAATAAGGGATTGTGATGGGAGAAGTGCTGAGTCTGTGATGGATAAGGTGTTGGTTGGGTGGAATGAAGGAGAGCGGGGAAGGGGGAGAAAGAGAAAAAGAGAAGAAGAGAAAAGGGGTGTAATGTGAATAGGGAAAAAAGAGAAAATATTGTCTGAGAGAGGTGGAATGTGGATGAGGAGTAATGTGGATAAGGAATAATAAGGGAGTGCAGTCTGAGAGAGGGTGAGTGGATAGAAGAGAAAGGAAAAAGGAAAAAAAAGGGGGGGGGAGGAAAAAAGGGGGGTGGAGAAAAAGGGACAGGAGGGAAGGAGGAGTGTTTATATGTGTAAGAGTAGTGTATAGTGTGTGATATGTGTGACATGTGACATGTCAAAGAGACAGAGGAAAAAAAGGAGGAAGGGAGAAGGAAAAGGGAAGAAAGAAAAAGGATAAAAGGGGGAAAGATGGAGAAGAAAAGGGGGTTGAAGTGCCGGTGTTGGGTGCATGCTACCTTTGGGATCCCATGGAGGGTCAATGGGTCTGGAAGGGAAATATCAGAGATTAGTTATAAAAAAGGACAAGAAAAAGTTTTTTTTTCTATATAATTGTAATAAATGTGAACATTCAAATGTATGGATTGAAGTCCTGATTAGGGCCTTTAGGAGCAAGGCTTTGAAGCGTATGAATCCAATATGTTTCTCAATATTTCAACAGACGTATATGGTTCCCGCCACATCATTGGCGTTGTACTTTTTCAATGATCTGGAACTTGAGTTGAGCAATCTTGTGGTGGGCTTTATAAAGTGATCAAGGATTGGTAGCCAGTTCTTCTTGCATCTGATTATGGACTTGTGGCCAATAATGCGGTCCCCTATTGGTTGCATGGTTTCTCCCACATAGAGGAGACCACAAGGGCATTTGATCATGCATATAACGAATGTTGAGTCGCATGTGAAAAAGTCCCTGATTGGGTAGAATTTACCTGTGTGTGGGTGTGTAATGTTGTCATCTTTAATAATATTGGAGCAGCAACTGCAGAGGAGACAAGGGAAGGTACCATGGCGTTGGGTCTTAAGTAAAGTTTGTCTTGATTGGAGTACTTGACTCCCTGTGTAGGCTTTAATTAGTTTATCCTTGAGGTTAGTGGCTCACATTAGAGGTGGGTTTTGGAAGGAATGGATAGTGGGATAGGCGGTTTTTAGAATTGGCCAATGTTTCTTGATTTTATGTTGAATTTTGGGCATCAGGGGATGGTAAGTGTTTATAAATGGGACACATTCCGGAGTTTCCTTGGTTGGTTTAGTAAAATAAAGTGCGTAGGATATTTGTCAAGTAGTTCTTTTGGATAACCCCTCTCTAAGAACCTGGAGGCCATAGTTTTCATAACTAGACTCAGAGATGCCTGTAATCTCGCGAGACGAGACGGGATTTTGCGCGCTCCTTTTCTCCGACATGCCTATATATAGGTGAAACTCGAAAAATTTGAATATCGTGCAAAAGCACATTTATTTCAGTTGTGATCGGATCGGCTAGCAGATGATGAGCCCTAACCTTAGCAGTGGGGGTGTGGCGGAACTGCTTGTGTAAGGAAAGCCTAAAAGGGGGCCACCTTGGAAGGAGGATGTGCGAGTTGAGGGCTGTGGGTGGGAGGGTGAGCTTTAGCTGAAGACCGCGTCACCCGGGAGCTCGCTGCTCCAACCTTTTGTAGTGGTGCTGGCGCCTCCCCTCACACAAATGCGGCGTCTGCCGCGCCTATACTTGTGATCGGATCGGCTAACAGATGATGAGCCCTAACCTTAGCAGTGGGGGTGTGGCGGAACTGCTTGTGTAAGGAAAGCCTAAAGGGGCCAAAAATGACGCGTGAGACACGGATGGTACAAAGGACTCATGTTACGGACTTACAGTAATACCTTCTGAAAAGCACAAGACATTTCGGAGCGTGGATTGGGAATGTACCTGGTATAGCATGAAGACTGCCACAACCTAGTTTCTTTATAATGTGCGCCGGGGTGCTATTTTTTGAAGCTGCGGAATCTGCGCCTATCCTAAAGGAATGCCCCGTGATTGATCGCGGGTTTACCTTTAGCTTGGAGAGGAGGATCCGGACGTGCTTTAGGAAGACTTGAATGCTGAGGGGAACGAAGCCAAGAGCTAGTAGGGGAGATCAGCTGAATCATCGTCAGCCTGGGCCCAACGGTGCCTATAAATAGTCTAGTAATTAGCCAGCCTGGGCCCACAGGTGCGTATAATCAGCCTAGCAATCAGCCAGCCTGGGCCCACAGGTGCGTGTAATTAGTAAGTAGCCTCCCCTCCCACAAATGCAGCAATATATTTGCTTAATACCTGTGGTCGGATAGGCTATCAGAAAGGTGAACCTAACCTATCTACTCCTATCTACAACAAGCAGTAGAATTATGCCATGACTGCCGTGGTAGGGCAGCCTAAGGGGCCAAAAAGAGCAGACCTTGTTTAGAGTAAATATATACATACCGTTACGACACCCGATTTTGAGCGGAAAAGACCTTTCACGATGGAGGAGCGGAATATACCGTATATATCACAGTGACTTCCATCTACCTTACCTCTTTGTCATGTGTACCGCCACATCGTACTTGGGGATGGTTAATGCTGATGCAATTGAAAGAGTGGCCAGTAACCAGAAACGATTTACTCCTATGTTGACTAACATATGACCATATTACGAGAAGGTCTGAATCCTGAGAGCTGCAGACTGAAACAAAATTGTGAATCTGTTGGAAGGGCCTAGATGAATTCCAACCATCCGCCCAGGGCCCTGATCAGGCACCAACTGTTCCTGGTGGCACCTCTACTTATTCCCCAGGCCACACTTCCTATTAAGGGCCCACAAGTCAGAACATGGTGTCTGCCGTCTTACTGTAGTAGTAAATTAAGTGAAATGTGTAAACCCACCGGGCCTGGGGAACCATCCACAGGAATACATGGCTATTTCTATTAACGAGCTAATGTTGCCTGTAATGAGGACAGAACGTACACGATACCTGCAGTTGTGACAGAAAATGCTTAAGGTCGTGATAAACTGTGTATGCTGCGCCTGTAGTCGTGATAGGACTTGTCGTGTCACAAGACATGACAGACTTCGTAAGCTGCGCCTTATTACTGTACCTCCTACTGGAAGATGGACCGATACCCAGGACTTAGGCCGAACACCGACACCCTCAGCCCGAGTTTGTAGATGAAGTAAGCATGCCTGGGAGAAGATGATGTCCGCAAAGGCAGGCTTGGGATGACTGCTTATAAAGAAAACAATGAAACCCAACAACCTAGAAAATAAAAGTCAGGGAAAACAATAACGTGAGTGAGACTCTAATGGCACAAGTCACACGTGCGAGCCGCCACAAGAAAATTGTATTGCGAGCCATAGATAACCGAGCCATGCGAGCGGGTCTGAAGGCAGAAAAAGACATGGAACTTACTTGTTGTGGGACTACGCAGCCGGCCTCGAATGGCGTTGTTGTGTGTAAAATTTAAACGGAGAAGCCATACGTGAGAGACTCTTATGGCGGAGCCATGCGTGAGAGATAATGGCAGAGACATATGTAACACTGAAAGGGAGAAGCCATGCGTGAGAGACTAATGGCGGAGTCAAATGTGTAACACTAAAATAGAGAAGCCATGCGTGAGAGACTAATGGCGGAGTCAAATGTGTAACACTAAAATAGAGAAGCCATGCGTGAGAGACTAATGGCGGAGTCATATGTGTAACACTAAAACGGAGAAGCCGTTCGTGAGAGACTAATGGCGGAGTCATATGTGTAAACCTAAAAACGGAGAAGCCATGCGTGAGAGGCTCTAATGGCGGAGTCATGTGTGTAAACCTAAAACGGAGAAGCCATACGTGAGAGACTAATGGCTAAGCCATGCGTGAGAGGATCTAATGGCGGAGTCATGTGTGTAAACCTAAAACGGAGAAGCCATGCGAGAGAGACTAATGGCGGAGTCATATGTGTAAACCTAAAAACGAAGAAGCCATGCGTGAGCGACTAATGGCGAAGCCATGCGTGGGAGGCTCTAATGGCGGAGTCATGTGTGTAAACCTAAAACGGAGAAGCCATGCAAGAGAGACTAATGGCGGAGTCATATGTGTAAACCTAAAAACGAAGAAGCCATGCGTGAGCGACTAATGGCGAAGCCATGCGTGGGAGGCTCTAATGGCGGAGTCATGTGTGTGAAACTAAACGGAGAGCCATGCGTGAGAGACTCATGGTGGAATCATATGTGTAAACCTGAAAACGGAGAAGTCATGCGTGAGAGACTAATGGCGGAGCCATGATGCGAGAGAGATTCATTTTTTTTTATTTTTTTTTTAATAAACCACTTATGCAGCTCCAGTATGACTTGGGGACTCGCATAACCATGACCCTCTCCGACAACCTAGGATGCTAACCAGCCTACACCATATTGTACCCTTAACGAACAACATGAAGAACGGTCATCGGGCCCCCTAAGCCATGAGGCCCCCTGAAGCCAAGAGACTGACCTGGATGACCTTACAGTGACGATAAGTAATTAAAACGTGAGCTAGACCTAATGGAAAATGCATAGACATTAGTGATCCGAACCACTTGCATAAACGAAACATTAACCAACCGCGAAATTGAAACAGATGGGAGAAAAACAAGAGCCAGGGGCATTGCATTTCGCTAAGAAAAGACCCTCGTCGTGACAAACAAATGAACAACTGTGAAAACATAGTAGGAACTTACTCCTATTGGCCCACTGTCCACTAGGGAGCTATTTGGTTAACTGGGGCAGGAGACCAATCTGAGTGAATGCGAACCAGAAGTAAAGGAGACCTATTTAAAGAACACCACCCATTTTTATTTTATTTTTTTCTTCCCCTCTCTCTTCCCCCCAAGTAAACAGAAAAAGGTAGGCCTAAGGAATGTAACAAACCACCGAGGAAAGAAATGTAAGCCTGAAAAGAAAGCAGCTATGTTTATCGGAAGAGCAGTATCAGAGCGGTGTGCTGATAGCCCTAGTAAGAATACTGAGTAGCCATTATGTAGCAATGAAAAGAAATGCAGCTTTAAGTGGAAGCAGAGTATAACACATGAGGTAAGAACAAGTGGGTGAATGCATCTCTGGATGTGAGTGGTGCCTAAAAACATGGTATGGGCACAGCTCTGAGTATGAGGAGCATGGTATAAAGCAGCCGTATGAATGCAATCTGAAAGTGAGCAGAGTATTAATGTAATGCAACAGCGAACGCTGCTCTAGTAGTGAATGGCGTATAGCACAAAATGTAAATGCAGACACACGGATGTAGCTTTGAAGGTAACAATCCTAACCACGCTCATTTGACCATTGGAGCCCAACCCCCTTCGCCCCAGAGCGCTACACGTCACGGACCGCTTTTAAATCATCGACCATTGATCCACATTTACCATCACTTAAACCCAGCACGCGTAGCTTGAGCCAACTGCAAACACGCGCCCCGCGAGCGCGAAGCGTATTTGGGTACTCAGAGAGGACAGACACGTGAGCCTGACAATACATGGTGATGCGAGACTAGCGCCCCAGCAATGAGGGGGCGCAGCTGATTGTTGCAGAATACCCGGGCCGTACTGCCCCTTATGAAAATTTCCCCTACACGACCTATCATGCAGCAGGATAATGTCACCATCGCCAACATTTCCTCTTTACTCTTCCACCCCCCCCCCCCCTCCCACAGGCAGATACTCCCCCTTTTTTTTTCTCCCATTACCTTCAATTATTCACTGAGACTGGCGCCCTGTAAAGGAAAATGTACTTGATGATCGAATCCCAGATTTGCCGTGCCACGACCCTATCATCCCCAGACAATACCTTCAACACACCCACAGTAAGCGCTGCTTAAGTAAGAGATACCGAACTGCCACTAGCGACAACCTGTGGAAGAAAACATGTGAGGAGGCGGGTTGATGCTCCGCAAGGACCGGGCGTGCGTGCCAGTGATCCGGCTGCCGCTGGTGAGTATGAACGTGTCTGGCTGGTATCTGCGCCGTCTCGCCCCCCCCCCCCCCCCCCCACTTACCCTCCGTGTGTACCGATGTATGGCCCCTCGCTTCGGCTGCACACCTCATACTTACCCACCGGAGGAAGTATCAGGGGGATCGCGTTCCACGCCGACGCCGGAGCAAAAGCGTGAGCACTGGCAGGAGAATCCCGGAAGTGACGTCTGAGCTGAAGCTGAAGACCGCGTCACCCGGGAGCTCGCTGCTCCCACCTTTTGTAGTGGTGCTGGCGCCTCCCCTCACACAAATGCGGCGTCTGCCGCGCCTATACTAGTGCAACTTAAAAGGAATTGCAATAATGTAACTTAAAATTAGAATATTGTGAAAAGGTTCAATATTCTAGGCTCAAAGTGTCACACTCTAGTCAGCTAATTAATCCATACCCCCTGAGCAAAGGGTACCTCAAAATTGTGACTTTGGGGTTTACATAAGCGGGAAGCCATAATCATCCAAATTATAACAAATAAAGGCTTGAAATATCTCGCTTTGCATGTAATGAGTCTATCTCATATATTATAAACAAAAATCACAGAAAAGAGAAAAAAAAAAAAAGATAAAAACATCTTGCACGATATGATAAATAAATATGCGGATGTCCTTGGCTACATTTATGAGAAAAATCTAAGAAAAAAAAAAGATAATAATGCACTAACAAAATAGATGCAAGCATTATATATGGACTAAGCCCTCACTCTTATTGTGCATGATGTTTTTTTCTATTTTTTGTGATTTTTGTTTATTATGTAGTATATGCTTGAGGGAGTGGCACCTTCACATGTGAATGCACTCCTATTTTATCTTGGGAGTAGCATTCCTGTGCACTTTTGCCATTCCTATCAAACAGACGGCCTTGATTAGGTGGTACATATAGGTGAGCTTACTCCTCCTCTCATTGGTTGGTGGATGCACATGGAGGTAACTAAGGGCTCTTTCACACTTGCGTTCTTTTCTTCCGGCATAGAGTTCCGTCGTCGGGGCTCTATGCCGGAAGAATCCTGATCAGTTTCATCCTAATGCATTCTGAATGGAGAGAAATCCGTTCAGGATGCATCAGGATGTCTTCAGCTCCGGATCGGAACGTTTTTTGGCCGGAGAAAATACTGCAGCATGCTGCGCTTTTTGCTCTGGCCAAAAATCCTGAACACTTGCCGCAAGGCCAGATCCGGAATTAATGCCCATTGAAAGGCATTAATCCTGATCCGGCCTTAAGCTAAACGTCGTTTCGGCGCATTGCCGGATCCGACGTTTAGCTTTTTCTGAATGGTTACCATAGCTGCCAAGACCCTAAAGTCCTGGCAGCCATGGTAAAGTGTAGTGGGGAGCGGGGGAACAGTATACTTACCGTCCGTGCGGCTCCCCGGGCGCTCCAGAGTGACGTCAGGGCGCCCCACGCGCATGGATGAAGTGATCGCATGGACACGTCATCCATGCGCATGGGGCGCTCTGACGTCATTCTGGAGCGCCCCGGGAGCCGCACGGACTGTAAGTATACTGCTCCCCCACTCCCCACTACTACTATGACTTTAATAGCGTCCTGGGTGCCATAGTAACACTGAACGCATTTTGAAGACGGATCCGTCTTCAAATGCTTTCAGTTCACTTGCGTTTTTCCGGATCCGGCGTGTAATTCCGGCAAATGGAGTACACGCCGGATCCGGACAACGCAAGTGTGAAAGGGCCCTAAGAGCAGAACACCATATATGCGGCGTCTGCGCTCCTGAACATAGAAGCCCAATGGCTTAGGTAGGTTTAGCATAGGACCTGCCTGACCTGAGACCACCTTGGCGGGGGTAGGTGGTCACAGATGTGTTTTGATCAAAATATATTTGCTAAGAGTCCCAGATTTTATTACATCAGAGTGAGGGCTTAGTCCATATATAATGCTTGCATCTATTTTGTTAGTGCATTATTATCTTTTTTTTCCTGTGATTTATCTCATATATTAGTTGTACCTTTTAAGTTGCATTACTGAAATAAATGAACTTTGCAAGATATTCAAATTTTTCGAGTTTCACCTGTAGATGCCGCTTTCAGCGTCTCCCCACACACACCTCAGCCTTCCCCACAGGGCTTACACGCTGTGCCACGGGGATCCATCTGCTACCTACCTCTTTCTTCCATCTGATAAGCTCTTTCCGCCGGCAGTGGGGCTGCTGCCCCCCCTTCCCCCATTGCACTATAGATTTCACCACAATTTGCTTCTTATCCCGCTAATTCACCCCATTACCTTACTACCCCATTAAGCCCTCTCTCCATTATACCTTTTACCACGGATATCCATGCCTCTATTCAGCTTTGGGCACACACCATAGCTCTATTTATTATGGCCACAGTCTAACAACCATCTACATTGGTTTTACCAAAACCTCCCTTCTTCCTGATGTACTAGACTTTACTTAGCCCCCCTTTTCCCATATAGCAGATCAATTAAGCTACAGTATAGTTTTCTAAAATGCCTCTGTTCATTACTAACGTGTCCTTTTTTTCCTTTTAGTGGCTCATGTGACCAAGGTCTATCAGTGACCAAAACGTCAAGAAATAGTCACAAAAAAATTACTGGCAATTTTTTTCGCTTATCTCATTTTGTATGGAGGATATGTCACAATAATAAAATAATTTTTACTTGCATACAAACCCTGAGTGTGCGGTGGTATTTCCCTAACTAATGATACAAGGGAGAATAGCCAGGTATGAATATAAAGAGCAATCTACAAGCATATCAATAGTCAGTTTAAAAATAGTTTTAATTTTATAATTAAAAAAAAAGCCTGGAGTGTGCAGTAATTATAATCAGAGGAGGCTGCTGTTTGCATATGAATCCCTCATAATCACAGCTTTTGTCTTCTTTCTCTGCCAATTGCATACATTTATTGATACACAGTCAATTTATAGGCTCTTGTGCCTAGACGACAGGATGGTGCTGGCTTACCAGTATAGTCTGGAGACTCATGACAGCCAAATACAATTGTCCAGATGGTGAATGTCTGAGAGCATCAGTTGTGTATCTAATAAAATCAAATACATTTTAATCAGCAGTGTAATTCATATTAAACACAGCCTTTTACATTAAACTGGCTCATATGCTTTTCCATTATTTTATGGATACAAGAATAGAAGGCTAGACTGCCAAAGCAGGTTCTGTCATGCAATAAAGTGGACATGACAAGTAAACTACCATAACCCTAAGAAATAAAAGTTAAAGAACGTTTTTCTATTAAACCATAAAAACACCACTAAACTCGGGTTGATGACTTGATACTTATTGCTTTAGATCAAAATACTAGTTAACTCTAATTATGGGCAATTTTACAGCTCCCACAGATAACTTTGACCAGGGGCCAAAGGCCAGAACCCCAAACATCATGGCCGCCGCAGATTCAATTGTATCATCATCATTCTCAGGATGGTGATACAGTTGACTATTGCGTTAGGGTACGGGAGCCAATTTCGCCCTACTCCACCGTAAATCACTGTTATAGGCAACAGGCCACTAGGCCTTTAGGCCTATTAGAGGTCTCCTGCATACCGGTGCAGGGTGTACGTTTTTTTTTTTGTTCTTTTATATGTCACTTTGGGGGAACATACCATCATACCATTAATAATTAGAGGAGTGAGGGGCATTATAGCTGCTGTGGCACTACATGGGGCTTGGGCAGGGGCATTATAACTACTGGGTGCAGGACCATTATATTGTAAGTACTAGGGCACTATGTGGGCAGAGGCATTATAACTGCTGGGGCACTACTAGGGCAAATGCATTATAATTGCTGGGGCACTGTAGGGGCATTATAACTGTTGGAGTGATGCAGTGGCATTATAACTACTGGGGCACTACTGGGGGCAGATGCATTATGCTTGCTGGAGCACTTCTGGGGGCATTATAACAGCTGGGGCACTACAGGGGCCATTATAACTACTGGGGCACTACAGGAGCCATTATAACTACTGGGGCACTACAGGAGCCATTATAACTACTGGGGCACTACTGGCAACACCAATACTACTGGAGGAATTATAGACAGCATTACAGGGAGTGCAGAATTATTAGGCAAGTTGTATTTTTGAGGATTAATTTTATTATTGAACAACAACCATGTTCTCAATGAACCCAAAAAACTCATTAATATCAAAGCTGAATATTTTTGGAAGTAGTTTTTAGTTTGTTTTTAGTTTTAGCTATTTTAGGGGGATATCTGTGTGTGCAGGTGACTATTACTGTGCATAATTATTAGGTAACTTAACAAAAAACTAATATATACCCATTTCAATTATTTATTTTTACCAGTGAAACCAATATAACATCTCAACATTCACAAATATACATTTCTGACATTCAAAAACAAAACAAAAACAAATCAGTGACCAATATAGCCACCTTTCTTTGCAAGGACACTCAAAAGCCTGCCATACATGGATTCTGTCAGTGTTTTGATCTGTTCACCATCAACATTGCGTGCAGCAGCAACCACAGCCTCCCAGACACTGTTCAGAGAGGTGTACTGTTTTCCCTCCTTGTAAATCTCACATTTGATGATGGACCACAGGTTCTCAATGGGGTTCAGATCAGGTGAACAAGGAGGCCATGTCATTAGATTTTCTTCTTTTATACCCTTTCTTGCCAGCCACGCTGTGGAGTACTTGGACGCGTGTGAAGGAGCATTGTCCTGCATGAAAATCATGTTTTTCTTGAAGGATGCAGACTTCTTCCTGTACCACTGCTTGAAGAAGGTGTCTTCCAGAAACTGGCAGTAGGACTGGGAGTTGAGCTTGACTCCATCCTCAACCCGAAAAGGCCCCACAAGCTCATCTTTGATGATACCAGCCCAAACCAGTACTCCACCTCCACCTTGCTGGCGTCTGAGTCGGACTGGAGCTCTCTGCCCTTTACCAATCCAGCCACGGGCCCATCCATCTGGCCCATCAAGACTCACTCTCATTTCATCAGTCTATAAAACCTTAGAAAAATCAGTCTTGAGATATTTCTTGGCCCAGTCTTGACGTTTCAGCTTGTGTGTCTTGTTCAGTGGTGGTCGTCTTTCAGCCTTTCTTACCTTGGCCATGTCTCTGAGTATTGCACACCTTGTGCTTTTGGGCACTTCAGTGATGTTGCAGCTCTGAAATATGGCCAAACTGGTGGCAAGTGGCATCTTGGCAGCTGCACACTTGACTTTTCTCAGTTCATGGGCAGTTATTTTGCGCCTTGGTTTTTCCACACGCTTCTTGCGACCCTGTTGACTATTTTGAATGAAACGCTTGATTGTTCGATGATCACGCTTCAGAAGCTTTGCAATATTAAGAGTGCTGCATCCCTCTGCAAGATATCTCACTATTTTTGACTTTTCTGAGCCTGTCAAGTCCTTCTTTTGACCCATTTTGCCAAAGGAAAGGAAGTTGCCTAATAATTATGCACACCTAATATAGGGTGTTGATGTCATTAGACCACACCCCTTCTCATTACAGAGATGCACATCACCTAATATGCTTAATTGGTAGTAGGCTTTCGAGCCTATACAGCTTGGAGTAAGACAACATGCATAAAGAGGATGATGTGGTCAAAATACTCATTTGCCTAATAATTCTGCACGCAGTGTATAACCATTGGGATACTACTGGGTGCATTATAACTAGTGGGACACCACTGGAGGGCATTATCTTCTGGGACACTACACAAGGGCATTACAACTACTAGGGCACTACAGGAGGGCATTCTAACTACAGCAACACTACAGGAGGGTATTATAACTTGTTCTGTCTTCATACACATTCACATAGTGTGCAGTCTGACATTTAGTATGAACCATTCCTGTCTTCCAAATAAGAGTTCTCTGTAGTCTAACTTGTTTATTGGTCAACAGGATTGTGAATTGGTAAAACTACAAGAATACAAATGGCTTGTATAAGTATAAGGCATAACATGAATCAGCAGAAGCATAGAACAGCATGTATTATAACATTACATTAACACTGAGCAGATGTTCAAAATGGCTGCCTATACATAGATTGCATGGCTAGCTAACAGAAATAAGTCCCTGAGTGACACTTATACCTAAACAGCTATGCATAACATAATGTCCCTGAAACAAGGTAGATCTCACTCATCAGATATACTTGCAAAAGGATAGTGGAGTTTAAGAAGAAGATATGCAGGAGACAGCACTGCTGATGTCCTGTAACATGGAGACTGGGCTTCTCTTTCCCAGAATGCACTACACTCCCACAATGCTTTGCACCTCCCAACAATACAATAATCTTTATTAACAGACAAACAAAGTGTAGTACATTTTTAAGACCGCTAGATGGTGCTGTAACCTAACAACTACAGAAATACAGCAGATGTGATCTGTAATAATACTGAAATGAATCTCCCTGGGCTGGAACAAAACTTAACTACTGGGGCACTAATTATAAATATGGGGCACACTATGGGGGGCATTATATAGTAAATCCCGGGGGTACTATAGGGGACATTATTACTACTGGGGGCAAAATAGAGGGGTCTTAATATGACTGGGGGAACTACAGAGGCCCCCAGAGGAGCACTATAGAGAGGACTTATTACTACTGGGTGCACTATGTTAGGCATTAATATTGGGTACATTGTGCAGGACACTACTACTAATAGGGAAATATTGTGGAGCATTATCATTATGGTAGGGGCCCCTATTACTAATGATGGCACTCTGGGGGAAATTTATGCTATTGGTGGTTCTTTTATATTACTATTGGGCAAACTATCTGTATAACACTATTATTTTTGCAATGTAGTATTTGGAGGCATGGGGGAGCATAGAAGGCAAATTCATTGATACCACTGTTGGGGCACTAGAGAGGGGTAGATGATGGAAAAGTGAGGAACGTAAGAGTCTGTTTGAGTAATCTGTTGAGATGAGACATGGCTGTAAGAAGTTGTCATGGACCGAATGGAGAAGAGGAATGAGAACATCTACATCAGAGGATATGTCACCAGTGAGGAACCTGATTTTATAGGTATATGGTACTGAGTGTTCATCCAGCAAGCAAAATATATCTTTAGTGCGAGGGTGTGGGTGTGTAATTTGGCATATAAGCATTGGGGCTGGGCCTAGGACCTTATGAGACCGTAGCAACGTTCCTGGCTTTGACACACTCCTTATGTCTTTTTATGCAGTGCTATAACTCACTTTCTATAATGCTGCATAATTATTAAATTAATTTTCTGTTCAAGACTCCGTAAAAATGACAACAACATTTAAGATTTGAAAAATGTAACGCATTTATATTTATTCTATTTGTGGTCCTGGCTACGGTGGGAGCAGAGTGGACGAACTGAGTTGGGGAGGGGTGACTGATTGTCAACTATCAATGGCTGAGGTGTGCCTGAAGCCATGGCCGTGTGCGAGCTAAATGAGGGGCAAGCCTGATGGTGAGAGAGGTGAAGAAAGGGGAAGGGTGGGAGGGGTAGAGCGCGGCGTCCATGATGGGAGAGTGAGGCGGCGCTATATAGGTCTCCTTCGCCCCTCCCACAAACACAGGCTGATCTTCAGCCTTGCTACTTGTGGTCCTGGCTACGGTGGGAGCAGAGTGGACGAACTGAGTTGGGGAGGGGTGACTGATTGTCAACTATCAATGGCTGAGGTGTGCCTGAAGCCATGGCCGTGTGCGAGCTAAATGAGGGGCAAGCCTGATGGTGAGAGAGGTGAAGAAAGGGGAAGGGTGGGAGGGGTAGAGCGCGGCGTCCATGATGGGAGAGTGAGGCGGCGCTATATAGGTCTCCTTCGCCCCTCCCACAAACACAGGCTGATCTTCAGCCTTGCTACTTGTGGTCCTGGCTACGGTGGGAGCAGAGTGGACGAACTGAGTTGGGGAGGGGTGACTGATTGTCAACTATCAATGGCTGAGGTGTGCCTGAAGCCATGGCCGTGTGCGAGCTAAATGAGGGGCAAAAATCAATCGGGTAGGAAAGATTAATGCGGAACTCATAAAGCTAAGCTGGTGAAGGCTCCGGCAATCTCAACCTGCGGGTTCGGAACGTAGTGCGTGAAAACGGGAAGATGCCATCTGCCCATTTTCTGGATGACGTGCTCTGGGACCCCATGACTTGACGCTGTGGATGCCGCCCCTATGCGGAATGAATGTCCCGAAATGGCCTTGGCATCGAACCCTAGTCCGAAGCTAAGATTCTGATGTGGTGAACGAATTGTGACGCCGTGAGATGTTTGGAGTTGAAAGGGAAAAGAGGGCTGCCCGGCGCAGGATCTTTTGCAGTGGCGAATAGCCTTTTGAACACGGCAACCGAGCACCAGTCATTGAAGGTCTGGTAGTAGCGAATTTTGACTGGCGGTCCCACTTGAGAAGTTTGGTGAAGTGGAGTGATAGGGTGCAATGCGTCTGCTGCCAGGCTAATTGATCTAAAGTGGGGCCTGCGTGTCCTGGAGAGCTGGTGAATTCCCCGGGCCGTAAGAACCCGTAAAGACAGAGGTACATAGCTGCTTTGATCGCTATGCTTTTATATGGCCCGAAAGGATCATTGTCTAGGGAGGTGGAAAAGGCCCTGAACATTGCCCCGGTGACTGGTTTCCTGCGGGACTCTGGCTTGCTGCTGTTCTTTTGAATCTGGCATTACCTGATGAGCTTACCTAGATTACCTGGACTTGGCGTACGAAACCGTGGAACAGGAACGACCTGGATGGAAAGGGACCTGAGACTGGTACCTGGATGAAATCACCTAAGCGAAATTTGAACCAAATAGACCTCTGGGATGACCCTGGAAAAACATGGGATGAGGCTTGAGAGATGCTGGAGATAAAGTAGAACCTGACGTGGATCAGGGAGCGGGAGCGCGCGTTGTCAATTAACTTAACCGTGCCTGATGCATGTGAGGCCTGAGAGCGAAACGAATGACCTGATGCGTGTCAGGTGGTCGAGCTCGTGAACTAGCTGCGTGGCTAGCGGCAAGTGCCCCTGAGGCGCACCAGGGTCCAACCGGGCTGAAACGGCCTGATGCGTGTCAGACGACTGACGTACCTGCTGCGTGGCAGGACCGTGGAGAAGCACATGATGCGTGTCAGGAATATGAAATATGACATGAAAGAAAAACCTGTCCCTGATGCGTGTCAGGGCGTTAAATGAACCTGATGCGTGTCAGGAAAATAAAACATGAACTGCTGCGTGGCAGACAAGTGAATGACCCTGATGCGTGTCAGGAAAATAGAACATGAACTGCTGCGTGGCAGACCAAATATCGAATGAAAAAAATATATTAAGCAGACAAATAAAGGTTCTAACACAACGTATCAAAGCATCCACAGGTGGATGTTCTCTTTTGGATGGGTTCAGTCACTATATAACATGGAGAGCCTGCCTTTATTCTTTTCTATCTTGGTTTGGATGCCTTGCGGGCGGCCGGAACCCGTGAGCTAGCTGCGTGGCTAGAGGCGAAGCTCCTGAGGCGCATCGGAGCAACTAAGTTTAGGACGGGCCGAGTGAGTAGCGCGACCGAGCACCTGCTGCATGGCAGGAAGTGTAAATGAGGCGTGAGAACCTGTCCCTGATGCGTGTCAGGGTGGTGGATGAACCTGATGCGTGTCAGGAAAACTAACGTGGACTGCTACGTGGCAGACCACAACTGAAGCGTGAATACGTGTCAGGGAAATAGAACGAGACGGAAAAGGCATCTGCTGCGTGGCAGATGATTACGTGAAAGAAACATTTAAATTGACATAAATCTGCTGCGTGGCAGACAATAGCGTGAATGAACCTAAGGAAAAATTGACATGAATCTGCTGCGTGGCAGACAATAGCGTGAATGAACCTAAGGAAAAATTGACATGAATCAGCTGTGTGGCAGACAATAGCGTGGATGAACCTAAGGAAAATTGACATGAATCTGCTGCGTGGCAGACAATAGCGTAAATGAATCTAAGGAAAAGACAAATTTTGACATGAATCTGCTGCGTGGCAGACAATAGCGTGGATGAACCTAAGGAAAAATTGACATGAATCTGCTGCGTGGCAGACAATAGCGTGGATGAACCTAAGGAAAAGACAAAATTGACATGAATCTGCTGCGTGGCAGAAAATAGCGTGAATGAAACAGACCAAATTGACATGAGGCTGCTGCGTGGCAGACAATAGCGTGGATGAACCTAAGGAAAAATTGACATGAATCTGCTGCGTGGCAGACAATAGCGTGAATGAACCTAAGGAAAAATTGACATGAATCAGCTGCGTGGCAGACAATAGCGTGGATGAACCTAAGGAAAATTGACATGAATCTGCTGCGTGGCAGACAATAGCGTAAATGAATCTAAGGAAAAGACAAATTTTGACATGAATCTGCTGCGTGGCAGACAATAGCGTGGATGAACCTAAGGAAAAATTGACATGAATCTGCTGCGTGGCAGACAATAGCGTGGATGAACCTAAGGAAAAGACAAAATTGACATGAATCTGCTGCGTGGCAGAAAATAGCGTGAATGAAACAGACCAAATTGACATGAGGCTGCTGCGTGGCAGACAATAGCGTGGATGAACCTAAGGAAAAATTGACATGAATCTGCTGCGTGGCAGACAATAGCGTGGATGAACCTAAACAAAAGACAAAATTGACATGAATCTGCTGCGTGGCAGAAAATAGCGTGAATGAAACAGACCAAATTGACATGAGGCTGCTACGTGGCAGACGATGGCGTGGATGAACCTAGGGAAAAATTGACATAGATCTGCTGCGTGGCAGACAATAACGTGAATGAATCTAAGGAAAAGACAAAATTGACATGAATCTGCTGCGTGGCAGAAAATAGCGTGAATGAAACAGACAAAATTTGACATGAAGCTGCTGCATGGCAGACAATAGCGTGGGGGACAATTTGACATGAATCTGCCGTGTGGCAGACACTGACGTGAAGGTGAAATTTAAGCGTCTGTGCACTTGCTCTGTATGCCTGGAGAGAGGATTTTTTTATTTATTTTTTGCACTGCTTTACTGAGGCCGAATAGCAGTGTTTGATTCTTGTTTCCCAGGGCATTGTGTTGATGCAGATTATGACTCGAAACCGCAGTTTAATTAATTTAGGCTAAAAATGTGCCGGATACTAAGCCACGCTGGCTGTCGGGTTCCCAGTGCCAGGGGTGTAGGCGTAATGGGGACCCGAGCGTCGGCGCTGCCTGGAGACCAGTGCGGGAGGTGGGGCCAGCAGGCAGACATGTGGAAGCGTCGGCGTTGCCTGGAGACCTAGTGCGGGAGGTGGGGCCAGCAGGCAGACATGTGGAATCGTTTGAAGAGCGCGGCGCCGAGGCTCCCAGGACAGGGGAGCGTGGTTCGGGAAGGTAGAGAACTTCCGACGGAGGCAGGAACGAGCAGGAACGCGCACGAGCAGGAACAGGAACGAGCAGCAGCGAGGGTAAGCGGCAGCGTCGGCACTGAAACCGGAAGTGCAGAGACGTCACGGTAGAGCGCGGCGTCCATGATGGGAGAGTGAGGCGGCGCTATATAGGTCTCCTTCGCCCCTCCCACAAACACAGGCTGATCTTCAGCCTTGCTACTTGTATTTTTATGATGAGAAATTATACATAACTTCTTCATAAACTCAAGTATTCAAATTTGCAGTAAATACCTATTAAGAAAGAAAAGTCCAAATACCTTGCTACAAATTTACAGCCTTCATCTCTAGCTGCATACCTGCTTGAATGCATGGACACACGTGAAAAGAAACAAATTGGTACAAAATACAGGTGTTAGGGTACTTTCACACACAGGTTTTGGCCTCATGCACACGACCGTTGTGTGCATCCGCGGCCGTTGTTCCGTTTTCCGTTTTTTTTTGCGGACCCATTAACTTTCAATGGGTCCCTGGAAAAATCGGAAAATGCACCGTTTGGCTTCCGTGTCCGTGATCCGTTTTTCCAGTCCGTGAAAAAAATATGACCTGTCCTATTTTTTTCACGGACAACGGTTCACGGACCCATTCAAGTCAATGGGTCCGTGAAAAATCACGGATGCACACAAGATAGTCATCCGCGTCTGTGATCCGTGTCCGTGATTCGTGTCCGTTTTTCCTATCATTTTCAATGCAAACTTGACTTTTTTTTTTTTTTCACTTTTCATGTCCGTGGATCCTCCAAAAATCAAGGACGACCCACGGATGAAAAAACGGACACGGATCACGGAAAAACGGAACCCGTTTTTGCGGACCGCAAAAAAATACGGTCGTGTGCATGAGGCCTTTTGCTGGTATTTTTCTCCACATTTGCATTTTTATTGGTGTTTTTTGCACTTGCGTTTTTTGTTCAGGCATTTTGACAATACCTTTTTTGTAGTGGAAAATGCCATGAGGAAAATGCTAGTGGTAAGACAAGGGAGGAGATTTATCAAGACTCATGCAAAGGAAAACTGACTTAGGCTGGGTTCACACGAGCGTGTCCGGATTAGTTCCGGATGCGTCCCGGTGTGTTGCGGCAAACCCGCGCGAGTAGGAATGCAATTGCAGTCAGTTTTGACTGCGATTGCGTTCCGATGTTCAGTTTTTATCGTGCGTGTGCAATGTGTTTTGCACGCGCATGATAAAAAACCGACTGTGGTACCCAGACCCGAACTTCTTCACAGAAGTTCAGGTTTGGGTTCGGTGTTGTGTAGATGTTATTATTTTCCCTTATAACATGGTTATAAGGGAAAATAATAGCATTCTGAAAACAGAATGCATAGTAGGTGATCAGTTGAGGGTTAAAAAAAATAAAAAAAATTAACTCACCTTCTCCGTTTGTTCGCGTAAGTCCCGGTCTCTTCTTTACTTCTCAAAAGATGAACTATGGGCTAAAGGACCTTTGGTGACGTCAGATCACATGCTCCAATCACATGGTCCATCACCGCGGTGATGGACCATGTGATTGGAGCATGTGATCTTACGTCATCAAAGGTCCTTTAGCCCATAGTTCATCTTTTTAAAGAACTAAAGACCGGGAGAACTACGCGAACAAGAGGACAAGGTGAGTTAATTTTTTTTATTTTTTAACCCTCAATTGACCTTCTACTAAGCATTCTGTATTCAGAATGCTATTATTTTCCCTTATAACCATGTTATAAGGGAAAATAATACAGTGTATAGACAGTCACCTAGCAACCGTGCGTGAAAATCGCACCGCATCCGCACTTGCTTGCGGATGCATGCGATTTTCACGCAACCCCATTCACTTCTATGGGGCCTGCGTTGCGTGAAAAACGCAGAATATAGAGCATGCTGGGATTTTCACGCAACGCATAAGTGATGCGTGAAAATCATCGCTCATCTGAACAGCCCCATTGAAATGAATGGGTCCAGATTCAGTGCGGGTGCAATGCGTTCACCTACCGCATTGCACCCGCGCGGAAATCTCGCCCGCGTGAACGCAGCCTTAGGCTACTTTCACATTAGCATTTTTTGCGGATCCGTCATGGATCTGCAAAAACACTTCCATTACAATAATACAACCGCATGCATCCGTCATGAACGGATCCGGTTGTATTATGTCTTCTATAGCCATGACGGATCCGTCTTGAACACCATTGAAAGTCAATGGGGGTGGATCCGTTTTCTATTGTGTCACAAAAAACAGATGTGTCCCCATTGACTTACATTGTGTGTCGGGACGGATCCATCTTGCTCCGCACCACATCGCGGACGGAAAACCGCTGCCTGCAGCGTTTTTCTGTCCGCGATTGGGATGCAACCAAACGGAACGGAATGCATTTTGGTGAATTTCGTTCAGTTCAGTTTTGTCCCTATTGACAATGAATGGGAACAAAACTTAAGCGTTTTCTTCCACTATTGAGATCCTATGATGGATCTCAATGGCGGAATTGAAAACGCTAATGTGAAAGTAGCCTTATTTGTCCATAGTAACCTACAGCATCAGATCGATCTGTCCATTTTCTAAAGGAGCTCTGAAAAATGAAAGGTGGAATCTGATTGATTGGTTGCTATAGACAACTAAGCCAGTTTTTATTTTCACCAATCTTGATAAATATACCCCACAGTGTGTGCAAAAATGTCTGAAAAAACACGACAAGCAGTTATTCTACTGTGTATTAAATGGTGAAATGTCCAGTGGCAAATTCATGTATGTAGGGATCCTAAGGCCCCTTTCACACGGGCGAGTATTCCTCGCGGATGGGATGCGTGAGGTGAACGCATTGCACCCGCACTGAATACCGACCCATTCATTTCTATGGGGCTGTTCAGATGAGCGGTGATTTTCACGCATCACTTATGCGTTGCGTGAAAATCGCAGCATGCTCTATATTCTGCGTTTTTCACGCAACGCAGGCCCAATAGAAGTGAATGGGGTTGCGCGAAAATCGCAAGCATCCGCAAGCAAGTGCGGATGCGGTGCGATTTTCATGCATGGTTGCTAGGTGACAGTATTCACTGTATTATTTTCCCTTATAACATGGTTATAAGGGAAAATAATAGCATTCTGAATACAGAATGCTTAGTAGGTGATCAATTGAGGGTTAAAAAAAAAAAAAAAAAATTAACTCACCTTCTCCTCTTGTTCGCGTAGCTTCCGGTCTCTTCTTTCCTTCTTAAAAGATGAACTATCGGATAGGACCTGTGGTGACGTCAGATCACATGCTCCAATCACATGGTCCATCACCACGGTGATGTACCATGTGATTGGAGCATGTGATCTGACGTCACCAAAGGTCCTTTAGCCCACAGCTCATCATTAAAGAAGTAAAGAAGAGACCGGGAACTACGCGAACCAGAGGAGAAGGCGAGTTAATTTTTTTCTTTTTTTTTAACCCTCAATTGATCACCTACTAAGCATTCTGTATTCAGAATGCTATTATTTTCCCTTATAACCATGTTATAAGGGAAAATAATACTATCTACACAACACCTAACCCAAGCCCGAACTTCTGTGAAGAAGTTCGGGTTTGGGTACCAAACATGCGCGATTTTTCTCTCGCGAGTGCAAAACGCATTACAATGTTTTGCACTCGCGCGGAAAAATCGCGGGTGTTCCCGCAACGCACCCGCACATTTTCTCGCAACGCCCGTGTGAAAGAGGCCTAAGGGTGTAAAGGCTGTGGCTAAACAAAAGGAGGCTAAGAAGGAGCATGAATGCTGATTTGAAACTGCTTTCAAGCTACAAAAAGTCAATAAGTGACGATACTATGACAAGTTGAAGTACTGCATTCATTTTAAAATGACTATCTGGTTCTAAAAAATTGATGACCTATCCTTATCCTATAATAAGCCATCAATAATAGAGGGATCCAACTCTCTGCACCACCGGTGATCAGCTGTTTGAAGAGGCCACTGCTCCCCTGTGAGTGCTGCATCCCATTCATTCTTTTCCATGCACACCTCTGTGCTTTTAGTAAACACTGTGCCTAGTATATGCAGCCTAGTCCTATTCATTTGAATGGGACAAAACTGTAGCAAAGTGTAATACCAGACAGAGCTGTAGACTTGTAAATTATTTGGGTTCAACAGTTGAAGAGGGTTTCCTGGGGCAATTATTTATTTAAAAACAGGGTTGGAATGACTTGAAAAAACAAACAACTCACATCACCGATCCCTCAACACTGCTCCAGTCCCTGGTCCTCTCCACTTCCTGGTCTAGGGCTTGACATGCAGTAAATGGCTTGGACTGCTCACTCAGCCAATCACTGATATATACTTTGTAGGTAAGGATTCAGTATAACTTGTAATTCGTTGACTTGAACCCCTTCTGATTCTGAGTTTACATGTCAAGTGGGTAAGCCTAATCAGCGACTGCCAGCTATTTGTGTATGAGTGTGCATACAGCTATAATGTTCAATCACTGAATAGACCCACCCACTGCACTCCGAGCTCAGAATGACAAGGGTTCAAATCAATGAATTCCAAGTTATACTGAATCCTTACCTACAAAGGTATATATATATATATATATATATATATATATATATATATACACACTTTTTTTATTCATTAAGGGGGACTTTATTTGTACTAGGTGGTTGTAGTGTAAGGAGTGGGACTCAGGGTACCCTCTGTGTGTGCGTCAGTCCCTTTTGTACCTTTTGATTGTTGTAAAAGCTTACTTATTTGGAGTATTTGGTGTGCTCACCTGTTCATATACACACACCCTCTGTTTTCTTTTCTTTTTTGCTAGTCTAGTGCTGGTCAGAGAGGTACCATGCTTCTGGTAACTGGTGCTTTCCCTTGCCCCTGTATCCATTGTCGGACTGGGGTGCCTTATGGCCCTCCAGTAAAATTTATTTTGGGGGCCACCATACGGGTACATTCAAATATTACCTGTTCACACAGCAGCAAGATGCTACCAGATGATTGAATATGGGGGTTCCTGCAGCACCTTTGAGAAGGTAGGTCCAGGGGAAAAGAGGATACTGGCTAGCCTTTCTCTATACCTAGAAGTCATTTCAGCTCTGATCATGTCTATTAATAATCTATCACTTCTTTTTATATAAACATAGGCTGGTTGAGATGCTGTACATTAAATATATGTATATAGTGCAGTAAGTCTACTGTTATGTGCAGGTTGTGCAGGGGATGGGAGACTAGGGGCCCACCTTGCTCAGGGGCCCACCAGGGGATTCACTTTTACCCCTGTGGGCCAGTCCGAGCCTGCCTGTATTAGTAGGGGTATGGCCACGTGTTCAAAACCAGGAGCGCAACATTATTGTTAAGGAGAAAAAGGATGAGATTGTGGATTGTGATCAGTCCTCCTCTCAGTTGCAGTAGGATGACATGGAGTTAAGTTTGCAGTCTGGCACATGCTGTGGATCCAGGGGTCACAGCATTCCTCCTACTACTCGTCCTTTCAGCCCCAGAAAAGGCTTTCAGTGGAGTCCTTTCTGTCTTCATTGCCCCTTCTTAGCAGCATCTTCCATTTTCCTAAGAAATGGCAAGAAAACCCTATCAAGCCCTATGGCAGACAGTGAAGAGAGTCTCCCGGATAATGACTTGTGTGAGAGCAGTCACAGTTTGGGCCAGGGATGGACTGGGACAATAAAGTGGCCCTGGACTTCAGCCAGACCGGCCCACTTTATTTTTCCCAAACACACTAAAAAAAAAACATAAGTAAAAACATTCCACTGTAAGTATAAGTATGTTTCCATCTCCTCTGTCATCTACTATTTCATGCGTTATGTCTTCTCCTCTCTCTAATCCTCTGTCTTTTTTCAGAACTTCTCTCTCTTGTCTACACTCATGTTCCTGCTCATCTCCTCTATCGTCTTCACATTCATCGCCTGCCTCATGCTCCCTCTCCTCTCCACTCTCCTCTATTGTGGACCCAGCCTGAGAATAGACATATAGTAAGTCACAACTGTAGGCTAAATATGTTCCATAAAGTCCACAAATCTGTATGTGGTTTAAGAAGGAATAAATAATAATGTCTGACTTACCATAGCAGTCAGGCCCGCACTGCTCTCAGCTTTTGCGGACGTTCCAGCAAATAATGCATCTAATTTTACACATTTAGTGGCATCTGCCTCAAGTGCTTGCCTTTTGTTGTCTCTTAACTTCTCGGCTCCTCCCTTACGTTTAGTCTTGTGTTTTAACATGTTTGTTGTTGCAAGTCACACCTAATGGCAATAGGTAACACTTGTTGTTAACCTTACTTGCTGACGCTGTGGTGGTGGCACTGAATTATCGCTGTACTCGTACACTTTCTCGTTCCTCCTCGTTCCTCCTCGGCGGCGCTGGCTCCGCCTACTCTTGTTGCTTGAACGGGCTCGGCTCCTCCCATACTCCTCCTCTCCTCCCGCATACGGCCGTGAGCGTGACCCCTGAGATACCTCACGTCGCTGGGAGGTGATCAGGGCCGCTCTAAACATAGGAGGAGGCGGAGCCAGAGGGAAGTGGCAGGCCAGCGCAGCTTGATGGACGCCGGTCATTGGCTGACGGCGCCGCCGACGCCAGCCACCAGGTAAATGAATCAAAATCACACAGAAAATGACAGTGATTGACAGCCGGCCCATAATTCGATCGGCCCACCGGGATTCTCCCGGTACTCCCGATGGCCAGTCCATCGCTGGTTTGGGCTGCTCTGAGGAGAAGGTTTGGAAGGTGGCTGGGGACCACATGCATAGCTGTGTTGATGATGGTGGTAATTGTGGCACCTGTAGCCAAGTCATTGGTGTTTGGGACAGTAAAAGTGGCATTCGGAGAGAATGCAGAGCAGGGAAGGGGGACCCAGAAGCCCACCATGATATCTCACAGTCTGATAAAAATGTCAGGGAGTGTGAGAACTCCAGTGACAATTGTGTGCTGGAAAGGACCTGGGAGTTGGATTGGGGTGTTGAGGAGGAGACAACACCAGTGGAGAATGGCGATGGCAACAGCAATAAAGCGCAGAGCTGACATACCTCCCAAATAACAACCAGGGCCACAACTGTATCAGGATCTGGTGATGCTGCTGACACTGTGTGTGGGTTAGGTCCATAATGTGCTAGAGCTAAGCTCAGCTGCCTGTGCGAGCATCTCCCGTATGGAATTTTTTCTCCACAAGGCAGCCACATAAAACTAAAGCCGTGTGCAAGATCTGCAGGATTAAAACCGTGGCCCTTCAAACACAATCATAGGGACCAGAGGTCTATTGCAGCACAGGAGGCGGCATCACTGGATCCTTTGGGAAAATACAACTGGCCAGCATTCCTGATCAAAATAAGTCTCCTGGTCTTCTTTGTGCCAGCCAACCCACATCCCCAAGACATACTGTATCTTTATCAACATCTTCTTCTTCTCTTGCTAAGACTCCTCCTTGTCCTCCTCTCCATCGTGAGACATCTGTAATGGAATGTATGGCCATGAAAAAACTTTCTCCATCAGCAATTAGCTTTTCAACAAGCTGAACCCCCACCTGGCTATGTTACTGACGGTGAAGTCACTGCTGTGCCATGCCATTGTATTAGTGTCTTGTACTCTCACGTTGTGGCGAACTCAGGCAACTCCTTGCGATTCTAACTGTGCAGCAAGCTGCACTCCATGCTGGACACCTGAAGCAGCTGTTACAGGCAGGGACAGTACATCTCTTGCATGGCACACTGCGTAAATGTTTTTTCCTGCAGTGGAGAGACCTCAGCAACATGGGCAGGTCCTTTTGACCCTCCTCCACTATATCATCGGGCTGGCTCCCTCAGCAGGCACTTATCTGCCTTCTCCACCTCCTCCTCCATGGACAAAGTCCCATCCCTAACAGCAGCAGGGCACGGCATCACTCCCCCTCCCGCTCCTACATATCACATGTGTCAAGTCAAGCATTGCTATATGGTCTTGGAGCTGATTGGCCTGGATAATAGACACACAGGAGAGCAGTTGCTAAAGGACATCAAGCAGCAAACATCCCGCTGGCTGTCACCCGACCAACTCTAATTGGGCAAGGTGGTAAGCAACAATGACCACAACATCCTGGGCATGACCTTTTGAAAAACTGCACTGGCTTGCTCAAGGTGTCGGCAATGTCCAGGAGACTGTACCTCTTTTCAGCCAATCTCATGTGGGGAGGAACACACTCTTGGACTTGCAGAATTAGAATGGCCTGCAATTACACTGCTTAATCCGCAACGTTCCTACTTGCTGGAATTCAACATGCTTGAGTGTATGTATGAGCGGAAAACCATGAAGACCATCAGACAACTCATGCCGTTCATGCTGCATTTGTCCCTCATCCCCCTCATATGTATTTTTGAAGAGACATTGAAGTTCATGCAACAGGTGGCGACGAAGGAAGAGGAAGAAGAACAGGTAACGAATCTTGCTGTCCATCCTGTAGCTGCTGGGGACCCACAATAAGAAACTCCAATGGTGGATGAGGATGAGGTGCTGCCACTAAAGGAGGAAGAGGAGCTGGAGCAGCAGGAGGAGGATGATGATGACGGTGACACCGGCCAGGACACCCAATCATCTCAGAGTTTGAAAGAACTGTCTCCTCGGGCACACTGACCAGAATGGTGACCTGTTTGTTCACTTGTTTACATAGTAACAGATGTATCATTGACATCAAGCAATCTGATGTTTACTGACTAGCCATGCTTTTTTAGACCCTCACTATCAAAGTAAAATAGGTCTAATGTTTTCCTCCCTCCTAAAGGGAGGACAAATTATGTTATAACCAGGAAACACTGTGTACGCAGCTTAGCGCTGCTTTCGGTGTGCATACCTGCCGCCAGCATGTCTGAAAGGGAGGCCCCTCTCCACCCCCACAGAGTCACCCACCTCCCGCCTCCACAAACAGCAGAAGCTGCAGCAGCAGCCAGTTCAGTCTCCTCAACATGATGGAGCAGTTTTTCCACATGCCGTGCCAGGTTTAGGCCAGCAAGCAAGCAGACAGCTCCTACCTCATCGCCGAGGTTCAGACCTACCTACACTCTAGCCAGTCTCAGATGCTTACCCTATTCCCTGACCCCATAAACTTCTGCACAGGCAGATTGGAACAGTGGCCCGAACTTGCACAGCATGCTCTCTTTCTTGCCTAGCCTCCATTGTCATCTTGGGTGTGATCTTAACACCCAAACAGATCAAACTGTCACCACTAGTGTCCAAAATAACATTTTTGTCAAAATGAACCAAGCCTGGATTCAGGAGGATTTTCACACTCCTCCAGCTGAGGCTGATGAATAGATCTGGCCTTGCTGACGGTGCCCTATCTTGCCACTGTTGCTGCCTGCCTGCCTCCATCATGCCGCTGCCACCATAACATCACTGCTGCGGCCTGCCGACTATCATGTCCTGTACAGCTGCTGTTGCAGCCTGGGACCATTATGTTCTGTGCGGCTGATGCTGCCGCTATTATTGCCACTGCCGCCTTCATGCCACTGCTGCTGCCTGAGCTTACCATCATCTTCCATAAGGCTGCTGCTGCCTCTATCATGCTGCTGCCTGCCTGCCAACATACACCACATGGCTGCTGCTCCTCACTGCTAATCCCCTACTGCAACCACTATTAACATAAAGTATCTGCAACTACTACAAATACCATTACTACTACCACTACTATTACTACCCATAGACACCCGACCTACTGCCTTGCATGCTCCATGCTATGCTGCTATTGCTAATGCTAATATTTCAGCCACAAGCCTTATGTCCATATCCTTTCCAAACCCAAACTACACTGATGCGGCTCCCAACTAAAAGGGAGCATTTTTTTAGGCTTCTCTTTCTTCTGACAGTCAACAACTTCAGACCCCTATCAGTCTCAGATCAGACCTTATCAGCCTCACATCAGACCTCAGATCAGACCCTCATCAGACCTCAGATCAGACCCCCATCAGACCTCAGATCAGATGTTAAAAAAATAAAATCACTCACCCTCTCACTTACCACTCCCTGGTCTTCTTCTGGTCCGTGCTGCACTGTGACCATGACGTTGCACAGCATCAGGTCATAGTGCACGCCTACATGTATTATGTCCTGACGCTGTACGCAGTTAGGACACAATGAAGAGCGGGCCTACAAGAAGACCAGGGATGGTGAGTAGAGCCAGAGCAGCACTTCTCTCACCGCACCCCGCACTTCCCACATGCTGATGACCACTTCTATAATGGATGCACTACAAGTTTTCCCTCACTTTTTGAGAGAAAAAGTGCATCATATAGTAAATGGTGCCATTAGAAAGTACAACTTGTCCCACAAAAAACAAGCCCTCATACGGCTAGATGAATGGAAGAGTAATATTGCTATGGGTTCAGATAGGCAGTGGGTAAAAAACAAAAATAAAAAAAAGTATGCATCAGGAAGGAAGGAAGGAGGGAAGAAAAATTTTGAACAGAGTATGGCATTTTTGTTTAGTCACTGTATTTCATTATTGGAGTACAGTCATGCTTCTTTAAAAACCTTAATCATTTATCTGCACTTTTGTCTTCCCAACAAAATTGATGTCTGTGACCAGCCTCATGTTACCTACCTACTGTAGTCTGGAGAAACTCATCAACTTCAGATGATAAAAATACTACTTCCAATTATTTCCTCTAGGTAGTTTAGTTTCTTCCCACACTTCAAAAAACATGCAAGCACAGAAAATTGTATTTTGAGACCCAGTGGGGGCAGAATATGTTGATATTAAAACTAAAAGAAATGGAAACATTGAATAATTGTCTCCACTTACTGTTAACTCATATAAGCCAGAATATATGAACTGTGTCCTCTTTTCATAAAGCTCAAAATATACACCTAGATTTATTTACTAATTAAAACCATATGCCAATATTCTTTCTTAGGCTACACACGACTATGGTGCCACCATGTCTGTGTTGCGGAAAGCAGTGAGGGCCATTTGCCTTAAATCGGTCTGTGATCCGCAAGATGCGACCTGTACATGTATTATATTTTGCAGAACAATGGCTGATCTTAGGGAGACCAGCTACAGAAAACACTGTGGAGCCTCATTTAAGAGTCTCGACACAGCAATCCAAAGTGCAAAGCTTCCTGGGAAACAGTAATATGCAAAATAATTGTGGAGCCCCAGTTATGGGTCTTCAACACAGTGAAAGCCAGATATCCCCCAAAGGAAGGAAAACCGAGCAAAGGGGTGTCCCCATTACAGAGATCACCAAATACACCATATTAAGAGGCCCCTATGTCAAGATCCCGCTCTTTTACAAGCTTTAAGGATGTGACAGGGAAGACCTAAGTCAATTATCCATCCACAGACAGCTGTTTCGGGGTGTTGCCCCTCATCAGTGTGGAGTAGGATAACTGGGGCTCCACAATTATTTTGCATATTACTGTTTCCCAGGGAGCTTTGCACTTTGGATTGCTGTGTCGAGACTCTTAAATGAGGCTCCACAGTGTTTTCTGTAGCTGTTCTCCCTAAGATCAGCCATTGTTTTGTTTGAGTAGTCTCCAAGGCATTGCTCCTGGTTAGCCAGAATCCTACTCCACACTGATGAGGGGCAACTCCCCGAAACAGCTGTCTGTGGCTGGATAACTGGCTTAGGTCTTCCCCGTCACATTCTTAAAGCTTGTAAAAGAGCGGGATCTTGACATGTAGGGGCCACTTAATATGGTGGATTTGGTGATCTCTGTAATGGGTAAACTCCTTTGCTCGGTTTTCCTTCCTCTGAGGCACGGATGCTCAACCTGCGGCCCTCCAGCTGTTGTAAAACTACAACTCCCATCATGCCCTGCTGTAGGCTGATAGCTGTAGACTGTCCGGGCATGCTGGGAGTTGTAGTTTTGCAACAGCTGGAGGGCCGCAGGTTGGGCATCCCTGCTCTGAGGGATATCTGGCTTTCACTGTGTTGAAGACCCATAACTGGGGCTCCACAATTATTTTGCATATATTTTGCAGAGCAGAGGTACAGACCTGGAAGCCCATAGAAACACATGGAAGGTCTTCTGTGGGCTTCTGCATCCATGTCTCTGCGCTACAAAAGATAGGACATGTCCTATTTTTCACTTCATCTTGCGTAACCTATGGAGAGATCATTGTGCAGGGAGGGGAAGAAGCTGTGTCCATAACTTATTGTGAATGGTGTCGTTCTGCATTATCTATGTTATATATTTTTTTAATTCTACATTTCTTAAAATAGACAAAAACTTGACATTAACACTAGGCCATATTCTGATAACACATTCCCTTTAATTCTTCTCTAAAATAATGTTCTCGTACCTATGTGCTGACACAGATGGAAATGGTAAATTGAGAGCAATTATTAAAGACGATTGACTAACTAATTACGGTACACGAGTAATTGACAAAAGAACATTGCCTTTTATGTTAGGTGCAAATTCTCAACAACCTAGCTTCTAGTAATTCAGACATCTTCACACAATTAATTAAGGCCCTTTTGACTTTAAGTAGTTTTAAAAGATTTTTAAGATCACAATATCATTCTTGTCTTTATCTCTCAGATGGCAAATTAATTAGAACATCATGTCCTGTGGCTAAAATGCCTCATTCATCCCATATGAACCTTACATACGTTAATATTAAAAAAGGAGAAGCATCTCTTCCCCTACTACCAGCACTGCAGGCAGACGATAAAATATGCAGTGTTACTGGTGTTTCCAACTATAATGTACTGTACAGTCATGGCCAAACGTTTTGAGACCGACACAAACTTTAGTTTTGGTGTCCTAGTGACAATTTGCATTAATACTAAATTGTTATGAAGAGGGATCAGATAAATTGTATTTAATTGAAAAAGTCATTCCTTGCTATGAAAATTAACCCAATCACAAAAAAATAATTCCACTGAATTTCAGCTCTGCCACAAAATGGTCTTCTCAGGAGAAAGTGTTAAAGGGGTTATCCAATATCTATAATGACCCCCCAATGCCCAGGCCTCTCGTATACATTATACTTACCTGCTATGCTAGGGAGGCTCATCCCTGTTGCGGCCTGCTAATGGCTGCACCCAATCTCCCAGGTTCGCTACTCTCTTCTTTGGTGGGACAACTGGAAGGTGGGAGAAATCTTCTCCTCCCTCTCCTCTCACGCATACTATCCAAATCACAGGCTGCTCCTCAACTTCTGTCACAGGCCTGTGTTTTTCACTGCTCTGTGGACCACTCCTGTCATATGCTGCTCTTTTTTGGTCACCACTTCTTATGCCCCACCAATGGTACAGGACATCTTTACAGGCATAGGTAATGCACTAGCTGCATTACCATCCAGATTATCTAAGGGGCTGGCACCTCCTGCAGCGCCACACTGCTTAAGTAGGAAAAAATGTATTTTATGTATTTCTTGTATGTGGATTGTATAAGGAGTTAACAGGCCAAAAAAACTGTTGCTAGGTCCGGCTGTTCCACCCTCCCCATAGGAAGGAGTTGAGAAACTTGAACCAGGCAGAACCAGCCAGTGAGGAGAGAAAGATGTTGAGTAAAAGCTTTAAAACCAGCTTCAGTGGAGAAAAAAGACACAATGAAGCATACCAGTGTTATGAGGAGGTGTGTGAACAAAAGACTGTGGAGATTGCTTGTCTAACAGGCTTAGGAAATCCTTAGCTAATTTGTCCAAGAAAGAAAAGGCTTCAGGAGACTGGACATGCTTTAGAGACAGACTGGGGATCTGCTAAGGCCCACATCCTGACATTGTGAATCCATTTGTAAGAGTAAAGAGCAATGTGAGAGAAGGTTAGACAGTGCAGAAAGATGCACGTGAAGTGTTCCACCCCTATTTATGGATGCTAAAGCTAGAAAAGTGTAGTTCGAGGAAGATTGCTCCAGAGAAGAAGAAATTGGCCCGCTAACTACTTTTGCAGCCATAAGAACAGTAAGAACTGTAACATTGCAAAGCCATGTAAGATGTACTGGTCCATGCCAAGCCGGAACAGTGAAAAGTGTTGTGAAAACGGTATTGCAACTTTCATTGCAAGTAAAATCACAGTTCTTCTGTTAAACTAGCCTCATCATTGCCTTACACTTCAGGGAACCCTGCCTTGCACCTCTAAACTCGATTACACTAAGGGCGCCCAACCTAACATTAGACAGGAGCCCCAAAGCAAGAAAGTGCCCAGAAGGGAGGAAAAGGTGCCGCCTTCTCATTACTGCATGGTCCAAGGGAGCGACAGAGAGAGAAACACTAGCTTAAGTACTACCTGTTATTGCTACAACTGCTCCTATCCTCTCCGCTCATCTCTGCTGGTAACTGCACTCCTTTACTCTGCTCTCTATTCCAGGACAACAACAGTGCAGAGTGTGCCATTTGTGGTGCATTAAGCAGCCTTTGCTAGTGGAGTTGGATGGTGACATTTGGGGGTGGGCTATGGTATTCACATTACAAATGCATATATTGTTGCAATTGTAATGTTGCACTTCATATATGATATGTCATAAATGTCATATATGTGCGGGTCCAACCTCTGGGACCCCCATTAATGCCAGAATGGGGCCCTGTACCTCTCCCTTTACTACTATGGGACTTCTGAAAATACCACGTGGCCTGACCTCCCTTCATTTCGTTGAGATTGGAGCAGATCCCAGAGGTAGGATCCACACCTATTGAACATTTATGGCATATCCTAGAGATATACAATAAATGTCTCTGATGGGACTACCCCCTTAATGCATATATAGCCCACATTTACTAACAGTGTCTAAGAGTAAAACAGTGTAAACTTAGACTTAGTCTTAGATTTAGCATATGGCTGATAAATATGGACTGCCTAGTCTAACCTTATACCACCTATTCGGTGGCCTAGTTTACAAATAAAAATATGCGGGAAAATTTTAGTGCATGGCATCTCTTTTAAGTCACGCAGCTTTTACCATGAAGTCAGACCCCTTTTCGCTGAGATATGCTCATGTAGAACAAGTTGTAAAA
The DNA here is from genome assembly GCF_905171765.1 of Bufo bufo. Classification (NCBI taxonomy): domain Eukaryota; kingdom Metazoa; phylum Chordata; class Amphibia; order Anura; family Bufonidae; genus Bufo; species Bufo bufo. The sequence continues at coordinate 248,700,180 of NC_053392.1, forward strand.
ACGTGTCTAAAACAGGTTAAGAAATGTGGTACAAAGAATTGTAGAAAGGGACCATCATAGATGGAAGATATGTGTCACCGAGGTTCCTGGCCTCGGTGAAGTAGGAGCCAGTAGGTGCATACAGTCAGGTCCATAAATATTGGGACATCAACACAATTGTAACATTTTTGGCTCTATACACCCCCACAATGGATTTGAAATGAAACGAACAAGATGTGCTTTAACTGCAGACTGTCAGCATTAATTTGAGGGTATTTACATCCAAATCAGGTGAACGGTGTAGGAATTACAACAGTTTGCATATGTTCCTCCCACTTGTTAAGGAACCAAAAGTAATGGGACAATTGGCTTCTCAGCTGTTCCATGGCCAGGTGTGTGTTATTCCCTCATTATCCCAATTACAATGAGCAGATAAAAGGTCCAGAGTTCATTTCAAGTGTGCTATTTGCATTTGGAATCTGTTGCTGTCAACTCTCAAGATGAGATCCAAAGAGCTGTCACTATCAGTGAAGCAAGCCATCATTAGGCTGAAAAAACAAAACAAACCCATCAGAGAGATAGCAAAAACATTAGGTGTGGCCAAAACAACTGTTTGGAACATTCTTAAAAAGAAGGAACGCAACGGTGAGCTCAACAACACCAAAAGACCCGGAGGACCACGGAAAACAACTGTGATGGATGACCTAAGAATTATTTTCCTGGTGAATAAAACACCCTTCACAACAGTTGGCCAGATCAAGAACACTCTCCAGGAGGTAGGTGTATTGTGTCAAAGTCAACAATCAAGAGAAGACTTCACCAGAGTGAATACAGAGGGTTCACCACAAGATGTAAACCATTGGTGAGCCTCAAAAACAGGAAGGCCAGATTAGAGTTTGCCAAATGACATCTAAAAAAGCCTTCACAGTTCTGGAACAACATCCTATGGACAGATGAGACCAAGATCATTTTGTACCAGAGTGATGGGAAGAGAAGAGTATGGAGAAGGAAAGGAACTGCTCATGATCCTAAGCATACTAGCTCATCAGTGAAGCATGGTGGTGGTAGTGTCATGGCGTGGGCATGTATGGCTGCCAATAGAACTGGTTCTCTTGTATTTATTGATGATGTGACTGCTGACAAAAGCAGCAGGAGGAATTCTTAAGTGTTTTGGGCAATATTATCTGCTCATATTCAGCCAAATGCTTCAGAACTCATTGGATGGCGCTTCACAGTGCAGATGGACAATGACCCAAAGCATACTGCAAAAGCAACCAAAGAGTTTGTTAAGGGAAAGAAGTGAAATATTATGCAATGGCCAAGTCAATCACCTGACCTGAATCTGATTGAGCATGCATTTCACTTGCTGAAGACAAAACTGAAGGCAAAATGCCCCAAGAACGAGCAGAAACTGAAGATAGTTGCAGTAGAGGCCTGGCAGAGCATCACCAGGGATGAAACCCAGCGTCTGGTGATGTCTATGCGTTCCAGACCTCAGGCTGTAATTGACTGCAAAGGATTTGCAACCAAGTATTAAAAAGTGAAAGTTTGATTTATGATTATTATTCTGTCCCATTACTTTTGGTTCCTTAACAAGTGGGATCTTTTAAACAAAGTCCCTTTTAGAGACCCTCGGGATATTTATATTCGTACGCCAATGGTCTCTTGAGACCTACAATCCCTATAGGGGTCCCTAACTGATAATAAAATATTTATCTTTATTAATTATTTTTTTTAAAGTTTTTGTATTCACAATAACACACAACAAAAAAGATGAACTTTTAAAATTGTCAGTGTCCAGTGATCTATGGGATAATGTCCGTTGGAGTAGTGTACTTTCTTTGACACTCATCTGGTGAGGGCCCTCTTGTTTGATATAGGGTAGTATGCACGCTATTTATAGGTTGGTTGGTTATTTGCATGTGTATACATATATAGTTCTGGTGGAGGTATTGCTCCTGCTGAGATTCGCTACTTTTTGGCCCTTAATCTTAAGTTAACCATGCAGCTACAATGTTGCTGTCCTTTCAATACTTGTAGCTATTTGTTCTCTGCTGCAGGGCTACCTCTGTATCCCTGTTCAATCTTCACTGCTGTTTTCCTAACTCTCAACCTATACCGCAGCTATACTAGGTCCTCTATTCATATTCATAGAGGTCTCTGTAACGCTGTGAGTGTCTATTGCCCTCACTACTGACACTCTCCTATCTGCTGCATCGTGCTGTATAACATCAATTTCCCTGCACGTGGACACTGTTTAAAATTGTCACACTATACCACCCCTCCCGACATGTTTCGCCACATACTGTGGCTTCGTCAGGGGATGTGGGGTATATGTGCGCGCGCGCTTGCTAAGACCTTCCTTTATGTCTTTCCAGGTCCCGCCCACCTGCCGGAACTCATCACTTGCGACCAATCACAGTCGCTTCCTCCGATCCTCTCCGCTGCGTACATGCCGGGCCGGTCTATAGACGTCTATCCTGTGCGCTCGCATCTTGATCCTCGTCACCTATGGCACCAGGTAAACAAAGCGCATTGTATGAATGAGTGGGCGGGAGGGGGTGTTTACGGTCCATCTTGTTATGAATCCGATAGTTACTAGTCTCCACCCTCTTCTACTCATCACGCCTCTTCCTCCTCATCAATTGCGTTTTACTCCATTCATACCTTCTAGAGGCGTCAATCTGACCATATTGTATATTCTGCTGTCCTCATGGTCCATTATTCATCTCTAAATCGAGACAGACATCAATAGAATAGGTGAGGAGGTCTAAAGGCTTTATTATTTTATTATCTTTTATTTTTTGTCAGGGTTATCAAGATTTGATCCATCCACCATTCTTTATACTTCTCCATGGTAAGTAACACCATGGGAGTAACATTTATTGTTAAAATTACCAAGATATATATTCCATCCACCCTTTTCTACTCTTCGCATCTCCTCCTCCTCATCAGTTACGTTTTGTTCCATTCTTACCCTCTTAAGACGTCAGTCTGTCCATATAGTATGTTCCACTACATTATTCATCTCTAAATCGAGACAGGCATCAAGGTGATAGGTGAGGAGGTCTTATTTATATATTATCAGAGTTGCCAAGATTTAGTCCATCCACCATTCTTTATGCTTCTCCATGGAGGTGACCATCCACCATTCTTTATACTTCTCCATGGAGGGGACACCATGGCTCGGTACCATGGAGGCAACACCACGGAGGTGACATTAATTGTCAAGATTACCAGGATGTATTCCATCCACCATGCTTTATACTCTTCCAAGGAGATGGCACTAATGCCAATTTGCCTGGAGATGATGATGTAGCATGAATACTTTTGGATATGTGACTGTCCTACAGCAGGCCGGCGGTGCCAATCTTTATATAACATGAGGTCTTTTATAATCTTTCTTCTAATTTGTTATCTCAATGTATTGTATTTTTTATGTATTTTTGATTTCTTTTACTTATTTATTATGCTATGTTGGGTTTAGATGAAGGCCGTATTTGAGAAACCCTCATTTAGGCCACCTGGGCTAAGGGTCTGTAATTTGTATATCCATTTGGCCTCTTCCTGTAGGAGTTTGACATCTAAATTGCCTCTTCTTGGTCCCAGAGTTTTTTTCTCTAGACCCCAGAATTTTAAAACCTCCAAATTTCCACCATGGGCATAGGTTATATGCCTATATAATGACGTGTCTTTTCCCGTGTTGATAGCACTTATGTGACCAGATATTCTTCGCCTCAACTCCTGTGTGGTCTTACCCACATATAATTTAGGACAGTTACATGAGGCGATGTAAATAATACCACTGCTCCGACAGTTGAAGAAATCTCTGATCACATAATCACATCCGTCTATAGGTTTTTTTGTTTTTTTTTACTCTGGGTAAGTATTTGCAAAAGGTGCAATTTCCGCAGGGGAAAGAGCCAATGATACTGGATTTTAACCAACTCATATTTGTCCTCTGTTTTTCAGGAAGGAAGCTATGAACCAGCTTATCCCTCAGGTTTGGTCCTCTCCTGTATGTGACGCTGGGATATGGTGGTAGTACAGTTCTCAATTGGTCATCACTGGTAAGTACCCTCCAATGTTTCTTTAAAATCTTCATCACTTGTTGATTACCACAGTCATAGGTCCCTATGCATCTGATCCTTTTATCTTCTCCTTCTTTTCTCTGGCTGGCTTTGTAGTCCTGAGATATTAATTCATCCCTGTTTATGCTTTTGACACGGTTAAACGCCTTTTTTAGGCATTTACCTGGGTAACCCCTGCTCCTGAATCGATTATAGAGCTCGTCGGCCTCTTTCTTGAAACTCTCTTCAGTGGCGCAATTTCTTCTAGCTCTTAAGTACTGCCCCACTGGTATTCCTTTCCTCAATGCCACTGGATGCCAGCTTGTCCAGTGGAGAAGACTATTTGTTGAGGTGGGTTTTCGGAATATTTGCGTTAGGATTTGCCCATCCATGTCCTTCTGGATCAAAAGGTCCAGAAAGCATATTTGACTAGGGTGAATTTCGAACGTGAAGTGCATGCCTATTTCATTGTGATTTAGACTATCAACAAAAGTGACGAACTCCTATTCCTCCCCCTCCCAGAACAACAGAACATCGTCGATGAATCGACCCCAAAATAAAATGTGACTGGTGAATTGTGCCATATTGTCGGTAAAAACAATAGTATCTTCCCACCACCCCAAAAACAAATTAGCAAAAGTTGGTGCACATGGAGTCCCCATCGCGGTACCCTTCATCTGTTGATAGAAGGCACCGTTGCAGAGGAAATAATTGTGAGTAAGAATGAATCTTAATAGGGATAAAATAAATTGATTGTGCCCGTGAAAATTTGTGCTCTTTGTGTCCAGAAAGTGCTTGGTGGCCTGAATGCCCAGCTCATGATCTATATTGCTATAGAGGGCTTCCACATCCAGGCTTGCCAGGAATGTGGATGAAGATAGGGAGATTCCCCTGATTCTTGTTAATACATCAGTCGTATCTTTAATATACGACGGGAGAGATGACACAAAAGGCCTCAATATCTCATCCACATACTCACTGGCGGGTTGGCTTAGAGAGTCATTTCCCGATACTATCGGGCGCCCAGGTATTGGGTGCTTCCTCTTATGCACCTTGGGTAGTGCATAGAAGGTAGGGATCGTGGGGCTTTTGTTATATAGGAAATCCAGCTCATCTTTGGATATGAGATTGTTTTCTCTCGCTGTTCCCAGAATCCCTTTAAGGTCCTCCAAATATCTCCTGGTTGGATTTTCCTGTAGGATCTGATATACTTCTTTATCCTCCAATAACCTATTTACCATATTTTCATAGTCACCCCTGTCCAGGATAACTATGTTTCCCCCCTTATCACTAGGCTTCACTATTATATCTTTGTTGGCTCTCAGTGCATCCAATGACCTAAGTACTTCCTTGGTTAAATTACCAGGGATCAATTCTTTGTTTATTCTCACTTTATTGATGTCCTGAGATACCAACTGTACAAAAGTATCGATTTTTTGAAACTGTGAGAAGGGGGGGGGGTCCACTTGGACCTAGGTTTCAGGTCTGTTAATGGAGGTGTGATCTCTACACTAAAGCCCTCACTTTCTAGATGTAGGCTCTCCAATATGTCCAACGCTTGTTGCTCTTTCTGGATAAGTTTTCCAGTTTCTGTGTTAGTACTGGAAAATTGCATGTGCAGTGCTAATTTGCGTGCGAAAAGATTGATATCTTTTATCCAATTGAAGTTATCAAAATTCGGTATTGGTGTGAAAGTTAGTCCTTTTTCTAATAAAGTGACTTGTGCTTCTGTGAGAGATAGTGATGATAGGTTTATAATTTGGGTAGATTCGACGTTTTCATTCTGAATTATTTTGTGCTGTATCCCCACTTGTCCCTGTCCCTCAACTGGACATTGCTCTGTCCTAAAAAAAGAGGGGCTATGGGTGGTATACCAAATAAATTTGATTGTCCTGATATAATTGAGCCTTGATTTTGTAATGTCGCCACATTTGTGCCACTCATACTTGTACAAGTGGGTACAGATGGCGTTGTTTTCAAGGGGGTCAGTACGGTGGAGGGTACTTTTGACCTCACTGAGGCCACCTGGTCTATTTTGGTCTGAGCTTCCCTGTCTACATTGGAGAAGGCAAAGCCACCCAAGAATGAAGGTGCTCCACTTGTTTGGGGCTGAGTACATTCCGGTATATTATTTTTTGGATTACCAGTTTTTTTCTGGTTTCTGAATCTGTTATAGCGCACCTTTCTTTTAGTTCCCCCCCTTGTTCTGGGGTCTTGATAATTTGTACTTTCGGTGCCAGATGTGTCAGACTCAGAATAATCTGTATACCGTGTATTTCTAGACGGGTAGTTCTGCCTATTTCTCCAATTGTAAACACGGTTGGTATCAAAATCCAGTCTATCCCGGATATATTTACGGTGTTTCCTTTCTTTTATTTCTTCTTTTAGGATTTCCAAGTTTTTCTGCAGTTTTGATTCCTGACTTTTAAACTCCGGATGTTGTCCAAAGGTGAGTATCTCTTTTACTTCCTGATTTAGCTGTTCTACTGTGTGTTCCAGGCACTTCTTTTCATACTCCACCATGTATCTCATGAGTTTTAATGAACTCTCTGTCTGGATATCCTCCCACCCCTTTATATATTCAGGGTCCTCAGTATGGATGTTGGGTCTCAGAGTGCTTCTTAGGCCTCTGTACACTATTTTCTGGCTCAAATAGGTCTCAAGACTGGCTATTTCCCACCAGGATCGATAATATTGCTTATAGGTTTTACTAAGATTTTTGAAACCTGTTGTAATGTCCGTACTGTTGAGAGGAATTGCCTGCTGTGAAAATACCTGTGTGGCTTCTAAACTGAATATGTCTTTGCTTATACCCTGAGCTAAAAAACCTGCCATAGCACAATTATTAAAACGGAATGATTTTCCAATTGATAGGGCTCAATAATAATGGGGAGTAACCCCTGTGTTCGCAATCTTTTAAACAAAGTCCCTTTTAGAGACCCTCGGGATATTTATATTCGTGCGCCAATGGTCTCTTGAGACCTACAATCCCTATAGGGGTCCCTAACTGATAATAAAATATTTATCTTTATTAATTTTTTTTTAAAAAGTTTTTGTATTCACAATAACACACAACAAAAAGATGAACTTTTAAAATTGTCAGTGTCCAGTGATCTATGGGATAATGTCCGTTGGAGTAGTGTACTTTCTTTGACACTCATCTGGTGAGGGCCCTCTTGTTTGATATAGGGTAGTATGCACGCTATTTATAGGTTGGTTGGTTATTTGCATGTGTATACATATAGAGTTCTGGTGGAGGTATTGCTCCTGCTGAGATTCGCTACTTTTTGGCCCTTAATCTTAAGGTAACCATGCAGCTACAATGTTGCTGTCCTTTCAATACTTGTAGCTATTTGTTCTCTGCTGCAGGGCTTCCTCTGTATCCCTGTTCAATCTTCACTGCTGTTTTCCTAACTCTCAACCTATACCACTGTCCGCAGCTATACTAGGTCCTCTATTCCTATTCATAGAGGTCTCTGTTACGCTGTGAGTGTCTATTGCCCTCACTACTGACAGAACTCTATATGTATACACATGCAAATAACCAACCAACCTATAAATAGCGTGCATACTACCCTATATCAAACAAGAGGGCCCTCACCAGATGAGTGTCAAAGAAAGTACACTACTCCAACGGACATTATCCCATAGATCACTAGACACTGACAATTTTAAAAGTTCATCTTTTTTGTTGTGTGTTATTGTGAATACAAAAACTTTTTAAAAAATAATTAATAAAGATAAATATTTTATTATCAGTTAGGGACCCCTATAGGGATTGTAGGTCTCAAGAGACCATTGGCGCACGATTAACAAGTGGGAAACACATATGCAAACTGTTGTAATTCCTACACCGTTTACCTGATTTGGATGTAAATGCCCTCAAATTAAAGCTGACAGTCTGCAGTTAAATCACATCTTGTTAGTTTCATTTCAAATCCATTGTGGTGGTGTATAGAGCCAAAAATGTTAGAATTGTGTCGATGTTCCAATATTTATGGACCTGACTGTATGTCCGCAGCAGTTGCTGATGGACACTTTGATAGTTAGCATAGCTGTGAAAAGCTAATCTGGGCCGGCTCTTACTGGGAGCAGCCAAAGTGAAGGATGGGTGGCTGTTCCCCATGGTCCAGGCTGGGATTTGAAGGGCTTACAAAAAGTCAGCCAGCAGGGTCAGGGGTGTGATTAGCTGGCTGATGGTGGAGATCTGTGTAGCTGTGTGTTTTTGGAGCCGAGTGAAGACCGGAGGGTCTCTGCCGAGAGACAAAGAACAAAGCAAGGTCCCCATCCACTCTGTGGGGAGTACGGTACTGTGCCCTAAAACTTCCTATGTGATTGTTCAGATTCAAGACTGAATTGTTTTTCTTTAACACTCAGTTCACACCTGAGAGTTTTACAGCGCGTTCCTACGCGCTGTAAAACGCACAACAAGGAGAAACCAATGCTTCCCTATGGGAATGGTTCTCACCTGGGCGTTTTACAGCGCGTACGATCGCGCTGTAAAACGCCCGACGCTCAAACAAGTACTTGAGCGTTTTTTTGGGCGTTTGTCGCGCGTTCCCGTACATAGACTTTCGGGAACGCGCGACACTGTGTGTTCGCTTGTCTCTGTATGCGCGCTTGTAAACACCCGTACAATCGCGCATACAGAGCGCTCCTTTCAGAACGCTCAGGTGTGAACCCACAGTAAGTGTCGGCTGAAGTAAGCTGATCACTACCGCCTGTTGAATTGTGGTGTGCCAACAATAAAAGACATTTATTACTTTGATTTCCACCACTAAAAGGCTACTGTGTATTTATCTGAAGGCTACATTTGGGAAATCCCTACAGCATGTACATCCGTTTTTGTTTTTTTTATCAAAGTTGCATGTACACCAGTTTTTATCGCATAATTCTGGTACATTTTGAATATTAAATTTCCCTCATTGTCTGGACCTGTTTGCACTTTATTTCCTGGGACGCCCAGAATAGTAAAGAAATTTAAATGAGTAATGTCCAAATGTATCAACAAAATCAGTACTTCAACATGTAAGCAGCAGAGATCATTTCTGCTGACATGTATGGTAATCACTACCAGACCATAGATCTACTTTTAATCAACGGAAACACACAACATAATTTTAGGCCCCTAATGCTCATTTATGAGGCATCAGCCTTAGTTAATCCAAGATGCAGTACACCTGGCCAATATGAAGGTCTTTGCATGCCCATGATATACACTCACCTAAAGAATTATTAGGAACACCTGTTCTATTTCTCATTAATGCAATTATCTAGTCAACCAATCACATGGCAGTTGCTTCAATGCATTTAGGGGGGTGGTCCTGGTCAAGACAATCTCCTGAACTCCAAACTGAATGTCAGAATGGGAAAGAAAGGTGATTTAAGCAATTTTGACCGTGGCATGGTTGTTGGTGCCAGACGGGCCGGCCTGAGTATTTCACAATCTGATCAGTTACTGGGATTTTCACGCACAACCATTTCTAGGGTTTACAAAGAATGGTGTGAAAAGGGAAAAACATCCAGTATGCGGCAGTCCTGTGGGCAAAAATGCCTTGTGGATGTTAGAGGTGAGAGGAGAATGGGCCGACTGATTCAAGCTGATAGAAGAGCAACGTTGACTGAAATAACCACTCGTTACAACCGAGGTATGCAGCAAAGCATTTGTGAAGCTACAACACGCACAACCTTGAGGCGGATGGGCTACAACAGCAGAAGACCCCACCGGGTACCACTCATCTCCACTACAAATAGGAAAAAGAGGCTACAATTTGCACGAGCTCACCAAAATTGGACTGTTGAAGACTGGAAAAATGTTGCCTGGTCTGATGAGTCTCGATTTCTGTTGAGACATTCAAATGGAAGAGTCCGAATTTGGCGTAAACAGAATGAGAACATGTATCCATCCTCTGATGGCTACTTCCAGCAGGATAATGCACCATGTCACAAAGCTCGAATCATTTCAAATTGGTTTCTTGAACATGACAATGAGTTCTGTACTAAAATGGCCCCCACAGTCACCAGATCTCAACCCAATAGAGCATCTTTGAGATGTGGTGGAACGGGAGCTTCGTGCCCTGGATGTGCATCCCTCAAATCTCCATCAACTGCAAGATGCTATCCTATCAATATGGGCCAACATTTCTAAAGAATGCTATCAGCACCTTGTTGAATCAATGCCACGTAGAATTAAGGCAGTTCTGAAGGCAAAAGGGGGTCCAACACCGTATTAGTATCGTGTTCCTAATAATTCTTTAGGTGAGTGTATATGCAGAATAGGACAGAAGTACTTTCTACAACAATCTGAGTACCATTTGCATACCTGATATAGTGGGCCCAATCCTGACTAATAGACAAATTCCTTCTAGAACAAACAGTACTAAATATTTGTGCAATGCTACTTCACACTGGAAACAAAATGAACGGTTAAGAGTGGAATAAGAAGAGGTTAGTCATTAGTTGGCGCCTCCTGCTCCTATTGGAAGGAAGACTCCATGACTTCACTGAACCCTGTACCTTTGAGTACCATATTCAAACCAGTGATATGTGACAAAAATGTGAGGGGAAAGGGACAGGTTCACATGTGGGACTAGCAAAAAAGTCCTGCAGCAACGATCCCAACAACCATCTGTAGTGGCTAGACCATCCTCTCCTTCTTACCCTTTCTTCCCTCGAGCCACACCCTGTTACTGGGACTTCCCCCAGTGGTAATTGGATCAGAGTGGGATAAGAAAACGTTAGTCATTAGTTGGCGTCTCCTGCTCCTATTGGAAGGAAGACTCCATGACTTTGCTGAACCCTGTACCGTTGAGTACCATATGCAAACCAGTGATGTGTGACAAAAATGTGATGGAAAGGATCAGTCTCACATGTGGGGCTAGTAAAAAATCCTGCAGTAACAACCTCAACAACTATCAGTGGTGGCTATTGATGAGCGGCAGGGGCAATATTCGAATTCATGATTAACACTAGTGGTGGCTAGACCATCCCCTCCTTCTCACCATTTCTTCTTTCGGGGCACACCTTGGTACTGGGACTTCTGCCTGGTGGTAATTGGGGTGCCCTTAATTGTGGATAGCTGTCGGGTCAGATGCAGAGCTGGCAACAGGATGAGACAATAACCAAGCTTGTTGGTTGCAATAAATGAAGTCTTTCCTTCACTGGATGGATTATGGGAGCAGTAGTACAAATAGCAGCAAAAGGCACAGTTCCTAAGTACAGGGAGTGCAGAATTATTAGGCAAGTTGTATTTTTGAGGATTAATTTTATTATTGAACAACAACCATGTTCTCAATGAACCCAAAAAACTCATTAATATCAAAGCTGAATATTTTTGGAAGTAGTTTTTAGTTTGTTTTTAGTTTTAGCTATTTTAGGGGGATATCTGTGTGTGCAGGTGACTATTACTGTGCATAATTATTAGGCAACTTAACAAAAAACAAATATATACCCATTTCAATTATTTATTTTTACCAGTGAAACCAATATAACATCTCAACATTCACAAATATACATTTCTGACATTCAAAAACAAAACAAAAACAAATCAGTGACCAATATAGCCACCTTTCTTTGCAAGGACACTCAAAAGCCTGCCATCCATGGATTCTGTCAGTGTTTTGATCTGTTCACCATCAACATTGCGTGCAGCAGCAACCACAGCCTCCCAGACACTGTTCAGAGAGGTGTACTGTTTTCCCTCCTTGTAAATCTCACATTTGATGATGGACCACAGGTTCTCAATGGGGTTCAGATCAGGTGAACAAGGAGGCCATGTCATTAGATTTTCTTCTTTTATACCCTTTCTTGCCAGCCATGCTGTGGAGTACTTGGACGCGTGTGATGGAGCATTGTCCTGCATGAAAATCATGTTTTTCTTGAAGGATGCAGACTTCTTCCTGTACCACTGCTTGAAGAAGGTGTCTTCCAGAAACTGGCAGTAGGACTGGGAGTTGAGCTTGACTCCATCCTCAACCCGAAAAGGCCCCACAAGCTCATCTTTGATGATACCAGCCCAAACCAGTACTCCACCTCCACCTTGCTGGCGTCTGAGTCGGACTGGAGCTCTCTGCCCTTTACCAATCCAGCCACGGGCCCATCCATCTGGCCCATCAAGACTCACTCTCATTTCATCAGTCCATAAAACCTTAGAAAAATCAGTCTTGAGATATTTCTTGGCCCAGTCTTGACGTTTCAGCTTGTGTGTCTTGTTCAGTGGTGGTCGTCTTTCAGCCTTTCTTACCTTGGCCATGTCTCTGAGTATTGCACACCTTGTGCTTTTGGGCACTTCAGTGATGTTGCAGCTCTAAAATATATGGCCAAACTGGTGGCAAGTGGCATCTTGGCAGCTGCACGCTTGACTTTTCACAGTTCATGGGCAGTTATTTTGCGCCTTGGTTTTTCCACACGCTTCTTGCGACCCTGTTGACTATTTTGAATGAAACGCTTGATTGTTCGATGATCACGCTTCAGAAGCTTTGCAATTTTAAGAGTGCTGCATCCCTCTGCAGGATATCTCACTATTTTTGACTTTTCTGAGCCTGTTAAGTCCTTCTTTTGACCCATTTTGCCAAAGGAAAGGAAGTTGCCTAATAATTATGCACACCTAATATAGGGTGTTGATGTCATTAGACCACACCCCTTCTCATTACAGAGATGCACATCACCTAATATGCTTAATTGGTAGTAGGCTTTCGAGCCTATACAGCTTGGAGTAAGACAACATGCATAAAGAGGATGATGTGGTCAAAATACTCATTTGCCTAATAATTCTGCACGCAGTGTATATGTGTAGTCTTCTCTCAGTAGCTGTATATAGGCAGCAACAATGATGGTAGTAGTATTCCTTGACTCTGCTACCAATGACATTTTTCAGTCCCTCTAAACAAGCCCAGGCATGCTGTTCTATTCTTTTTTTTTTAACCCTTTCTGCAGCTCCCACTCTGAGGTATAGAATTTAGATTTGGATTGCCAGCCCATCTCAAAATGTGGTAGGTGCCAAAGCAATATCTTATTCCCACAGCAGCAAAGATTCAATGCCATAAACAAGCCTATACCCTGCTGTCTAAAGCTTGCATGACCTAGTTGGTTTTGAACCTGTCTGGTCTCTTTCTCTAAGTGTGACTCTAATACTCAGACAACTTCTCTGGCAGCTGTAGCCTCAGAGATAAAGGTTCTTTGTGCAGCAGCCTGGGAGGTGCCGGAGATTAGGATGGGAGTGGTAGTGGCTTTAGCTGTTACAGTTAGGGATGAGTTAGGGGTTCGTACCGAATTTTGGGGTGTCCGTGACACGACCCCGAACCCGAACATTTTCGTAAAAGTCCGGGTTCGGGTTCGGTGCTTTCTTGGCGCTTTTTGAAAGACTGCAAAGCAGCCAATCAACAAGCGTCATACTACTTGCCCCAAGAGGCCATCACAGCCATGACTACTATTGGCATGGCTGTGATTGGCCAGTGCAGCATGTGACCCAGCCTCTATTTAAGCTGGAGTCACGTAGCGCCGCACGTCACTCTGGTATGATCAGTGTAGGGAGAGGTTGCAGCTGCTGTTAGGGCGAGATTAGACAGTGATTAACTCTGCAAAAACACTTAATTCAGTGATCGATATACAGCTGTGGATCATTGAACTGCTGCTATTTAATTGCTCACTGTTTTTAGGCTGCCCAGAGTGTTTTTATGTCACTTTTTTCTTGGGTGATCGGCGGCCATTTTGTGTCTTGTGGTGCGCCAGCACAAGCTGCCACCAAGACCATTTAACCATCAATAGTGTGGTTATTTTTTTGCTATATCCTACATCAGGGGCTTGGCTGTGCTTGCTATTTTATTGAGGGGTAAAATACAATTGGCCAAAATAGCAGTACCCTAAATCTGGTGTTTCAGCTGTGGCTAGCCAATTGTAATACTATCTGCTGTCTGCCGAAGCACAGTTTTTGTTCTGGGTTGAATACAATTCCCAACTTAGCAATCCCCTAAATATTTTTTTTCTGCTGTATCAGGTCAAGTTTAAATTGATCCATAAAAGGGTATATTAGATTTAAGGTGCGGATAGTGTCATCCTCAATAACTTCACACGCTACCGTGCATTTCCAAGTTTAAATAATTCTGTCCGTAAACGTATACCTGTCACCCAGCGCCTAAATAATAGGCGTAAAATTTATATTCAGCTAAATCTGTGTTTATTGCTGAGGCTGGTCAATTTATTTAGTGTCCGCCAAAGCACAGTTTTTGTTCTGGGTTGAATATAATTCCCAACTTAGCAATTCCCTAAATCAGTGGTTTCTGCTGTATCAGGCCAACTTTAAATCTATCCATAAAAGGGTATATTAGATTAAAGGTGTGGATAGGGTCATCCTCAATAACTTCACACGCTACCATGCATTTCCAAGTTTAATTCTGTCCGTAAAAGGGATACCTGTCATCCAGCGCCTAAATACTAGGCCTACAATTTATATTCAGCTAAATCTGTCATTACTATTGTGCCTGTATTAGTGTAATACGGTACCTAAATAGATAGCCAGATAGTGTTAGGTGCCAGTAAAAAAAGCCCTGAATTTGAATTCAATACATTGGGCCAAATAATTTTTTTCTTATTGTGGTGAACGGTAACAATGAGGAAAACATCTAGTAAGGGACGCGGACATGGTCGTGGTGGTGTTAGTGGACCCTCTGCTGCTGGGAGAGGACGTGGCCGTTCTGCCACAGCCACACGTCCTAGTGAACCAACTACCTCAGGTCCCAGTAGCCAGCAGAATTTACAGCTATATTTGGCGGGGCCCAATGCCGTTCTAAGGATGGTAAGGCCTGAGCAGGTACAAGCATTAGTCAATTGTGTGGCCGACAGTGGATCCAGCACGTTCACATTATCTCCCACCCAGTCTTCTGCAGAAAGCGCACAGATGGCGCATGAAAACCAAGCCCATCAGTCTGTCACATCACCCCCATGCATATCAGGGAAACTGTCTGAGCCTCAAGTTATGCAGCAGTCTCTTATGCTGTTTGAAGACTCTGCTGGAAGGGTTTCCCAAGGACATCCACCTAGCCCTTCCCCAGGGGTGGAAGAGATAGAATGCACTAACGCACAACCACTTATGTTTCCTAATGATGAGGACATGGGAATACCACCTCAGCACGTCTCTGATGATGACGAAACAGAGGTGCCAACTGCTGCTTCTTTCTGCAGTGTGCAGACTGAATAGGAGGTCAGGGATCAAGACTGGGTGGAAGACGATGCAGGGGACGATGAGGTCCTAGACCCCACATGGAATGAAGGTCGTGCCACTGACTTTCAGAATTCGGAGGAAGAGGCAGTGGTGAGACCGAGCCAACAGCGTAGCAAAAGAGGGAGCAGTGGGCCAAAGCAGAACACCCGCCGCCAAGACCGTCCATCTGCTATTGGCCACCGCCATCTAGGACCCAGCACACCAAAGGCAGCTTCAAGGAGTTCCCTGGCGTGGCAGTTCTTCAAACAATGTGCTGACGACAAGACCCGAGTGGTTTGCACGCTGTGCCATCAGAGCTTGAAGCGAGGCATTAACGTTCTGAACCTTAGCACAACCTGCATGACCAGGCACCTGCATGCAAAGCATGAACTGCAGTGGAGTAAACACCTTAAAAACAAGGAACTCACTCAGGCTCCCCCTGCTACCTCTTCTGCTGCCGCCTCGGCCTCTTCCTCCGCCTCTGGAGGAACGTTGGCACCTGCCGCCCAGCAAACTGAGGATGTACCACCAACACCACCACCACCTCCGTCACCAAGCATCTCAACCATGTCACACGGCAGCGTTCAGCTCTCCATCTCACAAACATTTGAGAGAAAGCGTAAATTCCCACCTAGCCACCCTCGATCCCTGGCCCTGAATGCCAGCATTTCTAAACTACTGGCCTATGAAATGCTGTCATTCAGGCTGGTGGACACAGACAGCTTCAAACAGCTCATGTCGCTTGCTGTCCCACAGTATGTTGTTCCCAGCCGCCACTACTTCTCCAAGAGAGCCGTGCCTTCCCTGCACAACCAAGTATCCGATAAAATCAAGTGTGCACTGCGGAACGCCATCTGTGGCAAGGTCCACCTAACCACAGATACGTGGACCAGTAAGCACGGCCAGGGACGCTATATCTCCCTAACTGCACACTGGGTAAATGTAGTGGCGGCTGGGCCCCAGGCGAAGAGCTGTTTGGCGCACGTCCTTCCGCCGCCAAGGATCGCAGGGCAACATTCTTTGCCTCCTGTTGCCTCCTTCTCCTACTCGGCTTCCTCCTCCTCTTCTCCCACCTGCTCATCCAGTCAGCCACACACCTTCACCACCAACTTCAGCACAGCCCGGGGTAAAACGTCAGCAGGCCATTCTGAAACTCATATGTTTGGGGGACAGGCCCACACCGCACAGGAGTTGTGGCGGGGTATAGAACAACAGACCGATGAGTGGTTGCTGCCGGTGAGCCTCAAGCCCGGCCTGGTGGTGTGCGATAATGGGCAAAATCTCGTTGCAGCTCTGGGACTAGCCGGTTTGACGCACATCCCTTGCCTGGCGCATATGCTGAATTTGGTGGTGCAGAAGTTCATTCACAACTACCCCGACATGTCAGAGCTGCTGCATAAAGTGCGGGCCATCTGTGCGCGCTTCCAGCGTTCTCATCCTGCCGCTGCTCGCCTGTCTGCGCTACAGCGTAACTTCGGCCTTCCCGCTCACCGCCTCATATGCGACGTGCCCACCAGGTGGAACTCCACCTTGCACATGCTGAACAGACTGTCTCCTTGAGAAAACACTTAGGGTGATGATGGAAGAGGAGGTGGCCCAGGAGGAGGAGGAGGAGGAAGAGGGGTCATTTTTAGCACTTTCAGGCCAGTCTCTTCGAAGTGACTCAGAAGGAGGTTTTTTGCAACAGCAGAGGACAGGTAAAAATGTGGCCAGACAGGGCCCACTACTGGAGGATGAGGAGGACGAGGATGAGGAGGAGGTGGAGGAGGATGAGGATGAAGCATGTTCACAGCGGGGTGGCACCCAACGCAGCTTGGGCCCATCACTGGTGCGTGGCTGGGGGGAAACGCAGGATGATGACGATACGCCTCCCACAGAGGACAGCTTGTCCTTACCTCTGGGCAGCCTGGCACACATGAGCGACTACATGCTGCAGTGCCTGCGCAATGACAGAAGAGTTGCCCACATTTTAACGTGTGCGGACTACTGGGTTGCCACCCTGCTGGATCCCCGGTACAAAGACAATGTGCCCACCTTACTTCCTGCACTGGAGCGTGATAGGAAGATGCGCGAGTACAAGCGCACGTTGGTAGACGCGCTACTGAGAGCATTCCCAAATGTCACAGGGGAACAAGTGGAAGCCCAAGGTGAAGGCAGAGGAGGAGCAAGAGGTCGCCAACGCAGCTGTGTCACGGCCAGCTCCTCTGAGGGCAGGGTTAGCATGGCAGAGATGTGGAAAAGTTTTGTCAACACGCCACAGCTAACTGCACCACCACCTGATACGGAACGTGTTAGCAGGAGGCAACATTTCACTAACATGGTGGAACAGTACGTGTGCACACCCCTCCACGTACTGACTGATGGTTCGGCCCAATTCAACTTCTGGGTCTCCAAATTGTCCACGTGGCTAGAGCTAGCCTTTTATGCCTTGGAGGTGCTGGCCTGCCCGGCGGCCAGCGTTTTGTCTGAACATGTATTCAGCACGGCAGGGGGCGTCATTACAGACAAACGCAGCCGCCTGTCTACAGCCAATCTGGACAAGCTGACGTTCATAAAAATGAACCAGGCATGGATCCCACAGAACCTGTCCATCCCTTGTGCAGATTAGACATTAACTACCTCCCCTTAACCATATATTATTGTACTCCAGGGCACTTCCTCATTCAATCCTATTTTTATTTTCATTTTACCATTATATTGCGGGGCAACTCAAAGTTGAATGAACCTCTCCTCTGTCTGGGTGCCGGGGCCTAAAAATATCTGACAGTGGCCTGTTCCAGTGTTGGGTGACGTGAAGCCTGATTCTCTGCTATGATATGAAGACTGATTCTCTGCTGACATGAAGCCTGAATCTCTGTTATGGGACCTCTCTCCTCTGCCTGGGCCTAAATATGTGACAGTGGCCTGTTCCAGTGGTGGGTGACGTGAAGTCTGATTCTCTGCTATAACATGAAGACTGATTCTGTGCTGACATGAAGCCAGATTCTCTGTTACGGGACCTCTCTCCTCTGCCTGGGTTTCGGGGCCTAAATATCTGACAGTGGCCTGTTCCAGTGTTGGGTGACGTGAAGCATGATTCTCTACTATGACATGAAGCCTGAATCTCTGCTATGGGACCTCTCTCCTCTGTCTGGGTGTCGGGGCCTAAATATCTGACAATGGACTGTTCCAGTTTTGGGTGACGTGAAGCATGATTCTCTGCTATGACATGAAGCCTGAATCTCTGTTATGGGACCTCTCTCCTCTGTCTGGGTGCCGGGGCCTAAATATATGACAATGGACTGTTCCAGTTTTGGCTGACGTGAAGCCTGATTCTCTGCTATTACATGAAGACTGATTCTCTGCTGACATGAAGCCTGAATCTCTGTTATGGGACCTCTCTCCAATTGATATTCGTTAATTTTTATTTATTTTTATTTAAATTCATTTCCCTATCCACATTTGTTTGCAGGGGATTTAACTACATTTTGCTGCCTTTTGCAGCCCTCTAGCCCTTTCCTGGGCTGTTTTACAGCCTTTTTAGTGCCGAAAAGTTCGGGTCCCCATTGACTTCAATGGGGTTCGGGACGAAGTTCGGGTCGGGTTCGGATCCCGAACCCGAACATTTCCGGGAAGTTCGGCCGAACTTCTCGAACCCGAACATCCAGGTGTTCGCACAACTCTAGTTACAGTCAATCAGTGGCTTTCCTCACTGTGGAAAAGTCACAAAAAAGTCACAATCTCACTCCAGTAGGAGGGTGGAGTAGGAAAACTGTAGTATCTTTTCTACACTAAACTGTTAGGTTTAACCCCTTTGGGACACAGCCTTATTTCACCTTAAGGACCAGGCCATTTTTTGCAAATCTGACCAGTGTCACTTTAAGTGGTGAACTGATAACTTTAAAACGCTTTGACTTATCCGGGCCATTCTGAGATTGTTTTTTCGTCACATATTGTACTTCATGACACTGGTAAAATGAAGTAAAAAAATACCAAATTTACCAAAAATTTGTAAAAAGTGGGAAATTTCCACGTTTAAATTTCTCTACTTCTACTGTATAATACATAGTAATACCTCCAAAAATAGTTATTACTTTACATTCCCCATATGTGTACTTCATGTTTGGATCATTTTGGGAATGATATTTTATTTTTTGGGGATGTTACAAGGCTTAGAAGTTTAAGGGACCAGTTCAGGTCTGAAGTCACTTTGCGAGGCTTACATAATAGAAACCACCCAAAAATGACCCCATTATAGAAACTACACCCCTCAAGGTATTCAAAACTGATTTTACAAACTTTGTTAACCCTTTGGGTGTTCCACAAGAATTAATGGAAAATAGAGATACAATTTCAAAATGTCACTTTTTTGGCAGATTCTCCATTTTAATTTTTTTTTACTTTTACAAAGCAAGGGTTAACAGCCAAACAAAACTCAATATTTATGGCCCTGATTCTGTAGTTTACAGAAACACCCCATATGTGGTTGTAAACTACTGTACGGGCA
Source organism: Bufo bufo (assembly GCF_905171765.1). NCBI lineage: Eukaryota > Metazoa > Chordata > Amphibia > Anura > Bufonidae > Bufo > Bufo bufo. The sequence continues at coordinate 248,719,912 of NC_053392.1, forward strand.
CACGGCAGGGCGCAGAAGAAAGGAATGCCATGCGGTTTTTGAAAGGCAGATTTTGCTGGTCTGGTTTTTTGACTCCATGTCCCATTTGAAGCCCCCCTGATGCACCCCTAGAGTAGAAACTCCAAAAAAGTGACCCCATTTTAGAAACTACTGGATAGGGTGGCAGTATTGTTGTTAAATATGATTTTTGGTTGCTCTATATTACACTTTTTGTGAGGCAAGGTAACAAGAAATAGCTGTTTTGGCACCGTTTTTATTTTTTGTTATTTACAACATTCATCTGACAGGTTAGATCATGTGGTATTTTTATAGACCAGGTTGTCACGGATGCGGCGATACCTAATATGTATACTTTTTTTTTATTTATGTAAGTTTTACACAATGATTTCTTTTTTTAAACAAAAAAAATCATGTTTTAGTGTTTCCATAGCCTGAGAGCCATAATTTTTTCAGTTTTTGGGCGATTACCTTAGGTAGGGTATGATTTTTGCGGGATGAGATGACGGTTTTATTGGCACTATTTTGGGGTGCGTGTGACTTTTTGATCGCTTGCTATTACACTTTTTGTGATGTAAGGTGACAAAAAATTGTTTATTTAGCACAGTTTTTATTTTTTACGGTGTTCATCTGAGGGGTTAGGTCATGTGATATTTTTATAGAGTCGGTAGATATGGACACGGCGATACCTAATATGTATACTTTTTTTTTTATTTATGTAAGTTTCACACAATAATATCATTTTTGAAACAAAAAAAAAAATCATGTTTTAGTGTCTCCATATTCTGAAAGCCATAGTTTTTTCAGTTTTTGGGCGATAATCTTAGGTAGGGTCTCATTTTGTGCGGGATGAGATGACGGTTTGATTGGCACTATTTTGGGGGTGCATATGACTTTTTAATCACTTGCTATTACACTTTTTGTGATGTAAGGTGACAAAAAATGGTTTATTTAGCACAGTTTTTTTTTTTTACGGTGTTCATCTGAGGGGTTAGGTCATGTGATATTTTTATAGAGCCAGTCTATATAGACGTGGCGATACCTAATATGTATACTTTTTTTATTTATGTAAGTTTTACACAAAAACAGCTTTTTTAAAACAAAAAAAATGATGTTTTAGTGTCTCCATATTCTGAGCCATAGTTTTTTTTATTTTTTGGGCGATTGTCTCAGGTAGGGGCTCGTTTTTGCGGGATGAGGTGACGGTTAGATTGGTACTATTTTGGTGGGCAAACGCCTTTTTGTCACTTGCTGTTGTACTTTTTGTGATGTAAGGTGACAAAAAAATGGTTTATTTAGCACAGTTTAAATTTTAAATTTTTAACGGTGTTCATCTGAGGGGTTAGGTCATGTGATATGTTTTTATAGCCAGTCGATATGGACGCGGCGATACCAAATATGTTTACTTTATTTGGGGAAAATTACGTTTTTGTTTATTTTTACTTTAAACTTTTGGGGGGGAAACTTTATTTTTTGTCCCACTTTAGAACTTGAACTTTTGTGGGTCTAATCCTTTACAATGCATTCCAATACTTCTGTATTGGAATGCATTGGCTGTATGAGTAATACAGTGTGTATTACTCATACAGCTTCCGGCCTGTGAGATCCAGGGGGCTGGATCTCACAGGCACGTCACAGGAAGGCAGCGGCAATGCCTCAGGAAGGCATCGCGCTGCCTTCCATGCCATCGGGTCTACCCTACAGCCCCATGGGGACCCGATGGCGCCGCCGCCGCCGCACCAGGTAAAAGCCGCAAACCACAGGTCTGAATTGACCTGCGGTTTGCGGCGATCGCCGACACGGGGGGGGTCACAGGACTCCCCCGTGCATTTAGCCGGGCGGTGGTGATCGGAACAACACATGATGTACCGGTACGTCATGTGTCCTTAAGTACCAGGACAACATGCCGTACCGGTACGTCATGTGTCCTGAAGAGGTTAAGGATGAGACAAATTTCTCAAACAACATGCGACATTTGATAAATGTGGTATAAAGTACTCCAGAACAGACTCTAGCAAAACTGACTTCATATATTCCCCTCATGATAAATTCCACAAATGCCATAAGTTAACTCCTTTAGCAGTAATTAACCCATTTGCAGTTGTCCTCTGATGCACTACAAAGGCAGATCTAAAAGGAACTGCTGCTCCAGGCTGGGGGTTTTATTATTTTTATGGCTTCCCCATTGTTATTTTTTATAGCATCTCTATCACATTGTGCTGTAACCAATGGGGGTTATATTAAAAAAAATCTCACATGGTCCAGCTAAATACTTTTATCCTAAATAACCATCAGCCAAATGTCCCCTGGCTTATGCATCGGTGGGTTCTCAATAGTAAGAGGCAGTAACTAATAAATACTTTTTTAGGTAAAAACCTGTATTTGGATCCTTGACTGTCACGTCATTATAGGATTAAAATTCAGATAGAATAAAATGCCAATATTCAGAGAATCATTCTAAATGACTGCTTCATTCGGAATACACTGTGCCAGCTAGAGATGAATGTTAGATGTAGACATATTGTCTCCAATGTGCCCATAATAAAACCGTACTTTTGTGATAAGCGAATATTATTTTCAGTAGGTATCTCATCTGAATACCCATTTATCATTTTAAATTATTTACATACTTGTCTGCTTGATGACGCATATTACTTTGTTCCAGATGTTGCAGCTAACCAGGGTTTACCATGATAAGAAACAAGGGTGATAAACATTTATTGCATGTCAAATTGAATTTGTGGGAATCTATCATCTGAAAAGTGTATCTGAAAGTCTGCCACCTAGCACCATCTGGTAAGTGATGGCTGATCTCCCAGAGTCTTTACATGGTTTCATGGAATTGTCCTATGCGTGTTTGGTGAATTAACTTGGCAAGGACCTTCTATATCTATTTTCTTAAAGGCTTCGGAAACCTTTGTGCACTAAAAATCAATAACCCCATATCTTACCGTAATGCAGCACATAATAAAATTGCACTTGTTTGTTTACTGGTATCAGCTTTGCTTCAAATACACATTTTTTGCTCTATACACCACCACAATGGATTTGAAATTAAAGGGTTTCTATCACTTCATATCACATATTTAGGTGTCAGACACTAGCGATCCGCTAGTGTCTGCTCTACCGAACCATCCTAATATAATAGGTTTTGGGGCAGCCGTTTTGCTAAAATAAGAACTTATATCTATATGCTAATGAGCCTCTAGGTGCTATGGGGGCGTCATTAGCACCTAGAGGCTCCGTCTACCTTCCTAAACTGTCGCCGCCCAGCGCGTCCCTCCAGCCCGCCCATCTCCTGCTGAATGCGATCCTCTCCGTGCGCGTCTCTGTTCTGCGCATGCGCAGTGAATGTCTGACCGCTTCCCTGCTCAGACATCTCCACTGCGCCTGCGCCAATGACATCATAGTGCTCCGAGGAACAGGCGCAGTGGAGCTGTCTGAGCAGGGAAGCGGTCAGGCATTCACTGCGCATGCGCAGAACAGAGACGCGCACGGAGAGGATCGCAGATCATCGCATTCAGCAGGAGATGGGCGGGCTGGAGGGACGCGCTGGGCGGCGACAGTTTAGGAAGGTAGACGGAGCCTCTAGGTGCTAATGACGCCCCCATAGCACCTAGAGGCTCATTAGCATATAGATATAAGTTGTTATTTTAGCAAAACGGCTGCCCCAAAACCTATCATATTAGGATGGTTTGTTAGAGCAGACACTAGCGGATCGCTAGTGTCTGACACCTAAATATGTGATATGAAGTGATAGAAACCCTTTAAACTAACAAAATGTGCTTTAACTGCAGACTGTCAGCTTTAATTTGAGGGTATTTACATCCAAATCAGGTGAACGGTGTAGGAATTACAACAGTTTACATATGTGCCTCCACTTGTAAAGGGACCAAAAGTAATGGGACAATTGGCTTCTCAGCTGTGTGTTATTCCCTCATTATCCCAATTACAATGAGCAAATAAAAGGTCCAGAGTTCATTTCAAGTGTGCTATTTGCATTTGGAATCTGTTGCTGTCAACTCTCAAGATGAGATCCAAAGAGCTGTCACTATCAGTGAAGCAAGCCCTCATTAGGCTGAAAAAACACAACAAACCCATCAGAGAGATAGCAAAAACATTTGGCGTGGCCAAAACAACTGTTTGGAACATTCTTAAAAAGAAGGAACGCACCGATGAGCTCAGCAACACCAAAAGACCCGGAGGACCACGGAAAACAACTGTGGTGGATGACCGAAGAATTCTTTCCCTGGTGAAGAAAACACTCTTCAGAACAGTTGGCCAGATCAAGAACACTCTCCAGGAGGTAGGTGTATGTGTGTCAAAGGCAACAATCAAGAGAAGACTTCACCAGAGTGAATACAGAGGTTTCACCACAAGATCATGTTCTAAAGCCTTTTTTGGAGTGTATTAGTGGGGGGGAGGGGAGGGGCTTATTAGCCATTGTCTGGTGAAGTGGGAAATTACAGCCCTTTTTGGCGTGTATTAGTGGCAAAAAATATATATTTTATTCTAAAAATATTATTAATAGGATAGATACATACGTCCTATAGCCGTTCTGCTGTGAATTGTGATCGTTATATTTATGTTTTTGGGGTGTATTAATAGGAAAAAGAATACGTCTTATTAGCCGGTCTGCAGTGAACCGACATTGTTATACAGCCATTGTTGGAGTGTAATGGGAAAAATTCTGTATTTTTCACTTTATAAGACGCACTTTTCCCCCCAATAGTGGGGGGAAAATGTATGTGCGTCTTATAAAGCAAATAGTAGTGAGCGATTCCATTATGGAAGCGCTCACTAGTATGAATTAGGTGCCGGGAGTTGGGAGAGAAGCGCTGCAAGCGCTTGTAGTACTCACCCTCCCTGGTCTTCCTTGGTTAGGCCAGGGCTTCATTGTCCTAACCTTGTACAGCGTCAGGGCATAGTGCGCGCACTATGACCTGGCGCTGCACGCAGTCAGGTGATAGAGCAGCTCAGACCAGGAAGACAGGGGAGCGCAACTTCTGCTGGAGATGAAGAGGAGCCATGGCACTGGATAGGTATTTTAATCTGATCTGAGGTCTGATGGGGGTCTGACAATGTGGGCTGATCTGAGGTCTGATGGGGGTCTAACATGGAAGGCTGATCTGAGGTCTGATGGGGGTCTGACAATGTGAGCCTATATAAGGTCTGATGGGGGTCTGACAATGTGGGTTGATCTGAGGTCTGACAATATGGGTTGATCTAAGGTCTGATCGGGTTCTGACATGGAGGGCTGATGTGATATTCTGATAAGGGGGTCAGATGTGATATCCTGATATGGGGGCCTGATCTGATGTCCTGATATTTATGGGGGTCTGATCTGATGTTCTGATATTTATGGGGGTCTGATCTGAGGATCTGATATGAGGTCTAACGAAAAATATTTTTTTCTTATTTTCCTCCTCTTAAACCTAGTCTTGTCATCGTGGGCATCTTATAAATAAATATATATATGGTAAGTATGTGTTGTTAGCCGTTTATTGCGGTAAATTTACATTGTCATACAGCCATTGTTGGTGTTTATTAAAAGGAAAAATAGGTACTTCGTATTGGCAGTTCTGAAGTGAATTTGCATTGACATTCAGTGGTGGAAGTCTTTTGTGATACAGCCTTTTTTTGGGAAAATTGGTCAGTAAATGTAGATTTTCTTCTCTAGGGACTGAGTAATTGCGTTGATTAGCCATTCAGTGGTAAAAAGAAATCGTGAAACAGCCTTTTTTAAGAAAATTGATGGGTGATTGTAGAGTATCTTCCGTAGAAAATAACAATTTGTCGATTAGCCATTCAGTGGTGAAATTTGCTTTTGATACAGCCTTTTTTGGGAAAATTGGTCGGTAGCTGTAACTATGGTCAAGGACAATATATATCCTTTACGGCCCACTGGGTAAATGTTTTTCCTGCCCAGCCACACCAGCAACTTGGCCAGGTGACGCCGCTTCCGCCTCCACATTCTCACGCCGTTGGTCTCTGCCTCCTCATCCTCCATCGTGTCCTCCACTGTAGGGACAATTTACAGTGCTCCTCCAGCATACCACATGTGCAGGGCAATGCGGTGTCACGCTGTTCTACACCTCGTTTGCCTGGACAAATGGATTCACACAGGGGAGGAACTGCTCCGTGTCCTTCATCAAGAAATCAAATCCTGGCTTTCTCCGACAACTCAAAATCGGAACCATGGTAACCAACAACAGGAAGAACATGGTGTCAGCGCTGCATCAAGGAGTGCATGCACTTCAGCCACTTGTAAAGTGCCAAGCACACCCTCCTTAAGCTGCAGCGTCAGAACGGCCTCCCCCAACATAGGCTGATATGCGATGTTTCCACCCATTGGAATTCCACCCTCCATATGTTGGACTGACTATACGAACAGAGAAAGGCCATAAACGATTTCTTGATGATCCAAGCGGACAGAGGTACTCCCTTGTGTAACTTCGATGTTAGCCAGTGGCAGCTCATGCGTGACACCTGCGGTTTGCTTGTGCCCTTTGAGGAGGCCACTTTATTTGTCAGTCACCAGGACTATGGGATGGACAATATCCTTCCACTAATTCATATCCTGGAAAAGATGTTGGTAAAACTGGCTGGTCAGGGGACTGGAGACGTGGCGCCTACATCTCACGGCCACATGAGCTCTGTGGGGGCTGAACTGGAGGAGGACGAGGATATTGGAGCACAAGCAATGTGTAGCGAAATGGGTGGTTTTTATACACAGGTGACAGGAGAGGAGGAGCAGGAGCAGCTGGAGGAGCAAGAGGGAGATGAGGAAGATGAGGCAGATGACCCAGGCACACAGTGGCAGTATGCAGTGGAGATGGAGGAAGGGAGTCCCTCCGAGTCACTTGCGCAAATGGCCCGATGCATGCTCACTTGCCTGTGTAGTGACAGCCGAATTGTCACCATTCGTCAGAGGGATGACTACTTGTAGCTGACCAGCTAAGACCTGTACTAGGTTGCTAATATAGATTGTGTGTTTATACAGCTATACCTGCCAATAACCTTAATACAGTTCCTATGTTTGTGTGTTAAAGACAAGGGCAGAGTTATTTACAGTGACTTCATGTTTGGATATCATATAACTGTTATATATATTGTGTTCACAGAAGCAGAAAAAATAATATGCCTTTAAGATTCATTATATGGATGTGAGGTAAGCTCAATGACACAGCAGAAACAACAGAAAGCATAGAGTTAAACTGTTGTTGCTGGGCAGGAGTCTTGACCAATCGTAGCTAGCCTCACATAGCCCAGGAGTTTTGACCAATTACAGCCAGTCTGACACACAGCTTGTGTGGGAAATCCCCCTAGCAGGAGCTGCTAGAATTATTTACCAGAGAGAGAAGCTGAACAGACATTCACTCCACTAAGAACTGGTTCTTATGGAAGCAGACAGGCCAAAATAGGTATTTAAAACAGTTATATAATGTTCCTACTGTTAATATAGTGATTAGAATTGTATACTGAACTAGCTATATATGTGTTTACTTACAGTTCCACCAATTTCAAACTACAAAGTTCACAATCCAAATTCAAATTCCATATTGCAATCCAAATTGCATATAACCATGCCAGATCATACTCAACCAATCTGCATACTACAACTGCATACTGCAAATTGCGACCAAATTCAGCAAGTAGAACTATTAGTTAGACCTCAGATATACCTCTCAGAGAGATCACAAAGTGCTTAAATAACTTAAAGTGAGAGTACAGATACTCAAGAGAGAAATATATCCACCATTTTATGTTGAATGACAAGATTGAACAGTTGAACCACCATCTTATGCATACCACCATTTTGTGATACTTTAGTCAACACGTGTTTTGTACATGGACTATGAAGAAAAGTTTAACTTAATAGAGAAGTTATTTCAAGCATTTGGTGTGCTCTTTAAACCTACTGTTTCCATAGAATGGCGCTAGAGGAATTACAGAGTAATAGACAGTCTGGTTAGACTAAAAGTCAGAGATATCAAAATTCTTCTAATGTCACAGCGCAAAAGGCACTTCATCGTGCTGCGCCTGCCACACTACTGGCTCTCCACGATGTTAGACCCTTGCTACCGGTCCAAAATGGGGGCCTTTTTTTACACCCGCTGAGAAAGCTGACAAACTGAACTACTATAGATACATCCTATATAGTCAGTTGGCCGCTGCCTATCTGCGCCATCCTCTCACAGGTCTGACGGGGGCGGGGGGGGGGGGCCTCTGCGCTCATGTCTCACTGCCATGCCTGCTGGGGAAGGGGGGTGACAGAAGCAGTGCCAGCTCCAGCAGCAGCAGCCTGAGTTTAGAGTCGCTGATGAGCAGCGTTCTTCACCCGCATAGTGAAGAAACTACTCACCAGCAGCTAAACATAGAGCAGAACCCGAACCAGCAGGTGGTGGCATACTCTAAGTGCACCCTGGCACGTGTCATTGAAGATCCACTGGACTACTGGGCAGCCAAAATGGATTTGTGGCCCCAACTGGCCAAGTTTGCCCTGGAAAATCTGTCCTTCCCGGCCAGTAGTGTGGCATCAGAGCGGGTATTTAGTGTGGCGGGTGCCATAGTTACCCCAAGGAGTACTCGCCACCCAAAATGTGGAGAGACTGACCTTTGTCAAGATGAATCAGACGTGGATCAGCCAGGAATTCCACCCACCAATGCTTGATGCATCAGATTAGATCATCCATGCTGCCTCACCCAAACCTTGACAAAAGAGACCGGTTTCTTCTGGCTACCTGCCTCAGCTACTATTATGATGCTGCCACCCGCCTGATGCCACACATCTGATGCCCAGTGCTCCTTCTTACACATACCATTGTCAGCGGGTACTGTAAGTGCCACCCACCTCCCCACTCTGTCACCGGGTCACTCTGTGGTTTCCTGATGCTGTCATTTCTACACTATGTCACCTTGCCACTCTGGTATCCTGATGCTGCTGCCACCTCCACACTATGTCACATTGCCACTCCGTGTTCTCCTCATGCTGCTGCCACCTCCACACTATGTCACCTTGCCACTCTGTGGCCTTCTCATGCTGCTGGTACCTCAACACTATGTCACCTTGCCACTCTGTGGCCTCCTCATGCTGCTGCTGCCACCTCCACACTCTGTAATTGTGCCACTCTGTGGCCTCCTCACGCTGCTGCCAACTCACTACTATGTCACTGGGTCACTCTGTGGTCTCCTCATGCTGCTTCCACCTCACCACTATGTCATTGGGCCATTCTGTGGAGTTCTCAAGCTGTTCTCCCACCCTCCCCACTCCATAACTGGGCCACTATTTTGCCTTTTTGGCCTGGATGACATCACCATTTATTTGACTCTTCTTCTGATCTGTCAGAAGGAAGGAAAAATTAGACGCACAACAGATCCTGTCTGTGTAGCAGCTGTAAGGCCTGTATGGTCCCATCAGAATTGGCGTATGATTTGGTAGCCAAAGCAGGAGTGGGTACAAAACACAGAAGACATGCTAATATTCCATTCACGTGTCAAATCTGTTTTGGATCCACTCCTGTTATTTTTGGCATTAGCTATACTGATGGATTACTGACCAAATGCTGATCGAGTGAAGGCGGATGCTCAACAGATAGGATCTGTTTTTTGGGTGTTATTGTTCTGACGGATCAGAGGAAGGCCAAAATAATCAGTGACGTCAACACAAACTTACTACTGACACCCTCTTTACTCTGTCGGGGGGCTCTACTTGCATAACCGTTTAATAGAACGGGCTCTGTAGACATCTATGTGGAATCAGCTGATGACGGTGTAAAAGGAATGCGCTTATTCTTGACGCTAACATCGACCTGTAAGGCTGAGTTCATACTTAAAGAGGACCTTTCACTATAATAGAAAATCTAAACTAAGTATACAGACATGGAGAGCGGCGCCCAGGGATCTCCCTGCACTTACTGTTATACCTGGGCGCCGCTCCGTTCTCCCGGTATAGCCTCCAGTATCTTCATATGTTCGGCTCCACCCAGTTGAGCCTGCCGGCGTCTCTTTCTCCCAGGCTGTAGCGCTGGCCAATTGCAGCGCTCAGCTCATAGCCTGAGAGAAAAAAAAAAACTCTCCATGCCTGTATACTTAGTTTAGATTTTCTATTCTAGTGAAAGGTCCTCTTTAAGTTATTTGGTCAGTTTTGGCCCCGTGACTGCCCAAATAAGTGAAGTGTGCAGTAATTCTAAGAGCGGCGCCTGTCATCTGCGTGTCATAGTGACTCACAGTATTGTTTCACTACCACAGCAGACTCCCTATGCATGTTACTGCAAGGCACAGTGTTCTACACCACTATACAGGTTCTCTGCAGCCAGGAAATAGCTGTTTTTTTAAAAAAATTTAAATTTGGATCGAATCGTTTCGGAAAATTCGGCGAACTGGCCGAATCAAATTTTTGAAAAATCTGCTCATCTCTAATTAGTATAGTGTGACGACATGCAATGCTATGTACACATATAAGTACATAGTGGGGGAGATTTATCAAAACTGGTGTAAAGTAGAATTGGCTAAGTTTCTCATAGCAACCAATCAGATGCCTCCTTTCATTTTCCAAAGAAGCTGTAAAAAATTAAAGGTGGAACCTGATTGGTTGCTATGGGCAACTAAGCCAGTTCTACTTTACACCAGTTTGAAAAATTACTATATATATATATAAAGAAAAAAATGACAGCACTCTCACACACTTTTTTTTATCCCTGTGGTCGCAATGTTTTCAGCTCATTCACATAGCATTTTTTCAAGCTATTAGCTAAAACGTTGTGACCAGTGTTGAGTGAATTTGTGTTTCAAGTTTGCCGTACAAGGTGCAGGTTATCTAAGAATTCCATTATGGATTCTGCTACCACAGGCCATAAGTTATGGTTCGTGGTAGCAGAATCTGTAACGGAATTCTTGGTTAACCCTATATATTAGGGTTATTCCTGCAGCATATAAATCTTTTGCTAGAGGTAGTTGTGCATTTTGTGTGTATGTGTTTGTGTGTGTGTATATATATATATATATATATATATATATATATATGTATATATTACTCTTTTTGTGAGGCAAGGTAACAAAAAAAATGGCTGTTCTGGCACAGTTTTTATATTTTGTTTTTTACAATGTTCATCTGATAGGGTAGATCATGTGATATTTTTATAGAGCAGGTCGTTACGGATGTGGTGATACCTAATATGTCTATTTTTAAAAAAAATTATTTTGGATTTACACAATAAAATATATAGATTTTTTTAAAATCATGTTTTTGTGTCTCCATTTTCTGAAAGCTATATTTTATTTTTTAGCCGATTGTCTTGTCATTTTTTTGCAGAATGAGATGACAGTTTGATTGGTACTATTTTGGGGCACATATGACTTTTTGATCGCTTGGTATTAAGCTTTTTGTGATGTAAGCTGAGAAAAAAAAAAAACTTTTTTGGCACATTTTTTATAAAGTTTTTATTTATGTCATTCACCAGATGGGCTGGATCACATGATTTTTTTTATAGAGCAGGTTGTTACGGACGCAGTGATACGTAATATGTGCATTATTTAAAATTTTATTTTACACAATATAAGCATTTTTGAAAAAAATCATGTTTTTGTGTTTTCATTTTCTGAAAGCCATATTTTTTTTATCTTTTGGGCGATTGTCTTATGTAGGGGCTCATTTTTTGCAGGTTGAGATGACGGTTTGATTGGTACTATTTTGGGACACATATGACTTTTTTTTATCACCTTTTATACCATTTTTTGGGAAGTGAGGTGGGCAAAATTTAAATTCTATCATGGTTTTTCATTTTTTTTAATTTTTTTTTATGGTGTTCACCGTGTGGGTAAAGTAACCTGATCCTTTTATAGATCAGGCTGTTACAGATGCAGCGATGTCAAACATGTTTAGTGTTGTTTTTTTTGTTTTTGTTTTTAACCAATTATATTTACAGATATAGGAAGAAGTATTTTTATTTTTTTTACTTTTTGTTTTTATTTTTTAGACTTTTTGGACCCAGACCCACTTGGTTCTTGAAGATCCAGTGTGTCTGATGGCTCTATAATACACTGCAGTACACTACATAGTGTACTGCAGTGTATTTGCATGTACACTTAGCCTGATCAGGCTCAGATATACCATGGCAAGCTGGATGCCTGTGAAGGCGTTCGGTTGCCATGGTAACCATCGGGATGTGGCCACAGCAGAGCAGCGGCCTGATAGTTAGCCCCCCCCCATACAGTTTGATCCTAAGCACCACGGCATGGAAGGGGTTAAACTGCTGACAACGATGCCATGAATGCAGGACCGCTGCGCTGCCATCCTGAGGGGGGGGGGGATTTGACTTGTGCCGGCCATCCAGAACTTGGGAGGGGGTGTTGGGCTCGCAGACGGCCATCCTGAACCTCCTGAACAGGGGGGATGGGGTTGGGAGCATGTTACCCACATTAAACATTCAAACATCGGGCCATGGTTAGCCCCTTCCAGACAGCGGTCCCTAAGGACCATGCCACGGAAGGCGTTAAACACGGTTTCAAGCAGAGTGTTAGCTGTATGTTACCACTGACACTCTGCACCACACTGCCATCTTGAAAAGGGGGGGGGGGATGCTGGAGAGAGACAGTGTGCACTCCCGTGTGGAGCCAGGAGGAGTTACAGAGAATCCTTCAGATGACGGATTCTCTGTAAATTCACTGAGAGCAGCCTGTTGTGTATAGGAAGCACAGCAGGCTGTAGAACAAAAATGAAAAATTAACAGAATCAATTGGAGAAATGATTTTCTCCACAAAATAAATAAATTAGTGTATATTTTTTTTTTTTTTTTTTTACAAAGGTGTCCATATCCTTTAAGCCCGGCTATAAAATAATAATAGATTCTTTGAAACAAATGACAAATACGTGAAAGTTACCATTTCTTGTTTCAGGGAACTGTGACTAAAATAAATGATTTTCTTCTTCTTCTTCTGTATCTAAAGTAAACAGTTTTCTAGTCTTTTCTTGCTTGCTTTCATTCTTTGCAGAAATAAAACCCTCTTCACTCAAGTGCTGGATTTAAAAGCTGGATCAAGGATATAAATATATTTCACTTCATACCAATGCAATTACTTCAAGAACTCCATATATTTATTTAAAGAGGATCAGTCACCTCTCCTGACATGTCTGTTTCAGTAACTACTGTACTTGCATTATTAATAAAATAACCTAGTGGAAATGCATAAATACATTTCCAGCACTCTGCAATAGTGTCTAACTGGGTGTTACCACTGGGGGTGTTTCCCTGCACGGTCTGACACTGTCCACCCAGTGCTGCCAGTGTCAGGGACACCCCCAACTCATGACACCCAGTTGTCTTATACCACAGAAGAAGCAGAAATAATCAAACCCGGGGTCAGGCTGATTGATCTGGTGGGCTACAGTTTTTGCTGATAAGTGATTTTATTCTGTTAGTTTGTATCACATTTAAGTGCTGCTGAAGTACTTTTCACTTTATTTAAAAATGATCCCTACTGGACTGCAGTGTGGATTGGTCCCTAAAAACTGTGCAACTACAGGTCCCAGAGAATCACAAAAACCAATGTCCAGTTGAAGCCTATGTAATTGGAGAATTATAGATGAAAAGTGGCAAAACTGATAAATAACGTTAATAACACACGATATACCAACAAAGGCTGAAACCAGCAATTATGTGTACCGCACGGCCACGAAACATGAAACTCCTACAAAAGCAAAACCAACCCGCGGTAATGTTCGTACAAATCTTTATTAAACAAATATGCACACATACAAGATAAATAATTGATTGAATAGTTAAAACCCAGTAGGGAAATGCAGAGAAGTGTGGATGAAACCCCCCCCAAGCCAGTACGTATATCAATACATAATTGTTGCATGTAGTTACCGCTGCTTGTGTGGCACACCAGAAAATATAACAGAAAGGGATGAACCAATCCATATGCTAAATGTCAGTCTCGTCAGTGAGTGCAAGTATACACCACAGGTCTAAAGTGATTCAAACCTGGGTGGCTCGAAGAGACCAGTATGCATACTACTGTACAAGCTTTCACTTGCCCACGGTATTAACACACAAGCAGCGGTATCAGCATAATAAATACATAACCGATAACAAACCTGGCTGGAGGGACGGCCCGACGTCCGTTTCGCTCACTAGCTTTTTCACAGGGCACAATGAACCTGCCATGTGACCCACCCTTTATACCCAGCCTATCTACGTAAACCAATCAGATAAAACAATCAGATCCCTCCCCCACTGCACCTGGGAAGCGCTGCCGTCTATCCCATTTTGCACGCAGAGCGGCCGTAATGTGTGATGTCACCAACGTGAATGCGCATTCGACCAGACCACGTAATGATGGGACGCCCCAGCCACGCCCACAGCCCGCGCCTTACCAGCATCGGGAACGGAAGCGAGGATGACGCGCCCCCAACAATCCCATGATCTGGACGCAGCATTACGGCCGCCTAGCAACAGCAACCACCTGACCCATAAGTGGGTGGAGGAACTCCCGTGTATCTGTATCTCTCCCCTACTATCTCAAATACACACAGACAATCGAATGAGCACGAGCAGTCAGACACCCTCATTGAGAGAGTAGTATAACCTACCCAACCATGTTAGGAGAGAAGTACTAACTCCTCATAAAACAATTAATGAATACACCATGATTATACCAATGATCATAATTAATATGAAAGGAAAAATAGTGAGAATAATGATAAAAAGTGCAAAAAGGAAGGTGCAAGTGCGGGTGAAAGTGCACAGTGATAAAGTGCAAGTGCAAAAACAAATAACCTCATGCAGCAAAATTAATACACAATCTTATACATAGGGTGTAAAATATATGAAATATAAACCAGAGTACTTGATATATAAAGTAAGGACATTAAGTATCAATTACATAATTACATAATCCATACCACTACAATAATAGTAACCCAATCCCATTAATATACATCTTTAAATATTATATACTTTACTACATACAACTTGCTCGTGTCCACAAACAATATGTCCAAACTTAACAATAAGTTGCATGAATTCATAATGCGCCCTACATTCAGATGGATATAAAGTGTCCGTGCATAATTGTATCTCCACACAGGACATCCGTTGTTGAAACAACACGCCGCCATGTGTGCTACTTGGTCCACACGCTAAGTAATCCGCAGAATCTAGGGGAAACTGAGCAGAAGAGGGGTAAGGTCACAGGCAGATAACCAGACACAACACTAGAACTGATAAAAACATATTAATCAGGCAATAAAAACCATATACTGCTAAAAACCAGAACTTATCTAGTGAGTGTCAGGATCACGGTAAGTGGAGCACGAGGGAGTCTACAAGAAAGGCACAAAACTATTATAATCATTAAGTCCATATGGTGTAATGGAGTTAAGGGTGAAAATCCATTGAGATTCCCGCTGAGCAAGAATCCTCTTCCAGTTTCCCCCCCCTAGGAGATATTTTGACATGATCGATGCCCCTAAACCTCAGCAGGGAGCCATTACAGCCATGTACTTCCTTGAAGTGTCTTGGTATCGTGGTGAGGAGACCATCATCCGTGATATCGGCTGCAGCTGTAATCACCAGTACATGTTCCCGAATGTGTTTTTTTAAATTGGCGTGTCGTCAGCCCCACGTAAATTTTGTCACATGGGCATAGGGCCCAGTATATCACCCCAGTAGTAGCACAATCAATTGGGTAGGTGATCCGGTATTCCCTTCTATGTGCCGTGTCCCAAAAAATATCTGTCCTATCCATATTGCAACAAGCAACACATTTACCGCATGGTTTGTTGCCCCATTTAGGGCCCTTGGACCCAAAGAGTCCAGGTTGTCTCACAATGTGATGGCTTCGTACCAGGTGGTCCTTGAGGTTCTTGGACCGTCTGAATGTCAAACGTTGGCGAACCGACATTGTCGGTCCCAGCTGTGAGTCCCCAAGCAAGATTCCCCAATATTTAGATAGTACCTCACCTATTTCAGTGCAGTTATTGTTGTACGTTGTGATAAATCGTATCTCATCAGATACGCCGTGCTCTTGGTTGTAGAAGTTCAGGACGCTTGGCCAAACGTGCTCGACGATATGCCCTCTCGATCGGTCATCTTGTGTACTCTCTCTGCTGGAACCTCTTCCGAAGGTCATCGGCCTGAATTTCAAATAAATGATCAGTGGAACAGATTTTTCTCGCCCGCAGGAACTGGCCAACAGGGATACTGTTGATCAGATTCCTCGGGTGAGAGGACTGAGCTAACAGAAGGGAATTTACCGAAGTATGTTTCCTAAATAGATCTGAAGTGATCCTCCCATCAGCATCCACCCGTAGTTTCACATCCAAGAAGTCAATCTCTGTTCTACTGCATGTATACGTGAGTCGGATATTCAGCTGGTTGTTGTTTAGCTCATCCACAAACAATTAGAATTCCTCGCAGGAGCCCTGCCAGATGATAAGCAGGTCATCAATGTATCTTCCCCAGTACTGGACCTTCAGCCCCAAAGAAGACACACTAGTTTGTAGGATCTCTCTCTCCCACAGCCCCAGGAACAAATTAGCGTATGAGGGCGCACAAGATGCCCCCATCTCTGTCCCCCGGAGCTGTAGGAAAAAGAGACCCCCAAATGTGAAAAAGTTGAGGGTGAGCACAAACTCCAGCAGGGTCATGATCAACTTACATTTCTTTGCTTCCAAGTTGGAGCTGTGTAAAAAAAACTCGGCTGCCTTGAGCCCATCCAGATGCTTAATGGATGTATACAGCGACTCAACGTCGCATGTAGCCAGCAACATGTCGGGGTCCAGATGTAAATCTTTGACCTTTCTGAGAACATCCATTGTGTCCTTCAAGTGTGATGGTAGCTCTTCAACCAACGGGTGTAGGAAGGAATCGATGTACTTGCATACTGCCTCATTTAGACTGTTGGTTCCCGACACAATCGGGCATCCCGGGGGTTCTGGCAAATCTTTATGCACCTTGGGGAGAAGGTATAAGGTGGGAATTACCGGATATTCTTGCAACAGATATGACACCTGTTTAGCCGAAATTACCCCTTCCAAAACTGCCCCATTCAATATACTGCTTAACTCATAAGTGTATTTTATGGTGGGATTGAAGGTCAGCTTGACATAGCACTCCTTGTCATGCAGCTGCCTTTAGGCTTCTATTTCATACATGGTGCCGGGCCAGATGACAATATTGCCCCCCTTATCGGCCCCTTTAATCACCACATCATTCCAGGTCTTCACTTCTTTCAGGGCAGACCTTTCCCCCTTGGTGCAGTTATCAACGGCATTAGATGCCGGAATCTTAGTCAAATCATTACACATCATTTGTACAAATAGGTCAATGTTGGGAAAGAGCGATAATGGGGGAAATTTCTTAGATTTGGGACATAGTTTCTTGGGGAACTCACCCATTTCTGCAGATACTTCTTGCTCCTCCAACAAGGAAGTTAATGTAGCCAATGCCTCCTGCTCAAGTGGGGTTGGAAAGTTGGGATCCGACCTCTGATAAAACACACGAGCTGGCTAACGAGTGTACAGGTGCGAGAATTCAGCTCTAGGAGAAAAATCTAGCTCTGTCAGTCTAAGGGGAGAGGGGTTGTGTTTGGAGCTCCAGGGGCGTCGCTGGAGCAGTGCTCAAACCGTATAAGCCTGCCTCTTGGTGCTCCAGTGGCTCATTTGCATAACAAAAAAGTGTCAATTCCTCCACAATGCCAGTACCTACAAAATAAAACACAGGTATCGCTTTACTCAGTTACATCAACCCTATGAGGCTGTATGTCTGGTTTAATAGGGTTGATCCCTCAGGTTGGTGACCGAGCCTCTTTAATGACTTTAAAAACACTAAAGAATTGATACCCACCAAATATTGCAAAACTGCACAACTTTTCTTCACATAATAACCTTTATTTAGTGAAATCTGAATGCTTTTATAGGAGCACTAGGACTCAATTGTATGGATGCGATTATGGATGGGGCTCTTTCATATCCACTACATGAGATACAATTATATGTGCACTGTGGCATCTGCTAATACACATACAAGATGATTGATACATTAGCATATGTACTATGGCTGATAATTTGTGATATATGCATTATCGATTAAGCCATTATACAGTTAACACAGTCACATGTACTACTGTATACTGTCATGATAGTTTCTATGTTTGGTCATATTATATAGACAGTATAGCTGTTACTATTGCATGGGTTCTAAAATGGATGGCTTGACAGTATGTTACGGTTACTCCCAGGCTAGCTGGAAGCTGGACCGCTTGGATAGTCTGGATCTCTGTTTAGGGAGAGAGAGAGGAGCCGCTTCGTCTCGATATCCAGAAGGATCCTGTAAATGTAGAACAATCCCACTAGCTATTTTACAGCTAGGATAATCTTTCCCCCACAAAACGAGGCGAGGCTGCGATTTGAAGGTCAAACTACTGAAACTAGGACTGACTGTCCTGGGGCATACAGCCTCTTTTATTTACAATCCACAAACATAGTACTGCCCACAGGGGTTTGAAATACAACCAATCACTCCGTACAATACAGACAGACACTCCCACACAAAATCCTCCTCTTGGCCTGTGATAAGATTACTGAATACAATGGCGAATATAATTATCAGAGGCAGAGAAATACAGTTTTATAAAACATATCACAGGAACCCCAAAACATGCAATAACCCCATAACAAGTATATCCTCGGAACCGGGGGATCTGGGTGAACCACATATCCGAAATTCACCCAGATCCGTTCAGTAGTTTGGAAGATACAGTTTTATGCCAGTTACACCGAAAATATACAAGTTATACAGAAAATAGTCACTAATAAATGTGTCCCTTGTTTGGTAGTTTCAAACTACTGAATAATGTCTCTGTGCACCAAATACCGGCGAGATGGCACCGTGTAGAAAAGTCCAAACAGTGTCTGTGAGTTAAAATGGCCGCCATCCATTGTTCTCACCATGTGCTTCATCCATTCAGACTAACAGTTTTGTAACAGTGCTCCCTTTTTGTGGAACACTCTGGCAGACACTGTCTGACCCCTTTTCGGGGCAGACTAAGGCTGTCCAGACCGCTGGTTATGCTGGGCTGAGGTCTGTTTGTCTGGACAACCCGTCGGCGTTGCCATTCTGTTTCCCAGGTCTGTAGGTAATGGTGAAGTTGAAGGGTTGTAACGATAAACTCCAACGTAAAAGTCTGCCGTTATCCCCAGAGACCCGGTTTAGCGACACCAACGGGTTATGGTCTGTAACCAGAGTGAATTCTTGTCCATACAAATAGGGAGTCAATTTCTTTAGTGCCCACACCAAAGCCAAACACTCTTTTTCTACCGCTGCATAGCTGACTTCACGTGGCAGGAGCTTATGGCTGATGTAGACAACTGGGTGCTCCCCTCCGTCTTCGCCTACTTGGCTGAGGACAGCTCCCAGCCCGAACATGGAAGCGTCTGTATGGACGATAAAACGCTTGTTAAGGGCTGGGGCCGCCAAGACAGGAGCGTTAACGAGAGCATTTTTGAGAGCTTGGAAAGCCGTTTCACAGTGGGGAGACCACAGGACCTGTCGAGGTAAGTTTTTCTTGGTCAGGTCAGTCAGGGGTTTGGCAAGTGTGCTGTAGTCTGGTACAAACCGTCTGTAGTACCCTGCTGTGCCCAGGAATGCTAGGACCTGAGTCTTAGTGGTGGGGGTGGGCCAATTGGCGACAGCTTCTATCTTGGCCGGCTCTGGTCGCTGTTTCCCACACCCCACCCGGTGACCCAGGTACTGTACCTCGGCCATCCCAAAGTGTCATTTTTCTGGCTTCAGAGTCAGGCCAGCAGCCCGGATCTGATCCAGAACCATTCCTACGTGAGCTAAGTGGTCCTCCCAGGACTCACTGTGGATCGCTATGTCGTCCAGGTATGCGCAAGCAAAACTCTGGAAGCCATCCAGGAGCCTATCGACCAAGCGCTGGAATGTAGCTGGGGCATTCTTCATCCCAAACAGCATTACCTTAAAATGATATAAGCCGAACGGGGTGACGAATGCCGACTTGGGGACAGCCTCCTGGGCCAGGGGGATCTGCCAGTAACCCTTGCAGAGGTCGATGGTGGTCAGATAATTTCCCCTGGCTATACGATCGAGTAGCTCGTCTACCCTGGGCATAGGGTAAGCGTCCGTCACTGTCTTTTCATTGAGCCTCGATAGTCTACGCAAAACCGGGTTGTACCATCTTTCTTGGGCACCAGGACCACTGGGGAAGCCCAGGGACTATCGGAGGGCTCAATTACCCTGAGTTGGAGCATCTCATCGATCTCCTTCTTCATCCCTGTCCTAACAGCCTCGGGGATTCGGTAAGGAGCCTGGCGTAAAGGAGCTTGTCCCGGGGTATCTACCTGGTGGGTGGTTAAGGTAGTGTACCCTGGCTTCTGGGAGAAGGTGGGGCTTTTGGACTGCAGGAGTTGATTAAGCTGCTCCCTTTCAGTGGGGCTAAGTCGGTCCCCTATCTTGACCTTTAGCTACTATATCTGCGTGGGGACTCTTTTCTAACAGATCTGGAATGGGTAGACTGTCGGGGTCTTCCTGAGGGGGACAGCATACGGCCGTCACGTTCTCCGGCCGCTCAAGATATTCCTTGAGCATGTTCACATGGAATGTCTTTCTAAGATTGCTGTCATGGCAGCTAGCTATTACGTAAGTGGTGTCTCCCCTTTTCTCCACTATCTGGTAGGGGTCCTGCCAGGACTCCTGCAATTTGTCTGTCTTAACTGGCTTAAGCACTAACACCTTTTGCCCTATGGTAAAGATTCTCTTTCGGGCCCCCCGATCGTACCATACCTTCTGTCTTCTCTGGGCCGATTGGAGGTTAGCCTGCACTGATTTGGCTAATTGCTCCATTCGGTCCCTGAGTTCCAGCACGTACGGCACAATGGGGACACCGTCAGTCTCCATCTCTCCCTCCCAGTGCTCCCAGATCAGGTTTAGGGGTCCCCGTACCTTTCTTCCATAGAGCAACTCGAAGGGAGAGAACCTGGTCGTTTCCTGGGGCACCTCCCGATAAGCAAATAGGAGGTGCGGCAGAAAACGCTCCCAGTCTCGGTATTCCTGAGTAAACGTCTTGAGCATTTGTTTGAGGGTCCCATTGAACCTCTCACAAAGTCCGTTCGTCTGGGGGTGGTATGGAGAGCTCAGGAGGGACTTAATTTTGCAAACCTGCCAGAGTTGCTGAGTCAATTCGGCAGTAAATTGGGTGCCTCGGTCGGACAGGATTTCTTTCGGAAATCCTACTCGGGAGAACACCTGCACCAGCGCATTCGCTACCGTATCCGCTTGGATGTTGGATAGGGCGACAGCTTCCGGGTACCTGGTAGCGTAGTCCACTACGGTAAGAATGTAGCGCTTACCGGAGGGACTAGGGGTAGCCAGCGGTCCCACTAGGTCAATAGTAACCCTGCTGAAGGGTTCCTCCACAATGGGCATATTTACTAGATGAGCTTTAGGGTGATCGCCTCTCCTCCCTACTCGTTGACACACATCGCAGGTATTACAATAAGTCCTAACATCAGCGTGTACCCCTGGCCAAAAGAACGTGTGAGTAATGCGGTGTAGTGTGCGGGTTACAGCTAGGTGGCCTGCCAAGGGAATGTCGTGTCCTATCTTGAGTATTTCTCGACGGTATTTGTGGGGCACTACCAGCTGTCGCCTATGCTGCTCCCTTTTCTCCGTCAAGCGATATAGCTTCCCCTTTTCCCATAAAAAGGTTTCGTTATCTGACCCGCTCCCTCCGGTCTCTGCTCGTTCCCGGTACTTTTGTAATGTCGGGTCAGTCGTAGACTCTGTCTCGAAAGCATCTGGGGTGTCCCAGGGTATGGGACCTAACGGGTCAGTCAAGGTCGGGGTAGGTCTTACCTGTGTCTCCCGCACTGGTGAGAGTTCTCGCTCCGTTCGGGCTTGGGCTCGGGTAGTCACTGGGTTCGCCTCGTTGTTGTATACTGGAGCATAGGCAGAAGTCATGGGGCCCAAATCGTTGCCCAGTAGTACTTTGGCAGGTAAATTATCCATTATGCCCACGTTCACGGCACCCTTTCCCGCTCCCCAATCAAGATGTACTTTAGCGGTCGGAATTTTGTACACATCCCCCCCCGCCACTCTAACGGCCACAGTCTGCCATGATCGTTTGTGCTCCGGCACCAAATGGCTCTGGACCAGTGTAATGGTAGCCCCTGTGTCTCTTAACCCCTCGGTAGATTGCCCCTCGAGCCATACCTTCTGCCGATGGTGCTGGCGGTTATCCAAAGCAGCATATACAGGATCTGCTTCGTGAAGTGGTCCCAAATATTCCTCCATAGGGGCCTCTTGGTTAACACAGAGCGCCCGGGCAGGACGAGATGACCCAGAGGGGTAATTATAATTCCGGGGGGTCTGGTGTGCATTAAGGGGGCAGCTAGCCATGAGGTGCCCTGGTTGCTTACATCGGTAGCAGGTCGGTCTGGGACGATCAGAGTTGTTATTCGGTGGTCCTGAGTACCGTACGGGCCCAGCGGGCACCTGGGCTCGGAATTCGGTACGTGGCGACGTATGGTAAACATCTTTGTGTTCGACCCATGCTGGGGTTCGGTTGTTCGTGGGTTCGTGTAGACGGGAGTCGTAATGTTCATCGGCCAATTTGGCTGCTTCTTCTAAGGTAGAAGGTCGTCTGTCTCGCAGCCATTCCTTCCCCTGCTGCTCCATGCCGTTATAAAAATGTTCTAAGAGAAATAATTGTAAAATTTCCTCACCAGTCACAGCTTTACTTCCGCTCATCCAGTGATTTGCCGCTCTCCGCATTCGGTGCGCCCATTCCATATGTGTATCGTTAGGCTTCTTTTTCGTGCCACGAAATTGTCGGCGATACGTGTCAGGAGTTACAGCGTACCGCCGCAACAGTGTCTCTTTGACCAGCGCATACTGTGTTACTTCCTCAGCGCCCAGAGTCCGAAATGCTTCCAGGGCTCGCCCGGATAGTTTCCCAGACAATATCGTGGGCCACTCTCTGTTGGGAATCTGGTGCAGGGCACATTGCCTTTCGAAGTCCGCCAAATATTCATCGATTCCTGTCTCGCTCTCTAGGAAGGGTCTAAAAGCCGCATAGGGTATCTTTGGTCTCCCGGCGTTTTCGACAGGAACCTGCGGTGCTTCGGCATTGCGGTGTGCGGTCACTAGGCTGAGTTCGTGGGCTCGAGCCTTCCGTATATCCTCGTCCGCTTCTGCCATCAACTGCTGCACCAGTTCCATAGGTGGGTTCGGCCCGTATAGCGAGAGCCTCTCCCGAACAATCCTGGTCTTTTCGTCACTACTCGTGGTCGGGGTTTCTGCCATCGTGAACCCCTGATCCAATTCGGTTAATTCTGTGATCAGTTCCCTTCTCGGACGGTTGCTGGCGTTCCCCCCTCTGCTTTCGAGTAAATCCTTCAGGGTCGCACGTTTCAATTTTTCGTAAGCGCTCTCCATCCGTTCAGTACATCTCCTAGGAAATCCAGGACAATCCCACCGCTGCCACTCAAATGTTACGGTTACTCCCAGGCTAGCTGGAAGCTGGACCGCTTGGATAGTCTGGATCTCTGTTTAGGGAGAGAGAGAGGAGCCGCTTCGTCTCGATATCCAGAAGGATCCTGTAAATGTAGAACAATCCCACTAGCTATTTTACAGCTAGGATTATCTTTCCCCCACAAAACGAGGCGAGGCTGCGATTTGAAGGTCAAACTAGGACTGACTGTCCTGGGGCATACAGCCTCTTTTATTTACAATCCACAAACATAGTACTGCCCACAGGGGTTTGAAATACAACCAATCAATCCGTACAATACAGACAGACACTCCCACACAAAATCCTCCTCTTGGCCTGTGATAAGATTACTGAATACAATGGCGAATATAATTATCAGAGGCAGAGAAATACAGTTTTATAAAACATATCACAGGAACCCCAAAACATGCAATAACCCCATAACAAGTATATCCTCGGAACCGGGGGATCTGGGTGAACCACATATCCGAAATTCACCCAGATCCGTTCAGTAGTTTGGAAGATACAGTTTTATGCCAGTTACACCGAAAATATACAAGTTATACAGAAAATAGTCACTAATAAATGTGTCCCTTGTTTGGTAGTTTCAAACTACTGAATAATGTCTCTGTGCACCAAATACCGGCGAGATGGCACCGTGTAGAAAAGTCCAAACAGTGTCTCTCTATAGTGACATATCTCTCTATTTTAAAGAGGTTGTTCCATTAAGATAACTTATCAACTGGATATCAGTGTCTGATCGGCAGGGGTCCTGTGTTTCCCCATGTAAATGTATCAATGGTCACGCATGTGTGCTGGGCTCCATTCATCTGTATGGGGTACAAGCACTTAACAATCTCCGACAGACCCATAGAGCTGAAAGGAATGTCAGCACAAATGCGTTTCTGCACCTCAATTCAAACAAGGAGCATGGGCCTCCTTTCTCATGACTAGAGGGGCTCCCAGCAGTCAGATCCCTGCTGATCAGACACTTCCCCTATCCGGTGGATTAGGGATAACTTCTCTTAGGCCTCTTTCACACGGGCATTGCGGGAAAATGTGCGGGTGCGTTGCGGTTACACCCGCGATTTTTCCGCGCGAGTGCAAAACATTGTAATACGTTTTGCACTCGCGTGTGAAAAATCGCGCATGTTTGGTACCCAAACCCGAACTTCTTCACAGAAGTTCGGGTTTGGGATCGGTGTTCTGTAGATTGAATTATTTTCCCTTATAACATGGTTATAAGGGAAAATAATAGCATTCTGAATACAGAATGCATAGTAAAACATCGCTGGAGGGGTTAAAGAAAAATTATAATTTAACTCACCTTAGTCCACTTGATCGCGTAGCCCGGCATCTCCTTGTGTCTTCATCTGATCTCTGTGCAGCAACAGGACCTGTGGTGACGTCATTCCGGTCATCAAATGATCCATCACCATGGTAAAAGATCATGTGATGGATCATGTGATGACCGAAGTGACGTCACCACAGGTCTTATTGCTGCACAGAGATCAGATGAAGACAGAAGGAGATGCCGGGCTAAGTGGACTAAGGTGAGTTAAATTTTTTTTTATTGATTTTTTTAACCCCTCCAGCGATGTTTTACTATGCATTCTGTATTCAGAATGCTATTATTTTCCCTTATAACCATGTTATAAGGCAAAATAATAATGATCGGGTCCCCATCCCGATAGTCTCCTAGCAACCGTGCGTGAAAATCGCACCGCATCCGCACTTGCTTGCGATTTTCATGCAACCCCATTCACTTCTATGGGGCCTGCGTTGCGTGAAAAACGCAGAATATAGAACATGCTGCGATTTTCACGCAACGCACAAGTGATGCGTGAAAATCACCGCTCATGTGAACAGCCCCATAGAAATGAATGGGTTGGTATTCAGTGCGGGTGCAATGCGTTCACCTCACGCATTGCATCCGCGCGGAATACTCACCCGTGTGAAAGGGGCCTTAATGGGACATCCTCTTTAAAGTTCTGGATCTATTTCTGTTGTGCCTTTTAATGGTAGGAAGGCATTTTATACTTTTGGCGCATAATCGACAATTCAGAAACCATTATTCTTTATAAACTTCATCCCAAAGAAGTGTTGTACATAAATGTGCTTTATAGTAATGGTAATAGAAACTTTACACATTACCATACATCATGCAGCGCATACACTAATTGCCATGTCATTTCATGGGGAATATAGAATAGTTAAAATTCTAACAACCTCTGCAGTTCCAACCACAAAAGCATGCAAACAGGAGCTCTGTCCCAATCACATTTTCCCCAAGGGTTAAGGCATGTTTGTTCAGATGTCATAAAAATGTATGATGTCATAGGGAATTTCTAGGAGTGAACACATGAAAGATTAATCTGAACCTTTAAACGTATTCCCTGAATAATCACTGAAAAAGCGTGTCTCTAAGGGCTCGTTCACACAAACGTTTTTTGCGTTCCGTATACTGCCCGTTTTTGCATTACGTATACGGTCCGTATATGGAACCATTCATTTGAATGGGTCCGCAAAAGATGCAGACATCACTCCATGTGCTGTCCGCATCCGTTGCTCCATTCCGTGACCCCACAGGAATTATGTGACATGTCCTATTCTTGTCCGTTTTGCGGACAAGAATAGGCATCTCTATAATGGGCCTCCTGTTCCGTTCCGCAAATTGCGGAAGGCACACGGGCGGCATCTGTGTTTTGCGGTCGTGTGAACAAGGCCTATCACTTACATTGGAGTAAGCAAAATGAGGCAATAAAAAGAACAGCAATGGCAATGAACCTAAATACCATAGAAAGTTGTATTATTAGGTTTAGATTATCATTTGGTTTATTTCATATTTTGCTTTTTTCACTCTGTATTTCTCGGTTCATCTTGAAAAAACAACAACATTATTTTCTTTAAAGAGGACCTGTTTATTCTCCTGACAGTTCTGTTTTAGTAAATATATGTATTTCCCATGAAATAACAATTTCAGAGCACTTTTTTAGAACCTTGCATTGTGCTTTCCTGTTTTTATTCCTTTTTGATTTTTTTTTAAACAATTGACAACTGGGGTGTTACTATTGTCATGTCAAAGGGGCAAGCCCCTACACAAGTACTAATTGGACAGGGTGAGAGTATGCAGGGACACTTCAAATGGTAAGACTCGGTTGTCAACTCACTGAAACATTTCTAGAAGGAATAACAGAAAACCTGTACAATGTAGATTTATAAAAACAAAGATGCTCTAAAATTGTTATTGAATGAGGAATACAACTATTTACTATGTGTGAGGAGTAGTGATAGATCCTCTGTAGTCCTTGCAAAAAAAACAAAACCCTGTCCTTTCATGTCGGTCATACTTGTCTTTGTAGAAAAACATAAGGGGCAATCGAAATGATGAAAAGCAAGTTGGAACCAAAAATGTTATATAGTTTTTCACTTTTATATGTGACCGATTGAAGTGCATACTTCACATGTGATAGCTATGAGGCTTGTTATTTAAAATAGTTGCTCAAAAGTCTTGTGTAAGTTCTTCATCCAGTACTCTTTGATTCTCAGAATAGCATAGCATAGCATGCTGAACTAGTCTATCCAGTAGAAAAAATGGAAACCTGGCAGATGCAATAGAAGTAAATATCATCATGACAAATCATAACAGATCTAGCATAAAATCCTGTAAAAAAGTAAGCCTTGCATTGATTGTTGCATTTTGCACTTCCTATGCGGTTTCCTTGATGGGGTTGTCCAGGTTCAGAGCTAAACCCGGACATACCTCCATTTTCACCCAGGCAGCCCCCCTGACTCGAACATCGGAGCAGTTTATGCTCCGATACTCTCCTTTGCCCTGGGCAAAGGCATTTTTTGAAGATCCGGTGACGTACCGGGCTCTTCATGGGGCTACCATGAAGTCCGGTGACGTCACCGGCACTGATGGGCAGGCTTTAGGGCTGCCCTAGAAAGTAAAATGACTAGGGCAGCACTAAAGCCCGCCCATCAGAGCCGGTGACGTCACCGAACACACTGTGTGTGATTGTAAACAAAAGAGCCCTTGCCCTGTGCGATTTAGCGGAGGGCAAAGGAGAGCATCAGAGCATGAACTGCTCTGATGCTCAAGTCAGGGGAGCTGCCGGGGTGAAATTATGTCCGGTTCAGCTCTGAGTTATGGAAAAAAAAGATATAGCACTGTAAATCTGATGTTCAGCGATATGTAACAAAGCTAAGCAAGTTTTAGGCAAAAAAATATCTACAGTTGCAAGAAAAAGTATGTGAACCCTTTGGAATGATATGGATTTCTGCACAAATTGGTCATAAAATGTGATCTGATCTTCATCTAAGTCACAATAATAGACAATCCCAGTCTGCTTAAACTAATAACACACAAAGAATTAAATGTTACTATGTTTATATTGAACACACCATGTAAACATTCACAGTGCAGGTGGAAAAAGTATGTGAACCCCTAGACTAATGACATCTCCAAGAGCTAATTGGAGTGAGGTGTCAGCCAACTGGAGTCCAATCAATGAGATGAGATTGGAGGTGTTGGTTACAGCTGCCCTATAAGAAAAACACACCAGTTCTGTCACACACCAGAGTGGCTGTCCTGTAAAGATGACTGCAAGAGCACAGCGCAGACTGCTTAATGGGGTGAAGAAGAATCCTAGAGTGTCAGCTAAAGACTTACAAAAGTCTCTGGCATATGCTAACATCCCTGTTAGCGAATCTACGATACGTAAAACACTAAGTAAGAATGGATTTCATGGGAGGATACCACAGAGGAAGCCGCTGCTGTCCAAAAAAAACATTGCTGCACGTTTACAGTTTGTACAAGAGCACCTGGATGTTCCACAGCAGTACCGGCAAAATATTCTGTGGACAGATGAAACCAAAGTTGAGTTGTTTGGAAGAAACACACAACACTATGTGTGGAGAGAAAGAGGCCCAGCACACCAACATCAAAACCTCATCCCAACTGTGAAGTATGGTGGTGGGGGCATCATGGTTTCGGGCTGCTTTGCTGCATCAGGGCCTGGACGGATTGCTATGATCGAAGTAAAAATAAATTCCCAAGTTTATCAAGACATTTTGCGGGAGAACTTAAGGCCATCTGTCCACCAGCTGAAGCTCAACAGAAGATGGGTGTTGCAACAGGACAACAACCCAAAGCATAGAAGTAAATCAACAACAGAATGGCTTAAACAGAAGAAAATACGCCTTCTGGAGTGGCCCAGTAAGAGTCCTGACCTCAACCTGATTTAGATGCTGTGGCATGACCTTAAGAAAGCGATTCACACCAGACATTCCAAGAATATTGCTGAACTGAAACAGTTCTGTAAAGAGGAATGGTCAAGAATTACTCCTGACTAGAGTTGAGCGGACACCTGGATGTTCTGGTTTGGCAGATTCGGCCGAACTTAAAAAAAAAGTTCGCGTTCGGGACCCGAACTTAACCCCAACTTGACTCCAAACCCGAACCCCATTGAAGTCAATGGGGACCCGAACTTTTGGGAACTAAAATGGCTCTAAAATAGTCCTGGAAAGGGCTAGAGGGCTGCAAAAGGAATCAAAATGTGCTTAAGAGTATGGCAACTGTTCTGCAAACAAATGTGGATAGGGAAATGACTTAAAATAACATAAAATACAGAAAAATTAAAAATAACAATCTGGATCTAGGAGTAGGAGGTTGAGGAGGCGGTGGATGTGGCGGTGTAGGTTGACGTGGCGGTGTAGGTGGAAGCGGCGGTGAAGGAGGAATAGGTAGCCAACACTGATTTGTGTTATTTTTTATTTTTTAATTGGGGTATCCCCCAAAATATTGGGACATATAACAAAATAAAACTAAGAATAAGTGCACTTGAGTACAAGAATGGATGGTTGAGGCTGGTATAAATGTTTATTCTGCACAAGGTACGGACAAGTCCTGTGGGATCCATGCCTGGTTCATTTTAATAAACGTAAGCTTGTCCACATTGGCTGTGGCCTGTGATAATGCTCTCTGCCGTGCTAAACACACGTTCACACTATACACTGGCTGCAGGGCAGGTCAGCACCTCCAAGGCTGACAAAGCTTTTCCACATTTGGGCCATGCTAACCCTGCCTTCTCAGGTTCTGGCGGTGCCCCAGCTGCGTTGACGACCTCTTCCTCCTCCTCTGCCTTCACCTTGTGCTTCCACTGTGCCCCCGCTGTCAGGTGGGAATGCTATCATCAGCGTGAGCATCTTCCGATCAGTAACAGATGTTTTCACTAAATTTAGTTCCCTGTCCGCAATGCAGAGCAGGGGTTCATACACGGCAAAAGGGGGTTCATCTCACCCAGCAATACAACAGAGGATTTTGAGAGATTTAGGCCCCTGTCACCCAGGTACAGCAGGGGTTCATTCACGGCAAAAGGGGGTTCATGTCACCCAGCAATACAGCAGAGGATTTTGAGAGATTTAGGACCCTGTCAGCAATGCAGAGCAGGGGTTCATTCACGGCAAAAGGAGGTACATATCACCCAGCAATACAACAGAGTATTTGGAGAGATTTATGCCCCTATCACCCATGCACAGCAGGGGTTCATTCACGGCAAAAGGGGGTTCATGTCACCCAGCAATACAACAGAGGATTTTGAGAGATTTAGGCCCCTGTCACCCAGGCACAGCAGGGGTTCATTCACGGCAAAAGGGGGTACATGTCACCCAGCAATAGAACTGAGGATTTTGAGAGATTTAGGCCCCTTTCACCCAGGCACAGCAGGGGTTCATTCACAGCAAAAGGCGGTACATGTCACCAAGCAATAGAACAGAGGATTTTGAGAGATTTAGGCCCCTGTCACCCAGGCACAGCAGGGGTTCATTCACGGCAAAAGGGGGTTCATGTCACCCAGCAATACAACAGAGGATTTTGAGAGATTTAGGCCCCTGTCAGCAATGTAGAGCAGGGGTTCATTCACGGCAAAAGGAGGTACATATCACCCAGCAATACAACAGAGTATTTTGAGAGATTTAGGCCCCTGTCACCCAGGCACAGCAGGGGTTCATTCACAGCAAAAGGCGGTACATGTCACCAAGCAACAGAACAGAGGATTTTGAGAGATTTAGGCCCCTGTCACCCAGGCACAGCAGGGGTTTGTTCACGGCAAAAGGGGGTTCATGTCACCCAGCAATAGAACAGACGATTTTGAGAGATTTAGGCCCCTGTCACCCAGGCACAGCAGGGGTTTGTATACGCCCAAAATGGTAAAATGTCACCCGACAATTGAAAATAAGATTTTTAAGGGCACTAAAATTGCCACAATTAAAATGGCTTTAAAATAGTCCTTAAAAAGGTAAGAGGGATGTAAAAGGCAGTAAAATGTGCTTAAGAGCATGGCAAATGCTCTGCAAACAAATGTGGATAGGAAAATAACTTAAAAATGAAATAAAATTACTAAAAATTACAAATTATTGACCTGCAACTCAGAGAAGGAGGTGGATATGGAGTCGGAGGTTGAGGAGGCGGTGAATGTGGTGTTGTAGGTGGAGGCAGCAATGGAGGATGAATAGGTAGCCAACAATGTTTATTTTTTATTTTTTATTGGGTAGGTAGCCCTCAAAATATTGGGACAAATAAAAAAAAAGAAAACAAAGAATCATTGCACTTGACTTGAGTACAAGAATGTATGTTTGATGGTGGTATAAATGTCTATTCTGCACAAGGTACAGACAAGTCTTGTGGGATCCAAGCCTGGTTTATTTTAATGAACGTGAGCTTGTCCACGTTGGCTGTGGACAGGCGGCTGCGTCTGTCTGTAATGACGCCTCCTGCCGTGCTAAATACACGTTCAGAGAGTACACTGGCTGCAGGGCAGGCCAGCACCTCCAAGGCATACAGGGCAAGCTCTGGCCATGTGGACAATTTGGAGACCCAGAAGTTGAATGGGGCAGAACCATCAGTCAGTACGTGTGCACAGGTACTGTTCCACCATGTTGTTCAAATGCTGCCTCCTGCTAACACGCTCCATATCAGCAGTTGGGGCCGGTTGTTGCGGCGAGGTGACAAAGCTTTTCCACATGTCGGCCATGCTAACCCTGCCATCTGAGGTGATGGCGCTGACACAGCTGCATTGGCGACCTCTTTCTCCTCCCCTGCCTTCGCCTTGTGCTTCCACTTGTCCCCCGGCGTCAGTCAGGAATGCTCTCAGGAGCGCGTCTACCAGCGTGTGCCTGTAGTCGCGCATCTTCCAATCAGGCTCCAGTGAGGGAATTAAGGACGGCACATTGTCTTTGTAACAGGGATCCAGCAGGGTGGCCACCCAGTAGTCAGCACACGTTAAAATGTGGGCAACTCTGCAGTCATTTTGCAGGCACTGCAGCATGTAGTCGATCATGTGTGCCAGGCTGCCCAGAGGTAAGGACAAGCTGTCCTCTGTGGGAGGCGTATCGTCTGCGTCCTCCGTATCCCCCCAGCCACGCACCAGTGATGGGCCCGAGCTGCGTTGGATGCCACCCCCCTGTGAACATGCTTCATCCCCATCCTCATCCTCCTCCTCCTCATCCTCCAGTAGTGGGCCCTGGATGGCCAAATTTGTACCTGGCCTCTGCTGTTGCAAAAATCCTCTTTCTGAGCTACTTCTAAAAGACTGGCCTGAAAGTGTTAGACATGACCCCTCTTCCTCCTCCTCGTCCTGGGCCACATCCTCTTCCATCATCGCCCTAAGTGTTTTCTCAAGGAGACATAGAAGTGGTATTGTAACGCTGATAACGGCATCATCGCCACTGGCCATGTTGGTGGAGTACTCGAAACAGCGCAACAGGGCACACAGGTTTCGCATGGAGGCCCAGTCATTGGTGGTGAAGTGCTGCTGTTCCGCAGTGCTACTCACCCGTGCGTGCTGCAGCTGAAACTCCACTATGGCCTGCTGCTGCTCGCACAGTCTCTCCAGCATGTGCAAGGTGGAGTTCCACCTGGTGGGCACGTCGCATATGAGGCGGTGGGTGGGAAGGCCAAAGTTACGCTGCAGCGCAGACAGGCGAGCAGCAGCAGGGTGAGAACGCCGAAAGCGCGCACAGACGGCCCGCACTTTATGCAGCAGATCAGACATGTCGGGGTAGTTGTGAATGAATTTCTGCACCACCAAATTCAGCACATGCGCCAGGCAAGGGATGTGCGTCAAACCGGCTAGTCCCAGAGCTGCAACGAGATTTCGCCCATTATTGCACACCACCAGGCCGGGCTTGATGCCCACTGGCAGCAACCACTCGTCGGTCTGTTGTTATATACCCCGCCGAAACTCCTGCGCAGTGTGGGGCCTGTCCCCCAAACACATCAGTTTCAGAACGACCTGCTGACGTTTACCCCTGGCTGTGCTGAAGTTGGTGGTGAAGGTCTGTCGCTGACCGGATGAAGAGGTGGAAGAAGAGGAGGAGGAAGCCGAGTAGGAAGAGGAGGCAACAGGAGGCAAAGAATGATGCCCTGTTATCCTTGGCGGCGGAAGGACGTGCGCCAAACAGCTCTCCGCCTGGGGCCCAGCCGCCACTACATTTACCCAGTGGGCAGTTAGGGAGATATAGCGTCCCTGGCCGTGCTTACTGGTCCACGTATCTGTGGTTAGGTGGACCTTGCCACAGATGGCGTTGCGCAGTGCACACTTGATTTTATCTGATACTTGGTTGTGCAGGGAGGGCACGGCTCTCCTGGAGAAGTAGTGGCGGCTGGGAACGACTTATTGTGGGACAGCAAGCGACATGAGCTGTTTGAAGCTGTCCGTCTCCACCAGCCTGAATGACAGCATTTCAAAGGCCAGCAGTTTAGAAATGCTGGCATTCAGGGCCAGGGATCGAGGGTGGCTAGGTGGGAATTTACGCTTTCTCTCAAAGGTTTGTGAGATGGAGAGCTGAACGATTCCGTGTGACATGGTGGAGATGCTTGGTGACGGAGGTGGTGTTGTTGGTTGCACATCCTCTGTTTGCTGGGCGGCAGGTGCCAACGTTCCTCCAGAGGCGGAGGAAGAGGCCGAGGCAGCAGCAGAAGAGGTAGCAGGAGGGGCCTGAGCCCTTTCTTGGTTTTGAAGGTGCTTACTCCACTGCAGCCCGTGTCTCGCATGTAGATGCCTGGTCATGCAGGTTGTGCTAAGGTTCAGAACGTTAATGCCTCACTTCAGGCTCTGATGGCACAGCGTGCAAACCACTCGGGTCTTGTCGTCAGCACATTGTGTGAAGAAGTGCCATGCCAGGGAACTCCTCGAAGCTGCCTTTGGTGTGCTCGGTCCCTGTTGACAGTGGCCAGTAGCAGGCAAGCTGTTTTGGCGATGGCTGCTCTGCTTTTGCACCCTGCTCCCGCTTTTGCTATGCTGTTGGCTCGGTCTCACCACTGCCTCTTCCTCAGAACTCTGAAAGTCAGTGGCACGACCTTAAATTCCATGTGGGTCTAGGACCTCATCGTCCCCTGCATAGTCTTCCACCCAGTCTTCCTCCCTGACCTCCTTTTCGGTCTGCACACTGCAGAAAGACGCAGCAGTTGGCACCTGTGTTTCGTCATCATCAGAGACGTGCTGAGATGGTATTCCCATGTCCTCATCAGGAAACATAAGTGGTTGTGCGTCAGTGCATTCTATGTCTTCCACCCCTGGGGAAGGGCTAGGTGGATGCCCTTGGGAAACCCTGTCAGCAGAGTCTTCAAACAGCATAAGAGACTGCTGCATGACTTGAGGCTCAGACAGGTTCCCCGATATGCACGGGGGTGATGTGATAGACTGATGGGCATGGGTTTCAGGCGCCACCTGTGCGCTTTCTGCAGAAGACTGGGTGGGAGATAATGTGAACGTGCTGGATCCACTGTCGGCCACCCAATTGACTAGCGCCTGTACTTGCTCAGGCCTTACCATCCTTAGAACGGCATTAGGCCCGACCAAATATCGCTGTAGATTCTGGCGGCTACTGGGACCTGAGGTAGTAGGTTCAGTAGGACGTGTAGCTGTGGCAGAATGGCCACGTCCTCTCCCTGCACCAGAGGCTCCACCAACACCACCACCACCACGACCATGACCGCGTCCCTTATTAGATGTTTGCCTCATAGTTAACCACTTTTTACTTTGCTTTGTAAATGTTAAGTCTGTTAAAGAAAATTAACCTACAATAAAAACCCTGATGTAGGGTATTGCACTAAATATATTTTTTTTTAATTCTATATGACAGCGGTATTTGTGGCCTAAATGTGACAGCGGTATTTGTGGCCTAAGAGGCACAAACCAGAGCATTGTCACCTCGGTGTACCGTAAAAGCACTGCTGGCAATAGCCTTCTCCGTTGGGGCAGTGCCCACCCATTCCCTTTACGTAAGGGAATTCCTAAGGGCCAATACTTCAGACTTCGGAGGAATTGTTCAACAATGAAAAAATTCAAAAAACAGGCAGCAGATTTGAGAGTCAGATTTAGGGAGAGAGGCTACCCCAATGAAATTCTACGCACGGCTTACGAAACTGCATGCAGTGAGAAGCGGGATCAACTCCTCATCCCTAAAAAAACTGAGATCATTAGGCAATATGGACCAGAACAATATTCAGATTATTGGCACCTTTGACAGTGGACATCAGGCAATAAAACGAGTCCTATCTAGACACTGGGATATCCTGAAAGCGGACCCAGATCTAGATAAGGTTCTAGGATCATACCCACAGATTACCTTCAGAAAGGGGCGTAGTCTGAGAGACAGACTGGTTAATAGCCATTTTCAACCACCAGAGAGACCAGGAAACTGGCTCTCTAGAAAGCCTATGGGAACTTTTAAATGTGGCAGCTGCACAGCATGTGGTCAGATTAAAAAAACAAAAACATTCACGTGCTCCCACAATAACAAAGAATACACCATCAGATACTTTATAAACTGTCTCACTACTGGTGTGGTGTACCTGGCCCAATGTACTTGCCCACTAGATTATGTGGGCAAGACAAAACAGGAATTCAGGAGACGCATAAGGGACAACGTGAATGATGTTTTGAATGAAAAAGACACATCAGTGGCACGCCACAATGTACAACACCATGGAGGCAACACCAACTGCCTTAAATTTATAGGAATAATACATGTCCCCAAACCTAAGAGAGGTGGCGATTGGGACAAGATGATCCTGCGAGCCGAAACAAAATGGACATATAGATTAAACTCTGTGACACCGCAAGGTTTAAATGAATTTATTTCATATAAGCCTTTTTTGTAAATACCTGCCATAATTCCTTATTTGTTCCTGCCAGGATGTGCCTGGATCTCTCAAATACCCCATTCTGCCAAACTAGGGTGCATTGAAGGCGGAAGCTTGATCTAAATTTGCCCCCCCCCCCCCAAGGGCTATAATTGATATTTGCTATCTAAGTTGTGGCATCTTACTGTCCACTTGACAGTACATTTCATCCCTCAAGCACTTTAGAGCACTGTAAATGCAGTAAGTGACCAGTATATATAAAAAGGAACCTGTGACCTGCAAGGACCTTAAATCCTGCATGGTCTAAACATCCTGAAACCTACAGTGTTTTTTCCTGGAATCATTTGAATGGAAGTTCTGTGAGTGAGTGCTTGTGCGCACCCTGCAGACTACACATAATGTAAATTTTGATTGTCGATCTCTTTGCTCGCTTCTATGGACGCATGTACCAAGTGTGTTTACTTTTACCCTGCAAGGACCTGCCGGGGACGCGGTGATAGATCCCCATAGCAACTGAGACGCCACCCACCAACGTCACTTCCGGTTTGAGACAGAGCGCTGCTGACTGGGCGAGATACAAGGTAACGGCCCAATGCATGTGCGCGTCTGCCCTGGATGACATGACGTATGAGAGGGAGGTGCTCCAAAAGCGCTCACCCAGCAACCATTGGTTAATTAACCAAGTGGGCAGGGTTGAGACGCCATAAAAAGAGACACTTTGAATCAGTTAGTTGCCACTGCCTTTATATACGTGCGGGAGCGCTGCCACTGCACCAGGCGCCCGGCGTTTCATTCTGTGTCCTTGAAGAACCAATACTCTTTGTGGTGAAACGCGTCAGACATTTTTGAGGAAGAATTTTATGGTCAGAGTTTAGCAGCAATAGAGCCGAGGTTCCAGCGGCTGTGGGTCGCCCTTTTAAGGGCGGGTGCCTGGAATACAGCCTGTTAGGGTTCTCCCAGCTCACCACGACTAGTTTATGTAGGGATAGAACCTGGGCCGAGCAATCTGCTGAAATATCGTTCTGAAGGTGACCCCTCTGATATATTTGCCGCTTGAACAAAGAGACCAGAGCTGCTAGTTACACCTGACACACTTCCAATAAAGCAGTGCAACACTAGCATTGTTTTAATATAAGTGTCACAATATTCTAAATATGGATAAAATAAAAGTTATGTTTTAAATAATTACAATAAGGCACACTCAGCTCAATAGTTATATTTAAATGTGACACTCACTTATGCACGTCTTATCCCAGATGTGCAGTATATCAGAGGCTTTTTTCACCCCAGTAACCAAAAAGGCGTATTTCTGGCCTAAATGTGACACTCACTTATGCACGTGTAATCCCAGATGTGCAATATATTAGAGGCTTTTTTCACCCCAGTAACCAAAAAGGCATATTTCTGGCCTAAATGTGACAATCACTTATGCACGTGTAATCACAAATGTGCAGTATATCAGAGGGTTTTTTCACCCTAACCAAAAAGCTGTATTTCTGTCCTAAATGTGACAGTGACTTATGCACGTGTAATCACAGATGTGCAGTATATCAGAGGGTTTTTTCACCCTAACCAAAACGCTGTATTTCTGTCCTAAATGTGACAGTGACTTATGCACGTGTAATCACAGATGTGCAGTATATCAGAGGGTTTTTTCACCCCAGTAAGAAAAAAGCTGTATTTCTGGCCTTAATGTGACAATCACTTATGCATGTGTAATCAGAGATGTGCAGTATATCAGAGGGTTTTTTCACCCCAGTATGACAAAGCAGGATTTCTGGCCTTAATGTGACACTCACTTATGCATGTGTAATCCCAGATGTGCAATATATTAGAGGCTTTTTTCACCCCAGTAACCAAAAAGGCATATTTCTGGCCTAAATGTGACAATCACTTATGCACGTGTAATCACAAATGTGCAGTATATCAGAGGGTTTTTTCACCCTAACCAAAAAGCTGTATTTCTGTCCTAAATGTGACAGTGACTTATGCACGTGTAATCACAGATGTGCAGTATATCAGAGGGTTTTTTCACCCTAACCAAAACGCTGTATTTCTGTCCTAAATGTGACAGTGACTTATGCACGTGTAATCACAGATGTGCAGTATATCAGAGGGTTTTTTCACCCCAGTAAGAAAAAAGCTGTATTTCTGGCCTTAATGTGACAATCACTTATGCATGTGTAATCAGAGATGTGCAGTATATTAGAGGCTTTTTTCACCCCAGTAACCAAAAAGCTGTATTTCTGTCCTAAATGTGACAGTGACTTATGCACGTGTAATCACAGATGTGCAGTATGTAACCAAAAAGCTGTATTTCTGTCCTAAATGTGACAGTGACTTATGCATGTGTAATCACAGATGTGCAGTATATTACAGGCTTTTTTCACCCCAATAACCAAAAAGCTGTATTTCTGTCCTAAATGTGACAGTGACTTATGCACGTGTAATCACATATGTGCAGTATATTAGAGGCTTTTTTCACTCTAACCAAAAAGCTGTATTTCTGTCCTAAATGTGACAGTCACTTATGCTTGTCTAATCCCAGATGTGTAGTATATTAGAGGTTGTTTTTTTTTACCCCAGTATGCCAAAGCTGTATTTCTGGACTTGCAGATAGCCTATGCTGGTGCACTATCGTTGCATAAAATGGCTGCCGATCAGGTATTGATATTGATGAAATGAAGAAAAAAAAGTTAATTTTCAGCAGTAGTTGGCTCAGGGCAGGCTTAAAAAAATTGTGCACTGCACCCACAAAACACTTTTTCTGTAAATCGCTGAGTACATAAACCAGATCTTGATAAGATCGCTCCCTGATCTCTCCCTCACAGCAGCTGCAGCCTCTCCCTACACTAATCCGAGCAGAGTGACGGGCGGCGCTAAGTGACTCCAGCTTAAATAGAGGCTGGGTCACATGCTGCAGTTAGCCAATCACAGCCATGCCAATAGTAGGCATGGCTGTGATGGCCTTTTGGGGCAAGTAGTATGACGCTTGTTGCTTTCAAAAAGCGCCATAAAAATCGCCGAACACCGAACCCGAACTTTTACGTAATTGTTCGGGTTCGGGTCCGTGTGCCGAAAAACCTTAAGTTCGGTACGAACCCGAACTTTACAGTTCGGGATCGCTCAACTTTACTCCTGACCGTTGTGCACGTCTCATCTGCAACTACAGGAAACATTTGTTTGAAGTTATTGCTGCCAAAGGAGGCTCAACCAGTTGTTAAATCCAAGGGTTCACATACTTTTTCCACCTGCACTTTGAATGTTTACATGGTGTGTTCAATAAAAACATGGTAACATTTAATTCTTTGTGTGTTATTAGTTTAAGCAGACTGTGAGTGTCTATTGTTGTGACTTAGATGAAGATCAGATCACATTTTATCACCAATTTGTGCAGAAATCCATATCATTCCAAAGGGTTCACATACTTTTTCTTGCAACTGTATTTCCTCATTTCCCTGGTTCTCTTCTGGCCCTTTGTTTACCTGCAATAAAAAGAATCACTGCCCCTCCCCCTGCACTGCTAAGGGAGTGAATACAAGTACTGCCCTGAGTGACATGTCTGCCTGCTGGGAGACTCAGCAGCATGTTGTATGTGTAGGACTACAAGTCCCAGCTGTATAATGACACTGCTAAGGGAGTGAATACAAGTACTGCCCTGAGTGACATGTCTGCCTGCTGGGAGACTCAGCAGCATGTTGTATGTGTAGACAGGGTGTATCTATCACGAGGCAAACAAGGCATTTGCCTAGGGCGGCACTTGCCAATGGGGCGGCAAAATGCCTTGTTTGCTTAGTGATAGTTACACTCCAGTGACTGCTCGCTCCTCTGCCTTCAGCATCCTCCTCCTCTCCATCTCTCTGGACAAGTCCCCGCCCCTCCCTCTCTCTCCTCCAATCAGGGGCAGCATTACATGGGGGAGCGGTTACATGACCAGTGCCGGCTGCATCTTCTCATGTGAGGGGGACAGGTGGCAGCTGCAGCCGGTGAAGGGACACGATGGCTGGGGACGAGCTGGCCTCCAGGCTGAACCGGCGCCTGCGGATGGAGGACCCGGCGGAGCCGGAGCCGCCACACATGAGGGTCTTCAACCCGTACACCGAGTTCAAGGAGTTCAGCAGAAAGCAGATCAAGGACATGGAGGGGATGTTCAGGCGGTGAGTGCCCGGAGTGCTGGGGCAGTGAGTGCCCATCACCAGTCTCTAATGCGCCGGTCAACTATTTACAATCGGGACATAACCTGGGTAAGGTTTATTAAATAGTTTATTTACAGATGCCTATACAGGCGTGGAACCTATCTTGCCCCAGGTGAAAATTAATACTTCACTTTTATTGTTACTGATTAAAATCTAAACTTGTACTCAATACCTTTAATTAAACTTGACTTATTGAACCAAAAATCAAATAAGTTAAAAATACAGTCACCACTCCACTGTGATATCTAGATATGGTCAATGGATCAAGAGGGAGAGCAGTGCACTATCTCTCACCCTTGTCACTTTAATGGCAATGTACTGCCAATAGTCAGCTTACAGTGCCACTATCAACTTTATCTGAGTTGTGGGAGCGCGGAGCCGTCAACCCACTACGACCGCAGCACACTGAGTGTAACATGTGCTATCATGCCAATATGTATCCTATTGACAGTGACCACTGTAGACGGACAAGGCACAGTTTTGATGCCGTGTCTAATTGCTAATATATTCTAGCACTGATAAGTAGGCCAGCTGGACTACTGCTAACTATCTTGCAGTGGAGTGATTTGCTGAATTAAAAACAGAGTCTGCCCCCCGACATGTTTCACCAGTAAACTGGCTTCTTCAGGGGAATTGGGCAGCGAACTTTACAGTTCGGGTTCACTCAACTCTACTCCTGACCATTGTGCACGTCTCATCTGCAACTACAGGAAACATTTGTTTGAAGTTATTGCTGCCAAAGGAGGTTCAACCAGTTGTTAAATCCAAGGGTTCACATACTTTTTCCACCTGCACTTTAAATGTTTACATGGTGTGTTTAATAAAAACATGGTAACATTTAACCACTTAAGGACCACAGGTTTATACCCCCCTAGTGACCAGGCCCTTTTTTCCAAATCGGCACTCCACAACTTTAGCGCTTTATTCCTCGGTCATGCAACTTACTACCCAAATGAATTTTACCTCCTTTTCTTCTCACTAATAGAGCTTTCATTTGGTGGTATTTCATTGCTGCTGACATTTTTATTTTTTTTGTTATTAATCGAAATTTAACAATTTTTTTGCAAAAAAATGACATTTTTCACTTTCAGTTGTAAAATTTTGCAAAAAAAAACGACATCCATATATAAATTTTTCTCTAAATTTATTGTTCTACATGTCTTTGATAAAAAAAAAATGTTTGGGTAAAAAAAAAATGGTTTGGGTAAAAGTTATAGCATTTACACACCATGGTACAAAAATGTGAATTTCCGCTTTTTGAAGCAGCTCTGACTTTCTGAGCACCTGTCATGTTTCCTGAGGTTCTACAATGGCCAGACAGTACAAACACCCCACAAATGACCCCATTTCGGAAAGTAGACACCCTAAGGTATTCGCTGATGGGCATAGTGAGTTCATATAACTTTTTATTTTTTGTCACAAGTTCGCCGAAAATGATGATTTTTTTTTTTTCTTACAAAGTCTCATATTCCACTAACTTGTGACAAAAAATAAAAACTTCCATGAACTCACTATGCCCATTACGAAATACCTTGGGGTGTCTTCTTTCCAAAATGGGGTCACTTGTGGGGTAGTTATACTGCCCTGGCATTTTAGGGGCCCAAATGCGTGCGAAGTAGTTTGAAATCAAAATCTGTAAAAAATGGCCGGTGAAATCCGAAAGGTGCTCTTTGGAATGTGGGCCCCTTTGCCCACCTATGCTGCAAAAAAGTGTCACACATGTGGTATTGCCGTACTCAGGAGAAGTTGGGCAATGTGTTTTGGGGTGTCATTTTACATATACCCATGCTGGGTGAGAGAAATATCTCGGCAAAAGACAACTTTTCCCATTTTTTTATACAAAGTTGGCATTTGACCAAGATACACTTTTTTGCAGCCTAGGTGGGCAAAGGGGCCCACATTCCAAAGAGCACCTTTAGGATTTGACCGGCCATTTTTTACAGATTCTGATTTCAAACTACTTACCACACATTAGGGCCCCTAGAATGCCAGGGCAGTATAACTACCCCACAAGTGACCCCATTTTGGAAAG
This sequence comes from Bufo bufo, assembly GCF_905171765.1. Lineage (NCBI taxonomy): Eukaryota > Metazoa > Chordata > Amphibia > Anura > Bufonidae > Bufo > Bufo bufo. The sequence continues at coordinate 248,761,805 of NC_053392.1, forward strand.
AAGACACCCCAAGGTATTCCGTGAGGGGCATGGCGAGTTCCTAGAATTTTTTATTTTTTGTCACAAGTTAGCGGAAAATGATGATTATTTTTATTTTTATTTTTTCTTACAAAGTCTCATAATCCACTAACTTGTGACAAAAAATAAAAACTTCCATGAACTCACTATGCCCATCACGAAATACCTGGGGGTGTCTTCTTTCCAAAATGGGGTCACTTGTGGGGTAGTTATGCTGCCCTGGCATTTTAGGGGCCCGAATGCGTGAGAAGTAGTTTGAAATCAGAATCTGTAAAAAATGGCCGGTGAAATCCGAAAAGGTGCTCTTTGGAATGTGGGCCCCTTTGCCCACCTAGGCTGCAAAAAAAGTGTCACACATCTGGTATTGCCGTACTCAGGAGAAGTTGGGCAATGTGTTTTGGGGTGTCATTTTACATATACCCATGCTGGGTGAGATAAATATCTCGGTCAAATGCCAACTTTGTATAAAAAAATGGGAAAAGTTGTCTTTTGCCAAGATATTTCTCTCACCCAGCATGGGTATATGTAAAAAGACACCCCAAAACACATTGCCCAACTTCTCCTGAGTACGGTGATACCAGATGTGTGACACTTTTTTGCAGCCTAGGTGGGCAAAGGGGCCCACATTCCAAAGAGCACCTTTCGGATTTCACCGGCCATTTTTTACAGATTTTGATTTCAAACCACTTCTCACGCATTCGGGCCCCTAAAATGCCAGGGCAGTATAACTACACCACAAGTGACCCCATTTTGGAAAGAAGACACCCCAAGGTATTTCGTGATGGGCATAGTGAGTTCATGGAAGTTTTTATTTTTTGTCACAAATTAGTGGAATATGAGACTTTGTAAGAAAAACAAAACAAAAAAAAACAACCTTATTTTCCGCTAACTTGTGACAAAAAATAAAAAATTCTAGGAACTCGCCATACCCCTCACGGAATACCTTAGGGAGTCTTCTTTCCAAAATGGGGTCACTTGTGGGGTAGTTATACTGCCCTGGCATTCTAGGGGCCCTAATGTGTGGTAAGTAGGTAAATGACCTGTGAAATCCTAAAGGTGCTCTTTGGAATGTGGGCCCCTTTGCCCACCTAGGCTGCAAAAAAGTGTCACACATGTGGTATCGCCGTATTCAGGAGAAGTTGGGCAATGTGTTTTGGGGTGTCTTTTTACATATACTCATGCTGGATGAGAAAAATATCTCGGCAAAAGACAACTTTTCCCATTTTTTTTACAAAGTTGGCATTTGACCAAGATATTTATCTCACCCAGCATGGGTATATGTAAAATGACACCCCAAAACACATTGCCCAACTTCTCCTGAGTATGGCGATACCACATGTGTGACACTTTTTTGCAGTCTAGATGCGCAAAGGGGCCCACATTCCTTTTATGAGGGCATTTTTAGACATTTGGATCCCAGACTTCTTCTCACGCTTTAGGGCCCCTAAAATGCCAGGGCAGTATAAATACCCCACATGTGACCCCATTTTGGAAAGAAGACACCCCAAGGTATTCAATGAGGGGCATGGCGAGTTCATAGAAATTTTTTTTTTTTTTGGCACAAGTTAGCGGAAATTGATATATATTTTTTTTTCTCACAAAGTCTCCCTTTTCCGCTAACTTGGGACAAAAATTTCAATCTTTCATGGACTCAATATGCCCCTCACGGAATACCTTGGGGTGTCTTCTTTCCGAAATGGGGTCACATGTGGGGTATTTATACTGCCCTGGCATTCTAGGGGCCCTAAAGCGTGAGAAGAAGTCTGGAATATAAATGTCTAAAAAATTTTACGCATTTGGATTCCGTGAGGGGTATGGTGAGTTCATGTGAGATTTTATTTTTTGACACAAGTTAGTGGAATATGAGACTTTGTAAGAAAAAAATATATAATTTCCGCTAACTTGGGCCAAAAAAATGTGTGAATGGAGCCTTACAGGGGGGTGATCAATGACAGGGGGGTGATCAATGACATGGGGGTGATCAGGGAGTCTATATGGGGTGATCACCCCCCTGTCATTCATCACCCCCCTATAAGGCTCCATTCAGATGTCCGTATGTGTTTTGCGGATCCGATCCATGTATCCGTGGATCCGTAAAAAACATACGGACATCTGAATGCAGCCTTACAGGGGGGTGATCAATGACAGGGGGGTGATCAATGACAGGGGGGTGATCAGGGAGTCTATATGGGGTGATCACCCCCCTGTCATTGATCACCCCCCTGTCATTCATCACCCCCCTATAAGGCTCCATTCAGATGTCCGTATGTGTTTTGCGGATCCGATCCATGTATCCGTGGATCCGTAAAAAACATACGGACATCTGAATGCAGCCTTACAGGGGGGTGATCAATGACAGGGGGGTGATCAATGACAGGGGGGTGATCAGGGAGTCTATATGGGGTGATCACCCCCCTGTCATTGATCACCCCCCTATAAGGCTCCATTCAGATGTCCGTATGTGTTTTGCGGATCCGATCCATGTATCCGTGGATCCGTAAAAAACATACGGACATCTGAATGCAGCCTTACAGGGGGGTGATCAATGACAGGGGGGTGATCAGGGAGTCTATATGGGGTGATCACCCCCCTGTCATTGATCACCCCCCTATAAGGCTCCATTCAGATGTCCGTATGTGTTTTGCGGATCCGATCCATGTATCCGTGGATCCGTAAAAAACATACGGACATCTGAATGCAGCCTTACAGGGGGGTGATCAATGACAGGGGGGTGATCAATGACAGGGGGGTGATCAGGGAGTCTATATGGGGTGATCACCCCCCTGTAAGGCTCCATTCAGACGTCTGTATGTGTTTTGCGGATCCGATCCATGTATCCGTGGATCCGTAAAAAACATATGCACATCTGAATGCAGCCTTACAGGGGAGTGATCAATGACAGGGGGGTGATCAATGACAGGGGGGTGATCAGGGAGTCTATATGGGGTGATCAGCGGTTAATAAGGGGTTAATAAGTGACAGGGGGGGGTGTAGTGTAGTGGTGTTTGGTGCTACATATTACTGAGCTACCTGTGTCCTCTGGTGGTCGATCCAAACAAAAGGGACCACCAGAGGACCAGGTAGCAGGTATATTAGACGCTGTTATCAAAACAGCGTCTAATATACCTGTTAGGGGTTAAAAAAATCGCATCTCCAGCCTGCCAGCGAACGATCGCCGCTGGCAGGTTGGAGATCCACTCGCTTACCTTCCGATCCTGTGAACGCGCGCGCCTGTGTGCGCGCGTTCACAGGAAATCTCGGCTCACGCGAGAAGATGCCAATCGGCGTTAGTGTGACCTGGGAGCGCCGCAGAGATGACGCCTTTCGGCGTTAGTGTGACGGTAAGTGGTTAATTCTTTGTGTGTTATTAGTTTAAGCAGACTGTGATTGTCTATTGTTGTGACTTAAATGAAGATCAGATCACATTTTATCACCAATTTGTGCAGAAATCCATATCATTCCAAAGGGTTCGCATACTTTTTCTTGCAGCTGTATTTCCTCATTTCCCTGGTTCAAGGATGGAGGACCCGGCGGAGGCGGAGCCGGAGCCGCCACACATGAGGGTCTTCAACCCGTACACCGAGTTCAAGGAGTTCAGCAGAAAGCAGATCAAGGACATGGAGGGGATGTTCAGGCGGTGAGTGCCCGGAGTGCTGGGGCAGTGACCCCGGTGCCCTTCACCAGTCTCTAATGCGCCGGTCACACGCAGATGGAGCTGAACTTGTGTCTGCAGGGGAGAACTAATCTCCAGTAAGCGCTTGGTGTACGTGCAGTCCTATGCAAAACTACAGGGAGAGCGCGAGGAGTGCTCAGTGACACAGGATCTTCCCCCTACCTGCAATGCTCTGCAGAACTCTTTCAGCTCCTGTGCCCAGCATTTGTCTCCTCACTGCCTGCAGCAACAAAGTAAACACTTCAGCAGTGAGTCTGTGCAGCTGAAGGGGGTTAAGAATCCTGGGAGAGAGCAATAAGCAGCAGCCGGCAGTGCAGGGGGGCGTGGCCAGCACAGTGACGTCTCGTGTACAGATCTCTCAGGCTTGTGCACGAACATTATCAGAGCAGGGAGATAAGCTGACATCACAGGTCATGTGACCCTCAGTGAAATCTGAGAAACCAGCCACTGGAGATAAAGTGAGTTAATTGGAAAGTGTCTGTGAAGGTTCTCATTTATCCAGGTCATGGTATATCTGTAAAGAATATATCAAGGCAACTGGACTTACTGTAGATTTCTTGAAAACGTTTTGCTCGTTCTTCCAACGAGCTTTCTCAATTCTGAGTGACTGTACAAGAATTCTCTGGGAATAAATATGTAACTGAATCAACATCTGGTAATTATACTCAGCATGGGGTCAGAGGTCATTATACCCAGCATGGGGTCGAAGGTGTTGATTCCATTATCCATCAACACCTTTGACCCCATGCTGGGTATAATGACCTTTGACCCCATGCTGGGTATAATTACCAGATGTTAATTCAGTTACATATTTATTCCCAGAGAATTCTTGTATAGTCACTCAGAATTGAGAAAGCTCGTTGGAAGAACGAGCGAAACATTTTCAAGTAATCTACAGTAAGTCCAGTTGCCTTGATTTATTCTTTACAGATATAGTTCATTGGAAAGCTGTTACATTTGCCTAGTTAGAAGCATAGAATAAAAAAATAACTCGGACAACCCCTTTAAATTTAGGAGGTACGAAAGCAGCGTAGCTGTCTTTGCTATGTTGTTTAGGTATCTCCCATTCAATGCATGGGAGTTACGGAAACAGAGCTGTGCCGGCCCACTCGGCAGTTTCTGTAAGCCAGCCACCTGGGGTCGGCACTTTGTCCCATTTTGCCATCTAAACAGCGTGATGAGACAACCCCTTTAACACTAATGAGCCTGAAAGAGAATCTGTCATTATGATCCACCTTATTAAACTAGGCATACTTCTGCATGTGCCACTGCAATGAAGATCTCATGCGGTTGTCCCAGCTCATGGCCAGGCATCCTCACTGTCTCAATAAGGCCTCTTTCACACTGACGTGTGTGATCCGTGGCCGTATTGCAGCCCGCAATACACGGCCACAGTTCCGTGTGCATTCCGCATCACGGATGCAGACCCATTCGCTTCAATGGGTCCGCAAATCCGGAATCGCGGAATGGCCGCACGGGACGGGACCCCTCGGAAGCACTACGGAGTGCTTCCGTGGGGTTACGTCCCGTACTTCCGTTCCGCAAAAAGATAGAACATGTCCTATCTTTTAGCGGAACGGGCGGATCGCGAACCCATTAAAGTGAATGGGTCCGCGATCCGATGCGGCTGACCTACGGCCGGCGATTGTGCATTGTGGCCCGCTATTTGCGGGCCGCAGCACAGGCACGAGTCACACACGTCAGTGTGAAAGAGGCCTAACTGTCAATCTCACTGGAAGAGGAAGTGGCAGCAGAGAGGGGAAGAGGTGAAGATGTGCTCCGAGGGGCTAGGCCAGCCCCTCTATGCTTCGAGATCCTCATTTACATATAACTAGAAAATATAAATTTTTATGCAATAGTATTACTGATTACAGAGAAAAAGAGCTTGTTTTAGTCACCATGATCAACCCTACCAGGCAGTATGTCTGGTTTAATAGAGTTGATTATGGTGACTTATGCTCTTTAAAATAAACGTCCATCTTTTAACACCATGTTAGCTGCTTAGTTTCTTACTGTATCTTTATAGTAATCTGAATTCCGTTTTTTGTTGCTACAGAGATCCATATGTCCTACACAGATATAATGTTAAGTGATAAAGTTCTCTTGAGGCATGGAAGCTTACTTTATACTGTTTTCTTACTGAGTTAAATGTTATTGATTTTCAGGAAATTGTTTTCAGTGTCTAACCAACGTATCACAAGCAAAATGAAAGTAAAAAATATGTTTTTACTTACCATTCCAGCAGGCATGACCAGGAAAGACAGCAGAGAGAAAGGGTTAAAAAGGGGGATATAGTAAAGAGAAAAATGTCAGACAGAAGAGGTAACAAGACTGTTAAACAAAACATGCAATGCAACAGCTCACTTCAAACCAAATAAAGTACAAAATTGCATCATAATTGCAAATGCTATACTAATAAGTTAGAGATGCTTGGCAAATCGTTTTGTACAAAATTATTTGAGCCCGTCTGCCGCACGTCAAGGAGATCTCTAGTTAGACGGGTTCCTAACACTAAATTTTACCTGTTATGTGCCATGACGGCTATCATATAATTCAGAAAGTGCAGGTTCCACATGCATGCTGGATCCGCCTGAATGGTGCCAGGGGTGGTGTGGAGTGGGCCCGGCATGCATGCTGGTAACTGCTTTCCGTGGATATAATGGAGGCCATTTTGGCACCAAAAATGACAGAAATTCAGGCGGATCCAGCATGCATGTGGAACCTGCACTTTCTGAATTATATTGTCATGGTCTTACCTTCTTGCTGTTCTCCTTCGTTTGACATGTGCTGGCGGCCATCTTGGTTTCTGGGTTTCTTGTAGCCTCCGACCCTGCGGCTCCTCCTTCCCACTGGGAGGAGCTGGATGCCTAGCTTATATATATAGGAGGTCTGGGCTTCAGTTCCTTGCTTGGTCCTCCTGTGTTCACATGCTTCTAGACTGCTGCTGCTTCTGGTTCCTGATCCTGGTTTCGTCCGACTACCCTGCTGGTTCCTGATCCTGGTTTCGTCCGACTACCCTGCTGGTTCCTGATCCTGGTTTCGTCCGACTACCCTGCTGGTTCCTGATCCTGGCTTCGTCTGACTACCCTGCTGGTTCCTGATCCTGGCTTCGTCTGACTACCCTTCTGGTTCCTGACCTCTGGCTTCGCAAAGACTCTGCTTCGGTTTCGCCATCCGTTTGGACTTTTGCTTTACAGCTTTATTTTCAATAAAGCCTTCTTATTTTCACTTATCTCTGTTGTACGTCTGGTTCATGGTTCCGTGACATTAGGACCAAGCCATGAATTCTGACGGTACAGGGCCATCCTCGCTAACCACGCTGGTTGCCAGACTTGATCAGCAGGATCACCTGTTGGGTCGGTTCGCTGTGGCGTTGCAAACCCTGCTTGAACGCACGGCTCATTTCGCTCCCGTTGCCGATGGGTCGGTTGTCGCTCCTGGGCCCGCTCCTACTGCCGCTCCGGTTGTTGCGCCAGAGTCTACCCCGACACCTGTTGTTGCACCTGCGGTGTTTCGGGGTATGACCGGTTCTGCCCCTCTTCCACAGCGCTTTGGGGGAGAGCCAACTCAGTGCCGAGGTTTCCTTAACCAGGTGGGCATTTATTTCGAGTTGCTGCCACATGCCTTTCCTACTGAGAGATCAAAGGTGGGCTTCTTGATCTCGCTGCTCTCGGACAAGGCCTTGGCCTGGGCCAGCCCTTTATGGGAGAACAACAATCCGGTGGTTGCCGAGTTTTCCGGTTTTGTTGCTTCTCTTCGGAAGGTATTCGATGTGCCGGCTCGTGCTGCCTCTGCTGCGAAGCTCCTTATGTCCATCAGACAGGGTTCACGATCCGTAGCTGAATACGCCATTGAGTTTCGTACCCTGGCAGCAGAGGTGGGCTGGAATAATGAGGCTCTGGTCGCTGCTTTCTCTCATGGTCTCTCGGATGCCTTGAAGGATGAGGTTGCAGCTAAGGACCTACCAGTGGAGCTCGAGTCTCTTATTTCTTTCCTGATTTTGATTGACACCAGACTCAGGGAGAGACCTTCCTTTAAGGAGAGCCTGCGGAAGTTTTCTAACAGATTGGCGCCTACGTTTGCTGTCCCACCCGTGCCTCCCTCTCCTCCCACGCCTCCTGGGGATGACTTGTCTGGGGGTGAACCCATGCAGCTGGGGTTTGCTCGCCTGTCCGAGGGGGAGAGGGTACTCCGGAGACGCGAGGGCCGATGCATGTACTGTGGTCTCGGTGGGCATTTTCGGTTGGCATGTCCGAACCGTCCGGGAAACGCTCGCACCTGAGATCCTGTCGGGGGCAGATCTTGGGTGGAGTCTCCTCATCCCCGGTTTCCCGTGTTGACAAACCACTGATCACTGTTGTCCTCTCCTGGGTCGGGGGCTCGGTGACGACCCAGGCGTTGGTGGACTCTGGTGCTGGTGGTTTGTTCATTGATAATGTGTTCGCTGCCGCCAATTCCATTCCTCTGCAGGCTCGAGGTTCCCCACTGGCTCTTGAGGCGATAGACGGCAGACCCCTTCTGCCGCCACACGTGACTCATGAGACCCTTCCAGTGGGGATAGCCATTGGTGCCGTTCACAGAGAGTCGGTCTGCCTCCAGGTTATTTCGTCTCCACACTACTCGGTGGTCTTGGGGTACCCCTGGCTCCGGAAGCATAATCCGACTTTCGATTGGAGATCGGCCGAGATCCTCTCGTGGTCACCGCAGTGTGGGGCTAGTTGCATCCATGGGTCTGTCAAGTTGCTGTGTACTTCCTCGGACTCTCTGTTGCCTCCTGAATACGAGGAGTACCGGGATGTATTCGATAAGGTGCGCGCGGTTGCCCTACCTCCGCACCGCCCATACGATTGTGCCATAGAGTTACAATCTGGTGCCGTTCCTCCTCGTGGCAAAGTCTATCCACTGTCGGTAGCGGAGAATGAGGCCATGGAGGAGTACGTGAGGGAGGCGCTTTCACGCGGACACATTCGCAAATCCTCGTCCCCGGCAGGGGCTGGATTTTTCTTTGTGAAAAAGAAGGGCGGTGAGTTGAGGCCTTGCATCGATTACAGGGGTCTCAATCGCATCACGATCAAGAACGCTTACCCGATACCCTTGATTTCCGAGCTGTTCGATCGCCTTAAAGGGGCCACGGTCTTTACCAAACTCGACCTGAGGGCGGCATATAACCTGGTAAGGATCAAGGCGGGCGATGAGTGGAAGACCGCGTTTAACACCAGGACCGGTCATTATGAATCCTTGGTTATGCCCTTTGGGTTGTGCAATGCGCCCGCAGTCTTTCAGGAATTCATCAACGATGTTTTCCGTGACCTGTTGCAGCAGTGTGTGGTGGTCTATTTGGATGACATCTTGGTATATTCTGAATCCATGGAGGCCCACATTCTGGATGTCAGACGAGTGTTGCAACGGTTACGAGAGAACAAGCTGTTCGGTAAGCTTGAGAAATGCGAATTTCACCGATCCCAGGTAACCTTCTTAGGTTACATCATTTCCGCTGAGGGGTTCTCCATGGATCCTGAGAAGGTTTCGGCTGTCTTACAGTGGCCCCAGCCCAGTGGTCTTCGTTCCCTGCAGCGCTTTTTGGGCTTCGCCAATTATTATCGGAAGTTCATCAGGGACTTTTCCATGCTAGCCAAGCCTCTCACGGATCTGACCAGGAAGGGCAGTAATTCCCAGGTCTGGCCGCTCGAGGCCATCCGAGCTTTTGAGGCTCTAAAGTCCGCCTTTGTGTCGGCTCCGATTCTGTCGCATCCCAACCCTGGGTTGCCCTTTGTCCTCGAGGTGGACGCGTCTGAGACGGGAGTAGGCGCCCTTCTGTCTCAGCGTAGAACACCAGAGGGTCCTCTGCTTCCTTGTGGGTTTTACTCCCGGAAACTGTCTTCCGCGGAGTGCAACTATCAGATTGGTGACAGGGAGTTATTGGCCATCGTGCAGGCCCTTAAAGAATGGAGGCACTTGCTCGAGGGTTCGGTGGTTCCGGTCCTCATCCTGACGGACCACAAGAATCTGACCTACCTTTCTGAGGCCAAGAGATTGACACCACGTCAGGCCAGATGGGCTCTGTTCTTGTCACGTTTTAATTACGTGGTCTCCTACCTACCCGGTTCCAAGAACATCAGGGCGGATGCCTTATCACGGCAGTATTCCGAGCTGTCCAGGGAGGAGTCGATTCCGACTTCGGTCATACCTCCGAATCAGATCTTGGCCGCCATTCGCACCAGCCTGACCTCTCCCCTGGGTGAGCAGATTTTGGCGGCTCAATCTGGTGCTCCCTCTGGGAGACCCAACGGCAGATGTTTTGTGCCTGAGGAGTTGCGCACTCGGTTGTTGCGAACCTACCATAACTCCAAGACCGCGGGGCATCCTGGAAAGAATCAGCTGTCCTGGGCTGTTTCACGTCTGTTCTGGTGGCCTTCCCTACGTTCCGACATCGCCGCATATGTAGCGGCATGCTCCGTTTGTGCCCAGAGTAAGTCCCCTCGGCACCTTCCGTTGGGCCTTCTGCAACCCATAGCCACCGGGGAGCGCCCATGGTCACACCTGGGGATGGATTTCATTGTGGACCTCCCTGCATCCCGAGGCCATACGGTCATTCTCATGATTGTGGATCGGTTTTCCAAGATGTGCCACTGTGTTCCTCTCAAGAAGTTACCCTCTGCACAAGAGTTGGCCACGATTTTTGCCAGGGAGGTCTTCCGGTTGCACGGTTTGCCCAAGGAGATTGTGTCGGATCGGGGGAGTCAGTTTGTGTCCAGGTTCTGGCGCGCCTTTTGCTCCCAGTTGGGGATTCATCTCTCCTTCTCCTCGGCCTACCACCCTCAGTCCAATGGGGCCGCAGAACGATCCAATCAGGCCTTGGAGCAATTCCTTCGTTGCTATGTCTCCGATCACCAAGACAATTGGGTTGACCTCCTGCCTTGGGCTGAGTTTGCCAGGAACACGGCGGTGAACTCTTCCTCTGGGACGTCTCCCTTCATGGCCAATTATGGGTTCCAACCTGCCGTGTTACCGGAGGTATTCTCTCCCCAGGATATTCCGGCTGTGGAGGATCACCTTTCCGTCCTACGTGCTTCTTGGGTACTCATCCAGAAGTCCCTTGAGGTCTCTGCGCAGCGCCAGAGACTCCAGGCTGATCGCAGACGAGCGCCTGCTCCTTCCTACCAAGTCGGAGACAGTGTATGGTTGTCCACCCGCAACCTCAACCTTCGAGTGCCCACTCCCAAGCTGGCGCCTCGCTTTGTTGGTCCCTTCCGAGTGCTTCGCAGGGTAAACCCGGTAGCCTATGCCCTTGCGCTTCCTCCTGGCATGCGGATCTCCAACGTGTTTCATGTCTCCCTGTTGAAGCCACTGGTGTGTAATCGTTTCACTTCCTCGGTTCCTCGGCCTCGTCCGGTCCAAGTGGGTAATCGTGAGGAGTATGAGGTGAGCAATATCCTGGACTCACGCCTGGTCCGCGGTCGGGTGCAGTTTTTGGTCCATTGGTGTGGTTATGGTCCAGAGGAGCGTTCCTGGGTTCCCTCCGCAGATGTCCATGCTCCTGCCTTGCTCCGAGCCTTCCACGCACGCTTCCCTCAGAAACCGTTCTTTACTCCGCGGAGGAGGGGCCCTTGAGGGGGAGGTACTGTCATGGTCTTACCTTCTTGCTGTTCTCCTTCGTTTGACATGTGCTGGCGGCCATCTTGGTTTCTGGGTTTCTTGTAGCCTCCCACCCTGCGGCTCCTCCTTCCCACTGGGAGGAGCTGGATGCCTAGCTCATATATATAGGAGGTCTGGGCTTCAGTTCCTTGCTTGGTCCTCCTGTGTTCACATGCTTCTAGACTGCTGCTGCTTCTGGTTCCTGATCCTGGTTTCGTCCGACTACCCTGCTGGTTCCTGATCCTGGTTTCGTCCGACTACCCTGCTGGTTCCTGATCCTGGTTTCGTCCGACTACCCTGCTGGTTCCTGATCCTGGCTTCGTCTGACTACCCTGCTGGTTCCTGATCCTGGCTTCGTCTGACTACCCTTCTGGTTCCTGACCTCTGGCATGCAAAGACTCTGCTTCGGTTTCGCCATCCGTTTGGACTTTTGCTTTACAGCTTTATTTTCAATAAAGCCTTCTTATTTTCACTTATCTCTGTTGTACGTCTGGTTCATGGTTCCGTGACATATATGATGGCCGTCATGGCACATAACAGGTAAAATTTTGTGTTAGGAACCCGTCTAACTAGAGATCGCCTTGACGTGCGGCAGACGGGCTCAAATAATTTTGTACAAAACGACTTGCCAAGCATCTCTAACTTATTAGTATAGCATTTGCAATTATGATGCAATTTTGTACTTTATTTGGTTTGCAGTGAGCTGTTGCATTGCATGTTTTGTTTAACAGTCTTGTTCTCAGCCATAGCAACGTGCCCTTGCGCTTTGGGATGTGCTGACTGACCCCCTTTTTCTTTGCAGCTTGTGCTGGAGGTGTGGCCGCCTCCTTAGTCGTGCACTCCTGACCAGCTCGTCTGCCCCATTGGTTGATTTTAATTAGTGTTAGTATATAGCTTGGCCTGCTCCCCCTCACTCACTGAAGCCATTCGGCACCAGGAGAGAGATAGTGTGTGGACTCTCATTGCAGTCCTTGGTGACCTTTTGGCGCCAGGGGTGGTGTGGAGTGGGCCCGGCATGCATGCTGGTAACTGCTTTCCGTGGATATAATGGAGGCCATTTTGGCACCAAAAATGACAGAAATTCAGGCGGATCCAGCATGCATGTGGAACCTGCACTTTCTGAATTATATGATAGCCGTCATGGCACATAACAGGTAAAATTTAGTGTTAGGAACCCGTCTAACTAGAGATCGCCTTGACGTGCGGCAGACGGGCTCAAATAATTTTGTACAAAATGATTTGCAAAGCATCTCTAACTTATTAGTTCAGCATTTGCAATTATGATGCAATTTTGTACTTTATTTGGTTTGCAGTGAGCTGTTGCATTGCATGTTTTGTTTAACAGTCTTGTTCTCAGCCATAGCAACGTGCCCCTGCGCTTTGGGATGTGCTGACTGACCCCCTTTTTCTTTGCAGAAGAGGTAACAAGTATGATACGCTGGCAGTCAGTGCCCGCCGTTGTCTCACTGTTCTGGGCAGGCATGGGCATCGCTCTGCTCTCCCTGTGTGTATTGGGACTAGTGCTCAGTGAAATTTCCTTCAATACTGCAACAGTTAGTGCTTTCCTCCTATCCCTGTCCAGGTGCTGGTTAAGTTGCTGATCAGTCTCCCTATTTAGCTGGGCTGTGGTTCCACCTCCTTGCCAGAGCTTTGAGGTTGCCTAGTCTCTAGTAACCAGCAAAGGTGATCGCTTGTCTGAATACCCGTGTACCGTACCTTGACAATCAACTGATTCTCCTCCTTACCACCTGCCTTGACCTTGGAAATGTGACCTGGACTACACATGTACTCTGCCTGCCCCACCCTTGGAATTGCTTTTTGGAATACACAAGTACTCAGCCTGCCCTGACTTTGTTCAATCTACACTTCTTGCCTTGGTGCTTCGCTCCTTTGTCTCTGACCCCTTATGTTTCAGCGGTCAACTACACCAGGACTACTCCAGGAGGTAGTGGCCTGGTTGGTTCACTGAGGCGAAGTCCACATCCCTGTATAAGGGTTAAAGAGTGAATACCAGGGAACCGCCAGGACAATGCCCTTAGGTTTAGCCCAAAGTCAAACTGGTTCTTTGGCACAGTGGGTCCACACCCACTGCCTGTTACAAGGTATAATGGACAAATACGGCATCTTAAATCTTGTTAAGGAACCTGAGCCATATCACTTAAACCATGGAAGAAAGTAACACTGTCATGGGTGGGGGTTTAAGCCATGACCCCATATGTATGTGTGGCACAGGTAAGTTATAGTTAGAAATGGAACAGAAACAGTAATATTAAGGATACTGTCACACTGGCGTTTTGGTTTCCGTTTGTGAGATCCGTTCAGGGCTCTCAAAAGTGGTCCAAAACTGATCAGTTTTGCCCTTAATGCATTCTGAATGGATAAGGATCTGCTCAGAATGCATCAGTTTGGCTCCGTTCTGCCTCCATTCCTCTTTGGAGGCGGACACCAAAACACTGCCTGCAGCGTTTTGGTGTCCATCTGACGAAACTGAGCCAAATGGATCCGTCCTGACACACAATGTAAGTCAATGGGGACGGATCTGTTTTCACTGACACAATATGGCACAATAGAAAACGGATCCGTCCCCCATTGACTTTCAATGGTGTTCAAGACGGATCCGTCTTGGCTATGCTAAAGATAATACAAACGGATCCGTTCTGAACAAATGCATGCGGTTGTATTATCTGAACGGATGCGTTTGTGCAGATCCATGACGGATCCGCACCAAACACGAGTGTGAAAGTAGCCTTACATAGAAGTCTCACACAGGAGGATGAGAGGAGAAGATTGCGGCACACAGGTTCTTCTTTTGCAATTTATACCATTTATTAGTTTGACATCATCATATATGAATCATGATTCAGTTATATCATGCAATATCGTAGCAACTTTTGATAATCGCACTGATCGGACATTTCGGTCCTAAAAGGACCTTCTTCAGCGGTCCAGTTATCTATGGTGTAATTATAATATAGACCCCATTAGTAACCAGGTATACACGATTAAAATATGGTATAAGACAACATAGAAATAAACACTTAAAGGCATTTTCATCTAGAAATAGAGCATGTTAGTAAGGTGGTGGTGAGGAATGCACTGAGTAAAAGAAGTGTAAAGACTCCAACGTTTAGAAATGAGGAATAAACGATGGGAAGATAAATTACTATTAGGAAAAGGATTAGAAAAAAGAGCAAAAGTATTGCAGAAATCAGCAAGCATATATAAAATTGCATCTGGAAATGGTTTGTGTCCTGAGAAATATTATCTGCTTCTTGTGGCTGAGGTGTGTGGCGCGCTGGATCACAGGACACTGACCAGTGAGTGCGGAGGTTTTAAACTGATCGGAACGCCACGGGACGCGGGAGGCACGGACTTGCGTTCCACCGCCTCGTCACATGATCCCGGAAGTCGCAATCTGCGTTTCACAAGGATTACCTCTAAATTGAAGGGTGAAGGAAAGACTGTAGTGGGGATATAATAGTGTGTAGTATATGGTGGAACCGTTCCTTATAGTGGATAGTGGTGTTGGAAGGAAATAAAAACGAGGTCCCATGAGTGGTGCATGCAATATGTACATCCAAATGTCATGAAGGGTTAACAATATTACTCACATATGTGTTAGCACTAATATTAGCATATGTAATATGTGTATAAAATTACAAGCAAACTATATGGTTAGTGCATACCAGGTTGCCACATTATGTATAAAGAGAAGGATGAGTGGAGATGTTAAGAAACCATATGAGGATGGTTGGGGAAGAATGATATGGACATTAGATAACAGTATAGAAGAAAACTTAAAATGAAAGAGAAATTTACACAAGGGTATTACTAGCAACATCATTATTATCATAGGCAAACCATTGTTAGCATTGTAGGCACCTGGTTATAGAGAAGAGAAAAGGGACGGTAAGAGGTAAGTATAGGGGAGGGAGAGAGGGGGAAAATGGGGGGCGGGGGGTTTTCTCGCCCTTACCATATGCGACAGGAAATTCAATGGGTCTGAAAGAGAAATAAAGTTTGTGTTAGAATCCCAGATTCGTGGAAATAACCGTCAATTCATACATTTATAAAAAAGTTGCATTCCTGGTTCAGACCATTAGGCGACAATGTTCCAAGCTTGTAAATCCACTGGGCCTCTCTCTGTTTCAAAAGTAATGTCCGATTACCGCCCCGTCTGGGTGGATCCGTCTGTTCCAGTATTTGAAAGCATAGCTGGGACGCTTTATGTTTCTTCTCTGAAAAATTAGGAATGATTGGCAAAATGTTAACATCTAATGTCATTAACGTCCAATTGGGTATCAAGTCGACTTTTTGTGTTGTAAGTGTCATCACAGGCGAATATGTTACCCATCCACGCACAGGATGACTCTTTCCCATCAAAGGATTCTTCACATGTGATTCAAGTTTCGTAGTGTACCTGTTGAAATGCCCCTGTGGCCTCGCTTATGTCGGAGAGACCACGCAACACATGTGAGTAAACACAAATCAACCATTAGACTAGGACACTAGTGTTGAGCAAGCATGTTCGGCTAGTTCGGCTCAAGCATCACGATGCTCGGCACATCGCGGTGTTCGGCCGAATACCGCACGTGCTCTAGCGCAATGCTCGAGTCTCCTCCCCGCAGCCAATAAACATGCAGGTAAGTACTGCCATTCACTGTAATGCCATAGCCATGTTGGCTGCTGGCATTACAGTGATTGGCTGGCCGTAACGAGTCATTGGGTGCTATATTTTATTTACAATTGGTCACTAGGGCCATAGATGTCCCCTAGACTTAACAGCCATAAATGACAAGCGCCCTCTAGAGGATTCACTTAGCAATCAGACTCACTGGTACAATTGATACATATTAAGCAGGCATAACTGATTATTTTAATAGTAGAGTTCTAAACATTTTTAAAGATTAATAATAAATGTTAAATTTTAGATTTAGTAACACGTGTTAATCAGGGACATCTATGGTCCTAGTGACCAATTGTAAATAAAATGTATGCACGGTCCCAACACGTGTTAGGGAGATTTATGTAAAGGAATTGGGTGCTATATAGCACCCAATGACTCGTGTTCGGCTCAGTCTTAGTCAGGGAGAGCTGGAGAGCAGAAGGGAGAAATAGTGTAGGGATTGAAATAGCAATATTTTAGTTTTTATACTTGTTATAGACCCAAAAGTCCTTTTAAGGACTATTGTGTGTGGCAGCAATATATATTTTAGCGCAACCTGCGTTAAATAGCTTGCAATTGTTTGGCTGCTGCAGACAGTGACATTATCTGCGCTACATCTCCAGTATATCGTTAGCGCATCTGAAATATCAGTGACATTCAGTGTACTTTTTTTCGCCGCTGGTGACAGTGACATTATCTGCGCTACATCTCCTGTGTAACGTGTGCGCAGCCTAAAAATATCTGTAACATCCAGTGTACTTTTTCTGTAGACGGTGTCCGCTGCGGATAATTACATTACCTGCGCTACATCTCCTGTATAATGTTTGCGTATCCGAAATATCAGTGACATTCAGTCAAATCTCCTGTATAACATTTGCCCATCCGAAATATCAGTGACATTAATTCAGTGTAATTTTTTATTAGCCGCTGGTGACAGCGACATTACTTGCGCTATACCTCCTGTATATCGTTTGTGCATCCTAAATATCAGTGACATTCACTCAGTTTTTTATTAGCCGGTAGTGTAACGGATCTCCTGGCACCCCGACCGGGTACCTCCGTCGATGGATGCTCCTAGTGCTTCCCGAGGACTCCAAGCACTCAACTTGACACCGTAAGCACTGCAGACCCCACGAACCGTCGAAGCTTGGTTGACGTCTCACCGTCTCCTACCCACCCTGGACCTACAACAAGGCTCCAGGCTCCAGTGGATGAACCTCTCCTAAATCCAGAGAGCAGGAACAGCTCTTACAAGAGCTAGGCGTTATAGCCAGGGGAGAATACAGCGTATAGCAATCCCCATACACATGAGACGAGGCTCTATGTTGAATGTAAAACAGGAACTCTTTATTGAACACACAGCATTGACTTATATACACATTTTCCAACAAGGGTACCACCCCTGTGGACCTGGTTGGGAACTGAGGACTTGACATAGCAGCCAATCCTTTACAGTTTAAACACAAAAACTAACCCTATTCAACAAACACAATGGCATTGTCTGTGACGCAATTAAGAAACACAACATGCAAAAAGACATCTTCACCCCCTCCATAATGAATGAATAGGGACAGTGGAGACACATGTGATGGGATTATCTCCTGAGTGTATCATATGGTGATCGGCTGCTATTATAATCAACTATCTTAATCCCATAACTAACACAATCAGTGGGAGTCTCAGTGCAGAGTTAACCCTTTTTGTGTTGCTGAATCCACACCATGCCTTTTTAATGGGCAATAGGAAATATGTGGCATATAAATTACACACATAAATCAGGGTTCATAGTTCCTTGTAACCCCAAAAGGTCTTAGGGGGTCTCCATAGTTCTCGGTCCATAGTCTGTAGGAAGGAGGCTGGCCCTCAGGCTTCTCCAGCAGCCCCAGTAACGGTTCAGTCCGTCACAGGTGGTGACAGCGACATTACTTGCGCTATACCTCCTGTTTGTTTTTTACTCGTTTTATTGAAAAATAACAAGTAAGGAATGACGCATAATCACGTATCAAGACATGACAATGTACATATAGTCAGTTGCGAAAAGGTTGATAGCTGAGAGATCAACAACTGCACAAAGGTCAAGTCATCATTTAAATGTGATTGTCCCGGCATGATATTAGTTATAATGACAGAGCTTAAGCAATAAACTGAACTATGCTTACAATATAAAGTGATACTTTGTCTTCATCAATATACAGACGGGATCATGTGGTAGTATGCATGTGAGATTACGTCACTGTTAACGGAGATGAACACCATGAACCTCAAATTTTTGAGGGTATTTCCTGTGACTAAACATTATTTTTTCCAAAGGCATGATTTGATTCACCAAGGCTTTCCATTGGCCTAACGTGGGTGGTCTATCCGCCACTCACCTTAGAGCGATTGCTTTCCTGGCTAGGAATAAGGTTTCCTTTAAAAAGGTACATAAGTAACGTGTATGGGTATCATCTTCAACTATACCTAAGAGACAGACCTTGGGGCATAATGACAGGGTATCAGGAATCAGGGTAGACAGAGTATCCACTACTGCCCTCCAGAAGGATTGGATATATCTACAATCCCATATTAGATGCCAAAAATCTGCGTTTAATTGAGCACATCTGTGGCATCTGGTGTGACTAATTCTACCCATTTTATACAATCTGGTTGGGGTCAAGTAACTCCTATGAAGTATAAATAGTTGTATTAGTCTGTCATTAAGAGAAAGGTGAAACACTCACAGGAGCACACAATGCCTCGGTCCACTCTTCAGTAGGAAGATGAGATACACATTCTTTCCATCTATTATCCGCTAGCAGAGGTTTGGAAAGCATTTTAATGTCTAAGAGGTGAGTGTATAAAGTTGAGATCATACCTTTCACACCTTGTGTCTTAAGTATGCCAATCAATGGGTAATTGGAAATGGCGCTTTTATTGTTTTGAAATTGCATGTGAAGAGCATGTGGTAACTGTAAATATCTGAAGAAGTGAGATCGTATGACACCTAACTTTTCTTGTAACTGAGTGAATGAGAATAAGATTCCATTATCATATAGGTAAAGTAAATATACCATATTATATCCAAATACTCTTCCCTTCACATTGTATCAAATGTGGGAACATCGGATTATCCCATAGTGTGATGGCATCAGGTAGGTTGTGATATTGTTGAAGCTTTGCAGCCTTCCAGACCTGATGTGCCAGTCTATGAACTGGTAAGGCTTGCCCTGAAACTAATGGAAAGTTTTCTAAAACAGGCCATAGGGTGGAAAGCCGCAAGTAATGTTGTAAATAATATTCAGAGTTCGAAAGGGTGGAGCTTGAGATCAAGAACCTCAATTGACCTGCCAGGAAATATAGATATAGGTCAGGCAAGGCTACCCCTCCTTTTTGCCAGCTTCACTGCAAAGTAGTCAATGCTAGCTTCCTCCTTTCTTTACCCCACACAAAGGTGGTCATGATAGCATGTAAACGATCAAAAAAACGACGTGATATTGGGGTACAGGCATGTTCTAGTAGGTATAATGCTTTGGGTAATAGGATCATTTTAATCAGGTTTAATCTTCCCATAATGGATAAAGGTAGGGTTCTCCAGGATGTGAATTTGTCCAAGACATATGATTTTATGGGAGCTATATTCAACTTGTAGGATAGAGGAGGATCCTTTGTAATAATGATGCCTAAGTACTTAAATTGATCTACAACCGTTAGATTGTGGTATGTGGAAGGCCAGTCTGGGGACCATAAGGGTATGAGGGCAGACAGTCCAATTGATACGCAGACCCGAATAATAGCCAAATAGATCTAAGAGATCCATCGCTCTCGGCAATTATATCTCTACCTCATCCATATGTAATATTAAGTCATCCACATATAGTCCAAGCCTGTCTTCTCTATTACCCATGGAGATTCCCTTGAATATTGAATCTTGACAGATTCTAATGGCGAGGTGTTCTATAGCCACCGCAAATAAAAGGGGTGATAGAGGGCATCCCTGTCTAGTTCCCTGGTGTAATTGGAAGGTGGGTGACAAGGAGCCATTAATTAGTATGCTAGCCGTAGGTTTTTGGTACAATATTTGGATCCAATTAATAAAAACTGGGCCAAAACCGAAACGTTTTAAAACTTTCAGTAAAAAGGGCCATTCTACGGAATCGAACGAGTTGGCTGTATCTAACGCAGCCAAGGCCCATTGTTTATTTGCTGCACAGCCTAATTGCGAGATGACTTAAGCTCTTCTTATATTACTGGAGGTGGACCTACCCGGAATGAAACCTGTCTGGTCCTCATGTATTATGGAGGTTATTGCTTTACTTAATCTGTTCGCCAATATCTTAGTTAATATTTTGTAGTCTAAGTTTAACAAAGATATTGGCCGATAAGATCCACAATCTAGAAGGTTTTTGTCAGGTTTCAACAGAATTACTATTGAAGCTTCATATAGTAATTCAGGGAGGGATCCCTGTTCTAGGGACGCAGAATACACATTGTGCAATTGCGGTCCCAAAACCTCTAAGTACTTAGCATAAACCTCCAGCGGTATACCATCAGGGCCTGGGGATTTCCCTACATTAAGCACCTTAATTGCGACCATTATCTCTTCAAGTGTGATTTCCTCATCATGAAGCCCCCTGTCTAGGGAAGACAGCTGTGGGTGAGACACTTCATGAAGGTATGCCGCTAGGTCAGATGCAGTATATTGGATCCTGGAGTCATACAAGTCTCGGTAAAACGCTCCGAATCTATCTAATATTCCACTCTGCTCCTCCCCAATAACACCATCTGCATGCTTAATGCGTAATATCGGAGGAGCCATGCTATTCCTGTGCACCACCTGTACTAGTACTTTCCCTGTGCTGTTACCTTGCTTAAATAATTGTTGCTTGAGGAAAAATAATTTACAGTCACTTTTTTCCTTCAGGCATAACATGTATTGTCTACCGTTCATCGTCCAATCTATCCTGTTTTCCTCTGTGGGATCAGAGGTATATTTATTTTCAGCATCTTTACAGTGAATACTTAGCTCCTCCTCTTTGTGATGACTGAGAAGATTTTTTGATATAGGAGATAGAGGATCTCATGCAACCATGCAGAAAGGCTTTTAGGGTGTCCCATAGTAGAAGAGCATTCCCATCATCCCTATTCAAGTCGAGAAAGACTTGAAGTTGGTCAGGAATGCGGTCATTTGTGGTCATTAAAGATAGCCAAAATAGGTGTACGCGCATCTTTTTTTTATTTTTTATTTTTTATTTTATTTAATTTCAACACCTTTATTAATATACAAAACCAATACACAAAGAAACTTCAAGCTTAATATAATTAATACCACTTTACCCTTAACCCCCTTTCCCTACCCACCCATTTAACGGAGAAGTATTATCTATTTCTAAAAGTGATTTATCATTCAAACTAAAAAGTGCCGACCGAAGATGAAAATACCTAAGCCATGAAATATTCACTATATTATGTGATAGTTCCACAAACGACTTAATCTCTCTATTCTTAACAACCTGTGTAATTTAAAGAATCCCATTCTTTTGCCAAAATTGATCCGTTTCTATACCCTCTAGGGTCTGTAAGTGAATATTATGCCAAAGAGGCGTGAATGTAAGTGATCCCTTTACCCCCAACCAAGCTCTAGTGGTAGCCCAGATTTTCAGTAGTGATTTTATAGTCTCTTTATGGTCCTGGTATCTATTAATCAATAACCCGGATTCCAAAAGCGTAAATATGTTATTATGCGAGGAGCTTCTCACTAACCTACTTAAGAAGGTACTATTTTGCCATTCATGGCACGTCCATACTGAGCAGCAATAAAGTAACCTTTGAAGTAGGGGAGATTTAATCCCCCCGGCTCCAAAGGTTTATATAAATATTCCAGTTTGAGGCGCACACGTTTCCTTCCCCAAACTAGGTCATTGATTATTCTTTCCATAAGTTTAAAATATTTATCCTTTATCCAGATAGGTGTATTCCTAAGAACATAGAGGATTTGGGGTAGAATCACCATCTTAATGTCACGGATGGTGTTGCAGAAAGCTGGAACTTATAAATAAACATCCGACTGGCTTGATCCCAAACTAAGGAGCATATGGGTGAGCCCTATAAAACCCCTAGAGCTCTCCCTGACTGCTAAGCCCATGCAAAGATCTTTATGGTAGAGGATTGCATGTCCACGTACCTTATACTATCTAACACCTGAAAACCATATAATAGTGAGGGGACACAACCACCGGCTCCCTGCACTTAATACGGACGGAGTCAGGGTCACCTACAATCAAGCCAGCAAGTAAACACAAATAAAGGAAACAGACTTATCTGAGGAATCAGGAGAAGGAGCATCCACAAGTGAACAACTCATCCAGGAAGAAGTATAAACCGCAAAGTGAGGCAGTATGGGAGGGAATATAAAGGGAGGCAATCAGTGTAAATAGATGACAGCTGGGAGAAGGAAAGGAGATGAGAAAGTGAAACCAATACAAAGAACATCATGCAAGAGGTACAGAAGAACGTCTGTCAGACCTTCTCAGAGAGCTGGCGGTGTCAGTACCCCTCCCTCTACGAGTGGACTCCAGACACTCAGAGCCCACCTTCTCAGGATGGGACCTATGGAAAGCCCTGATGAGACGAGTGACCTTAATGTCCGCCACTGGGACCCACATCCTCTCCTCAGGACGATAACCTTCCCAATGAACGAGGTACTGGAGAGAAACGCGGATAATGCGAGAATCCACAATCCTAGAGACCTGAAATTCAAGATTACCATCAACAACAATCGGAGGAGGAGGCAAAGAGGAGGGAACAGTGGGTTGGACATACGGTTTTAATAGGGACCTGTGAAAAACATTATGGATCTTCCAAGTCTGAGGAAGATCAAGACGGAAGGCAACGGGATTGATGACGGACAAGATCTTGTAAGGCCCAATAAACTTAGGACCCAACTTCCAGGAGGGAACCTTCAGTTTGGTATTCTTTGTAGACAACCACACCAGATCACCCACATTCAGGTCCGGACCAGGCACACGTCTCTTACCCGCCACACGCTTATATCTCTCACTCATCCTCTTCAGATTACCCTGAATCTTTTGCCAAATAAATGACAAAGATGAGGAAAATCTCTCCTCATCAGGTAAACCAGAAGACCCCTCTCTAGAGAATGTCCCAAACTGCGGATGAAACCCATATGCACCAAAAAATGGTGACTTATCAGAGGACTCCTGGCGACGGTTATTTAAAGCAAACTCAGCAAGGGACAAAAAAGAACACCAATCTTCCTGATTCTCTGCAACAAAACAGCGCAGATATGTCTCCAGATTCTGATTGACGCGTTCGGTCTGGCCATTCGACTGCGGGTGAAAAGCAGAAGAGAACGACAACCGAACCACCAAGCGAAAACAGAAGGCCTTCCAGAATCTGGAAACAAATTGCGTGCCCCTATCAGAAACGATGTCTGAAGGAATGCCATGCAATTTGACAATGTGATCAACAAATGCTTGCGCCAGCGTCTTAGCATTGGATAACCCAGGAAAGGGAATGAAATGCGCCATTTTGCTAAAACGGTCCAGTACTACCAGAATCACAGTCTTCCCCGAGGAACGAGGCAGGTCCGTAATGAAGTCCATGGACAGATCCGTCCAAGGACGGGAAGGAATGGTAACTGGAGGAGAGAACCCGATGGCCGTGAATGAGGGACATTGGCACGAGCGCAGGTCTCGCAGGCTGCCACAAAACCCTCAACCGTCTTACGAAGAGCCGGCCACCAGAATCTCCGAGCAATGAGATCCACTGTGGCTCTACTCCCGGGGTGCCCAGCAAGGACAGTATCGTGGTGCTCCTTAAAAACCTTGTGTCGTAAAGCGAGAGGCACAAACAACCTCCCAGGAGGACAAAGATCAGGAGCTTCTGCCTGGGCTGCCTGAACTTCTGCCTCCAAATCAGGATAAAGAGCAGAGACGACCACCCCTTCAGCCAAAATGGGACCCGGGTCTTCAAAGTTCCCCCCTCCCGGAAAACAACGTGACATCAGCCTTCACATTTTTAACCCTAGGGCGGAACGCGACAACAAAATTAAACCTAGAAAAGAATAAAGACCATCTGGCCTGTCTCAGGTTCAGACGCTTGGCTGATTCCAAGTAGGCCAGATTCTTATGGTCGGTAAACACGGTAATAGGGTGTCTGGCTCCCTCTTGCCAATGGCGCCATTCCTCAAAAGCTAATTTGCTGGCCAACAACTCCCTATCTCCCACATCGTAATTTCTCTCTGCGGAGGAGAGTTTCCTTGAGAAAAAGGCACACGGTCGCCATTTG
Organism: Bufo bufo; assembly: GCF_905171765.1. Taxonomy (NCBI): domain Eukaryota; kingdom Metazoa; phylum Chordata; class Amphibia; order Anura; family Bufonidae; genus Bufo; species Bufo bufo. The sequence goes on from NC_053392.1 coordinate 248,786,083, forward strand.
GCAGGAGAGGGACCCTGAGATAAGACCGCACCCACACCCACCTCAGAAGCGTCCACCTCAACAATGAAAGATAGAGAGACATCAGGTTGTACCAAGATGGGAGCGGAAGCAAAACTCTTTGATGCTAGAAAAGGCCTTAAGCGCATCTACCGACCAGGAGGAAAAATCTACCCCCTTTTTAGTCATATCAGTGAGTGGCTTAACAACAGAGGAATAATTCAAAATGAACTTTCTGTAATAATTGGCAAAACCCAAAAACCGCATCAGCGCCTTCTGATTCTCAGGAAGTGTAGTGTCCCACTAGGTAGGCGTGGGCACTACACAAGGGTCAATTGTTTAGCGTGTTACTTCTACTCACAAGGGACAGTGATCTTATATTTAACTATGCATTTAATGTACTTTCTATGTGTTTTTATATGCAATGTTCCCCTGTGTTAATGCTTAGCAGGCCTAGTTGGGTGTAGTTAGACATCCCAGACACTAGAGGGAGATAGGGAGCCCCTAGTATAAATGTCCAGGCCCAGACAGGGAGGAGGGAGTTCATAGTCAGGAGTCTGTGGAGACAGAAGTAAGAAGGCACCAGCCAGTGATATGCTGAGGGCCTCCTCCTGACATGCAGCTTGATATCCGTCTTCAAAATGCGTTCAGTGTTACTATGGCACCCAGGACGCTATTAAAGTCCTGGCTGCCATAGTAGTAGTGGGGAGCGGGGGAGCAGTATACTTACCATCCGTGCGGCTCCCGGAGTGCTCCAGAATGACGTCAGAGCGCCCCATGCGCATGGATGACGTGATCCATGTGATCACGTCATCCATGCGCGTGGGGCGCCCTGACGTCACTCTGAAGCGCCCCGGGAGCCGCACGGATGGTAAGTATACTGCTCCCCTGCTCCCCACTACACTCTACCATGGCAAACAGGACTTTAGCGTCCTGGCAGCCATGGTAACCACTCAGAAAAAGCTAAACGTCGGCTCCTGTAATGCGACGAAACAACGTTTAGCTTAAGGCCGGATCCTGATTAATGCCTTCCAATGGGCATTAATTCCGGATCCGGCCTTGCGGCAAGTGTTCAGGATTTTTGACCGGAGCAAAAAGCGCAGCATGCTGCGGTATTTTCTCCAGCCAAAAAACTTTCCGGTCCTGAACTGAAGACATCCTGATGCATCCTGAACGGATTTCTCTCCATTCAGAATGCATTGGGATAATCCTGATCAGGATTCTTCCGGCATAGAGCCCCGACGACGGAACTCTATGCCGGAACAGAACAACGCAAGTGTGAAAAAGCCCTAAGACTCAACTTGGCCGTGGGGGATCTATACATTAATTTAATCATATTTATGAATCTCTCCCCGAAACCCATCCTGGCCAGGAACCTCCACAGGAATCGCCACTCCACCCTGTCAAAGGCCTTAGAGGCATCCAATGACAGGATGGAGCGAGCAGACCCCCAGGTGCCTGTATATTAGCAAAAAGCCGGTGAAGATTATAGTGAGTATCCTTATTTGGGATGAAACCATTCTGGTCCGGATGAACAATGGAAGAGATAACCCCAGCGAGTCTTGTGGCCAGAATCCTTGCCAGGAGCTTTACATCTGCGTTCAACAATGAAATCGGTCTGTAGGATCCCAAATCTATGGGGTCCTTACCTTTTTTTGGAATTAATATTATCACGGCTTCCGACATTGAACTCGGTAGGGTCCGCTCCTCCACCGATTCAACAAAGACCCCCAACAGTTTGGGAAGAATAACCTCCCTATATTTACTATAGAATTCATATGGGAGTCCGTCTGAACCGGGGGTGGAATTACCCGAACAGAGTTTGATTGCCCCTTCAAGCACCTGGATTGAGAGATCGGCCTCAAGTACCCTCCTTTGGGCCGAAGTAATAGTAGGAAAAATAATACCATCAAGGTAGACATCCATCATTTCATCCGTTAGCCTACAATCGGCTCTATAAAGATCTGAGAAATAGTCCAAGAAAACTTTCTCTATAGGGTTTTGTCCAGTAACTATCCGCCCATTAGCCAGTCGGATATTATCTATATTTTTCTTGGGTTCCTGATTCGAGATAACTCTGGATGGAAGTTTCCCCGGTCGCCCCGATTCGGTGAAATATTTTTGACCCTTAAAGAATAAACTCTTGGGCCTTCTCCAGCAAAAAGTTAGAGTATGATTGTGTGGTCTTCTGCATAGTTTCCCTGTTTTCCTCTGTCCTACAGTATTTATATAAAAGGATTGTGTAGCTGAGGAAGCTTGTTCTTTTAAATTTTCCTCCTTTTCCCCATACTCCTTTCTCAGGTTGGCAATATTACTAACCATTATTCCCCTCATATAAGCCTTGAAGGTGTCCCATACTACTTGTGTTTTTGCTGAAGTATAATTAGCCTTCCAGAATTGGTTAGTTTCCTTTTGTATTGTTTCATGATTCTTTATTACTGATAACCAATAGGGGTTAAGTCTAAATGGAGACCTCCACGTTTGTTTATCATGGGTCAGGCAAAGTTCGAGGAGTAGGGGTAGATGGTCCGAGAGTGACCTAGTCTCATACTTCATTCGTTTAACATATCGCACATATTTTTTATTAATCAGAGCATGATCTATTCTGGACATAGATCTTCCTAATTTACTGATGCATGAAAAAACCCTTCTCCCCTGTCCCAAACTTCCCCAAACATCCTCGAACCCGGCCTCCAAGCAAAAGCATGCCAAGGGGGACCCCTGAACAGAGGCGTCTCCCTTGACACCCATAGAGACCCTGTCAACCGCTGGATTGATAACACAGTTAAAGTCTCCCATGATCAATGTAAGACATTCTGGCCATTTATCCATAAATTTTAGCAGAGAATTAAGTACTGAAAAAGCAAATGGAGGTGGAATATAGACAAAGGCCAGAATACACATCTTCCCCGCCAGCTTACAATATAGGAAGACAAATCTCCCCTGGTGGTCAACAGAGGATGCCTCGCACATAAAATCAATCGTTTTATGAATAAAGACAGTCACTCCCCTAGAATGACTAGAGAAGGTAGAATGGTACGTGGGCGCAGCCCATCCCCTGGTGGCCACCCTGGAGGTCTCCCCAGTAAAATGTGTTTCTATCAAACATACAATGGCTGGGAGGTGTAAGCGCATCAGGTCAAAAACTGCTTGTCTCTTTCTTCTATCCCCCAGGCCCCTGACATTCCAAGTAAGAATTATAATTGACATTATAAAAAATAATTATAAAAAAAAAAAGGAAAAAACCCACATCTCTTCCCCATACTAGACACATCACAGCCCCCCCAACCAGCCCCCCCATCCCGTCCAACCCCCCAATCCAAATAATCCACCGCATAAAGCAGCAGATCTCTCTCCTATGACCATCCCCCCCACCCCTCCACTCGACGGCCTGCACGCTAATTAAACAGAGAAAGGGAAAGATAAAGAACATCATCTGTCAACTATTGATCTGTTGTTCCCAACAGAGCCTTAAATAGTTAGATCACATATCGTTTCGTTCAAGCCACGTTGTATCATTAAAAATAATCCGGAGTTTGGCTGGGAAAACAAGTGAATACTTAATATCCCTTTCTCTTAATCTCTTCTTAACGGTAATAAACGAGCGTCTCTTTTTGTCATGGTCTTACCTGCTTGCTGCTCTCCTTCGTTTGACATGTGCTGGCGGCCATCTTGGGTCCTGGGTTTCTTGTAGCCTTCCACCCTGCGGCTCCTCCTTCCCCTGGGAGGAGCTGGATGCCTAGCTCATATATATAGGAGGTCTGTGGCTTCAGTTCCTTGCTTGGTCCTCTTGTGTTCACATGCTTCTAAGACTGCTGCTGCTTCTGGTTCCTGATCCTGGCTTCGTCTGACTACCCTGCTGGTTCCTGATCCTGGCTTCGTCTGACTACCCTGCTGGTTCCTGATCCTGGCTTCGTCTGACTACCCTGCTGGTTCCTGATCCTGGCTTCGTCTGACTACCCTTCTGGTTCCTGACCTCTGGCTTCGCTAAGACTCTGCTCGGTTTCACCATCCGTTTGGACTTTTGCTTTACAGCTTTATTTTCAATAAAGCCTTCTTATTTTCACTTATCTCTGTTGTACGTCTGGTTCATGGTTCCGTGACATTAGGACCAAGCCATGAATTCTGACGGTACAGGGCCATCCTCGCTACCCACGCTGGTTGCCAGACTTGATCAGCAGGATCACCTGTTGGGTCGGTTCGCTGTGGCGTTGCAAACCCTGCTTGAACGCACGGCTCATTTCGCTCCCGTTGCCGATGGGTCGGTTGTCGCTCCTGGGCTCGCTCCTACTGCCGCTCCGGTTGTTGCGCCAGAGTCTACCCCGACACCTGTTGTTGCACCTGCGGTGTTTCGGGGTATGACCGGTTCTGCCCCTCTTCCACAGCGCTTTGGGGGAGAGCCAACTCAGTGCCGAGGTTTCCTTAACCAGGTGGGCATTTATTTCGAGTTGCTGCCACATGCCTTTCCTACTGAGAGATCAAAGGTGGGCTTCTTGATCTCGCTGCTCTCGGACAAGGCCTTGGCCTGGGCCAGCCCTTTATGGGAGAACAACAATCCGGTGGTTGCCGAGTTTTCCGGTTTTGTTGCTTCTCTTCGGAAGGTATTCGATGTGCCGGCTCGTGCTGCCTCTGCTGCGAAGCTCCTTATGTCCATCAGACAGGGTTCACGATCCGCAGCTGAATACGCCATTGAGTTTCGTACCCTGGCAGCAGAGGTGGGCTGGAATAATGAGGCTCTGGTCGCTGCTTTCTCTCATGGTCTCTCGGATGCCTTGAAGGATGAGGTTGCAGCTAAGGACCTACCAGTTGAGCTCGAGTCTCTTATTTCTTTCCTGATTTTGATTGACACCAGACTCAGGGAGAGACCTTCCTTTAAGGAGAACCTGCGGAGGTCTTCTAACAGATTGGTGCCTACGTTTGCTGTCCCACCCGTGCCTCCCTCTCCTCCCACGCCTCCTGGGGATGACTTGTCTGGGGGTGAACCCATGCAGCTGGGGTTTGCTCGCCTGTCCGAGGGGGAGAGGGCACTCCGGAGACGCGAGGGCCGATGCATGTACTGTGGTCTCGGTGGGCATTTTCGGTTGGCATGTCCGAACCGTCCGGGAGACGCTCGTACCCTGAGATCCTGTCGGGGGCAGATCTTGGGTGGAGTCTCCTCGTCCCCGGTTTCCCGTGTTGACAAACCACTGATCACTGTTGTCCTCTCCTGGGTCGGGGGCTCGGTGACGACCCAGGCGTTGGTGGACTCTGGTGCTGGTGGTTTGTTCATTGATAGTGTGTTCGCTGCCGCCAATTCCATTCCTCTGCAGGCTCGAGGTTCCCCACTGGCTCTTGAGGCGATAGACGGCAGACCCCTTCTGCCGCCACACGTGACTCATGAGACCCTTCCAGTGGGGATAGCCATTGGTGCCGTTCACAGAGAGTCGGTCTGCCTCCAGGTTATTTCGTCTCCACACTACTCGGTGGTCTTGGGGTACCCCTGGCTCCAGAAGCATAATCCGACTTTCGATTGGAGATCGGTCGAGATCCTCTCGTGGTCACCGCAGTGTGGGGCTAGTTGCATCCATGGGTCTGTCAAGTTGCTGTGTACTTCCTCGGACTCTCTGTTGCCTCCTGAATACGAGGAGTACCGGGATGTATTCGATAAGGTGCGCGCGGTTGCCCTACCTCCGCACCGCCCATACGATTGTGCCATAGAGTTACAATCTGGTGCCGTTCCTCCTCGTGGCAAAGTCTATCCACTGTCGGTAGCGGAGAATGAGGCCATGGAGGAGTACGTGAGGGAGGCGCTTTCACGCGGACACATTCGCAAATCTTCGTCCCCGGCAGGGGCTGGATTTTTCTTTGTGAAAAAGAAGGGCGGTGAGTTGAGGCCTTGCATCGATTACAGGGGTCTCAATCGCATCACGATCAAGAACGCTTACCCGATACCCTTGATTTCCGAGCTGTTCGATCGCCTTAAAGGGGCCACGGTCTTTACCAAACTCGACCTGAGGGCGGCATATAACCTGGTAAGGATCAAGGCGGGCGATGAGTGGAAGACCGCGTTTAACACCAGGACCGGTCATTACGAATCCTTGGTTATGCCCTTTGGGTTGTGCAATGCGCCCGCAGTCTTTCAGGAATTCATCAACGATGTTTTCCGTGACCTGTTGCAGCAGTGTGTGGTAGTCTATTTGGATGACATCTTGGTATATTCTGAATCCATGGAGGCCCACATTCTGGATGTCAGACGAGTGTTGCAACGGTTACGAGAGAACAAGCTGTTCGGTAAGCTTGAGAAATGCGAATTTCACCGATCCCAGGTAACCTTCTTAGGTTACATCATTTCCGCTGAGGGGTTCTCCATGGATCCTGAGAAGGTTTCGGCTGTCTTACAGTGGCCCCAGCCCAGTGGTCTTCGTTCCCTGCAGCGCTTTTTGGGCTTCGCCAATTATTATCGGAAGTTCATCAGGGACTTTTCCATGCTGGCCAAGCCTCTCACGGATCTGACCAGGAAGGGCAGTAATTCCCAGGTCTGGCCGCTCGAGGCCATCCGAGCTTTTGAGGCCCTAAAGTCCGCCTTTGTGTCGGCTCCGATTCTGTCGCATCCCAACCCTGGGTTGCCCTTTGTCCTCGAGGTGGACGCGTCTGAGACGGGAGTAGGCGCCCTTCTGTCTCAGCGTAGAACACCAGAGGGTCCTCTGCTTCCTTGTGGGTTTTACTCCCGGAAACTGTCTTCCGCGGAGTGCAACTATCAGATTGGTGACAGGGAGTTATTGGCCATCGTGCAGGCCCTTAAAGAATGGAGGCACTTGCTCGAGGGTTCGGTGGTTCCGGTTCTCATCCTGACGGACCACAAGAATCTGACCTACCTTTCTGAGGCCAAGAGATTGACACCACGTCAGGCCAGATGGGCTCTGTTCTTGTCACGTTTTAATTACGTGGTCTCCTACCTACCCGGTTCCAAGAACATCAGGGCGGATGCCTTATCACGGCAGTACTCTGAGCTGTCCAGGGAGGAGTCGATTCCGACTTCGGTCATACCTCCGAATCAGATCTTGGCCGCCATTCGCACCAGCCTGACCTCTCCCCTGGGTGAGCAGATTTTGGCGGCTCAATCGGGTGCTCCCTCTGGGAGACCCAACGGCAGATGTTTTGTGCCTGAGGAGTTGCGCACTCGGTTGTTGCGAACCTACCATAACTCCAAGACCGCGGGGCATCCTGGAAAGAATCAGCTGTCCTGGGCTGTTTCACGTCTGTTCTGGTGGCCTTCCCTACGTTCCGACATCGCCGCATATGTAGCGGCATGCTCCGTTTGTGCCCAGAGTAAGTCCCCTCGGCACCTTCCGTTGGGCCTTCTGCAACCCATAGCCACCGGGGAGCGCCCATGGTCACACCTGGGGATGGATTTCATTGTGGACCTCCCTGCATCCCGAGGCCATACGGTCATTCTCATGATTGTGGATCGGTTTTCCAAAATGTGCCACTGTGTTCCTCTCAAGAAGTTACCCTCTGCACAAGAGTTGGCCACGATTTTTGCCAGGGAGGTCTTCCGGTTGCACGGTTTGCCTAAGGAGATTGTGTCGGATCGGGGGAGTCAGTTTGTGTCCAGGTTCTGGCGCGCCTTTTGCTCCCAGTTGGGGATTCATCTCTCCTTCTCCTCGGCCTACCACCCTCAGTCCAATGGGGCCGCAGAACGATCCAATCAGGCCTTGGAGCAATTCCTTCGTTGCTATGTCTCCGATCACCAAGACAATTGGGTTGACCTCCTGCCTTGGGCTGAGTTTGCCAGGAACACGGCGGTGAACTCTTCCTCTGGGACGTCTCCCTTCATGGCCAATTATGGGTTCCAACCTGCCGTGTTACCGGAGGTATTCTCTCCCCAGGATATTCCGGCTGTGGAGGATCACCTTTCCGTCCTACGTGCTTCTTGGGTACAGATCCAGAAGTCCCTTGAGGTCTCTGCGCAGCGCCAGAGATTCCAGGCTGATCGCAGACGAGCGCCTGCTCCTTCCTACCAGGTCGGAGACCGTGTATGGTTGTCCACCCGCAACCTCAACCTTCGAGTGCCCACTCCCAAGCTGGCGCCTCGCTTTGTTGGTCCCTTCCGAGTGCTTCGCAGGGTAAACCCGGTAGCCTATGCCCTTGCGCTTCCTCCTGGCATGCGGATCTCCAACGTGTTTCATGTCTCCCTGTTGAAGCCACTGGTGTGTAATCGTTTCACTTCCTCGGTTCCTCGGCCTCGTCCGGTCCAAGTGGGCAATCGTGAGGAATATGAGGTGAGCAATATCCTGGACTCACGCCTGGTCCGCGGTCGGTTGCAGTTTTTGGTCCATTGGCGTGGTTATGGTCCAGAGGAGCGTTCCTGGGTTCCCTCCGCAGATGTCCATGCTCCTGCCTTGCTCCGAGCCTTCCACGCACGCTTCCCTCAGAAACCGTTTTGTGCTCCGCGGAGGAGGGGCCCTTGAGGGGGAGGTACTGTCATGGTCTTACCTGCTTGCTGCTCTCCTTCGTTTGACATGTGCTGGCGGCCATCTTGGGTCCTGGGTTTCTTGTAGCCTTCCACCCTGCGGCTCCTCCTTCCCCTGGGAGGAGCTGGATGCCTAGCTCATATATATAGGAGGTCTGTGGCTTCAGTTCCTTGCTTGGTCCTCTTGTGTTCACATGCTTCTAAGACTGCTGCTGCTTCTGGTTCCTGATCCTGGCTTCGTCTGACTACCCTGCTGGTTCCTGATCCTGGCTTCGTCTGACTACCCTGCTGGTTCCTGATCCTGGCTTCGTCTGACTACCCTGCTGGTTCCTGATCCTGGCTTCGTCTGACTACCCTTCTGGTTCCTGACCTCTGGCTTCGCTAAGACTCTGCTCGGTTTCACCATCCGTTTGGACTTTTGCTTTACAGCTTTATTTTCAATAAAGCCTTCTTATTTTCACTTATCTCTGTTGTACGTCTGGTTCATGGTTCCGTGACACTTTTCTTGGACATCTTTTGAGAAGTCTGGAAAAAAGGCCAGTCTATTTCCATCATGGAGAACAGGGGGACATTCCCTCGCCCGCCTTAGTACTGTATCTCTATCTCTTGAAATCAGCATTTTTGCAAGGAGGGTCCGTGGTTGTCTCTCGGGAATTAATTTACCACCTGGGACGCGATGGGCTCTTTCTACTAGAAACGAGGGCGAAAAATGTTCCCTCCCAAAATTTTCAAGAATCAACGTCTGTATGAATTGAGTAGGGTTCTTGTCTTCTGCGCTCTCTGGGATCCCCAGGATTCTTACATTGTACCTTCGTGATCTATCTTCCAGATGAACCACCTTTTTTTTAAGGAGATTAAAATCTGTCTTGAACGTGGACATCTCAGTATTTATTTCTTTGTATTCATTCTGCATAATAGCCATAGCTCTCCACATTATTAACCCTATCTCGGATTTTAGACAGTTCATACCTAATCAGTCCCACATCAACTTGAATTGCGCCAAGCTGGGTTGTAATAGCCTTTATTAGGTCCCCATCCTGTTTTACTAGCAATAAAATTTATTTTAACAGTGAGGGGTTGGGGTTAGTAACATCTTCTCTGTCTATTCCCTCCTCCCCTTGGGGGTACCCGGAGTCTTTTTGTAATTCGGGTTCCATCACTTCAAAGTTATCATTCTTTTTAGAGCTAATATCCTTCTGCCCGTCTCTAGTATTGACCCTTGGGACCTCAAAAATTGGTCTTCTCCTTTTTTTTTCTTTCTTTTCTCTCTTCCCCTTTCTTTCCCCCTCTCTCTCTCTCTCTCAAATCTATGATATTTTCCAGGCACCCACCTCTCTCTCTCTACCCCCACAAGCAGATTATTTATTTTTCTCCCTTTTTTTTTTTTTTCGCAAAGTTCGTCAATTTCTGTGGGTACAATATCCCATGTAGAGTATCAGATGAAACCACGTTAATGTCCTTTTAATCAATTAATAGTTTATCTGGTTAGAAAATTGATTGAATTAACTGGTTACTCAGTTACTCAGTTAGTTACTCAGTTAGTTAATTTTAGTGGGGGGGGGGATACAGGAACAATCTCACCAATGTTCGGTTCACTGTAGAGGTGCCCAGGTTCCCAGCTGGAGAAAGCAGGGGGACGCTCTCTGGAGGATCACAAGCTGCAGACAAGCGAGGGATCAAACGGAGGACCGAAGGACCAGAGAGGAACGGCCAGAGGAGCGACCACTCAAGCCCCGATGTCACAATAGGGCGCGCAGCCTGCAGCAGCTGGAGCCATCCAAACGCCGATGATCACGCAGGGACTGGTTTAGGAGGCACCAGGCAGCAGGAGAAGGAAGGAAGGAAGGAGCAGGAACGCCGTCACCACTCAGACCGTTCAGCTCCACGATCCGCGGTCCCGGCACGCAGACAAAGGAGGCAGCAGGAAGGGACGAGAGACGCTGAAATCAGCTATCAGTAGGGCAGCCGAGCAGTGGGGAGGAGAGGCGGGCGTGACGTCCTTACGTCATCACGTCATCACCTCTGATAAATTAGTATGTGCATCTTGATACTACGAGAGACCTCATAAGACAAAGTGATTATCCCTATGACCGGTGCATGATCAGAGGGACCCTGAAGACCATACTGTATGTCCCTTATCATTAAAAAAGTATTAGCATTACTCAGTATATAATCTATCCTAGAAAGTGCCCCTTTGGAAGGGGTCAAACACGAAAATTCCCTACAGCCCAGATTTTTTTCTCTCCACCCGTCTAGCCATCCCATCTCTGAGGTAAATCTTGCTAAAACGGTACTGGGCGATCGGATATCAGCTCTATGAGGTGGATTATGAAATCTATCCAAGGATTCGTCCATCACCATGTTAAGGTCACCTATACATAGCAAATTGGCAGAGGGATATTGTGCTGCAAAACCCGCCGCAGCTTGTAATAAAGAGAGGTTAGCGGGAGGAGGATTATATAGATTCAGTATAACATAGGGGACCCCATTTACATGTGCAAATATAAAAATGTACTTTCCCTCTGGGTCTGTTATTAATCGATGTAGTTCCCACCTGACAGAACGGTGCACCAATAATGATACCCCTCTAGAGTAAGAATTACCGTATGCGTATTCAGCCCATTGTATCCACGGTTTTTTAATTCTCCCTCCAGTGTCTACCATAAGGTGCGTCTCTTGTAAACCCAATATATGTGGATTATATCTGCGGATATGTGCAAATACTGACATACGCTTTCTAGGGCCTCCCAAACCTCTCACATTCCAGGACATTACTGTGAGGTTCGCCATGGATTCCGATTTACATCATAGGACGGATGAGATCCTGATGAGCTGCAACTGATAAGCATGTGAACATGTGATGGATATATATCACTTTTAACAGTTTCGTACCATACCTTATAAAAAGTTATTAATTTAAAACCTAACCAAAATGCCCAATATCTTGAATATAGAACATAAACTGGTACAATGAATCTAGTAGCCATATTAAAGGGGGACCTGCACAATACAGGGAGATGTCAAACTTGCAGGTGCGAGATCGAACTCCCGAAACTAGTATAAGTGCTTATAAAATATATTAAGTGCAACTAATATTAGTAGTAGCAGTGGCATGTGGTTCTCAGATAAGAGTCAACAAAGACATGGTATGTTGTCAAAGAACCGCATACTGATAAAGTAAAAGAGAAAACCATATCTGTAATTCTGGTAGGACCAAAGGCAAACTGGTAAGTTGAACCCTACTCATCTGCAGAACTTCTCATTTGGAGGGGGAGTCCCTTGGTCTCGCAGATAGCCAGTCCTCAGCTTCCTGGAGATTGGTAAAGAAGATCGATTTCCCGCCATCCATCACTCTCAGACGGGCAGGGTATGCCATTGAATACTGGAGATTGAGGTCTCTCAGGCGTTTCTTGATGGAGGTGAATGTAGCACGTTTCTTCTGTAGTTCCGCTGAGAAGTCCGAATACAGGGAAATATTCGCGAAACCCATGGCAATAGTTTGCTTTATTCTTGCATGCGACAGAATAAGGTCCCTGTCCCTCCAGTTAAAGGGGTTCTGCTTTTTCATTTAACTGATGATCTATCCTCTGGATAGATCATCAGCTTCTGATCGGCGGGGGTATGACACTCGGGACCCCCGCCGATCAGCTGTTTGAGAAGGCAGCGGCGCTCCAGCAGCGGCGCGGCCTTCTCACTGTTTACCTCTGGGCGGGCGGCCCACTGACGTCACGACTAGTATCAACTAGCGTGGGCGGGGCTAAGCTCAATTCAAGTGAACAGAGCTTAGCCACGCCCACGCTAGTTGATACTAGTCGTGACGTCAGTGGGCCGGCCGCCTGGAGGTAAACAGTAAGAAGGCCGCGCCGCTACTGGAGCGCCGCTGCCTTCTCAAACAGCTGATCGGCGGGGGTCCCGGGTGTCATACCCCCGCCGATCAGAAGCTGATGATCTATCCAGAGGATAGATCATAAGTTAAATGAAAGTGCAGAACCCCTTTAAGCATACGGGCCAAAAGGGGTCTTGGGGGAGCCCCAGGTGGAGGTACCCTGGCTGGTAGACGGTAGGCTCTCTCCACTGTGTAGGCCATGGAAAAGGCAGCGTCTGGGAATGTAGATTTGAACCATCCCTCCAAGAAGGTCGAGGGATCCAACCCTTCCGCTCGCTCTGGCATACCTAGTGTCCGCACATTATTTCTTGCACAATTTTCTAGGTCATCACACTTTTGTCTCCATAATTCCACCTAGTTTTCTATAGCTGTCACTCTGGCAGACAGAGGTCTGGCAAGGTCTTCCAGTTCTGAGACCCTTTCTTCTGTATGGCGGACCCGCTCTCTTAGTTGCTGCACATCATGATGCAGGAGGCCTAAGTCCACTCTGACCTCTTCTATTTTGCCTGTGAGGGACGTCTGGCATCCCGTTATAGCTGCCATCAATTGAATGTGGGAGGCTTGTAAGGTGAGTTCAGGCTCAACTTCAGCAACTGCCTGGGGCTGATGCGCCGACTGCCCTCTGGTATGTGGAGCGCGTAAAGAAGATGAAGCGGCGGCGCCATGTTGAGCCTCCTGCCTGGCAAACTCCTTGAGGCGTTCCGCCATCTGCTGCCATTTGCTGGTGCTCATATTGTGATTTACAGCTGCCGTTACCTTTGGTATGCTGTTTTAGAGAGATAGCAAGGGTCATAAGCTTCAGGAATGCTCAGGATTAACGACAGGAGTCGGAGCTGCTCTCAGACATGTCCGGCCATGTCGACAGTTGGCCACGCCCCCCTATACCTCCTGTTTAACGTATGTGCGCATCCTAAATATCAGTGACATTCATTCAGTGTAATTTTTTATTAGGCAGAGGTGACAGCGACATTGCTTGTGCTATACCTCCTGTATAACATTTGTGCAACCTAAATATCAGTGACATTAATTTAGTGTAATTTTTTATTAGGTGGTGGTGACAGCGACATTACTTGCGCTATACCTCCTGTTTAACGTGTGTGCATCCTAAAAATATCTGTGACATTCTGTGTACTTTATTTGCGCATAGCTTACAAAACCTGAGCGACTGTACGCATGACATACTTGCAAGCATATATACTATTTAATATGCGGAAGTCGAGCAGTAAGGGACGGGGAAGTGGCCATGCTGCTGATGGTGCACGCAGAGGCTGTGGCCCTGGGCGCGGTGAACCTGTGCCTGCTGCCAGAGCACAAGAAACACACTCATCCACGATACCTAGCTTCATGTCCAAGGTTGCAGGGCGGTGCAGGACACCACTCTCGAAATCAGACAAGTGCGACCAAGTGGTCGGTTGGATTGCAGCAGATAATGCTTCCAGTCGGTTAAGCACCACCCTGTCTTCCACAAAGTCCAGTCTCAGTAGCCAAGAGTCTGGTCAACAGAATCCTTACCCTGATACTCCTTCCACTCACCATGGAGAGTCTTGGCAAACAAGTGATCCACACTCGGATATTCCGAGGAGCTGTTTTCATCGCCATTCCTTAATTTAAGCCTCTTGCCAAGCCCACTTGAAGAGGGACATGAGGAGATCTTGTGCCCTGATTCCCAAACTCTGGAGCATCCACAGTCAGAAGAAGATGAGGGTGGGGAACGGCAATTAGTGTCTCAAGAGGTTCATGATGAGGATGAGACACAGTTGTCAATAACTGAGGTTGTTGTTAGGTCAAAAAGTCAGAAGGATGAGCAGAGTGAGGAAGTGGAAGAGGAGGTGCTGGACGATGAAGTCACTGACCCAACCTGGGAAGGTGGCAAGCCGAGCGAGGACAGCAGTACAGAGGGGGAGGGATCCGTAGCACCGCAACAGGCTTGAAGAGGCAGTGGGGTGGCAAAAGGGAGAAGGCGGGCCACACCAAACAGGCCCGCAACTGTTCCCCGGAGCACCCCCTTGCGGCAATCTCCCTTGCCAAGGGGTAGGTATTCCGCAGTCTGGCGTTTTTTAAGGAAAGTCCAGACGATAAAAGAATTATCAATTGCAACCTGTGCCATACCAAAATGAGCAGGGGCGTGAACACTAGCGACCTCACCAACACCAGCATGATCTGCCACATGGCATCAAAGCACCCTAATAGGTGGGCCGAACGCCTGGGTCCACAACCAGTGTCTGCGGGTCACACCACTGCCTCCCCTGTCCAAGACGCAGGCCCTAATGCCTCCCGACATGCACGTGGACCTTTGCAAGTACCATCAGCTAGCACATCCACTTCTGTGTCCCATCACAGCGTGCAGATGTCCAAACCCCAGGCCTTTGAATGAAAGTGCAAATACCCAGCCAGCCACTCACAGACCATAGCACTAAATACGCACCTTTCCAAATTGCTGGCCCTGGAAATGTTGCCATTTAGGCTTGTGGACACTGAGGCTTTCCGCAGCCTGATGGCGGCGGCTGTCCCGCGGTACTCTGTCCCCAGCCGCCAATATTTTTCACGGTGTGCAGTCCCAGCCTTACACCAGCATGTGTCCAATAACATCATCCGTGCCCTGACCAACGCAGTTATTGGGAAGGTCCACTTAACCACTGACACATGGACAAGTACTTTTGGCCAGGGACGCTACATTTCCCTGACGGCACACTGGGTGAACGTTGTGGAGGCCGGGAGCGAGTGGTACCCTGGGATGGCACAGGTGCTACCGACACCAAGGATTGCGGGCCCTACTTCCATCAGGGTTTCCGTGCCACCTACGTTAGTGGCTGCAACCTGCCCTTCTCCTCCTCTGCCTCCTCCTCCACTTCCACCTCTGTATTATCATCTTGCAGCACCAGTCAGCCATCCGTCAGTAGCTGGAAGAAGTGTAGCACTGCAGTGGGAAAGCGGCAACAGGCCGTGCTTAAACTGATCTGCTTAGGTGACAAACATCACACCACCACAGAGCTGTAGCAGGGGATAAGGGACCAGACTGAGCTGTGGCTCTCGCCATTCAACCTACAACCAGGCATGGTTGTGTCTGATAATGGCCGTAACTTGGTGGCGGCTTTGGGTCTCGGCAAGCTCACACACATACCATGCCTATCCCTTGTGTTCAACCTTGTGGTTCAGCGGTTTCTCAAAACCTACCCCAATTTGCCCGAGCTACTGGTGAAGGTGCACCGCATGTGTGCCCATTTCCGCAAGTCATCGACAACTTCCGCCGGTCTGGCAACGCTGCAGCAGCCCTTGAAATTGCAAGCTCACAGACTGTTGTGCAAAGTGAGCACGCACTGGAACTTCACGTTCCACATGTTGGCCAGGCTTTGTGAACAGCAGACGGCAGTAGTGGAATACCAGCTGCAACATGGTTGTCACCTTTACAGTCAGCTTCCGACTCCGCAAGCGATGAGTGGACATTAAAGTCTGACCTCTGTGAGGTTTTGCGCAACTTTGAGGAATCAACACAGATGGTGAGCGGCGATAAAACTATTATCAGCTTCACCATCCCACTTCTTGGTCTACTGAAACGCTCGCTGCTCACAATTAAAGCGGATGCTTTGCATGTGGGAGAGGTGAAAATGGGGAAAGAAAGTACACAAGGTGATAGCCAAGACACCCTCAGTTCGTCTTCTCAGCTCGAATAGAAGGAGGAGGAGCAGGAGACGGTTGCCTCCGCTACAAAGGGAAGTTTTATTCCATCTGTTCAGCGTGGATGGGTAGAAGAGGAGGAAGAGGATGAGGAGATTGAAAGTCTACCTCCTGATGAGGACAGCGGAGTCTTGTCTATTAGGACTCTGGCACACATGGCTGACTTTATGTTAGGATGCCTTTCCAGTGACCCTCGCGTTGTACGCATTTTGGTCAACACCGATAACTGGTTGTTCACCCTTCTCATCTCTCATTCCTGTGGTGGAGAGGATGAGCAAAATGGTGCAATACCAGAAGGTCCTTGCGAAAAAATTGCTCCAAAAATTTTCAGCTGACAGCGCTGTCTGCAGAGTACGAAGTTCCTTGGCCAACCGAGGAGGGGAGATGAGGGGAACACACAGCAGTTCCAACAGAGGCAGGGCAACACTTTCCAAGGCCCGGGACAGTTTTATGACACCCCGACAGCACCCTCAACCTGATGCGCGGCCTAGTGTCACAAGGAGGGAAAAATTTGGGAAGATGGTGAAGGAGTACGTAGCAGACCGTGTCAGTTTCCTCAGTGATCCCTATGTGCCTTACAACTATTGGGTGTCTAAGCTGGACATGTGGAACGAACTGGCGCTTTACGCCTTAGAGGTGCTGGCCTGCCCCGCTGCCAGCATTTTGTCAGAGCGTGTATTTAGTGCTAAAATGGGTATATGCTTCAATCTCCCTTTTCTCATCTTACTCCTCCTCCTCCTCCATCATATCAACATGCTTAATAGGCTGCCCTCGCTCCTAATGTTTTAAAGGGTCAGCTTAGCAGCGGGCCCTCACTTATAATGTTTTAGAGGGTCACCAGCAGGCCCTCACCCATAATGTTTTTGAGGGTCACCAGCAGGCCCTCACCCATGTTTTTGAGGGTCACCAGCAGGCCCTCACCCATAATGTGTTTGAGGGTCACCAGCAGCTCCTCACCCATAATGTTTTAGAGGGTCATCTCAGCAGCAGACCCTCACCCCTAAATTTTTAGATGGTCAGCTCAGCAGCAGGCCCTCGCTCACATTTTTTTTTAGATGGTCAGATCAGCAGCAGGCCCTCGCTCTTAATGTTTTTGAGGGTCACCAGCAGGCCATCAATCATATTTGTTTAAGGGTATGTATGATGCCCTCCTTTATGTGTAATAAAGGGTTTATTGGAGTGCCGCTTCCTTGTAATTTTTGGCAACCCTTTCACTTAGTGCATAGGCTTTATGAGTGTAGGAGACCCACTACAATTGTACCACAATGTGAATGAGGCCCTCCATTATGTGATATACAGGTTGTATCGGAGTGCCTCTTCCTTGTAATTTTTGGCAGCACTTGGACTTTATATGCAAGTAAATATAGAGGAAAGAATGTTTCCTAACAATTTTTCCTCTAAAATCGATTTTATCTTCGGTTTGGTGTGTATTATTGTCAGTCTGTAAATGGGGCGTACTACTCAGACAACATCGTTCGCAGCAGTGACCTGGGAGTCCAAGAT
Source organism: Bufo bufo (assembly GCF_905171765.1). NCBI lineage: Eukaryota > Metazoa > Chordata > Amphibia > Anura > Bufonidae > Bufo > Bufo bufo. The sequence continues at coordinate 248,803,596 of NC_053392.1, forward strand.
GCATCCAGACATCCTCCCCATGCTGTTCCAGAACCATTTCAGTGGTGTTTCCATCAATTTCTGACCTTTTCCTATGAACCAGACACCCTCCTCTCTTCAGAGCAGGGGGTGCCTGGTTTAATGCTCGCGTTCTCCTGTTGACTTCCATTGTGCTCGGGTGCTCGGTAGAACACCCGAGCATCCCGAGGTATTCTACCCGAACACTTTGGTGCTTGACCAACACTATTGGACACACTATGTTGCCAATCAATCCCCCATCACTTTTCAGAGAAGAAACATAAAGCGTCCCAGCTACGCTTTCAAATACTGGAACAGACGGATCCGCCCAGATGGGACGGTAATCGGACATTACTTTTGAAACAGAGAGAGGCCCAGTGGATTCACAAGCTTGGAACATTGTCGCCTAATGGTCTGAACAGTGAATATGACTTTTTTTTATAAATGTATAAATTGACTGTTATTTCCATTAATCTGGGATTCTAACACAAACTTTATTTCTCTTTCAGACCCATTGCATTTCTTGTCGCATCTGGTGAGGGTGACAATGTATCATACTTATCTTAGGTGGCTGCGTCCACCATTTGTCATTTCTCGTCATTTAAAAAAAATAAAAAATTTCAATAAAAACTTAATGAGAAAAAAAATAATTACAATTATAAAAAAATAAAAAATTTGATTTTGGTCAATCTGAGAATGTCCTTGTGGCGAAAATAACCTCGCCACTGGGTTTTGGAGGGGCCTGGTTGCCAGCCTCTTGCCCCAGGATTATGGGCCCTCTCATCAGCCCATGCAAAACTTAAACCCCATGGCGATTTGACTGTGTTTGTGGCATCTGAGCGCTCAGATCCAAGCCATATGGGGACATGTGGGGTTTTGAGGTGTGTGACAGAACCATCTGTCTGTGTAATTGTAATGTATGTTATGTGAGGGTACCCAGATAGCTCATTTTATTGTATTCCTCTTGTCTGAGTGCCATTCACCTAATTTATGCACTCAGACTTGAGCTATCTGGGAATATGTTAAATGTCTGTGTTTGCTGTGAGGGTGTGACATTGTGTGTTTGGGTGGTGATTCCTGTCCTGTTGTTCCCACATGTGTATTGGTGATTTCCCTTTGTCCTGAGAGATAATTGAATTGCTCCTTGGGTGTCTCCAGGGAGGAAACCATGATGCATTGTGGGGATGTGTTGTGTCTGTGTATCCTGAGTGCTACGTATCTGTCCTGTGTCACAGTCTTCCTTCTGGTCCCCTAGGGGCGTGTACACCAGATGGGGACCTGTATAAATACGGGCGGGTAGCCCTCAATAAAGAGTTCCTGTTTTTACACTCAACATAGAGCCTTGTCTCATGTGTGTGGGGATTGCTATACTTGTATACTCCCCTGGCTATTACTCCTAGCTCTTGTAAGAGCTGTTCCTTTTCCTGGTTCCTGTGGTGGTATCGGTGTCGAGCGGAGGGCTTGGAGTCCTCGGGAGGCACTGGGAGAATTTATCAACGGAGGTACCCGGTCGGGGTGCTAGGAGATCCGTTACAGTCCTATACATTGCCAAGCATATTGTCACGGCTGTATGGGGGCAACAATAGTAATACACAGTACAGAGCTACTGACTGGACCCAGAACTAGGGAGGATAACGGGTGACCCCTGTCCGACCCTCAACGCTCTCCCTATTCTGCTAAAGCACATGCCCGGATCCAAATGGCGGAAAGAGGCATGCCCACGTGCCTAAGACTAATGACCACTGTAACCCCTACAATAGTGGAAGGGGCACGGCCACCAGTGCCCTACTCAGTATATGGAGGGAACCGTGGCCACCTCAGATCCAGTCAGAAAATAAACAGGAACACAACAATGTCTGCACACTTAGCTGACGGTGTTGCAGCCGCAGAGAAGACGGATCCAAGGACAGGCTGGCAATATCCGGAGTGCTAGCTGCAGCAGAACACAGGTCCAGTGAACTGATAGCTACAAGTGAAGAAACTAAAGCCAGAGCTACAACTGAAGTGAGAACTATAATCCACATCCTATCATAGGAGGAGGGGTGATATAAAGAGAGGAAAATCAAACACATGAAGGACAGCTGTGGTGAAAGAAACCAAAAGTAAACAGAGTAGTGAGAACTCCTCCCAGCTCTAGTAGTGACATCATCACAGGGGTGGAGAAACAGAGCTGTGAGAACGTCCCAAAGCTCTGGTAGTGACAGTACCCCCCCCTCTACGGGTGGACTCCGGAGACCCAGGACCCACCTTCTCAGGATGAGCCCTATGAAATGCCCTGATGAGGCGAGTGGCTTTAATGTCCGACACCGAAACCCACATCCTCTCCTCAGGACCATAACCCTTCCAATGAACGAGGTACTGAAGAGAACCGCGGACCATGCGAGAGTCCACAATTCTGGAAACCTCAAACTCCAGATTGCCATCAACCAAAATCGGAGGAGGAGGCAAAGAGGAGGGTACCGTGGGCTGGACATATGGTTTTAAGAGAGATCTGTGAAATACATTATGTATCTTCCAAACCCGTGGAAGATCAAGACGGAAGGCAACAGGATTGATGACTGACAAGATTTTATAAGGCCCAATAAACTTGGGACCCAATTTCCAGGAGGGAACCTTCAACTTAATGTTTCTAGTAGACAACCACACCAGATCACCCACATTCAGGTCCGGACCAGGCACACGTCTCTTATCAGCCACACGCTTATACCTCTCACTCATCTTTTTAAGATTACCCTGAATCTTTTGCCAAATGGTAGACAAAGACGAGGAAAATCTCTCCTCCTCCGGTAAACCAGAAAGAGCCCCTCCCGAGAATGTCCCAAACTGTGGATGGAACCCATATGCACCAAAGAATGGTGACTTATCAGAAGATTCCTGACGACGGTTGTTCAGAGCAAACTCGGCAAGAGGGAGAAATGAACACCAATCCTCCTGGTTCTCTGAAACAAAACAGCGCAAATATGTCTCCAGATTCTGATTGAGGCGCTCAGTCTGACCATTCGACTGCGGATGAAAAGCAGAAGAGAAGGACAGCCGAACCCCCAGGCGAGAACAGAAAGCCTTCCAGAACCTGGACACAAACTGCGTGCCTCTATCGGAAACAATATCAGAGGGAATGCCGTGCAATTTAACAATATGGTCGACAAAAGCTTGCGCCAACGTTTTAGCATTAGGTAAACCAGGGAAAGGTACGAAATGAGCCATCTTGCTAAAACGGTCCACCACCACCAGGATCACCGACTTCCCCGAGGAACGAGGAAGATCCGTGATAAAGTCCATGGACAGGTGTGTCCAAGGACGGGAAGGAATGGGTAACGGGAGAAGGGAACCTGAAGGCCGTGAACGAGGGACCTTAGCGCGAGCGCACGTCTCACAAGCAGCCACAAAACCCTCCACCGACTTACGAAGAGCCGGCCACCAAAATCTCCGAGCAATGAGATCCACCGTGGCTCTACTCCCGGGGTGACCAGCAAGAACCGTATCATGATGCTCCTTAAAGAGTTTGTGACGTAGCTCAGGAGGCACGAACAACTTCCCAGAAGGACAACGGGCAGGTGTCTCAGTCTGGGCAGCCTGGACCTCGGCCTCCAAATCAGAATATAGAGCAGAAACAACTACCCCCTCCGCCAAAATGGGACCCAGGTCCTCAGAGTTTCCTCCTCCCGGAAAACAGCGAGAGAGAGCATCAGCCTTCACATTTTTTATCCCAGGTCGGAATGTAACAACAAAATTAAATCTGGAGAAGAACAGAGACCATCTGGCCTGTCTCGGATTCATACGCCTGGCCGACTCCAAGTATGCCAGATTCTTATGGTCGGTAAAAACGGTGATAGGGTGCCTGGCCCCCTCCAACCAATGGCGCCATTCCTCGAAAGCCAACTTGATGGCCAACAACTCCCTATCGCCCACATCATAGTTTCTCTCTGCCGGGGAGAGTTTTTTAGAGAAAAAGGCACAGGGTCGCCACTTGGCAGGGGAAGGGCCCTGGGACAAAACCGCACCCACACCCACCTCGGAAGCATCCACCTCAACAATAAAAGGTAAGGAAACATCGGGATGCACCAAGACGGGAGCAGACGCAAAATTCTCTTTAATCTTAGAAAAGGCTGCAAGCGCCTCCTCCGACCAAGAGGAAAAATCCGCCCCCTTTTTTGTCATGTCAGTGAGGGGTTTGACAACAGAGGAATAATTCAAAATGAACTTTCTGTAATAGTTCGCAAAACCCAGAAAGCGCATCAATGCCTTCTGATTCTCAGGAAGCTCCCACTCAAGTACAGCACGGACCTTCTCGGGATCCATGCGAAAACCAGAAGCAGAGAGGAGAAAACCCAGAAATTGAATCTCCGATACCATAAAAAGACATTTCTCCAGCTTGGCGTACAATTTATTTTCCCGCAGAATCTGCAGAACCTGAAAAAGATGATCCTGATGGGTCTGAACATCAGGGGAAAAAATCAAAATATCATCAAGATACACCAATACAAATTTCCCCATTAAATGATAGAAAATACTATTAACAAAATGCTGAAAGACGGCCGGAGCATTCATCAGGCCGAAAGGCATAACGAGATTCTCGAAATGCCCGTCAGGGGTATTAAAGGCCGTTTTCCATTCATCCCCCTCTCTGACCCTGACCAGGTTGTACGCGCCTCTCAAATCCAATTTGGAAAACACCTTGGCCCCAACAATTTGATTGAAGAGGTCCGGGATCAGAGGAAGGGGATAGGGATCGCGAATCGTGATACGGTTCAGCTCCCTAAAATCTAGGCAAGGTCTCAGAGAGCCATCTTTCTTTTTAACAAAAAAAAAACCCGCGGCCACAGGTGACTTTGAGGGACGAATATGCCCCTTTTCGAGACTCTCGGAGATGTAAGTTCGCATAGCGATTCTTTCCGGTTGTGAGAGATTGTAGAGGCGTGCTTTTGGCAGCTTGGCGCCGGGAATGAGGTTAATGGGACAGTCAAACTCCCGGTGAGGAGGTAGCTCCTGAACACCGCTCTCGGAAAACACGTCCGAGAAATCAGAGAGAAATGATGGCACCGTTTTAGTAGACACCTCTGCAAAAGTCGCTGTGAGACAATTCTCTCTACAAAAGTCACTCCACTCATTTATTTGCCTTCCTTGCCAATCAATAGTGGGGTTATGTCTAGTGAGCCAGGGTAACCCCAAAACTAGAGGAGATGGCAATCCGTTAAGGACAAAACAAGATATATCCTCCACATGAGTGTCACCTACAGCTAGCCGGATATTGTGAACAATGCCCTTCAGAGATCTCTGTGAGAGTGGAGCAGAGTCAATAGCAAAAACAGGTATATCTTTATCTAATGTGCAAACCTGAAAACCATGCATGGCTACAAATTGAGTGTCAATAAGATTGACGGCCGCTCCACTATCGACAAAAATCTCACAAGAAATGACTTTGCTCTCTAGCGCCACCCTGGCAGACAGGAGAAAACGGGAACTGCAGGTCAGAGGAAAAGCATCAAATCCTACATCAACTTTGCCCAAAGTAGCAGATGAAGCAGAACTTGATGATTTACCTTTTGAGATTTTTCTCTTATTATCGCTCTTAGTACGGTTCAAGAATCTCCTAGATGGACAAACATTTGCCAAATGACCTATGCCCCCACAACAAAAACAGACCATACTCTGAGGACTAAATCCTCTTTTATCAGGGGCAAGTCGAGCTAGCTGCATGGGCTCCTCCTCAGAGGGGAGCGAGACAGGATGAGGCCCCTGCACACTGAATGAGTCCGCACCACTTCCCCTAGACTGACAATGGCTGGACAGAGAGGTCTCGTTTCTTTCTCTTAGACGCCTGTCAAGGCGTACCGCCAATGACATGGCAGACTCTAAGGACGTTGGTCTCTCATGGAAAGCAAACGCATCTTTTAATCTCTCCGAGAGACCATGACAGAACTGACTCCGGAGTGCAGCATCATTCCAACCCGAATCAGCTGCCCATCTCCGAAATTCAGAACAATAAAGCTCCGCAGACCGTTTGTTCTGGCATAAAACACGTAGGTTAGATTCGGCCAGAGCAACACGATCCGGGTCATCATAAATCTGCCCCAGGGCCACAAAAAATCCCTCCACGGATCGAAGGGAGGGATCCCCTGATGGCAGCGAAAAAGCCCAAGTCTGAGCATTACCCCTGAGCAGGGAGATGACAATCCTCACCCTCTGCTCTTGATTACCAGAAGAGTGAGGACACAAGCAAAAATGGAGTTTGCATGCCTCTCTGAAACGAACAAAATTCTCACTGCCCCCGGAGAACGTCTCCGGAAGTGAGACCTTTGGCTCGCAACAGACTCCATGAGCCGGAGCAGGGCCCAATGCTTGAAGCTGAGTCATAGATTGACGGAGATCCGCTACTTCCAAAGAAAGACCCTGCATGCGGTCAACCAGGCCAGAAAGCGGATCCATGTCAAAAAAGGACGGTTTTGGTGGATTATAATGTCACGGCTGTATGGGGGCAACAATAGTAATACACAGTACAGAGCTACTGACTGGACCCAGAACTAGGGAGGATAACGGGTGACCCCTGTCCGACCCTCAACGCTCTCCCTATTCTGCTAAAGCACATGCCCGGATCCAAATGGCGGAAAGAGGCATGCCCACGTGCCTAAGACTAATGACCACTGTAACCCCTACAATAGTGGAAGGGGCACGGCCACCAGTGCCCTACTCAGTATATGGAGGGAACCGTGGCCACCTCAGATCCAGTCAGAAAATAAACAGGAACACAACAATGTCTGCACACTTAGCTGACGGTGTTGCAGCCGCAGAGAAGACGGATCCAAGGACAGGCTGGCAATATCCGGAGTGCTAGCTGCAGCAGAACACAGGTCCAGTGAACTGATAGCTACAAGTGAAGAAACTAAAGCCAGAGCTACAACTGAAGTGAGAACTATAATCCACATCCTATCATAGGAGGAGGGGTGATATAAAGAGAGGAAAATCAAACACATGAAGGACAGCTGTGGTGAAAGAAACCAAAAGTAAACAGAGTAGTGAGAACTCCTCCCAGCTCTAGTAGTGACATCATCACAGGGGTGGAGAAACAGAGCTGTGAGAACGTCCCAAAGCTCTGGTAGTGACACATATATGATTATATATATATACTTATGGGTGCAGGTCCATTATGTCACGAAGGAACATTATTAGTTGTTCTTTAAACATATAGGGCCTTTTCTTAAGTGGGTCTGACCCACTGCGGCCTTGATGGATAATTTTTTTCCGGTATTGGTCCAGGCAGCTCCTCCATCGATTCTTTACTTCTTCAACTACAAACAGCTTAAAAATTTTTATAAATTCTACATAAAATACGGTATCACTACCATGTGCTAACTTAGGGGTGTAATCAGTAGCATAGCACATATCAAACAATGTTGTCAGTAGCATAGCACATGTCAAATAATATTTTCGTTTAACATGTGCTATGTAATGGAGGACAACGTTAGACATGTGCTATGCTAGTTAACAGAAATATATCACAAATGTATATATGTATATATGTATTGTGACACAGTGAAGGGTGTGGTCTGAGAGGACAGGTATTTTCCTCCCACTGTGTACTGCTGGGCTGATTTGCAGCCAGGTGGGGGTCAAACACCGGACTGGATTTTAAGTGCCGTTCCAGGTTTTGACAACACCTAGCTGTCCTTAAAAGACAGCTGGGCTCAGCAGCAAAGGGTCTCTGTTTTGGGATCTGAGGCATGGTGCTGTGTTAAAGGGCTGAGAACCGAACGCTGGGAAACGGGCCCCCTAAAGCCTGCTGTGGACCGCTGGGGATTAAACGGACAACAAGGTGATATTTTTGTTCTGTGGACTTTGCATTGTGTGAACTAACACCAAGACTGTACAGAGTCGTTTTACTTTTGCCTTATGCATGAATAAACACTGAAGTTTGCTTAACAAACTTTTTTTCGCCTCTGTACTGTGTCCGCTTACCCTGTCTAACAGAGAAAATCCCCACAACTGGTGACTTGAAGCGGGCACACGCAGTGAGGCTGGCGTAAATGCCGAAATATTTTTGTTTTCAGGTACAGCTGGATGTCCTGGATTAAATCAGCTAAATTCAAACCTGTATCATGTGACAAAATGGAGGCTGTAATAAAAGCTCTCATGGAGGCTAACCAACACCAGCAAGAAACAAACCAGCTGCTGTTACAACACGTGATGGCTTTACAGATGGCAGGAGCTTCCCAGAGTGTCCCTGATGTCCGGAAAGCGGTCCGTGTGGCGATCCCCAAGATTACATCATCAGATGACGTCGAAACCTATCTGGCAATGTAGGAGAAGGTGGCCACAAGGGAGAATCTACCCCGAGATCAGTGGGCTGAGGTCATCGCCCCGTTCCTGACATCCGATTCCCAGCGGATGTATTTCGAATTGCCGGACGATTAAGTGGCCGACTACCAGAAAGTCAAGAGTGAGATTCTGGCAAGACTGGGGGTTGAATGTGTTGATCTGGGCCCAGCGGGTGCATCAGTAGGGGTTTAACACGGCTAAGACCGCGAGACCCCAGTATTATAACTTGCTTCACCTCTTGCAAAAGTGGCTACAGCCTGATGTGCTGAGCCCCACTGCTATGCTGGACCGTCTGTTAGCTGATATGTTCTGGAGGGCTTTGCCACCCCCTCTCCAGCACTGGATCGGCCAGGTGTCTCCTGGCAATGCCCTTGAGATGGTGGACCTGGTGGAACGCTATGAGGCTACCAGGAATCTAAACGGAGTTCTTTTGGGAGGGGGCCAGTCAAACCTCGTAAATCTCCACCCCAGGCCCAGAGGTTTGAGCCTAAAAAACCCCCTCAAGATGTACCCACTGCAGACCTGGCTCCGATAGTCTGCTGGCGGTGTCAGGAGCCTGGCCATGTAAGGGCTGTCTGTCCCCATCGGGTTGAGCCCATGGACACTAACTATGGCTACTGTCAGTCGCTATATGCCAGGAAGCTGTGTGCAACAGGTACCCCAGGGACTCTAGATCACTTGTGCCAGGTGGAAGTGGGAGACACTCCAGCGGAGGCGCTGCTGGACTCAGGCAGTCTGGTGACCCTAGTAAGGGCTCCCTGGTAAGGTCTGCTGAGTATACTAGCCAGAAAGTCGGGGTCATGTGCATTCATGGGGACATGAAAGACTATCCCACCGCCCTGGTGTCTCTAACCCCGGGGGCCGGCAGGTGGACTCCCGAAGTGGCAGTTGCCACAAGCTTACACTACGAACTTATAATTGGGAGAGACTTCCCGGCACTGTGGCCTGCTACGAGGGTGACTGTGCCCATGAGACAGGGGTAACTCCAGCAGAGTGGCCTTGCTCTGGAGGGATGCCAGAACCCTGGGAACCCGAGGCCGAAGGGTCAGCGGTAGGGGTAACCACCACTTCGGTGGAAGAGGTGGAGACAACCCCACTAAGTGTAATGATGGGAGACATGGAGGACTTGCCGCTGGGGCCTAAGCTGGCAGACCTCAATGTCTCCGGGGATAATTTTGGTACTGCACAACATGTTCCCCTGTTTTCTGGTTCAACAGGAGATGCTGTACTGGGTAAATAAACTATGGGGTTAACATATTGAACAGTTGGTGGTGCCCAAGGCATATCACAAGCTTGTGATGGAGTTAGCTCACCAACATGTTCTTGGGGGACACCTGTGTGTTCAGAGGTAGAAGATTATTGCAAGTCTTGCCCAACCTGCCAGATAACCAGCCCCCAGCCACATTTCCGTAATCCCCTTGTCTCTCTCCAAATTATTGAGGTTCCATTTGAGTGGATCGATATGGATCTTTACCGAAATCCGCTAGAGGGCACCAACACATCTTGGTAGTCCTGGACTATGCCACTCGGTACCCGGAGGCGGTGCCGCTGAGACATACCTATGCCAAACTCATATCCAAAGAGTTAATGGACATGTTTTCCCGCGTGGGCTTACCTGAACAGATTCTGACTGACCAGGGGACCCCGTTTATGTCAAAAGTCATGAGGGAACTCAGTAAACTACTACAACTACCAGAGCAAATCCCCACAATATATATATATCTGGATTCAATGCGTTATTCACGCAGCCCATTTCATTTCTATGGAGCCAGGGCTGAGTGAAAAACACAGAATATAGAACATGCTGCGATTTTCACGCAACGCAGAAGTGATGCGTGAAAAACAACGCTCATGTACACAGACCCATTGAAATGAAAGGGTCAAGATTCAGTGTGGGTGCTATACGTTTACGTCACGCATTGCACCCGCGCGGAAAACTCGCTCGTGTGAAAGGGGCCTAATAGTGGAAAAATTTATGCCAAACAAATCTTTAGCAATAAAGCTGTTCGTAAAATGGAGCTCCACTCTGAGTTCTGTATGAAGAACATGCAATACTTATGCCCATGTGTTCTAACATTTCTGTGTACCAATCACCATGTAACTCTCAACCAATTATGGCATTTGGGAAAATTCTTGCGCCATATTGTAAGCACATGGCCGAACAAGATTAAATGGAGAATAGCCATGCCATACAACAAATGCACAACTAAAAAGGACAAAGCGAAATGTCACAAAATTATAACAAAAGAATATGAAAGGAAAAACATGACATGACAGAGAAAACATGACAACATGAAAACATGAAAAGAAAAACATGTTAAAGACGCACACAGAAATAAGGCACAACGTGACACAGTCTTGAAACATACTTAAGAACTAACAGTCTCATCAAGTCTAGGAAAGGGTCTCTTCACACCTTACATACCAAATAGCCTACCACAATAATCACAGTCAAAGAGGATCCACAGATGCTCCACTGTAGAACTGGTGAACCTTCTGTTCTACAAGTACTGATAATCATTATCCAGCAGGGAGGTAAATAGAGTGCAAGCACAGTGCTGCACAAAAGTCATGACGTTTGTTCAGAGGGAGCAACAAATGAAGAGTTCCTCCTTGAGTAGGAGGAAGACCCATATAAAGAGGACCACTTTTTGGTTCTTCTGTGCCTTCCTTATGAAATACACACATATATATTTACAATTAAGCTGTCTTTTGGGGAAAGAGTATTACTTTGCAACACATGTGTGAAAATTACAGTTCTGTACTATGCAGCAGAACTGGACATGTTTAGCTTTGTGCATTGTGTAGAGTCCTCCTACCCTCCCAAAAATGTGCTTGTTTGCTGTCTTTCCCCCAGATATATTGCTGTTGCTTGTCTGTCTTGGCCTTTCAATCACATTAAGAACCAGATCTTGCCCCAACCATCACTGCTGGTCAGAATCTGGGTGCCTGGCAGTCCAGCCCTATTCTTGCCTCAGCTGTGTGGCTCTAGACACATCTCTGAGTAGTCCTGTCCTCTTAGTACATGTGCTTTGTTTAAATAGCTTCTGGGGCATTTATGTTTGAATATTATAAACCAAAATATGTGGATCAACTGCATCCACATTGCAGGGTCTGTCTGGAAGCAAACTACTCCTTTAGGCCTCTTTCACACGACCGTATGGCTTTATCAGTGTTTTGAGGTCTGATTTTCACGGATACGTTGTTCCGTTTTTTTGTTTCCGTTGTGTTTCTGTTTCTGTTCCATTTTTCCATATGGCATATACAGCATACAGTAATTACATAGAAAAAATTGGGCTGGGCATTCAATTTTCAAGAGATGGTTCCGCAAAAACGGAATGGATACGGAAGACATACGGATGCGTTTCAGTATGTGTTCCGTTTTTTGGTGGGACCCATTGACTTGAATGGAGCCACGGAACGTGGTTTGCGGGCAATAAAAGGACATGTTCTATCTTTCAACGGAACGGAAAAATGGAAATGGAATGCATACGGAGTACATTCCGTTTTTTTTTTGCGGAACTATTGAAATAAATGTTTCCGTATACGGACCGTATGCGGAACGCAAAAAGCAGCCCATCCAAGAGGCACATTTCTCTGTCTGAAGGAAGGCTGCATATAGGCCATCCGTTCACTTTTCTATAACCAAATTTGGAAGATGGGCACTATTTCACTTTTTGGTTTAGGAGGCAAAAAGGATAGAAACATCCCCAGCTGCCTATTTCTCAGACCTCTGGCTTTCTGTTTGTCTACTAGACAAAAAATCATGCAACAGCCCGGAGGATGAGAAAAGACAGACACATTTTTTAGCACTTTTTCCTCTCATTTTGCACAGATTATATAAATGACAGAATGACATCTGTATCCTGCCTTTCCTCCTGTAATCAAGTAACCTGAACTAACTCAGATGCGTTTTGTAAGACTAAATATTTATTACTCTGTTCCCATTCCCCTTTTCCAAATAAAGTGTATAGAAATGTTTTTTTTTACAAAATCAACCCTAAGTAGCAAAGAAAATGTAAAAAAAAAAATTCTACCCGGTGTTTTATTATAAATAAAAATGCTAAAAATTGTACACATAATTGGTATCACCACATCCATAGCAATCTGTAGTATAACAAACATTTCATTTATCCTGCATGCTAAGGCTACTTTCACACTAGCGTTCGGGGTTCCGCTTGTAAGCTCCGTTTGAAAGCTCTCACAAGCGGCCCCGAACGCATCCGTACAGCCCCAATGCATTCTGAGTGGATGCGGATCCGCTCAGAATGCATCAGTCTGGCTCCGCTTGGCCTCCGTTCCGCTCAGCAGGCGGACACCTGAACGCAGCTTGCATCGTTCGGTTGTCCGCCTGGCCGTGCGGAGCCAAACGGATCCGTCCAGACTTACAATGTAAGTCAATGGGGACGGATCCGTTTGAAGAGGACATAATATGGTGCAATTTCAAACGGATCCGTCCCCCATTGACTTTCAATTCAAAGTCTGGACGGATCCGTCTGACTAACTTTCACACTTAGTTTTTTTTGTGAAATATAATGCAGACTGATCCGTTCTGAGCGGATACCATAGTTTGCATTATAGGAGCGGATCCGTCTGTGCAAACACCAGACGGATCCGCTCCGAACGCAAGTGTGAAAGTAGCCTTAACGACTTAAAAAAACATAACAATAAGCTGTCAAAATAGCAATTTTCTGTTCATGTACCTGCTAAAACAGGAATAAAAAGTAATTAATAAGTTGTATGAAAATGGTACTAATGAAAACTACAAGGTATCCCACAAAAAATGTCACATTCTACTAAGGGCTCTTTCACACCTGCGTTCTTTTCTTCCAGCATCGAGTTCCGTCGTCGGGGCTCTATGCTGGAAGAATCCTGATCAGTTTTATCCTAATGCATTCTCAATGGAGTGAAATCCGTTCAGGATGCATCAGGATGTCTTCAGTTCCGGAACGGAACGTTCTTTGGCCGGAGAAAATACCGCAGCATGCTGCGCTTTTTGCTCCGGCCAAAAATTCTGAAGACTTGCCGCAAGGCCGGATCCGGAATTAATTCCCATTGAAAGGCATTGATCCGGATCCGGCCTTAAGCTAAACGTCGTTTCGGCGCATTGCCGGACCCGACGTTTAGCTTTTTCTGAATGGTTACCATGGCTGCCAGGACGCTAAAGTCCTGGCAGCCATGGTAAAGTGTAGCGGGGAGCGGGGGAGCAGCATACTTACCGTCCGTGCGGCTCCCGGGGCGCTCCAGAGTGACGTCAGGGTGCCCCAAGCGCATGGATCACATCATCCATGCGCATGGGGTGCTCTGACGTCATTCTGGAGCGCCCCGGGAGCCGCACGGACTGTAAGTATACCGTTCCCCCGCTCCCCGCTCCTACTATGGCAACCAGGACTTTAATAGCGTCCTGGCTGCCATAGTAACACTGAAAGCATTTTGAAGACGGCTCCGTCTTCAAATGCTTTCAGTACACTTGCGTTTTTCCGGATCCGGCGTGTAATTCCGGCAAGTGGAGTACACGCCGGATCCGGACAACGCAAGTGTGAAAGAGGCCTAAGCTGATGAAAAATGTTAGGGTTCTTGAATTGTGGCAATCCAAAAACAAATTATTTTGTAAAAAAAAAAATGTTTCTATTAGGCAAACATAGTAAAACATAAAAATAGCTATATAAATTTGGTATTGCCATTATCATAATGCCCTGTCAAATAAATTTAACACATTATTTATAAAAGGGTAAGCTCATGAATAGTGTTGATCATGAATATTCGAATTTCTAATTTTTATTGCGAATATAGGTAATTCGAAAATTCACGAATATTTAGAATATAGTGATATATATTCGTAATTTCGAATATTCAAGATTTTTTTATTGCGAATTTTCGTAATGCGAATTTTTATTGCAAATTTTTCAATTGCCGAGTAAAAACATGATTCCTCCCTGCTTCTTGCTTGCGGGCCAATGACTCATTGGCCCACAAGCAAGAAGCAGGGAGAAATCATGACTTTAAATGGGAAAAATTATGAATATTCTAAAAAACTAATATATAGCACTATATCGAATATATTAGTTTTTTCAAATATTCGTAATATTCTAAAACAAGAATATATAGCGAATATTCTAAAAAAACAAATGTAGAGCAATTTAGCTAATATAGTGCTATAATCTTCTTTGTCTAATAGTTGTAATTTTTTTCTCATCTGAAGTTCAGATTGGAAAAAAATGTCAACTATTGAAAAAAAGATTATAGCACTATATTAGCAAAATTTCTCTATATTCTTTTTTTTTTTTTTTTTCGAATATTCACTATATTGCTATATATTCTTGTTTTAGAATATTACGAATATTCGAAAAAACTAATATATTTGTTTTTTGGAATATTCGTAATATTCTAAAACAAGAATATATAGCAATATAGCGAATATTAAAAAAAAAAACGAATATAGAGCAATTTAGCTAATTTAGTGCTATAATCTTCTTTGTCTAATAGTTGTAATTTTTTTCTCATCTGAAGTTCAGATTGGAAAAAAATTAAAACTATTAAAAAAAAAAAGATTATAGCACTATATTAGCTAAATTGCTCTACATTCTTTTATTCTAATATTGGCTGTATTGCTATATATTCTTGTTTTAGAATATTCCGAATATTCGAAAAAATGAATATATTCGATATAGTGCTATGACTCATTGGCCCACAAGCAAGAAGCAAGGAGGAATCATGTTTTTGCTCGGCAATTGAAAAATTTGCAATAAAAATTCGCATTGCGAAAATTCACATTTTGAAAATTCGCATATTACGTGATCATTACTTTGTCGATTTTTCAAGTAAATAAATCGTAGAATATATAACGAATATTCGAATTTGCGAATATTCGCTGAATATTCTACAAAATATTTGCGAAATATTGCGAATTCGAATATGACTACTGCCGCTCATCACTACTCATGAACACACTGAGGGGCTCTCTGAACTTATGCTCAGGGCTCTGCTAAAATGACTCTGTTTATTAAAGGGAACCTTGGATATGCAATTTTAGCTGCCCACAGTACCTTATTTAATGACCTTATGGCTTATGGGGCTTTCGAAGCAGGTCTTGTTTTGTTATTTTAATTTGTAAATGCTCTTAAAATGTACTTTTAATCTTCTTCTGGCTGTATGAAAATGAGTCTGTTCAAGTCAAGGAAGCAGGCATTTTACTCCTACAAGTCAAGGTTTCCCTGCAGCACCGGCCTCCTGTAGCTTCATTGATGGACCCTGCGTAGAATCTAATGAGACCTGGTGATAACGTTTCCTACCTGAGAGATCATAAGTCAAGTAAGAGCAGGTAGCGGTTGGGCGGGGAAAGCCTGACTGTCACGGCTGAGGATGGGGGAAACCCTCAGCCGTGCGATGTCTCTCTGAGATATAGCTGTTAGGCCAGGACAGGAATCAGGGAGCAGGTCACCTCCTATCACATCCCTAACTCTGACCCTGTCTCCTAGCCGTATGAGCCAACCCTGATGGTGGGAGGGCTCATACACCGTAACCTGAAATTCCTACTAGCCCTCAGGGTGGCCCTGGACTAGGAGCAGGGTAAGATGACCTGTTCCTCCTAGACACGGAGCAACAGGAGTCTCACTGGCCAAGCTATAAAGGAGAAGGGAAACCTATACAGACATATGGCAATGGCAGGTAGTTGAAACTAGTATCACACCTACCTGCCACAGACACACAGCCTGGAACCCGTGCACAAGTGCTGCAGTCCACAACAACATAGACGGACACAGCACACACCAAACATCACACAGGAACCCAGGAACCATACGCAGCAATAAACATAAAGAGACACCACTAGACATAACATAACTTAAGAAGATCAATGTCTAAACATAAGTTTTATGACCACAAGGGTGGCCCTCACTGGCAGATGGTATAAGAAACCAGGAGGGTGCCTCCAGCTTACAACCAAGGCTGGAGTACCCCTCAGACATCAGGTTTCAACTGAGGATATATAGCCCAAAGTAGCCACACCCATACTCAGACACACCCAGTGTTCACACACAGAAGGGAATTAACCCTTCTCACACCAGGGAAGGGAAGACAGCCACTTAAAGGGAAACGCACACCAACACACTCACCTGTTACCGCCGGCAACGGCATGCGTGGCAACCATGTCCTGAGGAACAGCCAGCAGGCCGAGACACTGCCACCACATGCACACAACACCAGACGTTGCCGCAGACAACCACAAGTGAAGGGAGGCGTCACAGTGCACACAAACATAACCTCGTGCACAACAAACAGACATACAAAGTGCATACCTACACACACACCCAACCAGGTGTAACCGCATGCACTTGACAGCAGGCTGCCCAGCAACAGCTCAGACTGCCACACTGCCAAGTACCAACCATGTTGCCAGCGGCAACCGCACGTGAGGCAAAACACTCACAGCTGCGGTGAACAACCAAATGACCGCTGACAACTGCAAGCGGACTCAAAGAGTCACGACCATGACCATGGGTCGTGACACTGACTCAGAAGTGCAAAACGCCTGCTTACAGCGGGAAGATTAAAATGCATTTTCAGCACATTTACTGATTAAAATATTAAAACAAGAACTTCCTCCAGAGCCCGTGCATGAGCACATGAATAAGGTCCTTTGGGCAGGAAAATTGCATATAAAATTGCATATCTGAAGTGTAGGCCAGTTCCCTTTAGGCATCTCAATGATGCTTAGTGAACATCAATTAGTGTACAGTGTACCTACTGGCACATATTTCTGATGGCATGGCCACATGGTGCAGCTTTGTAGTGGCTGAGATGCAGTTGCAGTTTAAACTGTGTGGCCATGCATTTAATTAATTATAAACAGTTTTTTCACTGTTCATTGTTGATGGCTGCATTGCAACTCACAGAACCGCATGGACATTAACAATGAACAAAAAATAGTTTGTAATGAGTTTTACAAATTAGGCCCCTTTCACACGAGCGAGTATTCCGCGCGGATGCGATGCGGGAGGTGAACGCATTGCACCCGCACTGAATACCGACCCATTCATTTCTATGGGGCTGTGCACACGAGCGGTTATTTTCACGCATCACTTTTGCGTTGCGTGAAAATCGCAGCATGCTCCTCTTTGTGCGTTTTTCACGTAACGCAGGCCCCATAGAAATGAATGGGGTTGCGTGAAAATCACAAGCATCCGCAAGCAAGTGCGGATGCGGTGCGATTTTCACGCACGGTTGCTAGGAGACGATCGGGATGGAGACCCAAACCTTATTATTTTCCCTTATAACATGGTTATAAGGGAAAATAATAGCATTCTGAATACAGAATGCTAAGTAAAACAGGGCTGGAGGGGTTAAAAAAAAATAAAAAATCATGTGACGTACTATGTGATGACCAGAGTGACGTCATCCCAGGTCCTTAAACTATAGTTAATGCTCACCACAGGTCCTATACAGTAAAAGAGACAGACGGAGATGCCGGGCATCGCGAGCAAGTGGATTAAGGTGAGTTAAATGATTTTTTTTTTTTTTTTAACCCCTCCAGCCCTGTTTTACTTAGCATTCTATTATTTTCCCTTATAACCATGTTATAAGGGAAAATAATACTATTTACAGAACACCGATCCCAAGCCCGAACTTCTGTGAAGAAGTTCGGGTTTGGGTACCAAACACGCGCGATTTTTCTCACGCGAGTGCAAAACGCATTACAATGTTTTGCACTCGCGCGGAAAAATCGCGGGTGTTCCCGCAACGCACCCGCACATTTTCCCGCAACGCCCGCGTGAAAGAGGCCTTAGTATAACTACAGATGTTCTGTGAAGGCCTCAGAGGTTTGTTAGAGAACATTAGTGATCAAACAGCATCATGAAATCCAAGGAACACACCAGACAGATCAGGGATAAAATGATGTAGAAGTTTTCTTTTCACTTCACACATACTTGATACTTTGTGTTGGTCTATCACATAAATTTCCAATAAAATCCTTTATCCTGGACCCAGAATATTGTTTCTATTGTTATTATTGCTATTAGTATGCATTTTCTGCCTAATAGCTGATTATATATGCCTTGGAATTGTATTGAATAAAAAAATGTTTCAAAAAGATCCCAATAAAATACATTTAAGTTTTTGGGTGTAACATGAAAAAATTTGAAAAAGTTCAAGGGGTATGAACACTTTTTCAAGGCACTGTAGTTTTGTATAGATCTGTCAGGGTCAATAATCCTGACTCAACCCTGCAGGGACTTAGGTCCACCCCTAGCTCAGTCTACAGTTCGTGGAAGAATTAGTGTGCTCACTCCTCAGAATTCTAAGCCTGAGCTCCAGAGAACCACTATCTCTGAGAGATCCATGGAGAGAAAACCATCTCTACTTCACAGTAAAATCTGCATGGCCAAGCATTTAAGTCAGTCAGAAAGGTATTTGCTCTTTAAGGCTTATACAGACTTTTACTTATTCATCTTATATAAAATAATACCACCGTAGTGGTTCACCAGTGAAGATTAGTGAGACAAACGACAAATAACAAACAATAATAGATGCTTCTGGGAGCCTTCCTTAGATATATCAAGTGGTGAGTGAACACAGGGCAGCTAAGGGGAGCAGTAGGTAAATCTAACCTGTCCCTTTCGCTCACCCTGTCTATTTCCTCAGCCCAGGGACGTCCCCTGATGGTGGAGACTCCCTGTCCTCGTGCCTGGGCTGACTGCCCTGCGTTTACCCTCCTCTCAAAAAATGTATATAATGAAAAATATTTAACACAGCTCCCCAGAAGCTGACGGGTGATACTCTGTGTCCTAGGTAAAAAATTACCAACATGGACACCAATGGATAAAACAAGACCAAATGGTATTTATAAATAGGTAAACAAATATATGTATTGCCTATAGAAATGAGGAACCAGACACTAGGGCATCAAAAGCTGTGTATACCCAGGCTAGTTAATATAACCCCGCACTGAGGCATCAATGCTGTGCATTCCCAGGCTGGTTCATGTAACCCCTACGCGTTTCCCCTATTACTAGGTTCATCAGGGGGCATTCACGGTCAAGGGTACAACCGTCATCAAATACAGATATATGAGATCTCATATACATGAACCAGCCTGGGAATGCACAGCATTGATGCCTCAGTGCGGGGTTATATTAACTAGCCTGGGTATACACAGCTTTTGATGCCCTAGTGTCTGGTTCCTCATTTCTATAGGCAATACATATATTTGTTTACCTATTTATAAATACCATTTGGTCTTGTTTTATCCATTGGTGTCCATGTTGGTAATTTTTTACCTAGGACACAGAGTATCACCCGTCAGCTTCTGGGGAGCTGTGTTAAATATTTTTCATTATATACATTTTTTGAGAGGAGGGTAAACGCAGGGCAGTCAGCCCAGGCACGAGGACAGGGAGTCTCCACCATCAGGGGACGTCCCTGGGCTGAGGAAATAGACAGGGTGAGCGAAAGGGACAGGTTAGATTTACCTACTGCTCCCCTTAGCTGCCCTGTGTTCACTCACCACTTGATATATCTAAGGAAGGCTCCCAGAAGCATCTATTATTGTTTGTTATTTGTCGTTTGTCTCACTAATCTTCACTGGTGAACCACTACGGTGGTATTATTTTATATAAGATGAATAAGTAAAAGTTATGTTTTAAAGGGATCAATACTGCTGGACACTTTTTGACTTTATGATCCTTCTGTATCATATTGATATTGATTTAGCTGGACATATACTTATACAGACTTTACTGCAGTGAGAGGCACACTGCTAAGATACCCTTCACACTTTGACACGGTCCTGGCCAACCTCATCTTAATTATGTTCGACTAAGCCTTGCTTAATTGCTATCTAGGAAGATTTGCACTGTGAATTATTTAGAACTCTGTTTTGATACCGCTGGATATACTACGACTCCCATTCAGCATTTAGTAAGGAGAAATGTTTATTTTCTACATCTAGTCTACCATATGTATAGGGTTGCCCTAAACACCTACAGGCCCTGTTTTGCACCCATAGAAAATGGTAACACCAAGGGCACCCCAACTACCATCAGGCAGGAGTCCCAGCATCAGGTTGTGCCCAGAGGGAAGAAAGTCTGCCCCGTTTATCACTGCCATGTCCCTAAGGAGCATTGGTTTGAGAAATACTACTATGAGTAAGTATTGCAGGCAGAGCGGATACCACTCCCATCTTCCTCTTCTCCGGGGCTTGTGGTTTAAATTGCCATCACAAACAGGATTCAGATCCTCTGTGTCCTGAACCAGTGGTCATAATACTGTGTTACCAACCCTAATGAGACTGCAAGGGTTTGTTTTGTGGAGCTAATGGCCACACTTTGCTGCAGAGATTCATTGTGGGTGTTATCACTCAACCCAGCTTGCTGTCAAGGTATAGAGTCATGCTACTGGCACACAGGAGCCTAACCAGCCATATTGGATTTGCACCATCCAGGCCTGGATCCGCCCATCCAGGTGCAGGAACCATCAAGAGTATGCCCTGCAGGAGCACGAAAATCAATGGTCCGCCCACCTAAAGGAAGCTACTGTCTCCCACTGACCCAAGTAATCTGGAGATCACATCATTAGCCATGTCTGACAGTGAGAACAATGTCAGCCAAGCTGCAGCAACCCTGTAACTATTGCTGTGACTCCATGCATAGTGACGCTTACTATGATTAACAATTTTGGGGACCTATGGCTCTCACGCTACACTGGAGATCCCAATACAGTAAGAGACTCATGTGACTTCATTCAAGCTTCACCCTGTATCCAGAAACCAGAAAGTAGAGATTCTAATTGGTCAACCAAAAGAAGCTGCACTCCGTGAAGTCAAATCCAGACCACGGTCAGAGAAAAAGGACCATAGGGCAAATCCTTGATAGACCTGGTGCAGTGTCCTCACTGAAAAGCATTAAAAGTATTTACGTTTCTGTATTTCATGCCTCAAATGCTGTGTATAAAGAGGAAACAGATGGAGGTCCCTAGTGGCTAGACAGGGCCGACACCACCCCTTCCTCCCTAGGAGGAAGTGATGTTCAGAGAGTCTAGTAAACAGCAGACGTGTGAACAGCTAGACAGCAGCATGGAGCAGAGACATAGGGATCCTTCCTACCCTGTGGACTGCAAGCCACAAAAAATAACAACTTATATGTCAGCCCTCAAGGGAAAGAGATTTTATAAAAGGTTTAGCAGCCACATAAAAAAATCATTGTAGAACATCTTTCAGAAAAAGTAAACGCAATATTTTCAGGCTACAAGAATCTCTGCATGTGGTGGGAGAAAAACTAGCTTCTGGCTTCCCACCATAGACAGATAGGCTCCACAGTCTAGAGACTGTATTCCACTGAGGATACTGGCCTATTGTGAGATGGGGAAACAGCTCTCATTGTCTGAACATTGTGTTTGTTTAAATGAAGTTAAATTATCTGTACTAACATTCTGCTGTTTGGCCACAAGATGCCGCTGTTTCCTAAGCACAGCAACAGACTGCATTTCATGTAATATTGGGAACTCTCAGGGGGTGGAGTTACAAGTCTGGAGAGGAAGGCAGCAGCCATCTTAGAGTGAGGCTGTGAGAGACACTGAGGAACTGTGTGACCAGAGAGTCTGACAGCATCCAGGTGTGAGAGCATCCCTCAGTGACCATAGCTGCAGCTAAGTGAAGCTGATCGTGTTCAAGACCCTGATCCTGTCCAGAGGAACGAGGATTGCTCCCAGGAAAACTGATGAGAGGTAAGGAGCAAAGCTACATACACTGCGGGACCGCATGCTTGTTGGAGAGGCATTTGTTCTGTTCAGAGTCATCAGCGGATGCAGAGCAGATCGTGCACGCACCTCATTACAGTGTTGGCGTCTAGAGACTAAGACCAGGCCTGTAGTTAGTCAGTCTCTGTTTGTGTGAGGCCACAGGTGTTACTACTGTTCATTGCAAGGACTCCATAACTTAAAGTGACATTTCACATTGGAGAGCTGATAAAATTCAAGCCAGGCTGGCGTTTTGCTCAGAAGGAATACTCAGGCATGTGCTACAGGACCAGGTATGGGAGGGGGAATACTGTAGATCTGTGTAAGATTGTAAGCGATTGTGCTGCACCGCAGGCTAGCCCGTACCACACACCCATACAATGATTCTTGTTCTTGTAGGTTAATAACAGGTAAGGTGTGGCAGTTAAGTTGTGCCCACCAGTAGGTAAATTACTGCTCTTTCCTCCTGCATCCATCGGAGGGCGCCGTGCTGTGCAGCACAAAGGTCTTAGCCTTCAGGCTGGGTGTATGTAAATTTATTGTATGTTCCCAGCATTTGTGGTTGTGTTTATTGCCACATTAAAGTAAAATTCTGTTTTGGCAAAAGCTAGTATTTCCTCGTTCGTGACTTCGTTGTATCCTGGGTGAGCCCACCCCGGTACATGGTTTACACTATCTAAATATATTCAGACAGGGGCGTACATAGAAATCACCGGGCCCCAAAGCAAGAATCTGAATTTGGCCCCCTAACTCCGCCCACTACCCACCCCTGGCCCATCCCACCTCCTGTCCTGGCTCCTCCCATGTCACACCCCCATTTTGTCATACCCCTAATGCCCCCCAAAATGCCCAGGGAAGGGGGAAGGAAGGAGTAGGTGTAGGAGGAAAGCACACTGTCCTCTATGAGCCCCCCAAAATTCTCAGGACAGTGTGCTTTCCTCCCCCTACTGGGCATTTTGGGGGGCATTAGGGGTTCTGGGGACTCATAGAAGACTCAGGGGGGAAGGCTCAGAGAGACCAGTGTGCTTTCCTACTACTCTTCCCCCACCCAGTCATTTTGGGGGGCATTGGGCCCGGTTCGGGATCTTCATAGTGGACCTGGTGGGGAGGGATGGGGGGGGGAGTCTCATAGGGGCCAGTGTGCTTTCCTCCTACTCCCTCCCCCCGGGAATTTTGGGGGAGCATTAGGGGTTGGGGCTCATAGAGGACTCGGGGTGGGGGGGTGAAGGCTCATAGAGGACAGTGTAGGAGGAAAGCGTGTCCCCCTCCCTATGAGTCCTCTCTTGCTGCATGCTCAATCGAAGTTCTACATGACCTACTGAACCACACCAACCAGCAATATAGACCTTGGTGACCGTGTCACTCTGTCTGTCCCATCAGCAGCGGTCCTCCACTGGCCTGTGCTGTGCCTGTCGGCTGTTGACTAGGCGGCGGCACTCAGATGTGATGCGAGGTGAGTGGCGAAGTTACTCTCCGGGTCGGAGTCTGGGTGGAGCATGCCTGTGCCAGCAATACACTGGCCAATCAGCTGCTGCCTCTTTCTGCTGACTTGCGCTGATTGGCCAGTGTTACGTGCAGCAAGCCCTTGACTGGATGGATCCGCAGGTCAGACAGAAACTGGGCTGGGAGCGGGGTAGACGGTCGCTGGATGCTGAAAGAACACAAGTGCCCCTCTGCGCCACACTTTTTTTCACAGTAAACGGAGTGGGAGGGGCCAAACTGAGTGGGCGGAGCCTTTCCATGCGCTTCGGGCCGCGGGCCCCATAGCAACGGCGTGGTCTGTCTATATTGGCGGTACGCCACTGTATTCAGAGAAACAGATATTGCACCTCCTAGGCTAGTAAAGGAAAGAATTCATTGTTTGATTAAACAGAGAGTAAGACTAGCCCTCCCTACAAGGCCTTAAGAATTGCATATGACAACTGTGGACTCTGCATTTGATGTGTACAGTGCTTGTGTAACTTATATGTTAACTGCTGCATTAAAGTCCAATGAATTTGTTGCAACAAATCTGGCCTCATCATTGCTTCCTTCGCTACTACAATGCAAAGTGTTGGTGTCATGAACAGGGACCCTGCCTTGCACCTGAAAACCTTCAATATCAAGGGCATTTCAACCGTCATCAGGCAAGAGGATCCCAGAGCTGGAGTGTGCCTAGAAGGGAAAAAAAATGCACCCTTCCACCCTTCACTGCATAAGCCAAGGGGGCATAATAACCATGAGTACTACTACTACTCCCATGTGGCCGCACACTTACATATGCCCCACTGCATTTGTACATGTTGAATCATACAAATTTACATACCTCATTAAAAATAAATATGCCCCAATCATCCCAAAGACAGCATTTAGCTGAGGAGACATATGCCATGGTGATGGAAATGGTCTGAACTGTAGTAACCTTTGGTCAAGTTGTGTATGTCATGTAGTTTTAAGGCTGGACATATTCTGTTCTTTCTGTCTTTCATATGATGTTGCTAAAGAATGCTAACCTTGAGATAAGATGCTGCACACACTTTTTATTACTAAGTATTGCCTTATATGCATAACTAATCAAATTACTAGTTTCAATTTCCACTGCCTTGGCGGTGTGCCTCCTTTGTCTTCATTACCTATAAGACTGTATGTTTTGATAATAAAGTTTGGAATTTCCTTGAGACCATAGCTGGGTCAGGAGCCATGCTGGGAGTGCAGAAAAGCGCAGATTGCGCTCACACCATCATTGCCTCTGATCAGTGGCGTACATAGAGAAGTAAGGGCCCCATAGCAAGGATCAAAACAGGCCCCCCACACAGGACAGAAGGGTTTCTGCCTAAACCCTTTTCAATGACAGTTGGGCCATTTTTCCACTGCTTCATTTGCTAAAAGTTGTTTCTTTAGAAGGTAGAGTCCTGACCAAATTTTCACCTCCAGTAGAAGGGGAGAAAATTCCAACTAAGACTGGACCCCCTCTTGCCCTGGGCCTCATAGCAGTTTCATGGTCTGCCGCTATGGTAATTACGCCCCTGCCTCTGATATTGACATGACCAGCGAGGGAGAAGAGAATCCTGCATTCCTTTAGTCCCGTTTTAGCTCATTATTAGGGATGAGCGAATCGACTTCGGATGGTACATCCGAAGTTGATTCGCTAAAAACTTTGTTCTAATACTGTACGGAGATCCCACTCTATACAGTATTAGAATGTATTGGCTCCGATGAGCCAAAGTTATTAGTTTGCGAAGTCGTGTGAGACTTACTGTAAAAAACCTTGGCACTGAACTCAGGTTCGGTTCCAAGGTACCACTACAGGTAGTTAAGCAGGGAAACAACCAAACACGGGAAAACAAACTGAACAAACGGCAAGGCCCAAAAGCTAGGGAGAAAGGGTCACCTCCTAGCAATCCCTAAAAGCTTTCCCTAAGCTTGCTGTGCCCATGTGCATACCCTTAGGGTGGATATGCACATGCCCTCGTGCCTAAACCTGAACTCCCTGGGCAAACCCTAAGCAGCAAGGAAAAGGGAAGAAGCAACCTGCTTCTTCAAACCAGGAAGAAGCAAGCGTCTCCCTAGAGGCCTAGTTAAAACACACAAAGGGAAATGAAGGAGAGGACTTATCTTGAGCAGAGCTGGAGCAGACGATCCACCACAAATCAAGAGTTCCCAGGAAAAGAACTATAACCCGCACAGGCCACTGGGGGAAGGAGGGATAAATAGCCTCACTAACAATGAAACCCAGTACACCTGAGGGAAGGTGGATCCAGCTCAAATCCAAATCAAAACAAACCAAGAAGTCAGACATGTGCAGCCAGTCTGACAAATCTCCGTACATTCACAGGGCAAGGCGTGACAGTTTTTTACAGTAATAATTAACGATCTGACTTTTCACATTGGCACAAGTTGGGCACAACATATTTGATCAAAATGCTCACTGCACTTTTAAAAAATGTCCTTGAGGGATGTGATTTCCAAAATGGGGACATTCTTTGTGGTCTCTACTGTAGGGGTACCTCTTCAAATACAACATGATGCCTGTAACTATTCCAATGAAATCTTCCTTTCAAAAGCCATATGGTGCTCCTTCCCTTCTCAGCCCTGCATTGTGCCCATACAGAAGTTTACAAGCAAATATAGGGTGTTGCCATACTCAGGAGTAGTGTTGAGCGCGAATATTCAAATTGCGAATTTTAATCGTGAATATATGCACTTCGAGAATTCTCAAATATTTAGAATATAGTGATATAAATTCGTAATTTTGAATATTCTAGTTTTTTTTTTTCACAGGCTGCAATATCTCTGTCATAGCTTAGCAACATCCCTAGCAACCAATAGGAAAGTTGCCTATCCCTTACTATATAATAACATTTCCAGCAGCCATTTTGTGCTGTTTCATGCAGTTGTGAGAGAGAGAGGAGTGTGATAAATGTGCTGTGCTGAATTGCTGTATTATAATACTTCTGATACCACATATATAATCCAGATATTTACTGGTAGATAGTGTAGGTTAGTTAGGGAATAGGTTAGCTGATTAGGTTCCAGTGTAGGGTGTTAGGTACATTAGTTAGGTAGCTCAGTAATAGAGTTGAGCGAACACCTGGATGTTTGGGTTCGAGAAGTTCGGCCGAACTTCCCGGAAATGTTCGGGTTCGGGATCCGAACCCGACCCGAACTTTGTCCCGAACCCCATTGAAGTCAATGGGGACCCAAACTTTTCGGCACTAAAAAGGCTGTAAAATAGCCCAGGAAAGAGCTAGAGGGCTGCAAAAGGCAGCAACATGTAGGTAAATCCCCTGCAAACAAATGTGGATAGGGAAATGAATAAAAATAAAAATAAAAATAAAATAAATAAAAATTAACAAATATCAATTGGAGAGAGGTCCCATAGCAGAGAATCTGGCTTCATGTCAGCAGAGAATCAGTCTGCATGTCATAGCAGAGAATCATGCTTTACGTCACCCAACACTGGAACAGTCCATTGTCAGATATTTAGGCCCAGGCACCCAGGCAGAGGAGAGAGGTCCCGGAACAGAGAATCTGGCTTCATGTCAGCAGAGAATCAGTCTGCATGTCCTAGCAGAGAATCATGCTTTACGTCACCCAACACTGGAACAGTCCATTGTCAGATATTTAGGCCCAGGCACCCAGGCAGAGGAGAGAGGTCCCGTAACAGAGAATCTGGCTTCATGTCAGCAAAGAATCAGTCTGCATGTCCTAGCAGAGAATCATGCTTTACATCACCCAACACTGGAACAGTCCATTGTCAGATATTTAGGCCCAGGCACCCAGGCAGAGGAGAGAGGTCCCGTAACAGAGATTCAGGCTTCATGTCAGCAGAGAATCAGTCTTCATGTCTGTCATGGTCTTACCTTCTTGCTGTTCTCCTTTGTTTGACATGTGCTGGCGGCCATCTTGGTTTCTGGGTTTCTTGTAGCCTCCCACCCTGCGGCTCCTCCTTCCCACTGGGAGGAGCTGGATGCCTAGCTCATATATATAGGAGGTCTGTGGCTTCAGTTCCTTGCTTGGTCCTCCTGTGTTCACATGCTTCTAGACTGCTGCTGATTCTGGTTCCTGATCCTGGTTTCGTCTGACTACACTTCTGGTTCCTGACCTCTGGCTTCGCAAAGACTCTGCTTCGGTTTCGCCATCCGTTTGGACTTTTGCTTTACAGCTTTATTTTCAATAAAGCCTTCTTATTTTCACTTATCCCTTGTTGTACGTCTGGTTCATGGTTCCGTGACATTAGGACCAAGCCATGAATTCTGACGGTACAGGGCCATCCTCGCTACCCACGCTGGTTGCCAGACTTGATCAGCAGGATCACCTGTTGGGTCGGTTCGCTGTGGCGTTGCAAACCCTGCTTGAACGCACGGCTCATTTCGCTCCCGTTGCCGATGGGTCGGTTGTCGCTCCTGGGCCCGCTCCTACTGCCGCTCCGGTTGTTGCGCCAGAGTCTACCCCGACACCTGTTGTTGCACCTGCGGTGTTTCGGGGTATGACCGGTTCTGCCCCTCTTCCACAGCGCTTTGGGGGAGAGCCAACTCAGTGCCGAGGTTTCCTTAACCAGGTGGGCATTTATTTCAAGTTGCTGCCACATGCCTTTCCCACTGAGAGATCAAAGGTGGGCTTCTTGATCTCGCTGCTCTCGGACAAGGCCTTGGCCTGGGCCAGCCCTTTATGGGAGAACAACAATCCGGTGGTTGCCGAGTTTTCCGGTTTTGTTGCTTCTCTTCGGAAGGTATTCGATGTGCCGGCTCGTGCTGCCTCTGCTGCGAAGCTCCTTATGTCCATCAGACAGGGTTCACGATCCGTAGCTGAATACGCCATTGAGTTTCGTACCCTGGCAGCAGAGGTGGGCTGGAATAATGAGGCTCTGGTCGCTGCTTTCTCTCATGGTCTCTCGGATGCCTTGAAGGATGAGGTTGCAGCTAAGGACCTACCAGTGGAGCTCGAGTCTCTTATTTCTTTCCTGATTTTGATTGACACCAGACTCAGGGAGAGACCTTCCTTTAAGGAGAGCCTGCGGAGGTTTTCTAACAGATTGGCGCCTACGTTTGTTGTCCCACCCGTGCCTCCCTCTCCTCCCACGCCTCCTGGGGATGACTTGTCTGGGGGTGAACCCATGCAGCTGGGGTTTGCTCGCCTGTCCGAGGGGGAAAGGGTACTCCGGAGACGCGAGGGCCGATGCATGTACTGTGGTCTCGGTGGGCATTTTCGGTTGGCATGTCCGAACCGTCCGGGAAACGCTCGCACCTGAGATCCTGTCGGGGGCAGATCTTGGGTGGAGTCTCCTCGTCCCCGGTTTCCCGTGTTGACAAACCACTGATCACTGTTGTCCTCTCCTGGGTCGGGGGCTCGGTGACGACCCAGGCGTTGGTGGACTCTGGTGCCGGTGGTTTGTTCATTGATAATGTGTTAGCTGCCGCCAATTCCATTCCTCTGCAGGCTCGAGGTTCCCCACTGGCTCTTGAGGCGATAGACGGCAGACCCCTTCTGCCGCCACACGTGACTCATGAGACCCTTCCAGTGGGGATAGCCATTGGTGCCGTTCACAGAGAGTCGGTCTGCCTCCAGGTTATTTCGTCTCCACACTACTCGGTGGTCTTGGGGTACCCCTGGCTCCGGAAGCATAATCCGACTTTCGATTGGAGATCGGCCGAGATCCTCTCGTGGTCACCGCAGTGTGGGGCTAGTTGCATCCATGGGTCTGTCAAGTTGCTGTGTACTTCCTCGGACTCTCTGTTGCCTCCTGAATACGAGGAGTACCGGGATGTATTCGATAAGGTGCGCGCGGTTGCCCTACCTCCGCACCGCCCATACGATTGTGCCATAGAGTTACAATCTGGTGCCGTTCCTCCTCGTGGCAAAGTCTATCCACTGTCGGTAGCGGAGAATGAGGCCATGGAGGAGTACGTGAGGGAGGCGCTTTCACGCGGACACATTCGCAAATCCTCGTCCCCGGCAGGGGCTGGATTTTTCTTTGTGAAAAAGAAGGGCGGTGAGTTGAGGCCTTGCATCGATTACAGGGGTCTCAATCGCATCACGATCAAGAACGCTTACCCGATACCCTTGATTTCCGAGCTGTTCGATCGCCTTAAAGGGGCCACGGTCTTTACCAAACTCGACCTGAGGGCGGCATATAACCTGGTAAGGATCAAGGCGGGCGATGAGTGGAAGACCGCGTTTAACACCAGGACCGGTCATTATGAATCCTTGGTTATGCCCTTTGGGTTGTGCAATGCGCCCGCAGTCTTTCAGGAATTCATCAACGATGTTTTCCGTGACCTGTTGCAGCAGTGTGTGGTGGTCTATTTGGATGACATCTTGGTATATTCTGAATCCATGGAGGCCCACATTCTGGATGTCAGACGAGTGTTGCAACGGTTACGAGAGAACAAGCTGTTCGGTAAGCTTGAGAAATGCGAATTTCACCGATCCCAGGTAACCTTCTTAGGTTACATCATTTCCGCTGAGGGGTTCTCCATGGATCCTGAGAAGGTTTCGGCTGTCTTACAGTGGCCCCAGCCCAGTGGTCTTCGTTCCCTGCAGCGCTTTTTGGGCTTCGCCAATTATTATCGGAAGTTCATCAGGGACTTTTCCATGCTAGCCAAGCCTCTCACGGATCTGACCAGGAAGGGCAGTAATTCCCAGGTCTGGCCGCTCGAGGCCATCCGAGCTTTTGAGGCTCTAAAGTCCGCCTTTGTGTCGGCTCCGATTCTGTCGCATCCCAACCCTGGGTTGCCCTTTGTCCTCGAGGTGGACGCGTCTGAGACGGGAGTAGGCGCCCTTCTGTCTCAGCGTAGAACACCAGAGGGTCCTCTGCTTCCTTGTGGGTTTTACTCCCGGAAACTGTCTTCCGCGGAGTGCAACTATCAGATTGGTGACAGGGAGTTATTGGCCATCGTGCAGGCCCTTAAAGAATGGAGGCACTTGCTCGAGGGTTCGGTGGTTCCGGTCCTCATCCTGACGGACCACAAGAATCTGACCTACCTTTCTGAGGCCAAGAGATTGACACCACGTCAGGCCAGATGGGCTCTGTTCTTGTCACGTTTTAATTACGTGGTCTCCTACCTACCCGGTTCCAAGAACATCAGGGCGGATGCCTTATCACGGCAGTACTCCGAGCTGTCCAGGGAGGAGTCGATTCCGACTTCGGTCATACCTCCGAATCAGATCTTGGCCGCCATTCGCACCAGCCTGACCTCTCCCCTGGGTGAGCAGATTTTGGCGGCTCAATCTGGTGCTCCCTCTGGTAGACCCAACGGCAGATGTTTTGTGCCTGAGGAGTTGCGCACTCGGTTGTTGCGAACCTACCATAACTCCAAGACCGCGGGGCATCCTGGAAAGAATCAGCTGTCCTGGGCTGTTTCACGTCTGTTCTGGTGGCCTTCCCTACGTTCCAACATCGCCGCATATGTAGCGGCATGCTCCGTTTGTGCCCAGAGTAAGTCCCCTCGGCACCTTCCGTTGGGCCTTCTGCAACCCATAGCCACCGGGGAGCGCCCATAATCACACCTGGGGATGGATTTCATTGTGGACCTCCCTGCATCCCGAGGCCATACGGTTATTCTCATGATTGTGGATCGGTTTTCCAAAATGTGCCACTGTGTTCCTCTCAAGAAGTTACCCTCTGCACAAGAGTTGGCCACGATTTTTGCCAGGGAGGTCTTCCGGTTGCACGGTTTGCCCAAGGAGATTGTGTCGGATCGGGGGAGTCAGTTTGTGTCCAGGTTCTGGCGCGCCTTTTGCTCCCAGTTGGGGATTCATCTCTCCTTCTCCTCGGCCTACCACCCTCAGTCCAATGGGGCCGCAGAACGATCCAATCAGGCCTTGGAGCAATTCCTTCGTTGCTATGTCTCCGATCACCAAGACAATTGGGTTGACCTCCTGCCTTGGGCTGAGTTTGCCAGGAACACGGCGGTGAACTCTTCCTCTGGGACGTCTCCCTTCATGGCTAATTATGGGTTCCAACCTGCCGTGTTACCGGAGTTATTCTCTCCCCAGGATATTCCGGCTGTGGAGGATCACCTTTCCGTCCTACGTGCTTCTTGGGTACTGATCCAGAAGTCCCTTGAGGTCTCTGCGCAGCGCCAGAGACTCCAGGCTGATCGCAGACGAGCGCCTGCTCCTTCCTACCAGGTCGGAGACCGTGTATGGTTGTCCACCCGCAACCTCAACCTTCGAGTGCCCACTCCCAAGCTGGCGCCTCGCTTTGTTGGTTCCTTCCGAGTGCTTCGCAGGGTAAACCCGGTAGCCTATGCCCTTGCGCTTCCTCCTGGCATGCGGATCTCCAACGTGTTTCATGTCTCCCTGTTGAAGCCACTGGTGTGTAATCGTTTCACTTCCTCGGTTCCTCGGCCTCGTCCGGTCCAAGTGGGTAATCGTGAGGAGTATGAGGTGAGCAATATCCTGGACTCACGCCTGGTCCGCGGTCGGGTGTAGTTTTTGGTCCATTGGCGTGGTTATGGTCCAGAGGAGCGTTCCTGGGTTCCCTCCGCAGATGTCCATGCTCCTGCCTTGCTCCGAGCCTTCCACGCACGCTTCCCTCAGAAACCGTTCTTTACTCCGCGGAGGAGGGGCCCTTGAGGGGGAGGTACTGTCATGGTCTTACCTTCTTGCTGTTCTCCTTCGTTTGACATGTGCTGGCGGCCATCTTGGTTTCTGGGTTTCTTGTAGCCTCCCACCCTGCGGCTCCTCCTTCCCACTGGGAGGAGCTGGATGCCTAGCTCATATATATAGGAGGTCTGTGGCTTCAGTTCCTTGCTTGGTCCTCCTGTGTTCACATGCTTCTAGACTGCTGCTGCTTCTGGTTCCTGATCCTGGTTTCGTCTGACTACCCTTCTGGTTCCTGACCTCTGGCTTCGCAAAGACTCTGCTTCGGTTTCGCCATCCGTTTGGACTTTTGCTTTACAGCTTTATTTTCAATAAAGCCTTCTTATTTTCACTTATCCCTTGTTGTACGTCTGGTTCATGGTTCCGTGACAATGTCATAGCAGAGAATCAGGCTTCACATCACCCACCACTGGAACAGGCCACTGTCACATATTTAGGCCCAGGCACCCAGGCAGAGGAGAGAGGTCCCATAACAGAGATTCAGGCTTCATGTCAGCAGAGAATCAGTCTTCATGTCATAGCAGAGAATCAGGCTTCACGTCACCCACCACTGGAACAGGCCACTGTCACATATTTAGGCCCAGGCACCCAGGCAGAGGAGAGAGGTCCCATAACAGAGATTCAGGCTTCATGTCAGCAGAGAATCAGACTTCATGTCATAGCAGAGAATCAGGCTTCGCGTCACCCACCACTGGAACAAGCCACTGTCAGATATTTTTAGGCCCCGGCACCCAGACAGAGGAGAGGTTCATTCAACTTTGGGTTGCCCCGCAATATAATGGTAAAATGAAAATAAAAATAGGATTGAATGAGGAAGTGCCCTGGAGTACAATAATATATTGTTAAGGGGAGGTAGTTAATGTCTAATCTGCTCAAGGGATGCACAGGTCCTGTGGGATCCATGCCTGGTTCATTTTTATGAACGTCAGCTTGTCCACATTGGCTGTAGACAGGCGACTGCGTTTGTCTGTAATGACGCCCCCTGCCGTGCTGAATACGCGTTCAGACAAAACGCTGGCCGCCGGGCAGGCCAGCACCTCCAAGGCATAAAAGGCTAGCTCTGGCCACGTGGACAATTTGGAGACCCAGAAGTTGAATGGGGCCGAACCATCAGTCAGTACGTTGAGGGGTGTGCACAGGTACTGTTCCACCATGTTATTGAAATGTTGCCTCCTGCTAACACGTTCCATATCAGGTGGTGGTGCAGTTAGCTGTGGCGTGGTGACAAAACTTTTCCACATCTCTGCCATGCTAACCCTGCCCTCAGAGGAGCTGGCCGTGACACAGCTGCGTTGGCGACCTCTTGCTCCTCCTCTGCCTTCGCCTTGGGCTTCCACTTGTTCCCCTGTGACATTTGGGAATGCTCTCAGTAGCGCGTCTACCAACGTGCGCTTGTACTCACGCATCTTACTATCACGCTCCAGTGCATGAAGTAAGGTGGGCACATTGTCTTTGTACCGTGGATCCAGCAGGGTGGCAACCCAGTAGTCCGCACACGTTAAAATGTGGGCAACTCTGCTGTCGTTGCGCAGGCACTGCAGCATGTAGTCGCTCATGTGTGCCAGGCTGCCCAGAGGTAAGGACAAGCTGTCCTCTGTGGGAGGCGTATCGTCATCGTCCTGTGTTTCCCCCCAGCCACGCACCAGTGATGGGCCCGAGCTGCGTTGGGTGCCAGCCTGCTGTGAACCTGCTTCATCCTCATCCTCCTCCACCTCCTCCTCATCCTCGTCCTCCTCGTCCTCCAGTAGTGGGCCCTGTCTGGCCACATTTGTACCTGGCCTCTACTGTTGCAAAAAACCTCCCTCTGAGTCACTTCGAAGAGACTGGCCTGAAAGTGCTAAAAATGACCCCTCTTCCTCCTCCTCCTCCTGGGCCACCTCCTCTTCCATCATCGCCCTAAGTGTTTTCTCAAGGAGACATAGAAGTGGTATTGTAACGCTCATAACGGCGTCATCGCCACTGGCCATGTTGGTGGAGTACTCGAAACAGCGCGAGAGAAGAGAAGTAACAAAGTTGCGGCACTCACCAGGATACAAACGAAGTCTTTATTGATGCTTCCTTGGAAGTTGTTACATGGGGGATCCAGGGGCGGACACACTGTTGCGGGCGGCGACGGCCGTTTCGCGCGTGGGATCGCGCTTCCTCAGGCCGCTCAATACGTCATGACGCAGGTAGGTGATTTATAGAGGTGGACAGGGGACGGCCGGCGCCGTCGGCCACAGCTGTTCGCCCTCAAGATATAATGACATATATTAAAAATCTGGACACAGCAGTGACAAAAGCATGAAAAAGATATATAAATAAACCATACAAGCACAAAGACTTCAATTCATATGTCAATGTCCATGAATATAGGACAAGTATATAAGGTCATAGATAAGTACTAAGAGTGAAGTATGGGAAAACCAGTACATATGATGACCACCTAAACACAAGGAGAGCGTATGGTGGCAGCATGATTTAGAACAAGCATATGGCACAAGGCTATACAAAAAGAGGCAATTCATATTGAATATGAAGTTGATAAAAGATAGAAGACAAAAGGCAGGAAATAAAGTAAGGGATAACAAAAGACCATAATAATGATATTACTAGGAGGACAAGGACAAGTGGGCGTGTATGTAGGCAAAACGAGCGCATTCAAATCACAGAAAGACAGACATGTCATTCCTGTCATTCATGCCTGCTGGGCCCATAGCACCAGTTTGCATTATCCACCTTGCCTCCCTCTGCAGGAGTAGGCGGTGCCAGTCCCCCCCACGAGGGATGGGACGGACATGCTCCACCCCCGCAAAAGAGAGGCAACGCGGATAAGCATCATGGGCGGTACGAATATGGTCAATAAGGCGTGGACTGCCTCTACCTGACCTAATAGAGCCCACGTGTTCGCGAATGCGCTCAAAAAGAGGACGTATAGTCTTACCCACATAAAAACGCCCACAAGGACAGAAGACAACGTACACGACGTAGGACGTGCGGCAGTTAATGAATTCTTGTATTGTATGTGTTACTCCTCCAAAAGATAGATGTTTATTACATGTATTGAGTGCGCAAAACGAACAATGACCGCATTTGAAGTTGCCCTTAGACTTGCCTAACCAGGTCACAGTCTTGGGTGTAGAAAAAACACTCCTGACGAGTTTATTTTTGAGTGTAGGGCATCTCCTAAATGCGATCAATGGTTTTTCGCCCGTCACACTGCTAAGGGAAGGATCCCCTCTCAAGAGGTCCCAATTTTGATTGATCACCTGCTTGACTGTATCTGCAGCAGCACTATATTGGAAAGAAGAAGCAAAACGTGATTGTGCAGATTCAGTGTCTCTCTCCCTCAAAAGGGAGGTACGATTCAATTTAGCGGCCCTGCGCATGGCCGCAGAAACACCGTTCGACGGGTAACCCCTATCCAAAAGCCTCACACGAAGCTCCCTAGCTTGCCTAAAAAAACCTTCATCTGTATCATTGATCCTGCGCAATCGGACAAATTGTCCATAAGGGACAGCACATTTGACTGAGGGTGGATGAAAACTGGTCTGGTGGAGGAGGGAGTTGGTGGCCGTAGGTTTACGGTAACCGCTAGTATGCACAGTGCCATCCTTAACAGTGACCTGCACATCCAAAAAGTCCAGAGATTCACCACCAAACTTGACGGTGAACCTCATGTTCATTCGGTTATGTGCGTTTAAATGGTCAACGAAGGCAAACAGCTAAAAGGACGTGCGCCAAACAGCTCTCCGCCTGGGGCCCAGCCGCCACTACATTTACCCAGTGTGCAGTTAGGGAGGTATAGCATCCCTGGCCGTGCTTACTGGTCCACGTATCTGTGGTTAGGTGGACTTTGCCACAGATGGCGTTGCGCAGTGCACACTTGATTTTATCGGATACTTGGTTGTGCAGGGAAGGCATGGCTCTCCTGGAGAAGTAGTGCCGGCTGGGAACAACATACTGTGGGACAGCAAGCGACATGAGCTGTTTGAAGCTGTCTGTCTCCACCAGCCTAAATGACAGCATTTCATAGGCCAGTAGTTTATAAATGCTGGCATTCAGGGCCAGGGATCGAGGGTGGCTAGGTGGGAATTTACGCTTTCTCTCAAATGTTTGTGAGATGGAGAGCTGAACGCTGCCGTGTGACATGGTTGAGATGCTTGGTGACGCAGGTGGTGGTGTTGGTGGTACATCCCATGTTTGCTGGGCGGCAGGTGCCAACGTTCCTCCAGAGGCGGAGGAAGAGGCCGAGGCGGCGGCAGCAGCAGAAGAGGCCGAGGCGGCAGCAGCAGAAGAGGTAGCAGGGGGAGCCTGAGTGACTTCCTTGTTTTTAAGGTGTTTACTCCACTGCAGTTCAAGCTTTGCATGCAGGTGCCTGGTCTTGCAGGTTGTGCTAAGGTTTAGAACGTTAATGCCTCGCTTCAGGCTCTGATGGCACAGCGTGCAAACCACTCGGGTCTTGTCGTCAGCACATTGTTTGAAGAAGTGCCATGCCAGGGAACTCCTTGAAGCTGCCTTTGGGGTGCTCGGTCCCAAATGGCGGCGGTCAGTAGCAGGCGGAGTCTCTTGGCGGCGAGTGTTCTGCTTTTGCCCACTGCTCCCTCTTTGTCTTTTGCTACGCTGTTGGCTCGGTCTCACCACTGCCTCTTCCTCCGAACTGTGAAAGTCAGTGGCACGACCTTCATTCCATGTGGGGTCTAGGACCTCATCGTCCCCTGAATCGTCTTCCACCCAGTCTTGATCCCTGACCTCCTGTTCAGTCTGCACACTGCAGAAAGACGCAGCAGTTGGCACCTGTGTTTCGTCATCATCAGAGACGTGCTGAGGTGGTATTCCCATGTCCTCATCATCAGGAAACATAAGTGGTTGTGCGTTAGTGCATTCTATCTCTTCCACCCCTGGGGAAGGGCTAGGTGAATGCCCTTGGGAAACCCTGCCAGCAGAGTCTTCAAACAGCATAAGTGACTGCTGCATAACTTGAGGCTCAGACAGTTTCCCTGATATGCATGGGGGTGATGTGACAGACTGATGGGCTTGGTTTTCATGCGCCATCTGTGCGCTTTCTGCAGAAGACTGGGTGGGAGATAATGTGAACGTGCTGGATCCACTGTCGGCCACCCAATTGACTAATGCCTGTACCTGCTCAGGCCTTACCATCCTTAGAACGGCATTGGGCCCCACAAAATATCGCTGTAAATTCTGCTGGCTACTGGGACCTGAGGTAGTTGGTTCACTAGGACGTGTGGCTGTTGCAGAACGGCCACGTCCTCTCCCAGCACCAGAGGGTCCACTAACACCACCACGACCATGTCCGCGTCCGCTACTAGATGTTTTCCTCATTGTTACCGTTCACCACAATAAGAAAAATATTCGGGCCAATGTATTGAATTAAAATTCAGGCCTTTTTTTACAGACATTTAACACTAAGTCTATCTGGCTATCTATTTAGGTACCGTATTACACTAATACACGCACACCAGTAATGACAGATTTAGCTGAATATAAATTTGAGGCCTATTATTTAGGCGCTGGGTGACAGGTATACGTTTAATCACAGAATTAGACTTGGATCTGCACTGTAGCGTGTGTGTTAAGTTTTTGAGAATTACCCTATCAGCACCTTGAATCTAATATACCCTTTTAGGGATAGATTTAAAGTAGGCCTGATACAGCAGAAACCACAAATTTTGAGAATTACAAATTTGGGAATTGTTTTTCAACCCAGAACAAAAACTGTGCTTTGACGGACAGTAAAACTAACTTGACCAGCTAAAACAGTACAGATTTGGATGAATATAAATGTGAGGCCTATTATTTAGGCGCTGGGTGACAGGTATACGTTTAATCACAGAATTAGACTTGGATCTGCACTAGTAAAAAAAGGGGGGTCAGTCAGCACATCCCATAGCACCGCATTATTGCAAATGCTATACCAGCAAGTTAGAGATATTTGGCAAATCATTTTGTACAAAATTATCTGAGCCCGTCTGCCGAACGTCAAGGCAATCTCTAGTTAGACGGGTTCCTAACACTATATACCTGTTATGTGCCATGGCGGCTAACATACAATTCAGAAGGTGTAGGTTCCACTCACATGCTGGGCTCACCTGAATTTTTGTCATTTTCGGTGCCAAAATGGCCTCCATTGAATCCAGGGAAGACATGAACCAGCATGCTCGCTGGGCCCACTCCACACCACCCCCGGCGCCACATGGTCACCAAGGACTGCAATGAGAGTCCACACACTATCTCTCTCCTGGTGCCATATGGTTTCAGTGAGTGAGGGGGAGTGGGCCAAGCTATATACTAACACTAATTAAAATCAACCTGTGAGACAAACGAGCTGATCAGGAGTGCACGACTGGAGAGGCAGCCACGCCTCCAGCAAACTGTGAAGTAAAAAAAGGGGGGTCAGTCAGCACATCCCATAGCACCGCATTATTGCAAATGCTATACCAGCAAGTTAGAGATATTTGGCAAATCATTTTGTACAAAATTATCTGAGCCCGTCTGCCGAACGTCAAGGCAATCTCTAGTTAGACGGGTTCCTAACACTATATACCTGTTATGTGCCATGGCGGCTAACATACAATTCAGAAGGTGTAGGTTCCACTCACATGCTGGGCTCACCTGAATTTTTGTCATTTTCGGTGCCAAAATGGCCTCCATTGAATCCAGGGAAGACATGAACCAGCATGCACGCTGGGCCCACTCCACACCACCCCCGGCGCCACATGGTCACCAAGGACTGCAATAAGAGTCCACACACTATCTCTCTCCTGGTGCCATATGGTTTCAGTGAGTGAGGGGGAGTGGGCCAAGCTATATAATAACACTAATTAAAATCAACCTGTGAGACAAACGAGCTGATCAGGAGTGCACGACTGGAGAGACAGCCACGCCTCCAGCAAACTGTGAAGTAAAAAAAGGGGGGTCAGTCAGCACATCCCATAGCACCGCATTATTGCAAATGCTATACCAGCAAGTTAGAGATATTTGGCAAATCATTTTGTACAAAATTATCTGAGCCCGTCTGCCGAACGTCAAGGCAATCTCTAGTTAGACGGGTTCCTAACACTATATACCTGTTATGTGCCATGGCGGCTAACATACAATTCAGAAGGTGTAGGTTCCACTCACATGCTGGGCTCACCTGAATTTGTCATTTTCGGTGCCAAAATGGCCTCCATTGAATCCAGGGAAGACATGAACCAGCATGCACGCTGGGCCCACTCCACACCACCCCCGGCGCCACATGGTCACCAAGGACTGCAATGAGAGTCCACACACACTATCTCTCTCCTGGTGCCATATGGTTTCAGTGAGTGAGGGGGAGTGGGCCAAGCTATATACTAACACTAATTAAAATCAACCTGTGAGACAAACGAGCTGATCAGGAGTGCACGACAGATCTGCACTGTAGCGTGTGTGTTAAGTTTTTGAGAATTACTCTATCAGCACCTTGAATCTAATATACCCTTTTAGGGATAGATTTAAAGTAGGCCTGATACAGCAGAAACCACTAATTTTGAGAATTGCAAATTTGGGAATTGTTTTTCAACCCAGAACAAAAACTGTGCTTTGACGGACAGTAAAACTAACTTGACCAGCTAAAACAGTACAGATTTGGATGAATATCAATGTGAGCCCTATTTTTTAGGCGCTGGGTGACAGGTATACGTTTAATCACAGAATTAGACTTGGATCTGCACTGTAGCGTGTGTGTTAAGTTTTTGAGAATTACCCTATCAGCACCTTGAATCTAATATACCCTTTTAGGGATAGATTTAAAGTAGGCCTGATACAGCAGAAACCACTAATTTTGAGAATTGCAAATCTGGGAATTGTTTTTCAACCCAGAACAAAAACTGCTTTGACGGTCACTAAAAATAACTTGACCAGCTAAAGCAGTAATGACAGATTTGGATTAATATAAATGTGAGGCCTATTTTTTAGGCACTGGGTGACAGGCTCAACTTGCTCCTGATGTAGTATATGGCCAAAAAATAACCACACTATTGATGGTTAAATGCACTTGATGAAAGCTTGACCCTGATGTAGGATATAGCAAAAAATAACCACACTATTGATGGTTAAATGCACTTGGGTGACAAGGTCAGCTTGCCCCTGATGTAGTATATGGCCAAAAAATAACCACACTATTGATGGTTAAATGCACTTGATGAAAGCTTGACCCTGATGTAGGATATAGCAAAAAATAACCACACTATTGATGGTTAAATGCACTTGGGTGACAAGGTCAGCTTGCCCCTGATGTAGTATATGGCCAAAAAATAACCACACTATTGATGGTTAAATGCACTTGATGAAAGCTTGACCCTGATGTAGGATATAGCAAAAAATAACCACACTATTGATGGTTAAATGCACTTGGGTGACAAGGTCAGCTTGCCCCTGATGTAGTATATGGCCAAAAAATAACCACACTATTGATGGTTAAATGCACTTGATGAAAGCTTGACCATGATGTAGGATATAGCAAAAAATAACCACACTATTGATGGTTAAATGTACTTGGTGGCAGCTTGTGCTGGCGCACAAGCAAGCCACAAAATGGCCGCCGATCACCCCAGAAAAAAGTGACTGAAAAACGCTCTGGGCAGCCTAAAAACACGGAGCAATTGAATAGCAGCAGTTCAATGATCCACAGCTGTAGATCGATCACTGAATTAAGTCTTTTGGAGGAGTTAATCTGCCTAATCTCGCCCTAACGTCGCAGCAGCAACCTCTCCCTACACTTGTATCAGCAGAGTGACGTGCAGTGCTACGTGACCCAAGCTTATATAGGGACTGGCTCACATGCTGCACTGGCCAATCACAGCCATGCCAATAGTAGGCAAGGCTGTGATGGCCTCTTGGGGCAAGTAGTATGACGCTTGTTGATTGGCTGCTTTGCAGCCTTTCAAAAAGCGCCAAGAAAGCGCCGAACACCGAACCCGAACTTTTACGAAAATGTTCGGGTTCGGGTCCGTGTCACGGACACCCCAAAATTCGGTATGAACCCGAACTATACAGTTCGGGTTCGCTCATCCCTACTCAGTAATATATATAATCCAGATAGTTAGTGGTAGATAGTGTAGGTTAGTTAGTGTAGCTGATAGGTTCCAATGTAGGGTGTTAGGTACATTAGTTAGTTAGCTCAGTCATATATATAATCCTGATAGATAGTGTAAGTTAGTTAGTTATTAGTATATAGCATCTTTTGTCTGTGAAGAAAAAAAAAAAGTATTTGCCTGTGTTTTAGTGTAACAGTTTTAGGGTTTCATTTGTTAGGGAGGGATTAGGGAGGGGTGGGTGCAGGTGGCAGGGGCAGTGCAGTTTCTAGGTAAAATTTCTCTCAGGGCGAGTGTCAAAAAAACTCCCCCCCCCCCCCATCAAAACAGCTTGATGAAATCATATCAGAAGAGTACTTGCAACCGTCTCACCATAATTTTTTTTTTTTTATGCTTAACACAAGATTTATTTAGAGCAAAAGAAAATAATTTAAATAAATTACTGCTTAAACTGCTAAAAGTCGCAGGCAGAGTGGTAGAGGAGAACTGCAGTATAAAGGAAGGCAATGACCTTAGAAGAGTAGTCAGTAGGCTCTGTTATGGGGAGGGGGATCTGTGGATGGCTCTGTTATGGGAGGGGGATCTGTGGATGGCTCTGTTATGGGGAGGGGGATCTGTGGATGGCTCTGTTATGGGAGGGGGATCTGTGGATGGCTCTGTTATGGGAGGGGGATCTGTGGATGGCTCTGTTATGGGGAGGGGGATCTGTGGATGGCTCTGTTATGGGAGGGGGATCTGTGGATGGCTCTGTTATGGGGAGGGGGATCTGTGGATGGCTCTGTTATAGGGAGGGGGATCTGTGGATGGCTCTGTTATGGGGAGGGGGATCTGTGGATGGCTCTGTTATGGGAGGGGGATCTGTGGACGGCTCTGTTATGGGGAGGGGGATCTGTGGATGGCTCTGTTATGGGGAGGGGGATCTGTGGATGGCTCTGTTATGGGGAGGGGGATCTGTGGACGGCTATGTTATGGGGAGGGGGATCTGTGGACAGCTCTGTTATGGGAGGGGGATCTGTGGACGGCACTATATAGCATCTTATGCTATTTGTGCCATACCGGCGCCCCCCTTCTGACAGCGCCCCGGGCGGCCGCCCGGCCCGCCCGGTCCTAGAAACGGCCCTGGGCAGGGGCATCCGCCTGATCCATGATTTTTTGGGGCATGGCAGCCGCCTTATTTCATCTCAGGACGCCGAGTCAGTGGTGTCATTCATGACCCAAGCCAGTGGCACGGAGTCCTCTGCCCCGGCTCTGAGCAGCAGCAGCTCTCCACCTCCTGCAGGACCATCCCCCAAGAATCGACCCTAATGTTGTTTGACAGCGACAATGAGAGGGACATCTTGGGGGTGGTAATGCAGGAGAGTGAGCTAGAGCTTGGTCCGGATGGTCAAGACTTTTTGGAAGGGATGGAGGAGGAGGGGGTACCGCCCGTCAGTACCCCAGTGGCATCCCTACCAACAGCAACAGAACCCCACACCTAGTCAGACCCAGGCGTCAGCGAGGGGACAGCGGAGCCAGGTCAGGGGCTCCATGTCTGCTGTTCCCCTCAGTCAACCACTGGTCGACCTTGGGTCTGACATTATAGGCGATGAAGAGGAGGGTGATTTTGAATGGGTGCCACCTCCCTTGTCAGGTGACAGCAGCACTGATGAGGAATGTAGGCACCCAAAGCAAACGGTGCGCCAGGTCACCAGGGAGCTCAGTGGCTCGACTGGAAATGGGAGCAGGAAAGGGCAGAAGCAGCAGCAGGTGCCGGCTCCACCTGTGCGCACCGAGCCTGAACAGGCACAAGCCAGCACCACCCTATCTGACAGGAGGTCGGTGCGTAAGTCACCTGTTTGGGCTTACTTCACCCTGGCAGCAGACGATGTGGCAATTGCCATCTGTCAACTGTGTCATGCCATGGTGAGGAGAGGGAGGTCTGTTGCTTGGCTGGGTACCACTGCCCTTACTCAGCACCTGAGAGAGTCAACCATTGGTGGAAATGGGAACAGATGCAGGGTGGTCGTAGCAGCACCAGCAGCAGTGCGCAGGGGACAACAGCTCCTGCCACTCTCCTGCAGCCACCCCTCCCCCTTCCAACAATGCATTCCCACTCCCTCTCCTAGAGGTACTGGCAGCCAGACCTCTGCCTCCTCTGCACCCTCCTCTATCGCCTCCACTGCCATCCAGTGCCAGCTGTTGGTTGCCGACGCATTTGAACTCACTGCGCCTACGCCCCAGAGGGCCGGAGTTATCGCCCAACATCTGCTGCCCTTCAATACTGTGGACTGCAATCCATTCCGGCAGTTGTTGGAGCAGGACCAACCCAGATGGCATTTCCTTAGCCACCATTTCTTTGCCCTACACCAGCACATTGGTCATCGACAGGGTAAATCTGACAATGGATGCC
This sequence comes from Bufo bufo, assembly GCF_905171765.1. NCBI lineage: Eukaryota > Metazoa > Chordata > Amphibia > Anura > Bufonidae > Bufo > Bufo bufo. The sequence goes on from NC_053392.1 coordinate 248,847,168, forward strand.
TGGGCCAGCAAACATGGGTAGGGACGATACATAAGCTTTACTACCCATTGGGTTTTCCTCCAAGGTGCCGGGGAGGGATCATCAGATGTGGAGGCATCTCAGTTTGTGGTGCCACCCCGGGGTATCCAGGGCAGAACTGCTGCTCTGCCTCAAGCCACTGATCCGGATCCGTTCTTGCAATGCATTTGTGAGACGGATCCGCATCCGGATCCGTCTACAAATGCTGTCCCTTTGCATGCAGATTGGCAATGCAAGTGTGAAAGTAGCCTAAATAAAACTCATGCTCATATTTAAAGTAATTATGAGTGAGAATAAAAGTAATGCATTCCCCTACAAAATATATCTGTTCCTTGGGCATACATCCACCTTTCTTTAGGAAGGGTTCTGTTGCTTCTCTTCCTTTTGTATTTTCAATAATAGTATATAAAGAGGTGACGTCCAAAGTACCTAAAATGTAACCATCTTTCCATTCTATCTCTTTCAATAATTGTAGAATATGTTTATCATCTTTTAAATAGGCTGGGAGTTGCTGAACATAATTCTGTAGTAAAAGATCAACATATTTGTATAGGTTTGAAGTTAAGCCATCAATCCCTGAGATTATAGGTCTGCCCGGAGGGTTAGTTTGACATTTATGGATTTTGGGCAAATAATAGAAGAATGGTATCATGGGGTTTTGGTTATTTATATATATATATATATATATATATATATATATATATAGCTTCATCAGTAGATAGAATTCCTTTCAATTTCCCCTTTTGTGCTAGTAAAATCTAATCGCTTCTTTGTGATATGCTTCCTGATCCAAAATAACTTCCCCCCCCCCCCTCCCTTTGTCTGCTGGTCTAATTGACAATATTATTAGGGCTCTTTCACACTTGCGCTGTCCGGATCCGGCGTGTACTCCATTTGCCGGAATTACACGCCGGATCCGGAAAAACGTAAGTGAACTGAAAGCATTTGAAGACGGATCCGTCTTCAAAATGTGTTCAGTGTTACTATGGCACCCAGGACGCTATTAAAGTCCTGGCTGCCATAGTAGTAGTGGGGAGCGGGGGAGCAGTATACTTACAGTCCGTGCGGCTCCCGGGGCGCTCCAGAATGACGTCAGAGCACCCCATGCGCATGGATCACATGATCCATGCGATCACGTCATCCATGCGTGTGGGGCGCCCTGACGTCACTCTGGAGCGCCCGGGGAGCCGCACAGACGGTAAGTATACTGCTCCCCCCCTCCCTACTACACTTTACCATTGCTGGCAGGACTTTAGCGTCCTGGCAGCGATGGTAACCATTCAGAAAAAGCTAAACGTCGGATCCGGCAATGCGCCGAAACGACGTTTAGCTTAAGGCCGGATCCGGATTAATGCCTTTCAATGGGCATTAATTCCGGATCCGGCCTTGCGGCAAGTGTTCAGGATTTTTGGCCGGAGCAAAAAACGCAGCATGATGCAGTATTTTCTCCGGCCAAAAAACGTTACGGTCCGGAACTGAAGACATCCTGATGCATCCTGAACGGATTTCTCTCCATTGAGAATGCATTAGGATAAAACTGATCAGGATTCTTCCGGCATAGAGCCCCGACGACGGAACTCTATGCCGGAAGAAAAGAACGCAAGTGTGAAAGGGCCCTTATTCATCTGCAGTGTTTTCATAGCTTTTTTCTCACCATTTGACAAATTCTATGGACCTATTTTCTTTTTCGTATTCAGGTTGATTTTCCGTAGATCCCGTAATACTAAGGTTTGGAAAGTTTTAAAAGCATCTGAATATTCTCCTAGGGGGTTAAAGTAGAATTTGGGTTTAAGTTCAGAGTGGAGGAAGTTGCCTCCCTCTTTTTTTATAGTTATTTTTTATTTAGATTTTCTTTCTTAATTTCAGCTATCCTACTCTTTCTTGTTGTTATTATTCCATCCTTCTTCATAAAATATTTCTTGAGGGCTAGGTTCCGTAGGAATTTTTTTATCCCTATAAACGCATCAAAGGGGCAAAATTTGGACGTGGGGACGAATTTCAGACCTTTTTCTAGTAAATCTAGTTTGTTCTTTTTTAATATATATTTACTCAGGTTAAAGATACCCTGCCCCTTTTTTAATTTCCTATTAATTTTCTTTGTTAGTCCCTTCCCTCTTCTTCCTTCTGTGTTTTTTCTTGACAGTTTTGCTTGAAAAAAATCCTTCCTAAGGGCTGTTTCACACGAGTGGATGCCGTGCGTGTCATCCGCAGCGTGAATGACAGCCAAGCCACGCACTGGACAGCAGAGACACGGAGCATTAACATGATGAATAATGCTCTGTGCCTCTCTGTGATCTTTTTACTACAAAATCACAGTGAGATAAAGTTGTCACTGTGATTTTGTAGCAAAAAGATCACAGAGAGGCAAAGAGCATTATCCATCATGTTAATGCCCCGTGTCTCTGCTGTCCAGTGCGGGGCTTAGCTGTCAGTCACGCTGCAGATGACACGCACGGCATCCTGCTCATGTGAAACAGCCCTTACAGTTTTTCTTTTTCTATTTGTATTAATAACTGTTTGCTTTGTTCCTGCTTTTATAGATTTTTCTTTTAGTTCAATATTTTTTTGTGCTACTATGCTATAGCTCGTTCGTTTAGTTTTGATGCTAGTGTTCATTTTGGCGATTTTCAGAATTAATGTCGCTCTTCGTTCTCAATCCTTGCCCATTCTCATCCTAGTTTGGCTTTTCACTGTTATCTTCTTTGTTAAAAGACTCAAGTAATTCATATCTATTTTTGGTTATTATTGAACCATTAGTTCTATTCCTTTGTATCTGGACCTCTGGTGACAATGGTAGTGGAGTGATGCCACTGATTGTGTTCCCATCTACCATTGAATCATCTGTGCTCACATCATGCAGAGAGATATTACCTATAGATGTTTCTTGTCCATCACAATTAGTGTTATCTATTGTGCTATAATGAGATGTATTACTCTTTGGTGTGTCTCCCAAGCTATTCTCTGTCATACTATTTGCTAGTGCTAAATCTCTTTTGAATTCCTCTTTTTATTAATAATGTCTTCTTCTTTCATTTTAATTCTTATTTTAATGGATCTTGAGATTTTAATTATTTCTTGGTGATCTTTATATGGTCTTAGTGCTTCAAATAGCTCCATTATTTCACGATAAATTTTAATTAGTCCATTTTTCTTTTTTTCTATAATGAACAGCACAGCTCTTCTGGAGAAATCATGGAAAAGTAAATCCCATTCTTTTAGGGTTTTCGTGTCCCCCAGATCCCCAGTCAATGTTTTAGAAACTTTTAACCCTTTGGGTATGATATAATTATCTAAATACTTTTCCAATAAGGCTATCTCCCATAGATCCCTCATTTCAGTGATTAAAAGTCTTTCTAATTTTTTAATGCAGGTCATGGCTAGTAATGGACGAACATCTGCCGGGACGGTTCGCGAATGCGAACACGATCAAATGTTCGCGAACAGCAAGTTCGCAGCGGGTCCCATTCATTTTAATGGCAGGCGAACCTGAAAAACCTTCAGCTCATATTTGCAGCCAAGAAATAATTACTAGAAGTGCACAAATAGTCCCACAACATGGACAGTGACATACCAGATGTATTATTCGGATTTGCAATCTCCATTCATAATTTTTTTTTCAATGCGAAATATCAGCAATATAATTTTCACGTACACGCATGCGCAAATGCACTATACAGTACCCAAATGCACTATAACGAAAGTACTGTATATTGGTATATAACACCCCGCTTCAATCAGTTTTTTTGGGGGGGGTGACTGGTATATCACACCAGTAGAAATTATTTGGTCCAATAACGCTTGTCCCTCTACACTGCGTGCAGAATTATTAGGCAAATGAGTATTTTGACCACATCATCCTCTTTATGCATGTTGTCTTACTCCAAGCTGTATAGGCTCGAAAGCCTACTACCAATTAAGCATATTAGGTGATGTGCATCTCTGTAATGAGAAGGGGTGTGGTCTAATGACATCAACACCCTATATTAGGTGTGCATAATTATTAGGCAACTTCCTTTCCTTTGGCAAAATGGGTCAAAAGAAGGACTTGACAGGCTCAGAAAAGTCAAAAATAGTGAGATATCTTGCAGAGGGATGCAGCACTCTTAAAATTGCAAAGCTTCTGAAGCGTGATTATCGAACAATCAAGCGTTTCATTCAAAATAGTCAACAGGGTCGCAAGAAGCGTGTGGAAAAACCAAGGCGCAAAATAACTGCCCATGAACTGAGAAAAGTCAAGCGTGCAGCTGCCAAGATGCCACTTGCCACCAGTTTGGCCATATTTCAGAGCTGCAACATCACTGGAGTGCCCAAAAGCACAAGGTGTGCAATACTCAGAGACATGGCCAAGGTAAGAAAGGCTGAAAGACGACCACCACTGAACAAGACACACAAGCTGAAACGTCAAGACTGGGCCAAGAAATATCTCAAGACTGATTTTTTTAAGGTTTTATGGACTGATGAAATGAGAGTGAGTCTTGATGGGCCAGATGGATGGGCCTGTGGCTGGATTGGTAAAGGGCAGAGAGCTCCAGTCCGACTCAGACGCCAGCAAGGTGGAGGTGGAGTACTGGTTTGGGCTGGTATCATCAAAGATGAGCTTGTGGGGCCTTTTCGGGTTGAGGATGGAGTCAAGCTCAACTCCCAGTCCTACTGCCAGTTTCTGGAAGACACCTTCTTCAAGCAGTGGTACAGGAAGAAGTCTGCATCCTTCAAGAAAAACATGATTTTCATGCAGGACAATGCTCCATCACACGCGTCCAAGTACTCCACAGCGTGGCTGGCAAGAAAGGGTATAAAAGAAGAAAATCTAATGACATGGCCTCCTTGTTCACCTGATCTGAACCCCATTGAGAACCTGTGGTCCATCATCAAATGTGAGATTTACAAGGAGGGAAAACAGTACACCTCTCTGAACAGTGTCTGGGAGGCTGTGGTTGCTGCTGCACGCAATGTTGATGGTGAACAGATCAAAACACTGACAGAATCCATGGATGGCAGGCTTTTGAGTGTCCTTGCAAAGAAAGGTGGCTATATTGGTCACTGATTTGTTTTTGTTTTGTTTTTGAATGTCAGAAATGTATATTTGTGAATGTTGAGATGTTATATTGGTTTCACTGGTAAAAATAAATAATTGAAATGGGTATATATTTGTTTTTTGTTAAGTTGCCTAATAATTATGCACAGTAATAGTCACCTGCACACACAGATATCCCCCTAAAATAGCTAAAACTAAAAACAAACTAAAAACTACTTCCAAAAATATTCAGCTTTGATATTAATGAGTTTTTTGGGTTCATTGAGAACATGGTTGTTGTTCAATAATAAAATTAATCCTCAAAAATACAACTTGCCTAATAATTCTGCACTCCCTGTATATACCTGCAGTATCACAGCAGTCTTTTCCAGAGACGCGGGAGACATCCAAGATGATGCTGGAGGTGAAGTGGTCTCTCCTCCTGAGCGCGCGACGACACCGGACCTCCCGCATAGCTCTCCAGCTTCAACTCTGCAGAGATCGCTTTCTGACTCGGCGCTCCCTACCCAGCCGGAGCTGGGAAACCATCGTACATCAGCCAGCGAGACAGAGTGGCCTCTGGGTCTGGAAGGAGCACACCGACCGGTGAGCCGCAGCTCCCCGCCCTACACCACGGGAGCTTCCTTCTGCTTCTCCCTACCCTCCGCGGGAATCCTCGCAACTAGATGCCCGCCATGCGGCTGCTATTTTACCCTCATGCAGGGTCACACAGAGCTCCCCTGCAGCCCCAGAAGAGGACGGGGAAATGGCACTACTAGCAGCGTTACCGGTGTCCAATACAGCCCTCAGGGACACCGCCATGCGTGAAATGCTGATCCTGCAGCGGCGATCCTTGCTGCTGGACATGAAGTCCATTATAGCACCTCTGATATCGATGAGCTGGGGGTCAGGACAGACCAGCTGGAAAATAAATTTGGGGACTTTGCATCCTCGCACAATACCCTAATTGACGCTCACACAGAGCTAGAGACAGAGGTGGAAATTATTAAGGCCAAAATGGCGCCGTGGAAGATAGAAGCAGACGCAACAATATCAAGTTGAGAGGGATTCCTGAATCGGTGTCTCCCAAAGAAATCCCTGATTATGTGCGGTCTCTTCTTAAAGCAGTTCTGCCAGATTGTCCTGACAGGGACTTGGAAATTGATCGGGCGCAACGCGTACCTCGACCGCGGCATCTGGAGGACTCAGTGCCGCGGGATGTGCTAGCCAGAGTTCATTTCTTTAGAGTCAAAGAACAGCTACTGTCTTCAGCGAGGAAAAATGGGGGTCTCCCTGTACCCTTCCATAAGGTACTCTTATTTGCCGACTTATCTACAGCTACACTGCATATGCGGAGGGCCCTCTCACCTATCACTTCGGCCCTTAGAAGTGCCAATATACAGTACCGCTGGGGCTTTCCAGTCCCGCATGCTGATACACCACAACGGAGCCTTCCACACAATCAAGACCCTGGAAGAGGGACTTGCACTTCTACAAGGTTGGAACATCCCCGTTTCCTCCACGGATAAGCTCAACGCCACCCTCCAGCCAAAGTCCATAAAGACTGGTCAAGCGTACGCTGAACCGAGTTTCACGGCGAGTATGCCTCGCCTTCAGGTTTCATGTTTGTACGGGTTCTGTCACCCTAACCTGCTTTATTCCTAGGTTGCAGACGGGACATTTGCCCTACTCCTTGTATTGAGCCTCTTTTAGGCTTACTATGTACTACCTCTGTTTAAGTTTGTTGTCTTACCTCCTGTGTTCTTGGGGGTTAAATTCTCTAGGTGCTCATATAATGCCTGTTTTCTCTTATGCTGCATATGTCCTGGTGATGCAGACGTCCTTGCTGGGAGACGTTCTGTGTCTGGTATCTCTGTTATTACCTGATAGTAATAGAATGCTGTTTATTTTAATCTATCATGGTAATTACATTTGCTAGCATGAATGCCAATGGCTTAAACAGCCTAATGCGCAGAGCGCACCTGTGGAAAGAATCTAAGGAATTACAGTGTGATGTTATAGGGGTACAGGAGACGCATTTGCTTCGGCGTGATGCTTTCAAGGTGAGGCATATACAGTTTCCGCATATTTTTCAATTGCACTTTCACACGAAATCTAGGGGGGGTCATGTTAGCTATTAAAAATACGGTAGCATTTTCCCATGTAGCTGACCACATACAGTCAGGTACATAAATATTGGGACATCGACACAATTCTAACATTTTTGGCTCTATACACCACCACAATGGATTTGAAATGAAACTAACAAGATGTGCTTTAACTTCAGACTGTCAGCTTTAATTTGAGGGTATTTACATCACAATCAAGTGAACAGTGTAGGAATTACAACAGTTTGCATATGTGCCTCCCACTTGTTAAGGGACCAAAAGTAATGGGACATAATAATAATAATCATAAATCAAACTTTCACTTTTTAATACTTGGTTGCAAATCCTTTGCAGTCAATTACAGCCTGAAGTCTGGAACGCATAGACATCACCAGACGCTGGGTTTCATCCCTGGTGATGCTCTGTCAGGCCTCTACTGGAACTGACTTCAGTTCCTGCTTGTTCTTGGGGCATTTTCCCTTCAGTTTTGTCTTCAGCAAGTGAAATGCATGCTCAATCGGATTCAGGTCAGGTGATTGACCTGGCCATTGCATAACATTCCACTTCTTTCCCTTAAAAAACTCTTTGGTTGCTTTTGCAGTATGCTTTGGGCCATTGTCTATCTGCACTGTGAAGCGCCGTCCAATGAGTTCTGAAGCATTTGGCTGAATATGAGCATATAATATTGCCCGAAACACTTCAGAATTCATCCTGCTGCTTTTGTCAGTAGTGCCATCATCAATAAATACAAGAGAGCCAGTTCTATTGGCAGCCATACATGCCCACGCCATGACACTACCACCACCATGCTTCACTGATGAAGTGGTATGCTTAGGATCATGACCAGTTCCTTTCCTTCTCCATACTCTTCTCTTCCCATAACTCTCGTACAAGTTGATCTTGGTCTCATCTGTCCATAGGATGTTGTTCCAGAACTGTGAAGGCTTTTTTAGATGTTGTTTGGCAAACTCTAATCTGGCCTTCCTGTTTTTGAGGCTCACTAATGGTTTACATCTTGTGGTGAACCCTCTGTATTCACTATGGTGAAGTCTTCTTTTGATTGTTGACTTTGACACACATACACCTACCTCCTGGAGAGTGTTCTTGATCTGTCCAACTGTTGTGAAGGGTGTTTTCTTCACCAGGGAAAGAATTCTTTGGTCATCCACCACAGTTGTTTTCCGTGGTCTTCCGGGTCTTTTGGTGTTGCTGAGCTCACCGGTGCGTTCCTTCTTTTTAAGAATGTTCCAAACAGTTGTTTTGGCCACACCTAATGTTTTTGCTATCTCTCTGATGGGTTTGTTTTGTTTTTTTCAGCCTAATGATGGCTTGCTTCACTGATAGTGACAGCTCTTTGGATCTCATCTTGAGAGTCGACAGCAACAGATTCCAAATGCAAATAGAACACTTGAAATGAACTCTGGACCTTTTATCTACTCATTGTAATTGGGATAATGAGGAAATAACACACACCTGGCCATGGAACAGCTGAGAAGCCAATTGTCCCATTACTTTTGGTCCCTTAACAAGTGGGAGGCACATATGCAAACTGTTGTAATTCCTACACCGTTCACCTGATTTGGATGTAATTATCCTCAAATTAAAGCTGACGGTCTGCAGTTAAAGCACATCTTGTTTGTTTCATTTCAAATCCATTGTGGTGGTGTATAGAGCCAAAAATTTTAGAATTGTGTCGATGTCCCAATATTTTTGGACCTGACTGTAGATCCTCATGGTCGATTTGTTATACTGATATGCACTCTCAATAATGTATTATTTACCATAGTGTCTCTGTATGCTCCTAACCATGGCCAATTACACTTCTTTCACAAGTTAATGAAACTGGTACATAAGAAACGACAGGGAAAACTGGTGATCTGTGGTGATTTTAATATGACATCAGATCCGTCTGTGGATACTTCCTCCTCCCCACTGCACGCCGCCCCTTCCCTCGCTACTACTTTCTGGAAGGAGGAGTTCTATGACGTTTGGCATATCCACCATGGGTCTGCCAGAGATTATGCATTTCATTCTGGGGTTCATAATGTGTATTCCAGAATTGACATGTTTCTTGTGGATAGAGCACTTCTCCCTTACACTCAAAACTCCTCCCTAGAAACTATCAAATGGTCTGACCATGCAGCTATTACCTTGGCGGTTTCTGAATCTATTAATTCCCCTCAAGTATACTTGTGGCGGAGTAGCCCCTTGTTGCTCTCAGACCCTCAGTATGGCTCCCGCATAGAAACTGATCTCAAAGACTTTGTCAAATTTTATGATTCCTTTCACACAGATCCAGTGACTCTGTGGAACGCTCACAAGGCCTGTATCCGGGGGTCTTTTATACAGCAGGGTGCGATAAAAAAAAAGTGACTGGATGCAAAGATGTCAAACATCCCTTCCCAGCTACAACAGGTGGAGGCGAAAAACAAAGCGAATCCTACTCCTCTGTTAGGGGATGAGCTTAGACGCCTTAGGCAGGAGTTGAGAGGTTATATGCTTTCCTCCTACGAGAAAATGCTTTGCAAAACAAAAGCGACCTATTATTCACAGGACAACAAGGCGGGTAAACTTTTGGCGTCTAGATTTAAGGCTCGTCATACGAAAAGCAGAATCCCTCACCTTATCCATCCCTATTCTCAGGATAAGGTTTACTCCCCCATAGACATTGCTAATGGCTTTCAATCATGCTATGCTGATTTTTATAATTTACATAAGTCCCATCCTACCCCAGCGGACCTAGACGACTGGGTCAGTCTTTATCTCAACTCCCTACATTTACCCACACTAACTAGCTCTAAGCTTCAGGACTTTAACTCCCCTATTACTATTGAGGCGGTGATTGAGTCTCTTCCTAGAGACAAAGCCCCTGGCCCTGATGGCTTTGCTAGCTATTATTATAAACAGTTTAAGCAGATTATTAGCCCCTACCTAAGAGACTTCTGTCAAGCTGCAATGTCCCAGGGTTCTCTGCCGGCTAAAAATCTACAAGCCCTTATTATTACCCTCCCCAAACCTGGCAAATCACATGATAGACCTCAGAATTTTAGGCCCATCTCCCTCCTTAAACAGGATGTCAAAATATATGCAAAGTTATTGGCCACCCGTTTAGCCAAAATTCTTCCTTCCATTATTAATGTGGAACAGGCCGGCTTCGTCGCGACCCGTCAGACCTACTATAATACGAGACGCCTGCTAGGTATTTTCCATCATGTTCATAAGAGTGGGATTCCCGCGTTGGCCCTGGCCTTGGATGCCGAGAAGGCATTCAATAGACTTTGTTGGTCGTTCGCCTTCTCGGTGCTTTAGCAATTGGGATTCATTGGCTTTATACTCACCGCCGTTAGAGCACTTTATAGTAACCCTACGGCCAGAACGTTTGTGAATGGAGCCTTGTCGGGTGTGTTAGAGCTCACGAATGGCACCAGACAGGGTTGCCCCCTATCTCCCCTTATTTTTATAATAGCCATGGAACCGTTGGCCCAGGCGATTAGACAAGACACCAATATATCAGGGGTTACCGTGGGTGGTCGATCCCATGTAATCTCCTTATATGCGGATGACGTATGTTTAACCCTCACAAACCCAGAAGAGTCCCTGTCGGTGGTTATGGCCCAAATCTCCCATTATGGTGACCATTCGTACTACCACCTTAACTTCTCCAAAACACTCTACCTATTAACTTACCAGAAGCCTTGGTGTCAAACCTTCGTAACACCTGGACTTTAGATTGGCAGCACCACAGAATTAAATACTTAGGCATCAACATGTCTCATACCCCAGCCCAATTGTACGCACTAAACTACGACTCTCTCCTACTCTCCACAGAAAAGGAACTTATAGAGATTGCTAAATATGACACCTCGTCGATGGGCAAGATAGCTACATTTAAAATGTTTATCCTCCCTAAGTTTTTATATATATATCGCACCTTGCCTATAATCCTCCCGGAGAGGTTCTTTTCTCGAGCACAAGCATTACTCTCTAAACATATTTGGGAAGGAAAACGTCCCAGGATTGCTCATGACATCATAATAAGGGAACGACGTATGGGAGGCTTAGCGTTACCAGATCTAAAATTGTACTATATATCTTCTTTGGTCTCCATGCTGAAGGGTTGTGCTCAGTTGGGTTCACCTTGGGTTCATCTGGAAGCATCACAAACCGCCCCATACTCCCTGTGGGAGCTGTTGTACTTACCATTTTGGAAGATTCCTACTCCTAAAAGTCTAGGCCCGACTGTGTTGGCATCGCTGAGGGCATGGTCTACATACCATGTGTTGGCAAATGCTGATGACCCCCCCCCCCCCACGCTTGCCTCTCTTCCCCTCTCTCTGCTCCGGTCTCTGCTTCCTCACTCTGATCTGTCACTATGGGTTTCAGCCAATATACGTACTGTGGGGGACCTATTAGACCAAGGGGTATTACAGCCATTCCAACTGATATGTGAAAAGTTTTCTATCCCGAGCAGGGAATTCTTTAAATATCTCCAGATCCGCCATTTGTTACAAGACCTACAACCTTCCGGGGTAAAACTAGACAATCTAGCCAAACTATATATTATGGGCAACATGAAGGGTTTGAAGCGCCTGTACAATTCCATCCTTCAGCCGACACACTTTAAACGCTCTCACCCTATGATTATTTGGGAGAGGGACTTGAACTTGTCTATCTCTGAAGCAGATTGGCTACAGGCCCTTAGAATGATTCACAAACACTTGAAATGCACCTCTTATGTATTTTTCTGTCTCTAACCTATGCTGGAGAGGTTGCGGTTGTAGGGGCACCTTGTTCCATATCTTGTGGCAATGCCCTAGCATCCAAGGATATTGGTACGCTTGCCGAGACCTGTTGGACCGGATTATGCCTTTTGAGGTAACCTGGTCTCCGCAACTGGTCCTTCTATTTATAGGAGTTGACCTCCTGCCAGCCCGAATGAGGGCTTGTTCTGCATAATTTGTGTTACGGCAAAATTGTTACTGCTACGGAAATGGAAGACCCCTGAAATCCCAGACCTCTCTGAATTAGTATCTGCACTCAACACTACTTACTCTGATGAGAAGGTTATTTCTATGGGCGCATGGGGAATATGATAGATTTCAGCTAAACTGGAACCCTTGGTCGATCTCCCCATATTGTTCCCCGCCTTAGCGCCTCCGCAGACCTTTTTTCGTTCTAAGCCAACTCCCCAAAAGTAACAGGTTTAGTAGCGTGGGCTGTAGCCATTGGTTTCCTCAGACTTGACATAGGTAGCCACTTTCCTCTGCGCAACTAATACTCTTCCTTTACAGGCATCACATGTTAATAATCCTCTTAAAGGGTTCTCCACATAGGAGCACCACTTTGGTTACTGTTACCAAGATATTATGTAATTTTTTGTACCTATGTGCATCAACAGGACAACGCTACAGTACACAATGCCCGCAGGACAGGGGACTTCTTCCAGGAGAATAACATCACTCTTTTGGCCCATCCTGCATGTTCCCCTGATCTAAATCCAATTGAGAACCTTTGGGGATGGATGTCAAGGGAAGTTTACAAAAATGGACAACAGTTCCAGACAGTAGATGGCCTTCGTGCGGCCGTCTTCACCACTTGGAGAAATGTTCCCACTCACCTCATGCAAACGCTTGCATCAAGCATGCCGAAGCGAATTTTTGAAGTGATAAACAATAACGGCGGAGCTACTCATTACTGAGTTCATGTTTGGAAGTTGGATTTCTGTTTTGGGGGGGGTTTAGTTTTTTTTGGAGGTGGGGTCCTAAACTTTTGATCAGCTGAAAAACAGCCTGTTTCACTTTATTCGTTGTTTTCATTAAATTGAATGCTCAAAAAATGTTTTGTCTCACTCCCATTTCTTCTTGTTGCATGTTGAAGCTCTACTTGGAACCTTGTTAAGATCCAGCCATGCTAAATATGATTTTTTGCCATTTTTCAAGTGGTCTTAAACTTTTGATTAGGACTGTATATACAGAAGTTAAAAATAACGATTTTATCGCTGCCGATCCAGGACTCATTCATTTTGATAAATGTCAGTCTATCCACTGAGTCTGTGGACAGACGTGTCCGCTTGTTGGTGATCACCCCACCTGCCGCGCTGAATGTCCGTTCAGACAGTACGCTGGAGGGGGGGGCAAGACAGTACTTCCAGTGCATACTGAGCGAGCTCATGGCAGGTGTCCAGCCTGGCAACCCAGTACTCCATGGGGTTGTCGGTGCTAATGCTGTCGGAAGCACCGACGGACCCCATATAGTCTGCCACCATGTGGGACAGCCGCTGGTGGTGACTGCTGCTGCTACTGGATCGTGCACACTGGTAGAAAAACCTCATCTCACCCATAAGATCACCTACTCGGCTGAAGCTGCTTGGGCCAGCCACCTGCTGTGTAAGATGAGTGGGGAGAACTGGAGCGTGAGGCAGAAGGTTTGCCTGTTCCAGCCGGAGGGGCAGACAGGCCCCGCAGGTTTTTCATACGGATATCCCTCCAGCTAGCTGGGATGAACTTCTCCAGTTTCCCCTTGCAGCGAGGGTCTAAAAGGGTGGCCAACCAAAAATCATCCCTCTCCTTTATTTTCCTTATCCAGGGGTCCCTCCAGATGCATTGCAGCATGTGGACAGCCATGGGGAAGAGGACAGCCCGCTGTGACTCTTCTTGGCTGCCCAGGACCATGACATGTTGGTCCCCCTGCTGCTGCTTCTCCCTGTGGGAGTCGCCCCACCCCCAGACTAACGTTGCCCCCAGCACCGACTCTCCCTCCTGACCAGGCCCAGACTCCTGGACGTCAGCAAACTCCTCCAAAAATTCTTCCTCCTCGTCCTGGTCTTGGTGGAGCATCGTTGCCTCTTCTTGCTCCACCAAGGCACTCTCCCCAGCATCAAGCAGTCATTCTAGTGTCCTGTCAAGCAAAAACACTATGGCGAGCACGTCATTGAGACTGACATGCTCCCCGCTGACCATCTTGGTTGCCTGCTCGAATGGGGCCAACATGTGGCAGACCTGGTGTATCTGCCCCCACTCCGCATTGGTGATGTAGAGAAGTGGGTGTGATGGCCCGGAAGTGCCTTGGTCCAGCAGATACTCTTTTAACGCCCGTCGCCGCTCCCATAACCTCTCCAGCATGTGGAGGGTGGAGTTCCACCGCGTCACACTGTCCACAATCAGTCTGTGAGGTGGCAGGCTGTTGTTCTGCTGCAGTTTGGACAGGGACACGGTTGGGGAGCGTCAGAAGTGACTGGCAATCCTTCGTACCCTTGGTACGATGTCGCTCAACCTTGGGTTTGTGCATAGGAACTTCTGTACCACAAGGTTGAGGACATGTGCCATGCAGGGCACATGTGTTTGACTACTAGCATGAAGGGCGGCGAGGAGGTTGCTGCCATTGTCAAAGACAACCATACCTGCCTGGAGCCTTCGGAGTGTCAGCCATTTGTGGACCTGGGGGACTCAGCAGCGGTGGAGACAGTGTCTTGAGGGAAAGCAGCAGTTCACCCCTGCACACCCCGGGGTGGCACCACAAACTGAGATGCCGCCACATCTGATGATCCCCCCCCCCCCCCGGCGCCTCGGAGGGACACCCAATGCGCTATAAAGCTGATGTATCGTCCCTGCCCATGTCTGCTGGTCCAGGCATCCATTGTCCGATGCACTCTGTCGCTGACAGCGTGATTCAGCAACATTGATACATTTTGCACAATGTGCTGGTGTAGGGCAGGGATGCCAGTCCTGGCAAAGAAATGGCGGCTGGGGACACGCCATCTGGGTTGGGCCTGCCGGAATGGATTGCAGTCCACAATATTGAAGGGCAAAAGATCTTGGGCGATAACCCTTGCCAGGAGCCCATTGAGTGAACGCACCCGTCGGTCCCTGGGGGCGTAGGCCGTGGTGCGTTCACATGCGTCGGCGACCGACGGCTGGCACCGGATGGCAGTGGAGGCGATAGAAAAGGGTGCAGAGGAGGCAGAGGTCTGGCTGCCAGTACCAGTACCTCTAGGAGAGGGAGTGAGGGAGTAGAAATGCATTGTTGGAAGGGGGTGGGGTGGCTGCAGGACAGTGGCATGAGCTATTGTCCCCTGCGCACTGCTGCTGGCGCTGCTGTGACCACCCTGCATCTGGTCCCACTCCCGCCAGTCGTTGACTCTCAGGTGCTGGGTAAGGGCAGTGGTACCCAGCCGAGCAACAGACCTCCCTCTCCTCACCCTCTCTTTATTGGAAATAAATCAAGCTCAATGCTTTTTGGGGGTCCATATAATACCCCCCTTCATCAGGAGCAGACTCGTTGAGCTTTATTTATTTCCAATAAAGAGAGATTTCATGAAGTAGAGGATCCTGCTGCTGTTTTCCATCTTCACTGCAGATCTGGTCTACTTACCTGGATTTCTACCATTCTACGAACGATCCCAGATCAGGGGGGAATCACCCCAGGTGTCTTAAGTTTATCCTGGAGGCGACCCCCCTTGTGAAGTGAGTGGAAAAGTTATTTGACCTTATAATTTGGTATATAATTACCTGTTTTTATATATATTAATTTTACTTTGTGAAGTGAGTGGATAAGTTTTTTGACCTTATAATTTGGTATATAATTACCTATTTTTATATATATTAATTTTACTTTGACCCCTATTGGGCACATCCACACACTGGTATCTAGTCCATTTTTGGTCACATCGAATGTATTCCGGTATCGATACTATCAAGAATCTATAATAACAATGTTACATTCGTCCCTTTGTTTCCTTTTGTAGAAGGGTATTTATCTATCCACCTATCATTATTTTATGTATATTACATTCACCCTTCATCACATCTGGCATTAGATTAGAAGTTTGGAGCTCTCCTTCTCTTTCCCGCTTATCGGTGTTGACCTAATCACTTCACTGGTAACGGATTTTTCCTTCTATTTGCTTCATTGACATACTGTAGTGTTAAACTCCGTTGACACTAATTTGAGCAGCCTACTTCCACTCTGTTGTTCTATATTCTTCACTCCACGTTACTACAGTCCTGTTGGCGCCCTTTTCCACTTCTTCAGGGGCATTTAGTTGATCCCTTGATAGAGTTTGGATAACCTCGTTTCTTTTTCATCCTTTTTCACGTTCTTGACTGTCAAACAGCATCAGGGACGAGTCTTGGGGGCTGGGCGCTGGTCTTGCAGGAGGCGGAGAGCTACTGCTGCTAATAGCCGGGGCAGAGCACTCCGTGCCTCGGCGTCCTGAGATTAAATGGGGCGGCTGCCACGCCCAAAAAATCACGGATGAGGCTGACGCCCCTGCCACCTGCGCCCGCCCCTCCGTGGGTAGAGGAGCGGAACCGTGCTGGCAGCGGTCCACATCCACATTTACTCATGATTTGACCACAATGTTTTTAAACACCAGAAAAAAAAATATAGAAAGAAAATAATGAGGGAGCTTGGGCAAACTTTATTGAGTTGGGGACAGTGAGGCAAAAATGAAATAAAATAGACACTAAACCCTAAGACAATGACACAAAAACAGACAGAAAAAGGTTTATCTTTTGTTTGTTTTTCACAGACAAAAGACGCTGACAATAATCCCTCCCTAGCACACGAAACCCTAAAACAGTAACACTAAAACACAGCAAAACACTTATATATATATTTTTTTTCACAGACAAAAGACGATAACAATATTCCCTCCCTAGTAGGGATGAGCGTACCCGAACTGTATAGTTCGGGTTCGTACCGAATTTTGGGGTGTCCGTGACACGGACCCGAACCCGAACATTTTCGTAAAAGTCCGTGTTCGGGTTCGGTGTTCGGCGCTTTCTTGGCGCTTTTTGAAAGGCATACTACTTGCCCCAAGAGGCCATCACAGCCTTGCCTACTATTGGCATGGCTGTGATTGGCCAGTGCAGCATGTGACCCAGCCTCTATATAAGCTTGGGTCACGTTGCGCTGCACGTCACTCTGCTGATTGAAGCATAGGGAGAGGTTGCAGCTGCGACATTAGGGCGAGATTAGGCAGATTAACTCCTCCAAAAGACTTCATTCTGTGATCGATCTGCAGCTGTGGATCATTGAAGTGCTAATATTGACTTGCTCACTTTTTGGAGGCTGCCCAGAGCGTTTTTAGATCACTTTTTTTCTGGGGTGATCGGCGACCATTTTGTGACTTGTGGTGCGCCAGCACAAGCTATCACCAAGTGTATTTAACCATCAATAGTGTGGTTATTTCGTGCTATATCCTACATCAGCTGCAGGCTGAGCATGTGTCACCGAAGTGCATTTAACCATGAACAGTCTGGTTATTTTTTGGCCATATACTACATCAGCTGCAGGCTGAGCCTGTGTCACCGAAGTGCATTTAACCATCAACAGTGTGGTTATTTTTTGGCCATATACTACATCAGGGGCAAGTTGAGCCTGTCACCCAGCGCCTAAAAAGTAGACCTGACATTTCTATTCAACCAAATCTGTACTGTTTTAGCTGGTCAAGTTATTTGTAGTGACCGTAAAAGCACACTTTTTGTTCTGGGTTGAAAAACTATTCCCAAATTTGCCATTCTCAAAATAACTAGTTTCTGGTATATGAGGCCTACTTGAAATCTATCCCAAAAAGGATATCGTACATTGAAGGTGCTGATAGTGTCATTCAGAAAAACCTAAGACACACGCTACCGTGCTGATAGAAGTCTGATTCTGTGATTAAACCTATAGCTGTCACACAGCGCAAAAAAAAAAAGGCCTCACATTTCTATTCAACCAAATCTGTACTGTTTTAGCTGGTCAAGTTATTTCTAGTGACCGTAAAAGCAAATTTTTTTTTCTGGGTTGAAAAACTATTCCCAAATTTGCAATTCTCAAAATAACTAGTTTCTGGTATTTGAGGCCTACTTGAAATCTATCCCAAAAAGGATATCTTACATTGAAGGTGCTGATAGTGTCATTCAGAAAAACCTAAGACACACGCTACCGTGCAGATAGAAGTCTGATTCTGTGATTAAACCTATACCTGTCACACAGCGCAAAAAAAAACAGGCCTCACATTTCTATTCAACCAAATCTGTACTGTTTTAGCTGGTCAAGTTATTTCTAGTGACCGTAAAAGCACTTTTTTTTTTCTGGGTTGAAAAACTATTCCCAAATTTGCCATTCTCAAAATAACTAGTTTCTGGTATTTGAGGCCTACTTGAAATCTATCCCAAAAAGGATATCTTACATTGAAGGTACTGATAGTGTCATTCAAAAAAACCTAAGACACACGCTACCGTGCAGATAGAAGTCTGATTCTGTGATTAAACCTATACCTGTCACACAGCGCAAAAAAAAAAAGGCCTCACATTTCTATTCAACCAAATCTGTACTGTTTTAGCTGGTCAAGTTATTTCTAGTGACCGTAAAAGCACTTTTTTTTTTCTGGGTTGAAAAACTATTCGCAACTTTGCCATTCTCAAAATAACTAGTTTCTGGTATTTGAGGCCTACTTGAAATCTATCCCAAAAAGGATATCTTACATTGAAGGTGCTGATAGTGCCATTCAGAAAAACCTAAGACACACGCTACCGTGCTGATAGAAGTCTGATTCTGTGATTAAACCTATACCTGTCACACAGCGCAAAAAAAAACAGGCCTGACATTTCTATTCAACCAAATCTGTACTGTTTTAGCTGGTCAAGTTATTTCTAGTGACCGTAAAAGCACATTTTTTTTTCTGGGTTGAAAAACTATTCGCAAATTTGCCATTCTCAAAATAACTAGTTTCTGGTATTTGAGGCCTACTTGAAATCTATCCCAAAAAGGATATCTTACATTGAAGGTGCTGATAGTGCCATTCAGAAAAACCTAAGACACACGCTACCGTGCTGATAGAAGTCTGATTCTGTGATTAAACCTATACCTGTCACACAGCGCAAAAAAAAACAGGCCTCACATTTCTATTCAACCAAATCTGTACTGTTTTAGCTGGTCAAGTTATTTCTAGTGACCGTAAAAGCACATTTTTTTTTCTAGGTTGAAAAACTATTCCCAAATTTGCCATTCTCAAAATAACTAGTTTCTGGTATTTGAGGCCTACTTGAAATCTATCCCAAAAAGGATATCTTACATTGAAGGTGCTGATAGTGCCATTCAGAAAAACCTAAGACACACGCTACCGTGCTGATAGAAGTCTGATTCTGTGATTAAACCTATACCTGTCACACAGCGCAAAAAAAAAAAGGCCTCACATTTCTATTTAACCAAATCTGTACTGTTTTAGCTGGTCAAGTTATTTCTAGTGACCGTAAAAGCACATTTTTTTTTCTGGGTTGAGAAACTATTCCCAAATTTGCAATTCTCAAAATAACTAGTTTCTGGTATTTGAGGCCTACTTGAAATCTATCCCAAAAAGGATATCTTACATTGAAGGTGCTGATAGTGTCATTCAGAAAAACCTAAGACACACGCTACCGTGCAGATAGAAGTCTGATTCTGTGATTAAACCTATACCTGTCACACAGCGCAAAAAAAAAAAGGCCTCACATTTCTATTCAACCAAATCTGTACTGTTTTAGCTGGTCAAGTTATTTCTAGTGACCGTAAAAGCACATTTTTTTTTCAGGGTTGAAAAACTATTCCCAAATTTGCCATTCTCAAAATAACTAGTTTCTGGTATTTGAGGCCTACTTGAAATCTATCCCAAAAAGGATATCTTACATTGAAGGTGCTGATAGTGTCATTCAGAAAAACCTAAGACACACGCTACCGTGCAGATAGAAGTCTGATTCTGTGATTAAACCTATACCTGTCACACAGCGCAAAAAAAAACAGGCCTGACATTTCTATTCAACCAAATCTGTACTGTTTTAGCTGGTCAAGTTATTTGTAGTGACCGTAAAAGCAGACTTTTTGTTCTGGGTTGAAAAACTATTCCCAAATTTGCCATTCTCAAAATTGTGGTGAACGGGAACAATGAGGAAAACATCTAATAAGGGACGCGGACGTGGACATGGTCGTGGTGGTGTTAGTGGACCCTCTGGTGCTGGGAGAGGACGTGGCCGTTCTGCCACAGCCACACGTCCTAGTGAACCAACTACCTCAGGTCCCAGTAGCCAGCAGAATTTACAGCAATATTTGGTGGGGCCCAATGGCGTTCTAAGGATGGTAAGGCCTGAGCAGGTACAGGCATTAGTCAATTGGGTGGCCGACAGTGGATTCAGCACGTTCACATTATCTCCCACCCAGTCTTCTGCAGAAAGCGCACAGATGACGCATGAAAACCAAGCACATCGGTCTGTCACATCACCCCCATGCATATCAGGGAAACTGTCTGAGCCTCAAGTTATGCAGCAGTCTCTTATGCTGTTTGAAGACTCTGCTGCCAGGGTTTCCCAAGGGCCTCCACCTAGCCCTTCCCCAGGGGTGGAAGAGATAGAATGCACTAACGCACAACCACTTATTTTTCCTGATGATGAGGACATGGGAATACCACCTCAGCACGTCTCTGATGATGACGAAACACAGGTGCCAACTGCTGCGTCTTTCTGCAGTGTGCAGACTGAACAGGAGGTCAGGGATCAAGACTGGGTGGAAGACGATGCAGGGGACGATGAGGTCCTAGACCCCACATGGAATGAAGGTCGTGCCACTGACTTTCACAGTTCGGAGGAAGAGGCAGTGGTGAGACCGAGCCAACAGCGTAGCAAAAGAGGGAGCAGTGGGCAAAATCAGAACACCCGCCGCCAAGAGACTCCGCCTGCTACTGACCGCCGCCATCTGGGACCGAGCACCCCAAAGGCAGCTTCAAGGAGTTCCCTGGCATGGCACTTCTTCAAACAATGTGCTGACGACAAGACCCGAGTGGTTTGCACACTGTGCCATCAGAGCCTGAAGCAAGGCATTAACGTTCTGAACCTTAGCACAACCTGCATGACCAGGCACCTGCATGCAAAGCATGAACTGCAGTGGAGTAAACACCGTAAAAACAAGGAAGTCACTCAGGCTCCCCCTGCTACCTCTTCTGCTGCCGCCGCCTCGGCCTCTTCTGCTGCTGCCGCCTCGGCCTCTTCCTCTACCTCTGGAGGAACGTTGGCACCTGCCGCCCAGCAAACATGGGATGTACCATTAACACCACCACCTGCGTCACCAAGCATCTCAACCATGTCACACGGCAGCGTTCAGCTCTCCATCTCTCAAACATTTGAGAGAAAGCGTAAATTCCCACCTAGCCACCCTCGATCCCTGGCCCCGAATGCCAGCATTTCTAAACTACTGGCCTATGAAATGCTGTCATTTAGGCTGGTGGACACACACAGCTTCAAACAGCTCATGTCACTTGCTGTCCCACAGTATGTTGTTCCCAGCCGCCACTACTTCTCCAAGAGAGCCGTGCCTTCCCTGCACAAACAAGTGTCCGATAAAATCAAGTGTGCACTGCGCAACGCCATCTGTGGCAAGGTCCACCTAACCACAGATACGTGGACCAATAAGCACGGCCAGGGACGCTATATCTCCCTAACTGCACACTGGGTAAATGTAGTGGCGGCTGGGCCCCAGACGGAGAGCTGTTTGGCGCACGTCCTTCCGCCGCCAAGGATTGCAGGGCAACATTCTTTGCCTCCTGTCTCCTCCTCCTCCTACTCAGCTTCCTCCTCCTCTTCTTCCACCTGCTCATCCAGTCAGCCACACACCTTCACCACCAACTTCAGCACAGCCCGGGGTAAACGTCAGCAGGCCATTCTGAAACTCATATGTTTGGGGGACAGGCCCCACACCGCACAGGAGTTGTGGCGGGGTATAGAACAACAGACCGACGAGTGGTTGCTGCCGGTGAGCCTCAAGCCCGGCCTGGTGGTGTGCGATAATGGGCGAAATCTCGTTGCAG
The DNA here is from genome assembly GCF_905171765.1 of Bufo bufo. Lineage (NCBI taxonomy): Eukaryota > Metazoa > Chordata > Amphibia > Anura > Bufonidae > Bufo > Bufo bufo. The sequence continues at coordinate 248,869,126 of NC_053392.1, forward strand.
CTCTGGGACTAGCCGGTTTGACGCACATCCCTTGCCTGGCGCATGTGCTGAATTTGGTGGTGCAGAAGTTCATTCGCAACTACCCCGACATGTCAGAGCTGCTGCATAAAGTGCGGGCCATCTGTTCGCGCCTCCGGCGTTCACACCCTGCCGCTGCTCGCCTGTCTGCGCTACAGCGTAACTTCGGCCTTCCCGCTCACCGCCTCATATGCAACGTACCCACCAGGTGGAACTCCACCTTGCATATGCTGGACAGACTGTGCGAGCAGCAGCAGCCCATAGTGGAGTTTCAGCTGCAGCACGCACGGGTCAGTCGCACTGTGGATCAGACACACTTCACCACCAATGACTGGGCCTCCATGCGAGACCTGTGTGCCCTGTTGCATTGTTTCGAGTACTCCACCAACATGGCGAGTGGCGATGACGCCGTTATCAGCGTTACAATACCACTTCTATGTCTCCTTGAGAAAACACTTAGGGCGATGATGGAAGAGGAGGTGGCCCAGGAGGAAGAGGAGGAAGAGGGGTCATTTTTAGCACTTTCAGGCCAGTCTCTTCGAAGTGACTCAGAGGGAGGTTTTTTGCAACACCAGAGGCCAGGTACAAATGTGGCCAGACAGGGCCCACTACTGGAGGACGAGGAGGACGAGGAGGAGGTGGAGGAGGATGAGCATGAAGCATGTTCACAGCGGGGTGGCACCCAAAGCAGCTCGGGCCCATCACTGGTGCGTGGCTGGGGGGAAACACAGGACGATGACGATACGCCTCCCACAGAGGACAGCTTGTCCTTACCTCTGGGCAGCCTGGCACACATGAGCGACTACATGCTGCAGTGCCTATGCAACGACAGCAGAGTTGCCCACATTTTAACGTGTGCGGACTACTGGGTTGCCACCTTGCTGGATCCCCGGTACAAAGACAATGTGCCCACCTTACTTCCTACACTGGAGCGTGATAGGAAGATGCGCGAGTACAAGCGCACGTTGGTAGACACGCTACTGAGAGCATTCCCAAATGTCACAGGGGAACCAGTGGAAGCCCAAGGCGAAGGCAGAGGAGGAGCAAGAGGTCGCCAACGCAGCTGTGTCACGCCCAGCTCCTCTGAGGGCAGGGTTAGCATGGCAGAGATGTGGAAAAGTTTTGTCAACACGCCACAGCTAACTGCACCACCACCTGATACGGAACGTGTTAGCAGGAGGCAACATTTCACTAACATGGTGGAACAGTACCTGTGCACACCCCTCCACGTACTGACTGATGGTTCGGCCCCATTCAACTTCTGGGTCTCCAAATTGTCAACGTGGCCAGAGCTAGCCTTTTATGCCTTGGAGGTGCTGGCCTGCCCAGCGGCCAGCGTTTTGTCTGAACGTGTATTCAGCACGGCAGGGGGCGTCATTACAGACAAACGCAGCTGCCTGTCTACAGCCAATGTGGACAAGCTGACGTTCATAAAAATGAACCAGGCATGGATCCCACAGGACCTGTCCATCCCTTGTGCAGATTAGATATTAACTACCTCCCCTTAACAATATATTATTCTACTCCAGGGCACTTCCTCATTCAATACTATTTTTAATTTCATTTTACCATTATATTGCGGGGCAACCCAAAGTTGAATGAACCTCTCCTCTGTCTGGGTGCCGGGGCCTAAATGTGTGACAGTGGCCTGTTCCAGTGGTGGGTGACGTGAAGCCTGATTCTCTGCTATGACATGAAGACTTATTCTGTGCTGACATGAAGCCAGATTCTCTGTTACGCGACCTCTCTCCTCTGCCTGGGTGCCTGGGCCTAAATATGTGACAGTGGCCTGTTCCAGTGGTGGGTGACGTGAAGCCTGATTCTCTGCTATGACATGAAGACAGATTCTGTGCTGACATCAGGCCAGATTCTCTGTTACGGGACCTCTCTCCTCTGCCTGGGTGCCTGGGCCTAAATGTGTGACAGTGGCCTGTTCCAGTGGTGGGTGACGTGAAGCCTGATTCTCTACTATGACATGAAGACAGATTCTGTGCCGATATCAGGCCAGATTCTCTGTTACGGGACCTCTCTCCTCTGCCTGGGCCTAAATGTGTGACAGTGGCCTGTTCCAGTGGTGGGTGACGTGAAGCCTGATTCTCTGCTATGACATGAAGACAGATTCTGTGCTGACATAAGGCCAGATTCTCTGTTACGCGACCTCTCTCCTCTGCCTGGGTGCCTGGGCCTAAATGTGTGACAGTGGCCTGTTCCAGTGGTGGGTGACGTGAAGCCTGATTCTCTGCTATGACATGAAGACAGATTCTGTGCTGACATCAGGCCAGATTCTCTGTTACGGGACCTCTTTCCTCTGCCTGGGCCTAAATGTGTGACAGTGGCCTGTTCCAGTGGTGGGTGACGTGAAGCCTGATTCTCTGCTATGACATGAAGACAGATTCTGTGCTGACATCAGGCCAGATTCTCTGTTACGGGACCTCTTTCCTCTGCCTGGGCCTAAATGTGTGACAGTGGCCTGTTCCAGTGGTGGGTGACGTGAAGCCTGATTCTCTGCTATGACATGAAGACAGATTCTGTGCTGACATCAGGCCAGATTCTCTGTTACGGGACCTCTTTCCTCTGCCTGGGCCTAAATGTGTGACAGTGGCCTGTTCCAGTGGTGGGTGACGTGAAGCCTGATTCTCTGCTATGACATGAAGACAGATTCTGTGCTGACATAAGGCCAGATTCTCTGTTACGGGACCTCTCTCCTCTGCCTGGGTGCCTGGGCCTAAATGTGTGACAGTGGCCTGTTCCAGTGGTGGGTGACGTGAAGCCTGATTCTCTGCTATGACATGAAGACAGATTCTGCGCTGACATAAGGCCAGATTCTCTGTTACGGGACCGCTCTCCTCTGTCTGGGTGCCTGGGCCTAAATGTGTGACAGTGGCCTGTTCCAGTGGTGGGTGACGTGAAGCCTGATTCTCTGCTATGACATGAAGACAGATTCTGCGCTGACATAAGGCCAGATTCTCTGTTACGGGACCTCTCTCCTCTGCCTGGGTGCCTGGGCCTAAATGTGTGACAGTGGCCTGTTCCAGTGGTGGGTGACGTGAAGCCTGATTCTCTGCTATGACATGAAGACAGATTCTGCGCTGACATAAGGCCAGATTCTCTGTTACGGGACCTCTATCCTCTGCCTGGGTGCCTGGGCCTAAATGTGTGACAGTGGCCTGTTCCAGTGGTGGGTGACGTGAAGCCTGATTCTCTGCTATGACATGAAGACAGATTCTGCGCTGACATAAGGCCAGATTCTCTGTTACGGGACCGCTCTCCTCTGTCTGGGTGCCGGGGCCTAAATGTGTGACAGTGGCCTGTTCCAGTGGTGGGTGACGTGAAGCCTCATTCTCTGCTATGACATGAAGACAGATTCTGTGCTGACATAAGGCCAGATTCTCTGTTACAGGACCTCTCTCCTCTGCCTGGGTGCCTGGGCCTAAATGTGTGACAGTGGCCTGTTCCAGTGGTGGGTGACGTGAAGCCTGATTCTCTGCTATGACATGAAGACTGATTCTGTGCTGACATGAAGTCAGATTCTCTGCTATGGCATGAAGAGACTGATTCTGTGCTGACATGAAGCCAGATTCTTTGCTATGGCATGAAGAGACTGATTCTCTGCTGACGTGAAGCCAGATTCTCTGCTATGGGACCTCTGTCCAATTGATATTGGGTCATTTTTATTTTTTTTATTTTTATTTTAATTAATTTCCCTATCCACATTTGTTTGCAGGGGATTTACCTACATGTTGCTGCCTTTTGCAGCCCTCTAGCTCTTTCCTGGGCTGTTTTACAGCCTTTTTAGTGCCCAAAAGTTCGGGTCCCCATTGACTTCAATGGGGTTCGGGTTCGGGACGAAGTTCGGTTCAAGTTCGGATTCCGAACCCGAACATTTCCGGGAAGTTCGGCCGAACTTCTCGAACCCAAACATCCAGGTGTTCGCTCAACTCTACTCCCTAGCACACGAAACCCTAAAACGGTAACACTAAAATATAGCTAAATACTTTTTTTTTTTGGGGGGGGGGGGTTTACAGACAAAAGATGCTGACAATAATCCTAGCACACAAAACCCTAAAACACAGCAAAATACTTTTTTTTTCTCTTCTCACAGACTAAACAGCGTGCTAAAGGTAGATTATACTATATCTCTATCTAACCTACACTACACCCTCAGCTATATGGATTATATATATGACTGAGCTAACTAACTAATGTACCTAACACCCTACACTGGAACCTATCAGCTACACTAGGTATCAAATGTAACATGACACAGCAATTCAGCAAAGTACAGAAATCACACTCCTCTCTCTCTCACAGCTGCATGAAACAGCACAAAAAGGCTGCTTTTATAGTAAGGGGTAGGCAACTTTGCTATTGGTTGCTAGGGATGTTGTTAAGCTCTGACAAAGATATTGCAGCCTTCTCATTGCCCCTCAAGCTAGAAGCAGGGAGGGATCATGTGTACTGTTTAAAAAAAAGAACGAATATGAATATTTGTGCTCAACACTAATCCATACATGGATATGCTGCGTACAATACATAGCATGATAATACATAGCCGCATAACATAAGAAATGTTATTTGCAGATTCCCCCTTACATGGGTATACTGCATATATAAGTTATTGCAATACTGTTAAATTCTTTTACTCACAGGTGACATTCTCTCTGATTGTAGATGTTATATTTTCTTTTCTTTTTGTCTCATCCTTCTCACAGACTGCTCCTTATGCCCTATCTCTTTCAAAGACTGTTCCTCGTGCTCCTTTCTCACACAGACCGCTCCCCATGGCTCCTACTTTCACAGATTTCATAGACTGCTTAGTGCTTACTATGCCCCGTCTTTTTCACAGATTGCTCCCCATGCCCCCTCGAAGAGACAGACTGCTTCGCATGCCCCCTGCCCTATAGACTGTTCCCCATGTCCTCCTCTATTACCAATATTGCTTCATATGCCCCATCTCATGAGCAGCTGCCCATCGTTCCGCCATCTATGACTGCTCCCCATGATTCACTCTTTTTTCACATAGACTGCTCCTCATGACTCCTCTCACACAACACTTCATGCCCACTTTCTTACACACACATACTGCTCCCTATGCCTTCCCCCTCTCATAGACAGTCACCCATCTTCTCCCCCTCTCACAGCCTGCTCAATCCTTTGATTCCACTCCTCAGCAGTGCAGGACTTTTCTTATACCACAAATGGTCCTGCACCTCTTTTAGTTGCAAGTTGTGCCATGATTTGCACATCAGTGGAATAAAAATGTCATTACTTTGCTGCAAAAATACTTTAAAAAAAAGTGCCAGGGTTTCACGCCCTCACATTGCTACACCTCTGCTTCCAGCTCAGCTATAGAGTGGTAGAATATTGTGAACATTGCTCATGTAGTATACACTCACCTAAAGAATTATTAGGAACACCATACTAATACGGTGTTGGACCCCCTTTTGCCTTCAGAACTGCCTTAATTCTACGTGGCATTGATTCAACAAGGTGCTGATATCATTCTTTAGAAATGTTGGCCCATATTGATAGGATAGCATCTTGCAGTTGATGGAGATTTGAGGGATGCACATCCAGGGCACGAAGCTCCCGTTCCACCACATCCCAAAGATACTCTATTGGGTTGAGATCTGGTGACTGTGGGGGCCATTTTAGTACAGTGAACTCATTGTCATGTTCAAGAAACCAATTTGAAATGATTCGAGCTTTGTGACATGGTGCATTATCCTGCTGGAAGTAGCCATCAGAGGATGGATACATGTTCTCATTCTGTTTACGCCAAATTCGGACTCTACCATTTGAATATCTCAACAGAAATCAAGACTCATCAGACCAGGCAACATTTTTCCAGTCTTCAACAGTCCAATTTTGGTGAACTCGTGCAAATTGTAGCCTCTTTTTCCTATTTGTAGTGGAGATGAGTGGTACCCGGTGGGGTCTTCTGCTGTTGTAGCCCATCCGCCTCAAGGTTGTGTGTGTTGTGGCTTCACAAATGCTTTGCTGCATACCTCGGTTGTAACAAGTGGTTATTTCAGTCAACGTTGCTCTTCTATCAGCTTGAATCAGTTGGCCCATTCTCCTCTGACCTCTAGCATCCCCAAGGCATTTTCGCCCACAGGACTGCCGCATACTGGATGTTTTTCCCTTTTCACACCATTCTTTGTAAACCCTAGAAATGGTTGTGCGTGAAAATCCCAGTAACTGAGCAGATTGTGAAATACTCAGACCGGCCCGTCTGACACCAACAACCATGCCACGCTCAAAATTGCTTAAATCACCTTTCTTTCCCATTCTGACATTCAGTTTGGAGTTCAGGAGATTGTCTTGACCAGGACCACACCCCTAAATGCATTGAAGCAACTGCCATGTGATTGGTTGACTAGATAATTGCATTAATGAGAAATAGAACAGGTGTTCCTAATAATTCTTTAGGTGAGTGTATACTTAGGGGGTAATTTATTAAACAGAAATATGCCTAAATTAGGCGTATTTCTGACGCACATTGTGGCGCAAAGGTCCTTTGTGCCGCAATCTGTGACTTCTCCCTGCTCACGCCAGGTCTAAAAAAGTGGGCTTGGCCGGCAGGCCCATCTAATTTAACATTTTCTCCCTCCGTTTTAGGCATAGGAAGCTAGGAAGCTGTCTTACATTAACAAGCAGCGGTGGATCCACTGAAGTTATGTAGAGGCCTGCGCCTCTTCATAACTACGGCAGATCCAACGCCAGGTCTTATTAAGACAGGTGTCTAAAATGCCCGTCTTAATAAATGTGCCTCTTAATCTTTAAAAGTTCTATATTCAGATAGTTTTTCAAACAGTAGAATGCAAACAGTATATACAGGTGAAACTGAAAAAATTTGAATATTGTGCAAAAGTCCATTTATTTCAGTGATGCAACTTAAAAGGAATTGCATTAATGCAGCTTAAAATTAGAATTTTGTGAAAAGGTTCAATATTCTAGGCTCAAAGTGTCACACTCTAGTCATCTAATTAATCCATATCCCCTGAGCAAAGGGTAACTCAAAATTGTGACTTTGGATTTTCATAAACTGTAAGCCATAATCATCCAAATTATAACAAATAAAGGCTTGAAATATCTCGCTTTGCATGTAATGAGTCTCTCATATGTTTGTTTCACCTTTTAAGTTGCATTACTGAAATAAATGAACTTTGCACGATATTCAAATTTTTCAAGTTTCACCTGTAGTACGTGATTTTCTCAAAATATGTCAGGTCTTAGTAAATAGAAAGAGTACAGATAATCCTCTTGTTACTACTGCTCGCACTTTTCTCGCTCTTTTCAGCGACTATAATACCCCAGACAGTCCTTGTCTCCGATTTTCTGGCTGTAAGGTACAGTCACACCTTAATACCCATTTAATGCCATGTATCACACATGCATTCTTTACAATCTGTTATACTAGAGAACCTTCTTTGTGCTCTTCAACTTTCTATGCTGTAAGTACAGATACCCAGCCTTGCATATTTTGTGTCGATTTTCTTTCCTTGTGTCTAATTTATTCCTTGTGGTTCACTTCTTCAATGGTGTGGAAACTTTTCATTTTTTATCTTGTTTTCCAGATGTATAGTGTCTACAATCTGTCAGTCCAATCTGTATTGGTGCTGCTGATGTCTCTGTGGGCATCACACATTGGCAGTCATTGTAGATATCGTATGCACACTCTGGAATGCAGAAAGATCAGAAGACATCTACTGACAATTTAGATAACACATAAACTACTACTGGGTTGGCGACAGTGCCTTAGAGGTGGAGTGAGGACACGTCATTTACATTTTTATCTGCTTCAGACGTGTACAGTGGAAACATAATATATATCAAGATTCATTTTATTGGAGCCAGAATCTTCTCTGCTACAAGAAACCCTTGCAAGACCAAATGGATGGGAAGTTGTTGGGGGCTTGTTTGGAAAGATGTCCTCCATCGGCTATTTAATTCTTATATATTGTGATTCATATTTATTACTGTAACAACCCCTTATCAATAGTTACTATTAGAACTCAGATACTCGCAGGAGAAACAATTCATACATTTTTCAGATTTATTTCATGTCAGTATTAGTGCAGTTAGGTAAACATTTTCCAACTGCATTAAAGGGACATCTCATTATAGACAACCCCTTTTATGTGAAAGCAGTGGCAGAATGCCGCTGGACACCGTGGTTCTGGCAAAGACAGCAGTCGGCCATGTGTTTCCTCTGCAGTAGTATTACACGTCGCCCTGAGTCTGCCGAACAGACAGTACCTGCCGGCGACTCTCTGCTCTGGCTCAAAGAGGGGGATCCAGAGGGATGGTTCCTATTCTTGCCATGCCTTGTTTATTTATGGTTCCTCTTTGCCCCATCTGTTCGATTGTTTTTAATTTCCTGAGGTAACTTGACCTCTGGTTGATTTTTCCCTTTTTTTCTCTCCAAATGTATCCTTCTAAAGTAACCAACAAATGTGGTGTGACAAGGGCTGTAACCCCCCCCCCCGCCTTCCTTTTGCTGAAACATTCACTGCTGCTGAGTTTGCCAAACCATCATCCATGTCCTTCTTTTTCCCTCCTGTCTGTATAGTTAAGTATGTGTATCATCCCTTGTTCACACACAGCACATATTTGATGCATTCATTTGAATTTGTTTTTGTAGCCAACCTAGGACTGGGTCCAAAATATAAGAAAAGTATAAAAAGCCTCTTTACTTCTGTTTATTGTTCCAGTCCTATTTTTGTCATTGTGCGATCACCACATCATGCTGGGACAGACATTGTATAATGACATGAACACAAAGGGACTGTTAATACTTCTGCACTATAATCATAAACAAGGCATATATGGTGGACAAATATGGTGTAGACAAAATACTATGCCAAGCTGGACCCGAAAACACTGATGAGTTGCACTTTGTGAGTCTTTACTATGTTGGTCTGTACCTCGACAGTGGGTTTTTACAAACCGGTTGAGATGCAGCTGCTGTGCAGTGCCAAAACGTTGCCCACCCACAGACGCCAAGGGCTGCACAAATTTTAAGATAATACCTCCATTAACCAGTAACTTTGTACTGCCATTGGCCCTTGCTGGTGGGTGGCATCGCAAAAGCCTTGTGGAAGCCCAACCATGGGCTAATCTCACATCAGCATGTTTGGTCTGGTAACCACAATCTGCGTGATGGTCGCATTTCCTGTAGCGAACACTGCTCCTCTGACCTGAACTTAAGTATCATAATGATTTAGGATACTAATGGCACGAATACAGTACAGGAGACCCTTAGTCAGGCAGTAACTGACAGCAGTAAGATTCATTATGATGCTGTGAGTTCGGATCAGAGGAGCAATGTTGGGTCTGGAAAATGCAGCCATCACCCAGAGCATGTTTTCAAGACCGAACATGCTCATCTGAAATTGACCTTACCATAATGATTAGCGATGAGCGAATTTTAAAAAAATTAGATTTGCCGGTTCGCCAAATTTTTTTTTTTAAATTCGGTTTGATCCGAATATATTCACTGTTTCCTGGCTGCAGAGAGCCTTTATAGTGGTGTAGAACACTGTGCCTTGCAGTAACACGCACAGGGAGTATGCTTTGGTAGTGAAATAATACTGTGAGGACGTATGACATGCAGATGACAGACGTCGCTCTTAGAATCACTGCACACTTCCCTTATTTGGGCAGTAACGGGGCCAAAGCTGACCAAATAACTTAAGTACGAACTCAGCCTTACAGGTCGATGTTAGCGCCAAGAAGAAGCGCACTCCTTTTACACCGTCGTCAGCTGATTCCACATAGGTGCCTACATAACCAGTTCAATTAAACGCTTATACAAGTAGAGCCCCCCGACAGAGTGGAGAGGGTGTCAGCAGTAAGTTTGTGTTGACATCACTGATTATTTTTCCCTTCCTGTGATCCGTCAAAACAATAACCCCCAAAAAACGGATCCTGTCTGTGGAGCATCCGCCTGCACTCGGTCAGCATTTGGTCAGTAATCCATCAGTATTGCTAATGCCCAAAAAAACAGGAGTAAATCCAAAACAGAGATGACACGTGAACCGAATATTTGCATGTCTTCTGTGTTTTGTACCCATAAGTCAATTCTGATAGGACCATACAGGCCTTACAGCTGCTACACAGACAGGATCCATTGTGCGTCTCATTTTTCCTTCCTTCTGACAGATCAGCAGAAGGGTCAAATAAATGATGATGTCAGCCAAGCCAAAAAGGCTAAATTGTGGCCCAGTCATGAAGTGGGGAGGGAGGGAACAGCATCAGAAGTTCACAGAGTGGCCCTATGACATAGTGGTGAGGTGGAAGCAGCATGAGGAGACCACAGAGTGGCCCAATGACAGAGTCTGGAGTTGAAAGCAGCATCAGGAGGAGGCCACAGAATGGCACAATCACAGTGTGGAGGTGGCAGCAGCAGCATCAGGAGGCCACAAAGTGGCACAATGACAGTGTGGAGGTGGCGGCAGCATCAGGAGGCCACAGAGTGGCAAGGTGACATAGTGTGGAGGTAGCAGCAGCATCAGGAGACCACAGAGTGGCAAGGTGACATATTGTGGAGGTAGCAGCATCAGGAGACCACAGAGTGACCCAGTGACAGAGTGTGGAGGTGGGTGGCAATAACATTACCCGCTGACAATGGTGGATGTAAGAAGGAGCACTTGGCATCAGATGTGTGGCATCAGGCGGGTGGAAGCATCAGAATAGTAGCTGAGGCAGGTAGCCAGAAGAAACCGGTCTCTTTTGTCAAAGTGTTGGTGTGGCACCATGGATGATCTATTCTGATGTATTAGGCATTGGTGGGTGGAAATCCTGGTTGATCCACGCCTGATTCATCTTGACAAAGATCAGTCTCTCCACATTTTGGGTGGACAGGCGAGTTCTCCTTGGGGTAATTATGGTCCCCTCCACACTAAACACCCGCTCTGATGCCACACTACTGGCTGGGCAGGACAGCTTTTCCAGGGCAAACTCTGCCAGTTGCAGCCACAAATCCATGTTGGCTGTCCAGTAGTCCAGCGGATCTACAATGACAGCTGGCAGGGTGCACTACAAGTATGCCATCCACCACCTGCTGTTTCAGGTTATGGTCGATGTCTAGCTGCTGGTGAGTAGTTTCTTCACTGCTCATCAGCGACTCTAGACTCAGGCTGCTGCTGATGGGGCTGGTACTGCTCCTGCCACCCCATCCCTCCCCAGCAGCCATAGCAGTGGATGAGGAGCACTGAGGGACCCCCGGTCAGAACGGCCAACTGACTACATAGGATGTCTGTATAGTAGTTCAGTTTGTCCTCCCTCTCAGCGGGTGTAAAAGAAAGCCCCCATTTTTGACCGGTAGTGAGGGTCCAACAAGGTGGAGAGCCAGAAGTCATCCCTCTGCCAAATGGTGACAATTTGGCTGTCACTACGCGAGCATGCATCGGACCATTTGTGCAAGTGACTCGGAGGGACTCCCTGCCTCCATATCCACTGCATACTGCCACTGTGTGTCTGGGTCCTCTGCCTCCTCTTCCTCATCGCTCTGCAGCTCCTCTGGCTGCTCCTGGTCCTCCTCTCCTGTCACCTGTGTATCAAAATCACCCATTTCGCTACACATTGCTTGTGCTCCAATGTCCTCCTCCAGTTTTGCCCCCACAGGGCTCATGTGGCCATAAGATGTAGACGCCACGTCTCCAGTCCCCTGACCAGCCAGATTTACCAGCATCTGTTCCATGACATGAAGCAATGGAATGACATTGTTCATCCCATAGTCCTGGCGACTGACAAATAATGTGGCCTCCTCAAAGGGCCTGAGCAATCGGCAGGTGTCATGCATGAGCGGCAACTGGCTGACATCAAAGTTACACAGGGGAGTACTCCTGTCCAGTTGGATCATCAAGAAATCGTTTATGGTCTTTCTCTGTTCGTACAGTCGGTCCAACATATGGAGGGTGGAATTCCAATGGGTTGAAACGTAGCATATCGTCACATATTGATTGCTGATGGAATGACTGACGAGGAGTAGGAGGGCGAGGAGCATCAGGACCAGCAAATGATGGGAAGGACAGACAGCTCCCTTCGGCTGAGGTGCTGGAGCCTTGACTGCCTGAAATCGGGTGTGTGCCACTGGGTTATGCAGGCTGGACCACCACATCGGAGCCACTGTTCTCCCAGGCCACTTTATGGTGAAGCTGCATATGTGTCACGGCTGAGCATGGGGAGAACCCTCAGCCGTGCGATACCAGAAGATGTAAGTGGCTGCTCGGCCAGGACGACAGAATTAGGGAGCAGGTCACCTCCTATCGCGTCCCTAATCTGACCCTGACACCTAACCATATGAGCCAACCCTGATGGTGGGAGGGCTCATACACCGGAACGTAATAATCCCTGCTAGCCCTCAGGATTGCCCTGGAACAAGGAGCAGGGTAAGACGACCTGTTCCTCCTAGGCACGGAGGAACAGGAGTCTCACTGGCCAAGCTGCAAGGAAAAGGGGAACACAAACAGTCCTATGGATATGGCAGGTGAACTGTACTAGTTCCACCTACCTGCCACAGCCTTGCTGACTGGATTCCTGTGCTGACACGCTGATGTCCACACCATACTTAAATGGACACAGCCAACACACATACAGGAACCCAGATCCATAGCTGCATTAAATAACAAAAGGAATACAACATCAACTTAACGTATAAACATCTATTCCACAAGGGTGGCCCTCACTGGCAGATGGTATAAAGTAGGAGGACGACTCCAGCAGACCATGGCTGAAGTACCCCTCTGAGTACTGCTTTCAGCAGAGGCTAAATAGCCCATGTAGCCACACCCACGCAGACACACCCAGTGTTCACACACACAGAAGGGAGTTAACCCTTCCTACACCAGGCAAGGGAAAACAGCCACATACAGGGGAAGTGTACAAACACTTATCACACTGCAGCTGTTACCGCAGGCAATGACATGCGTGGCAACCGTGTCCTGCCACCACATGTACACAATACAACACGTTGCCTCGGGCAGCCACAAGTGAAGGGAAAATGTCACAGTGCACACACCCAAGACTGTAGGTACTTAGGGATTAACCCCCCATGGGGAAGGGCACACAGTCAGGCCTACTAAAACCATCAACCTTTAAATAAGAGACTGACAACCGTATTCCTTTTAATGCTGGGTGATGATCGGCCACAGCTTTCTTTATTTAACCATAACATCATAACTGTCAATGGCGCAGTATGCCAGCCGCTGGCCTCCCAGCGGGCAAGTCTGCCATGTCCATAACCACTTCCAACTGAGTTATATACCGCCAGCTGTGACTTGTATACATATTCTTATTCTCCAAATATTTCTCATCTTTCTTTTTTTATTTTTTTTATTTATCATTTTTATTTTATTTTTTAAAACACAAATGAGGAAAATTCGGACCCAGTCCAACAACCACCCCAATTCACAGGGAGGGCGGGAGGGAACCAGCTCGTCCACCGTCAAGAGGAAGTAAAGAGGGAGAACAGGCGTTTATATAACCCCCCAGAACCGCCCCTTCCTCTGATGCAACCCAGGCAGGCCTAAAATTTAACCCCTACCACACTATAACCTCCAACGTGTTCCCCCAACTCCAACCATAGCCCTGACCCTTACCATTTGGGGCAAAGGGGATAGGGGGGACCCCCAGTCTCTAATCACCCTCCCTATGCTGTCGGGTGCTTGCCAGACTGTAGGTACTTAGGGATTAACCCCCCATGGGGAAGGGCACACAGTCAGGCCTACTAAAACCATCAACCTTTAAATAAGAGACTGACAACCGTATTTCTTTTAATGCTGGGTGATGATCGGACACAGCTTTCTTTATTTAACCATAACATCATAACTGTCAATGGCGCAGTATGCCAGCCGCTGGCCTCCCAGCGGGCAAGTCTGCCATGTCCATAACCACTTCCAACTTAATTATATACCGCCACGGAGGAGACTCGTGCCAACACGGGGCTCCGACCACCACCCAGCAAAAACAAGGCCTGTTCAATTCCTTCCTGAATGCCCGAAAGGAATATATCTAACCCTATATCATTAAGATGAACCCCGTCCGGCCTCATCAACGCCCGGTTGTCATCTTCGAGCTGCCTGTGGCGAACCACTACTGAACCCCTAGAACGCACAAACCGGGAGATTCGAGCATTCACCGTCCGCCTGCCTTTTTCCAAAGCCTCACCATCCCGAACTCCGTGCCAAACTACCCTTGGAACGATCTCCGACCACACTAACACCATTTCCCTGAAGAATGACGGAAAACGCTCCACATCTGAACGCATAAGCGTTAACAACTCCGCTACCATCAAGTGGCACAGGTCGTTTCCACCGGCGTGAACCACCAAGATTACCGGGCCTACTGAACGCGTACCAATCTCCACCACCTCCGTAAGCAACTGCGACCACCTCAGGCCCCGTACACCTCTCCATAAGACATCGATATTCCTGAATCCAAGATTGCGCCCGCCAGGCCGTCCTTCAGGCCGCTGTGCAGCCCAGAAAACGTAGGAGTGTCCAACAATCCAAACTGTCGGACGCTCGGCACCTGAAAAGACAATGCTGTTAGAACATTCCATCAACAAACAATCATGACCCGTAATACAGATACCAAACCCATACTTTATCATATATATCATATATTTACTGATATCATATATGGACCTCAATGTAACTTCAAAGCAGCAATTCCGGCCGAACATAGCGCGCAAAGCATGCAGAGCGCCAGCGACCAATCCGCATAACCTCAGCCTCCGGCAAACCAGCTCTCGCCACCTCCGTAGCAGCACCAATGCTAAACGAATGGGTCCCGAACTCCTTCGGATCGGCCCCATCAGCCACCAGGCACCGTCTAAAAACTGCCGTAAACTGAAATTTAGTAACCGGAGACCTGTCCTCATGAGAAAAGAAATTAGAACCCTCGCGCCTCCTGTCCCTGAATTCCGCCACCAAACTAACAGGGCAAGCGGAACCCGTAACAGGGAGAAGCGGAATCCAAGCCCCATAACCATATTGATCAGTCTTTGACCGACGAACCCTGATGTGCAGGGAGTCATTGGCTAAAACTACGTCCTGCTCCAACAAACCACCCGCCTTCTTAAGCGATGGAGCAAACAATTCACCCACCCGCAAGGCGGCGAAGAAGGCCACGCTGAAACTGGCAGAAAACAAGGATCTCTCATAGGCAGATTTACAGACGCCAGCGCAACTGATAATAAGCCTGCACAGCAAAGAAAAAGACACCGGACGCCGCGTATCCCGCACCACATACTCCTTACGCCAGCCACGCATAGCCTGCCGAACCACAAAGTGTTTTGTCACATCCACCCAACCACATAACTTAAAAAAGAAAGCCACGCCCGACAAACGACGAAGGGCGACAGGAGCCGACACACCTAAACCATGCAAACGAAGCAACCATTCCACCGTAACCTCAAGACGGATATCTTCCCGCGAAGAAACGTCCCTGGACCCCACCATCGCCAACCACTCAGACCAGGCCTTACCATGTGATTGCCACGTAGCCAGAGAAACAGAGGAGCTAATAAGCGACATTAATCGTCCACCAGCCGCCCCCGGATGAAGTTCCCGGAAGACCTGCCAATGAAATCGAGAGAGAGCATCAGCGACCCTGTTATCTACCCCTGGAACATGACGGGCCCGAAAGTAGATGTTATGCTCCAGGCATCGCAACACCAAGTGACGCAACAGAGACAACACTGGAAGAGAAGAGGAGGACAAACGATTAATCACTTGAACTACCCCCAGATTATCAGACCAAAAACATACATGCTTATTGGATAACCTGCCCCCCCAAATCTCCACTGCAACCACAATGGGAAAAAGCTCCAGTAACGTCAAATTCCTGCAGTAAGCGGACTCCCGCCACGACTCCGGCCAAGGAGAAGAGCACCATTCATTGCCTAATATGGTACCGAACCCACAAGACCCGGCCGCATCCGACCACAATGACAGCTCCGAACTCTTAATCTTCTTAGAGATATAACAAGTATGACCATTATAGCTACCTAGAAAGGATCGCCAAACACACAAATCCGCCTTAAGGGACTTAGTCAACCGGATACGGTGACCCGGGGAAGACACACCCCTAGTAGCCAATGACAACCGGCAAAAACGCGGCCCATGGGCATAACCGGCACGTAAAACATAGCATCCCCAACAGAGACTGGAGTTGCTTCAACGTCACTTTCTTAACGAACATAAAACCCTCAATCAGCTCCAATAACCTACCTAATTTGTCC
The DNA here is from genome assembly GCF_905171765.1 of Bufo bufo. Taxonomy (NCBI): domain Eukaryota; kingdom Metazoa; phylum Chordata; class Amphibia; order Anura; family Bufonidae; genus Bufo; species Bufo bufo. The sequence continues at coordinate 248,885,396 of NC_053392.1, forward strand.
CCGGGCAATCGAAAAACCATCCCGACCGTATCAATTTCAATCCCCAAATAAGACAAGCAAGTGACCGAGCCCTCAGTCTTCTCAGCCGAGATAGGAACTCCAAACTGCACCATAAGCGCCAAAAACACAGACAACATATACCTGCAGCCCTCCCCACTGCCAGGGGAAACAAACAGGAAGTCATCCAGATAATGTATTACTGATGACATACCCGATTCAACTCGCACAACCCATTCCAGGAAAGAACTGAACAACTCAAAATAGTGACACGAAATGGAGCATCCCATAGGCACACAGGTGTCATAATAAAACTGATCCTCCCAAAAACCTCCCAGTAAATGAAAACAATCAGGATGAACAGGAAGGAGGCGGAAAGCCGACTCAATATCAGACTTAGCTAACAAAGCCCCTTTTCCTGCCTCCCTAACCAAAGAAACCGCCTTGTCAAAAGAAACATAAGAAACTGATGCCTCTTCCTGAAGAATCGCATCGTTCACAGAGGAGCCCTTAGGGTGAGACAAGTGGTGAATCAAACGAAACTTCCCTGCCTCTTTCTTCGGGACCACACCCCATGGTGAAACTCTTAGGTTAGGAAACGGAATTGAAGGAAAAGGACCCTTAATCCTCCCCAACTCTACCTCCTTACTTATCTTATCCCTCAGCACTTCCGGGTGATCCCGGGCTGACTTCAAATTATCACTAAAAACGGGAGACCGATTAAGTACAAACGGTATAAAGAAACCAAACCAAAAAACCAGACCGAATCTGAGCAGCCGCCTGCTCATCGGGGTACCTGTCTAGCCATGGGGACATCGCATCCACGTTCACCGGGGTCCTTGCCATTGCCCTGGGCGGGCAACTTGGGGAACCTGGCTGAACACCTGACACCGGCATGGGGCCTCCACACACTGAACATTCATGCTTAAATCTGCACAAACCTGCGTACTTGCAGTTACCCTCATTGAACGGCCAGCAGGCTCCTGGTCGTCTAACGGCCACCGCTGCCTGAACCTGAGCTGTCCCAGCACCGGCGGCCGCGCCACGCGCTGCCCCCATGGGCCTTGTAGGCACTGTAAACCGTATCCACGTAAATAAACAACTCGGAACACCGTTCCGGGTGCCGCTGGCCCATAATACACCCCAAAACTGAAAAAGCCTGTAACCAATTGCCTATGGTCTTTGCCACCTTCGGCCGGCACTCATACGGCCTAGCAAAAACCCGGCGCTCCCTGTCCACCGTATGCTGGTCTATGGATATAAGCGACCAAATGTCTACATACACTGCGTGCAGAATTATTAGGCAAATGAGTATTTTGACCACATCATCCTCTTTATGAATGTTGTCTTACTCCAAGCTGTATAGGCTCGAAAGCCTACTACCAATTAAGCATATTAGGTGATGTGCATCTCTGTAATGAGAAGGGGTGTGGTCTAATGACATCAACACCCTATATCAGGTGTGCATAATTAGTAGGCAACTTCCTTTCCTTTGGCAAAATGGGTCAAAAGAAGGACTTGACAGGCTCAGAAAAGTCAAAAATAGTGAGATATCTTGCAGAGGGATGCAGCACTCTTAAAATTGCAAAGCTTCTGAAGTGTGATCATCGAACAATCAAGCGTTTCATTCAAAATAGTCAACAGGGTCGCAAGAAGCGTGTGGAAAAACCAAGGCGCAAAATAACTGCCCATGAACTGAGAAAAGTCAAGCGTGCAGCTGCCAAGATGCCACTTGCCACCAGTTTGGCCATATTTCAGAACTGCAACATCACTGGAGTGCCCAAAAGCACAAGGTGTGCAATACTCAGAGACATGGCCAAGGTAAGAAAGGCTGAAAGACGACCACCACTGAACAAGACACACAAGCTGAAACGTCAAGACTGGGCCAAGAAATATCTCAAGACTGATTTTTCTAAGGTTTTATGGACTGATGAAATGAGAGTGAGTCTTGATGGGCCAGATGGATGGGCCCGTGGCTGGATTGGTAAAGGGCAGAGAGCTCCAGTCCGACTCAGACGCCAGCAAGGTGGAGGTGGAGTACTTGTTTGGGCTGGTATCATCAAAGATGAGCTTGTGGGGCCTTTTCGGGTTGAGGATGGAGTCAAGCTCAACTCCCAGTCCTACTGCCAGTTTCTGGAAGACATCTTCTTCAAGCAGTGGTACAGGAAGAAGTCTGCATCCTTCAAGAAAAACATGATTTTCATGCAGGACAATGCTCCATCACACGCGTCCAAGTACTCCACAGCGTGGCTGGCAAGAAAGGGTATAAAAGAAGAAAATCTAATGACATGGCCTCCTTGTTCACCTGATCTGAACCCCATTGAGAACCTGTGGTCCATCATCAAATGTGAGATTTACAAGGAGGGAAAACAGTACACCTCTCTGAACAGTTTCTGGGAGGCTGTGGTTGCTGCTGCACGCAATGTTGATGGTGAACAGATCAAAACACTGACAGAATCCATGGATGGCAGGCTTTTGAGTGTCCTTGCAAAGAAAGGTGGCTATATTGGTCACTGATTTGTTTTTGTTTTGTTTTTGAATGTCAGAAATGTATATTTGTGAATGTTGAGATGTTATATTGGTTTCACTGGTAAAAATAAATAATTGAAATGGGTATATATTTGTTTTTTGTTAAGTTGCCTAATAATTATGCACAGTAATAGTCACCTGCACACACAGATATCCCCCTAAAATAGCTAAAACTAAAAACAAACTAAAAACTACTTCCAAAAATATTCAGCTTTGATATTAATGAGATTTTTGGGTTCATTGAGAACATGGTTGTTGTTCAATAATAAAATTAATCCTCAAAAATACAACTTGCCTAATAATTCTGCACTCCCTGTATTGGTTAGACCAAATTTTCTCCCTAACCGCCTCCTCAACATGTGCACCCAAAGGACTAACCCCACAGAAAAAGGACTCTTTATGAACCTCTGCGGACACCGAGGAGGGGGCCGAAGGGGCGGCTGGGACAGGGGGATACTGCAACTTGTCTAACAAAGCCCGCATAAGTGACTCCATCCCCGCCACAGACCCACTCTCCCCCCATGCACCCATAAACTGGAACTCACCAACCGAAGCATGAGGAACCACCGGAGAAGACGATACCACCGGAACCGCTTGACCTTGGACAACCAGATGAACCAGGCTCGGAGCCCTGGAAGTACAACTAGGCACCGGCCTAGTTCGCCGATTTCGAGAAACTCTACCAGACTCCTCAGATGCGCCCGATGACCACTCCGAAGATGAGGGGGAACGCCATCTGGAGGACCTGGAGCGTCTACGACTCCCGTGGGCCCTAGAGCGGCGCCGGGACGGCTTGGATTCTGGCTTGGATTCTGTCATCAGATTTTACCCCTATAACCTAAAGATATCCTCATGTCCTGACTAATAAGAAGAATCCTAAGCTGGCCTTATTAAACCTCACTGTGGCTCTATTTGTCCAAAAAACAGGTTTTTATAACCTGCCACTTACTTAAGGTGCCCAAGAGGAGGTCCGTTAATACAGGGTGCCCGACCGCACCCCTCGCCGTCCGGTGCCCAGCGCCGCCTTCCGTCTTCATCGCCGCCCTCCCTGTCTTCAGCGCCACCTTCTACAGCTCAGCGCCGCCTCTGCAATCCTCCCGTCCCTCTGCCAGATCCCGCGCCTGCGCACTAGGCTCGGCCTGATGCTCCCGTGCGGACTCCTGGCAGCGGCTTCATTGAGCGAAGTGCGCATGCGCTGGCCTGATGCGCACTTTGCTCAACCCTAATATGACCTGCAGATTGGCTGAGCTTAGTGCGCAGGCGCGGGATCTGGCAGAGGGACGGGAGGATTGCAGAGGCGGCGCTGAGCTGTAGAAGGCGGCGCTGAAGACAGGGAAGGCAGCGATGAAGACGGAAGGCGGCGCTGGGCACCGGACGGCGAGGGGTGCAGTCGGGCACCCTGTATTAACGGACCTCCCCTTGGGCACCTTAAGTAAGTGATTGGCAGGTTATAAAAACCTGTTTTTTGGACAAATAGAGCCACAGTGAGGTTTAATAAGGCCAGCTTAGGATTCTTCTTATTAGTCCGGACATGAGGATATCTTTAGGTTATAGGGGTAGAATCTGATGACAGAATCCCTTTAAATGGACACAGCCAACACACATACACATATATGCACATATATATACACACACACACACACACACACACACACAGGAACCCAGATCCATAGCTGCATTAAATAACAAAAGGAATACAACATCAACTTAACATCATGTAACATAGGCTTATGACCACAAGGGTGGCCCTCACTGGCAGATGGAATATAAACCAGGAGGAAGACTCCAGCTAACCATGGCTGAAGTGCCCCTCAGACTTCTGCTTTCAACTGAGGCTAAATAAATAGCCCATGTAGCTACACCCACACAGACACACCCAGTGCACACACACTAGGAAGGGAATTAACCCTTCCCACACCAAGGAAGGGAAGACAGCCACTTAAAGGGGACGTGCACACATACAAAAACCTCGTGCACAACAAACAAACCCAAGGCACACCTAATAGACAGGTTGCCAGGTGCAACCGCATGCACAATATAGCGAGCTGCCAGGCAACAGCTCAGGCTGCTATGCTGCCACATAAATAATGTTGCCAGCGGCAACCACAGGTGAGGCAACAATCCAGCCGCCCTCACAATGTGATTGACAAAAACCAAACCGCAGGCAACTGCATGCGGATCAGGAGTCACGACCATGACCATGGTCGTGACAATATTTTGACGCAGGGCCATGGTGCCAACATTGACACCCTGGCCGCGCTTCACCTGCTGCCCATAGATTATACATATGGCTATGTTCACCTCCTCCGGCAGCTTAACAACAAACTGCCACACCTCTGAGTAGGTGATTTTACCCCCAACACTACACACTGACTGACTGCTACTGCCGCTGCCTCCGTGAACCCGTGCACCGCTACTTCCCGGGCAGGTAGGCTCCTGCAAAGTGGGTGGTCTACCCCGGGCATGTTTGGCTCCCGACCTCCCACTGCTGCCACCCTGCTGACTCCCGGCCACGCTAGCGACTTGCTGGCTCCGCTGCTGCCTCATGGGCCAGCTGCCAGCTTCTTCTCCCGATGATGACGAAGCCCCTTCATCACCCGGCTCCCAAGTGCGATCAGCTACATCATCATCCTGGAGTACTGTCTGCATGTCACTGATGTCCTCCTCAACAGTCTCTGGGTCAGGAGCCTGACAGCTTGCAACACCAGCTCCCACACCACTCTGATCATCACTACTCCGCCAGTGGAGGAAGCGGTGGATGTCTCCTCCACATCTTGGCTTGCCAGTAGCTGATGACTGTCTTCTAGTAGCTAATCCTCACTGTATAGTGGAGCTGAGCCCACAGCATACAGTTCTTCTCTGGCTGAGGGAACAGAAAAGGACAGGTTGAGGACAGGTGAGGGCACAGGGCCTGCTCCCAGGCCATGCTAACTAAGCGTCGTGTCAGAGGAACCCACCGACTCTTGGCTGCGGGTGTCTGATGTCACTTGGGACGAAGTGGATGACCAAGTCAACCATTCAAGAAACGCTGGGTTGCTGTTCAAGACACAACCGCTAGCTGACACTGGGAGCTCAGGCCTCTGGAAGTGACCCCTGCTGCCACGACCCCTTACTCTGCTGCGACCTGTGCCTGTGCCAGGAACATTTAGGCCTCTGCCACTCCCCAGGCCTGGCACTTCTCTGTCTGACATACTGTTAGATCAAATAAATAAATAAAAAGGAAATTAAAACTCAGTAATTTTCTCACTTCAGCACACAACGGCTAATAAGCACTTTTTTTTTTACCACTAATACACGCCAAAAAGGGCTTTAATTTTCTCACTTCACCACACAACGGCAAATACTTTTTTGTGCCACTAAGGCCTCTTTCACACTTGCGTTGTCCGGATCCGGCGTGTACTCCACTTGCCGGAATTACACTCCGGATCCGGAAAAACGCAAGTGTACTGAAAGCATTTGAAGACGGAACCGTCTTCCAAATGCGTTCAGTGTTACTATGGCAGCCAGGACGCTATTAAAGTCCTGGTTGCCATAGTAGGAGCGGGGAGCGGGGGAGCGGTATACTTACAGTCCGTGCGACTCCCCGGGCGCTCCAGAATGACGTCAGAGCGCCCCATGCGCATGGATGACGTGATCCATGTGATCACATGATCCATGAGCTTGGGGCGCCCTGACGTCACTCTGGAGCGCCCGGGGAGCCGCACGGAAGGTAAGTATACTGCTCCCCGCTACACTTTACCATGACTGCCAGGACTTTAGCGTCCCGGCAGCCATGGTAACCACTCTGAAAAAGCTAAATGTCGGATGCGGCAATGCGCCGAAACGACGTTTAGCTTAAGGCCGGATCAATGCCTTTCAATGGGCATTAATTCCGGATCCGGCCTTGCGGCAAGTGTTCCGGATTTTTGGCCGGAGCAAAAAGCGCAGCATGCTGCGGTATTTTCTCCGGCCAAAAAACGTTCCGTTCCGGAACTGAAGACATCCTAAAGCATCCTGAACGGATTTCTCTCCATTCAGAATGCATTAGGATAATCCTGATCAGGATTCTTCCGGCATAGAGCCCCGACGACGGAACTCTATGCCGGAACACAACAACGCAGGTGTGAAAGAGCCCTAAGGATATTTTCACACTGGCGTTTCGGTTTCCGTTTGTGAGATCCGTTTCAGGGCTCTCACAAGCGGCCCAAAACGGATCAGTTCAGCCCTAATGCATTCTGAATAGATAAGGATCCTTTCAGAATGCATCAATATGGCTGCGTTTGGTCTCCGTTCCGCTTTTGAGGCGGACACCAAAACGCTCCTTGCAGTGTTTTGGTGACCGTCTGACTATGTGGAGCCAAACGGATCCGTCTTGACTTACAATGTAGTCAATGGGGACAGATCCGTTTTTCACTGACACAATATGGTGCAATTGAAAACGGATCCGTCCGGCATTGACTTTCAATGTAAGTCAAGACGGATCCATTTTGACTTAGACTTTTTTTTTAATGAATAATGCAAACGGATCCGTTATTAACGGATACAAGCGTTTGCATTATTGGTGCGAATCCGTCTGTGCACATACAAGACGGATCCGCACCAAACGCGAGTGTGAAAGTAGCCTAGTACACGCCAAAAGGGCTTTAAAACATATAACTGCACCGCTGACTGGCAAATATATTTTTTCTTTTTCCGCTAATACACGCCACAAAAAGTTTTACAACAGATAACTGCACCCCTGAGCGGCAAATATATCTTTTTCTTTTTCCACTAATACACTCCACGAAAGGCTTTAGAACAGATAACTGCACCGCCGAGCCGCAAATATATTTTTTCTTTTTCCAATAATAAATGTCACAAAAGGCTTTACAACAGATAACTGCACCACTGAGCGGCAAATATCTTTTTTCGCTAATACATGCCACAAAAGGCTTTGCAACAGAAAACTGCAGCACTGAGCGGCAAATATATATTTTCTTTTGCCACTAGTACACGCAACAAATGGCTTTAGAACATATAACTGCACCGCTGAGTGGCAAATATATTTTACTTTTGCCACTAATACACGCCAAAAAGGGCTGTAATTTTAGCACTTCACCACACAACGGCTAATAAGCCCTTTATTTCCCACTAATACAATCCAAAAAATGCTTTAGAACATATAACTGCAGCGCACAAGGGCATATAAGACTTAGACATATTTCCTTGTAATAAACCCTGTTAATGGCTATATCAAACAGCACTTGCACCCTAAGGCCTCATGCACACGACAGTATTTTTTTACGGTCCGCAAAAACGGGTTCTGTTGGTCCGTGATCGTTTTTTCGTTTTGGTGTCCGCCTGGCCGTGCGGAGCCAAACGGATCCGTCCTGACTTACAATGCAAGTCAATGTGGACGGATCCGTTTGACGTTGACACAATATGGTGCAATTGCAAACGGATCCGTCCCCCATTGACTTTCAATGTAAAGTCAGGAGTTAATATACCATAGGATCAGAGTTTTCTCCAATCCGATGGTATATTTTAACTTGAAGTGTCCCCATCACCATGGGAACGCCTCTATGTTAGAATATACCATCGGATTTGAGTTAAATCGTGAAAACTCATATCCGACAGTATATTCTAACACAGAGGCGTTCCCATAGTGATGGGGACGCTTCAAGTTAGAATATCCTACGAACTGTGTACATGACTGCCCCCTGCTGCCTGGCAGCACCCGATCTCTTACAGGGGGCTGTGATCCGCACAATTAACCCCTCAGGTGCCGCACCTGAGGGGTTAATTGTGCGTATCATAGCCCCCTGTAAGAGATCAGGTGCTGCCAGGCAGGAGGGGGCAGACCCCCCCTCCCTCCCCTGTATTACATTCATTGGTGGCCAGTGCGGCCTCCCCTCTCCCCCCCCAATTAAAATCACGTTCCCCCATCATTGGTGGCCAGTGCGGCCTCACATCTCCCCCCCCCCTAGTTAAAATCACCAATCATGGGGGATTCGGAACGTGATTTTAACTGGGGGAAGGGAGAGGGGAGGCCGCACTGGCCACCAATGATGAGGGATTCGGAACGTGATTTTAACTAGGGGGGGAGATGTAAGGCCGCACTGGCCACCAATGCGATCCGTCTGTGTGAAAGTTGCCAACGGCCACGGATCACGGATGCCAATCTTGTATGCATCCGTGTTTTTTCACGGACCCATTGACTTGAATGGGTCCGTGAACCATTGTCCGTCAAAAAAATAGGACAGGTCATATTTTTTGGACATACAGGAGACACGGATCACGGCCGCGGATTAACAACGGTGCATTTTCCGAGTTTTCAACGGACCCATTGAAAGTCAATGGGTGCACAGAAAATCACGGAAAACGGAACAACGGCCACGGATGCACACAACGGTCGTGTGCATGAGGCCTAATAAGAACAGTTTGCTGGAATTACAGAGCTGTATAATGGCAATTTGGATCCCCAGTCAGTGCAGCAAGTTGTAATCGGATTGTTCCTATTACCCAGGCTGTAACCTCCCCTACTGAACCCTGTTCAACATAAATGTTGCAGAATGATTCTTTCCTTTCCCTACACCGTGAATAATCTTTCCCTGCACTTGTAAATAGTTTTTTAGCACAATGAGGTTTTTTTCTAACACTGTCCCTAGCGTCTGCAGACATCTCTCCCTGCACTAATTACACTGGTAAATGGCAGAATCTAAGATGCCTGCCGCTATTTATAAGGCTATGACATCACAGGGCTGGCTGGCTCATGATTGGCTGCATGCATGGCATTATGGGTGATCCCTCCTTCCCAGAGTTCCTTTCTCCATGTCCTCACATGGGAAGCAGCCATTTTAGGAAAAGATGCTATTTGTTACAATGAATCGCGAGGAAATTTGGCTTCGGTACAAAATCTAATTTTTCATGAAATTCGGAACGAATTCCACTTTGTCAGTTTCGATTCGCTCATCTCTAGTAATGAGCTATCACTGCTTTCTGATGAAAAATCAGCTGCAAAGTGTTAAACCCCAATTTTCTTTAATTTCTAGATAGAAAATGGAACAGATTGCTCTGTCTTTAGAAACTATTTAGTTGTCCAATGGGAATTATATTTCATCCTTTCAGGTATAAAACTATAATTTTTTTTTTTGTTTCCTTGTTCTATGATTATTTAAATGCAAGAAAAGAACATTGCAATGCAGACATTAATTTTTATGACTTCTTAAAAATAATATTGCAAGCCACTGAGTGTAGTTTCAAAATGTACAAACCAACAATCTCATCTAATAATTGAGTTTAATTCACTCTGTAATTTGCAGTATTTTTTTATTAAGTGCAACATGTGCCAACATTCTGTCAAAAAACTCTTGCAGTAAACGAGTAAACATGAAAAAAGGTAAACAGTATAAAAGCATAAAGTGTGCAAATGAAATAAAAGCACAGTAATAGTATGTACACAAAGCATCTCCCACAGTCTCAGTAAGCGAGATGACTCGACAACTATTTTTGCTCAGTAACATACAGCAATAGTGCCAGTCCTCAAGAGACAATGTGAAATTAATATCTGATTTCCATTGTAATATAAACAGGTGTTTATCATTTTTTTTCACCCCATTAACTACACTGTAGGGAAAATACAAATTTCTACGAGCCAGTTCCAGTAATAGAGGAGCTAAAGAGGAAGAACAAAAAGTAAAACATATGTTGCTTCTAGAGATGAGCGAATTTCTTGAAAATTTTATTCGGACGGTTCGGCGAATTTCCCAAAAAGATTTGATTCGATCCAAATTTATTCGTGACGAATCACTTTAAAAAACAGCTATTTCCTGGCTGCTGAGAGCCTGCATAGCAGTGTAGAACATTCTGCATTGCAGAAACATGCATAGGGAGTTCGCTGTGCTAGTGAAACAGTACTGTGAGTCAGTATGACACGCAGATGATAGGCGTTACTGTTAGAATCACTTCACACTTCACTTATTTAGTCTTTTACAGGGCCAAAACTGACCAAATAACTGAAGTGTGAACTCAGCCTTACAGGTCAATGTTAGCGTCAAAAAGAAGCGCACTCCTTTTACACTGTCGTCGGCTGATTCCACATAGATTTTTACAGAACCTGTTCTGTTACATGCTGAAACAAGTAGTGCCCCCATGACTGAGTAGTGAGGTGGCAACACCAAGTGGAGTCAACACAGTGGCCCAGTCACAGAGTGGTGAGTGTGGGAATCGCAAGAGTCATCACCACAGTAGCCCAGTCACAGAGTGGTGAGGGTGGGAATCACATGAATCGTCAACACAGTGGTCCAGTCACAGAGTGATGAGGGTGGGAATCGCATGAGGAATCACATGAGGAATCACATTAGTCGTCAACAAAGTGGCCCAGTCACAGAGTGGGCCATGCTAATTGTCCTCCAGCGGCTTGATGAAAAATTCCTACACTGCCGAGTATGGCAACACAGTTACCCAGTCACAGAGTGGTGAGGGTGGAAATCGCATGAGGAATTGCATGAGTTGTCAACACAGTGGCCGAGTCACAGAGTGGTGAGGGTGGGAATCACATGAGAAATCGTATGAGTCATCAACACAGTAGCCCAGTCACAGAGTGGTGAGGGTGGGAATCGCATGAGTTGTCAACACAGTGGCCCAGTGACAGAGTGCTGAGGGTCGGAATCGCATGAGGAATCGCATGAGTCGTCAGCACAGTGGCCCAGTGACACAGTGGGCCATGCTGATTGTTCTCCGGCAGCTTGATGAAAAATCCCCACACCGCCGAGTATGGCATTTTCCCCCTACTAATGCCTGCTACCGCTTGCTCCGTGAACCCGTACACCAGTACAGGTAGGTTCCTGCATAGCAAGGCGGTCTACCCCGGGCACGTTTGGCTACAGATCTCACACTGCTGCCACCCTGCTGACTCACGGCCACGCTACCTCCCTGCTGGCTCAGCCGCTGCCTCACGCGCAAGCTGCCACCCTCTTCAACTGATGATGATGATGAAGCCTTCTCTTCACCCGACTCCCATGTGCGATCGGCCACATCATCATCCGCCACTGTCATCACGTCACTGATGTCACCCTCACCAGTCTCAAGGACACGTGCCTGACCGCTCATAACACCAGCTCCCACGCGACTATAATTGTTGCTACTTACCCACCTATTGGAGGAAGCAGCGGATCTCTCCTCCTCACCTGTCTGTCTGACATACTGTACTTTAACATTAACTGCTAGGGTAAAAGAGCAATAGTATCAGGCCGCAATTTCGCACCAACTCCGCAACTACAGATTGAGGCATCGAATTAAGTGTAAAAGAATTTGACTACCCTAAAAGTGTGTAGAGAAGTATTCTGCTGCAGTGAACGGCGGCATCTGCGGCTAGCCCTTTTCAGGTTATCTGGTCTCAGCCTTTATGGTGTGGTCACCTCTAGTATGTTTTTTTTCCCTTAAGCCCGAGGAACGTGTTTTCTTCACTTATGCAGCATGCCAGACCACAAGTACATATATATATAATCTATATACACCCCAAAACTGGCTGTATCAGGATGTAATTTCACCACAGAATGGCAAATAGACATTTGCTATTAATAAACCCCAAAACTGGCTGTATCATAGTGTAAATTCACCGCAGAACGGCTAATAAGACGTACTTAGATTTCCTAAAAAATACACCCCAAAAATGGCTGTATGACAATGTAAGTTCACCACAGAATGGCTAATAAGACGCAGTTATATTTCCTATTAATACACCCAAAAGAAAAGGCTCTGTCACAATGTAAATTCACCGCAGAATGGATAATAAGACGTACTTATATTTCCTATAAATAAACACCAAAAATGGCTGTATAACCATGTAAGTTCACAGCAGAACGGCTAATAAGACATACTTCTATTTTCTATAAATACAGCCCCAAAAATGGCTATATAACAATGTAAGTTCACCGCAGAACGGATAATAAGGCCTCATGCACACGAACGTATTTTCTTTCCGTGTCCATTCAAATGTCTTTTTTCGGCCTTATATACTATGTTACTATTTGCATCAAAAGGGGCATAGATGCCCGTGATGAGAACATAGTCCTACCACTTTACAAATCACTAGTCAGACCACACATGGAGTACTGTGTACAGTTCTGGGCTCCTGTGAACAAGGCAGACATAGCAGAGCTGAAGAGGGTACAGAGGAGGGCAACTGAAATAATAACTGGAATGGGGGGACTATAGTACCCTGAAAGATTATCAAAATTAGGGTTATTCCCTTTAGAAAAAAGACAACTAAGGGGAAATCTAATTACTATGTATAAATACATCAGGGGTCAGTGCAGAGATCTCTCCCATCATCTATTTATCCCCAGGACTGTAACTGTGACTAGGGGACATCCTCTGCGTCTGGAGGAAAGAACGTTTGTACACAAACATAGAAAAGGATTCTTTACGGTAAGAGCAGTGAGACTATGGAACTCTCTGCCTGAGGAGGTGGTGATGGTGAGTACAATAAAGGAATTCAAGAGGGGCCTGGATGTATTTCTGGAGTGTAATAATATTACAGGCTATAGCTACTAGAGAGGTTGATCCGGGGAGTTATTCTGATTGCCTGACTGGAGTCGGGAAGGAATTTTTTCCCCCTTAAGTGGATGGACAAATGTCTTTTTTCGGCCTTATAGACTATGTTACTATGTTAAGTTTTTTTGCAAAAAATAAGGAAGTTACTCCGTGTGCATTCCGTTTCCGTATTTCCATTCCGCAAAAAAATAGAGCATGTCCTATTATTGTCCGCATTACGGACAAGGATAGGACTGTTCTCTTAGGGGCCTGCTGTTCCGTTCCGCAAAATACAGAATGCACACGGACGTCATCGGCATTTTTTGCGGATCTGTTTTTTGCAGACCGCAAAATACATATGGTTATGTGCATGGGGCTTAAGGCATACTTGTATTTTTTATAACTACACCCCAAAAAAGGCTGTGTCACAATGTAAATTCACCGCAGAATGGCTAATAAGACATACTTATATTTTCTATAAATGAACCCCAAAAAAGGCTGTGTCACAATGTAAATTCACAGCAGAATGGCTAATAAGACGTACGACGTACTTATATTTCCTATAAATAAACCCCAAAAATTGCTGTATAATAATGTACGTTCACCGCAGAACGGCTAATAAGACGTACTTCTATTAATACACCCCAAAAATGGCTATATAACAATGTAAGTTCACCGCAGAACGGCTAATAAGACGTACTTGTTAGTGATAAGCAGCATAGGCAATATTCATTTTCGTGATATTTTGCAAATTTTTGGCCTAATATTCGCCATTAATTCGCAAATTCTAGAATTCATGATCTCCAGTCATTTATTTTCTTGATTTCGAAAATCGGAAATGTAATATGCGTGTACTGTGCGCGCAATACAGGTGTGGCTCACTTTTGCTACATTTTTCAAGCTGCTAGAAGTTTTCTGAGACTGGAGAAAATGGTTGGCAGCCAATTTCGTGACTGTGAGGAAGAAGAAGAACGCCTGATCACTGTAAGTAATTTTACATTACAACACTGTTTTTGATTACATTTTGCATGCATGGCAGAACAATAGCTTTATATGCAGATAGAGTGCTCCAATATATTTGCGATTGTGCAAATCGGCACTAATGATGCACATATTTTTTGGCGCAATACATGCAACTTCACATTTTATCAGGTCTGAGTAGATATTACTGATTGGTGCACTAAGTATTGTTGTGAAATCACAGCACTGTCTGTAGCATGTACAGTTAGGTCCATATATATTTGGACACTGACACAAATTTTGTTTTTATTACCTGTTTACTAAAACATATTCAAGTTATAGTTATATAATCGACATGGACATAAAGTCCAGACTTTTAGCTTTAATTTGAGGGTATCCACATTAAAATAAGATGAAGGGTTTAAGAGTTTCAGCTCCTTTACATGTGGCACCCTGTTTTTAAAGGGACCAAAAGTAATCGGACAATTGACTCAAATGCTGTATCATGGGCTAGGGTGGGCAATTCCTTCATTATTTCATTCTAAATCAAACACATAAAAGACCTGGAGTTGATTTAAGGTGTGGTGCTTGCATTTTGAAGATTTTGCTAAGAAGTAAACATGCGGTCAAAGGAGCTCTCCATGCAGGTCAAACAAGCCATCCTTCATCTGCGAAAACAGAAAATACCCATCCGAGAAATTGCTACACTATTAGGAGTACCAGTTTGGTACATCCTGAGAAAGAAAGCACTGGTGACCTCCACAATGCAAAAAGATCTGGACGCCCACGGAAGACAACAGTGGTGGATAATCGCAGAATAATTACCATGGTGAAGAGAAACCCCTTCACAACAGCCAACCAAGTGAACAACACTCTCCAGGATATAGGCATATCAATATCCAAATCTACCATAAAGAGAAGACTGCATGAAAGTAAATACAGAGGGTTCACTGCACAGTGCAAGCCACTCATCAGCCTCAAGAATAAGAAGGCTAGATTGGACTTTGATTAAAAAACAAAACATCTTAAAAAAAACCGCACACTTCTGGAAGAACATTCTTTGGACAGATGAAACCAAGATCAACCTCTACCAGAATGATGGAAAGAAAAAAGTATGGCAAAGGCATGGTACAGCTCATGATCCAAAGCATACTACATCATTTGTAAAGCACGGCGGAGGCAGTGTAATGGCTTGGGCATGCATGGCTGCCAGTGGCACTGGGTCCCTAGTGTTTGTTGATGATGTGACTCAGGACAGAAGCAGCCGGATGAATTCTGGGGTTTTCAGAGACATACTGTGTGCTCAAATCCAGCCAAACTGATTGGTCGGCGTTTCATAATACAGATGGACAATGACCCAAAACATAAAGCCAAAGCAACCCAGAAGTTTATTAAAGCAAAGAAGTGGAATATTCTTGAATGGCCAAGTAAGTCACCTGATCTGAACCCAATAGAGCATGCATTTCACTTGTTAACCACCTCCGGACCGCTGTACGCAGATTCGCGTTCCGGAGGTGGCAGCCCTGCGCTCAGCGACGCATATACGCGTCATCTCGCGTGAGCCGGGATTTCCTGTGAACGCGCGCACACAGGCGCGCGCGCTCACAGGAACGGAAGGTAAGAGAGTTGATCTCCAGCCTGCCAGCGGCGATCGTTCGCTGGCAGGCTGGAGATGTGTTTTTTTTAACCCCTAACAGGTATATTAGACGCTGTTTTGATAACAGCGTCTAATATACCTGCTAACTGGTCCTCTGGTGGTCCCCTTTGTTTGGATCGACCACCAGAGGACACAGGTAGCTCAGTAAAGTCCCACCAAGCACCACTACACTACACTACACCCCCCCCGTCACTTATTAACCCCTTATTAGCCCCTGATCACCCCATATAGACTCCCTGATCACCCCCCTGTCATTGATTACCCCCCTGTCATTGATCAACCCCCTGTAAAGCTCCATTCAGATGTCCGCATGATTTTTACGGATCCACTGATAGATGGATCGGATCCGCAAAACGCATCCGGACGTCTGAATGAAGCCTTACAGGGGCATGATCAATGACTGTGGTTATCACCCCATATAGACTCCCTGATCACCCCCCTGTCATTGATTACCCCCCTGTCATTGATCAACCCCCTGTAAAGCTCCATTCAGATGTCCGCATGATTTTTACGGATCCACTGATAGATGGATCGGATCCGCAAAACGCATCCGGACGTCTGAATGAAGCCTTACAGGGGCGTGATCAATGACTGTGGTTATCACCCCATATAGACTCCCTGATCACCCCCCTGTCATTGATTACACCCCTGTCATTGATCAACCCCCTGTAAAGCTCCATTCAGATGTCCGCATGATTTTTACGGATGCACTGATAGATGGATCGGATCCGCAAAACGCATCCGGACGTCTGAATGAAGCCTTACAGGCAGTGCTTTAAGTGGGCCAAAAGAGGTGCCGGTACTCTATTAGGCGCCGGTGCTCCCCCCCCCTGCACATCAGACCCCCCCATCACACACATATATATTAGTTCCTCTATGTACCAGTACAGTACCGCCCCCACCACCGCACATTCGTTCCTCTCTGTACCAGTACCCCCCTGCACATCAGACCCCCCCCCCCCCACTCATCACACACACACACATTAATTCCTCTCTGTACCAGTACCCCCCTGCCAGGGGGGTACTGGTACAGAGAGGAATTAATGTGTGTGTGTGTGTGATGAGGGGGGGGTCTGATGTGCAGGGGGGTACTGGTTCAGAGAGGAACGAATGTGCGGTGGTGGGGGGGGGGGGTACTGGTACATAGAGGAACTAATATATATGTGTGTGATGGGGGGTCTGATGTGCAGAGGGGTACTGGTACAGAGAGGCACTAATGTGTGGTGGTGGTGGTGGGGGGGGGGGTACTGGTAAAGAGAGGAACTAATGTGTGTGATGAGGGGGGGGGGGTCTAATGTGCAGGGGGGTACTGGTACAGAGAGGAACGAATGTGCGGTGGTGGGGGGGGGGGGTCCTGGTACATAGAGGAACTAATATATATGTGTGTGATGGGGGGGTCTGATGTGCAGGGGCCCCCTACACATCAGACCCACCCATCAGACACATATATATTAGTTCCTCTATGTACCAGTACCCCCCCCCCACCACCGCACATTCGTTCCTCTCTGTACCAGTACCCCCCTGCACATCAGACCCCCCCCCCCCCTCATCACACACATTAATTCCTCTCTGTACCAGTACCCCCCTGCCAGGGGGGGGGGGGGGGGGTACTGGTACAGAGAGGAACTAATGTGTGTGGGGGGAGGGGGGGTGCCTGTCACTCACCAGTACTCTTCAGAAGTTGGATTCCAAAGCAAAGTCGATGTTCTTTGCTGCACCGTCCGACTCCTGACTCCAAGGAGGACCAGTCACTGGTCGCCGCACTGATCGCTCCTCAGTCACAGGCGCGCGGGAAGGAGTTGACGTCACCTAACGTGAGGTCAACTCCCTGCCTGCGCCAGCCTGAGCCGTACTCTGCAACGACCCGCCCCCCTCCACTAGCTGCCCAGCCAACGAGATTAGGGAGGAGATACTGCCAGCTCTCCGCTGCGCTCCGGCAGGGCCGGCCTTAGGTGTCCAGGCGCCCTGTGCGAGCTAACCTTGTGGCGCCCCCCCCCCCCCCCCCCCCCAAAAAAAAACAAAAAAACACTGCTTGTTGCTGGCATCATGGCATAGGCTGGCTGACTATCCAACCAAGTAGTTACCAGCCCGCACACCCCAAAGGCCGGTGTAATGTTATACTTCCCTACTTCGTGAGATTTCCCTACCTTCGTCACTTCCGGTCGCACCGGACATGACGTGAGGAGGTGTGCAGCGCCGCGCAGGCGCACAATGACAGGTTAGGGAAGTTTCACAGCAGAGTGCGCATGCGCCAGGAGTCTCGCCGGCGGTTAGGGTAGGGAAAAACTATGGGCCAGTGCGCAGGCGCAGTGATCGGATGGATGTTCTCAGCTGGACACCGGCCGACACTGCGCATGCACCGGGAGCCTCACCAGCGGTTAGGGAAGGGAAAAATTATGTACGGGTCAGTGCTTTTTCCCTACCCTAACCGCTGGTGAGGCTCCCAGCGCATGCGCAGTGTCGGCCGGTGTCCTGCTGAGAACATCCATCCGATCACCGCACCTGTGCACTGGCCCATAATTTTTCCCTACCCTAACCGCCGGCGAGGCTCCCAGCGCATGCGCACTCTGCTGTGAAATTTCCCTAACCCGTCATTGTGCGCAGTGCGCCCCCCCAATATAATAAACATTGGTGGCGCAGTGCGCCCCTCCCAACACTCCAGTATAATAAACATTGGTGGCGCAGTGCGCCCCCCCAACACCCCAGTATAATAAACATTGGTGGCGCAGTGCGCCCCCCCAACACTCCAGTATAATAAACATTGGTGGCGCAGTGCGCCCCCCCTCAATATAATAAACATTGGTGGCGCAGTGGGCCCCCCCTCAATATAATAAACATTGGTGGCGCAGTGCGCCCCCCCTCAATATAATAATCATTGGTGGCGCAGTGGGCCCCCCCTCAATATAATAATCATTGGTGGCGCAGTGGGCAGTGCCAATGAGGGTTAAAAAATAAAAATAATAATTAACTCACCTCCTCCAATTGATCGTCTTCTGTTCTTTCTTCATGACCTGTCAAAGGACCTGTGGTGACATCACTGTTAGCATCACATGATCCATCACCATGGTAATGGGTCATGTGATGAGCTCAGTGACGTCACCACAGGTCTTGAAGAAAACAGGAGAACGGCAGCTACGCGATCATCTGGAGGAGGTGAGTTAAAAATTTTTTATTATTTTTTAACCCTCACTGGCACTTCCCACTGAGCCACCAATGTTTCTTATACTGGGGTGTTTGGGGGGGAAAGCGCACTGCCTACCAACGTTTCTTATACTGGGGTGTTGGGGGGGGGGGCGCACTGTGCCACAAACGTTTCTTATACTGAGGGGGGGGGGGGGTGGGGGCGCACTGCCTACCAACGTTTCTTATACTGGGGTGTTGGGGGGGGGGGGGGGCGCACTGTGCCACAAACGTTTCTTATACAAAAACAGGAGGCGGGTGCTGGAATCAAATAGCCGGCACCCGACCTCTGTGACAGGGAGCTGCGATCAGCTACAATTAACCCCTCCAGTACCGCACCTGAAGGGTTAACTCAAATGCAGCTGATCGCAGCTCCCTGTCACAGAGGTTGGCTGTCGGCTATTTGATTCCAGCACCCGCCTCCTGTTTTTGTATTCAGGTCAGTTATCTTCATTGGTGGCGCAGTGGCCACAGCCCCTCCCCTCCTCCTCCCGTCTCTCTTCTTATTGGCAGCGGCGGGGGCAGCAGGCAGGTCAGACAGGGGAGGAGGAACGAATCAG
Organism: Bufo bufo; assembly: GCF_905171765.1. Lineage (NCBI taxonomy): Eukaryota > Metazoa > Chordata > Amphibia > Anura > Bufonidae > Bufo > Bufo bufo. Next base: position 248,904,773 of record NC_053392.1, read on the forward strand.
GTCAGACAGGGGAGGGCTAGATGGAGGGGGCGCCCCGAGGGAGAACACAAGTTCAGCCTCGCCTGCCGCATATTACATTGCGAGCTGTCGGCCGCCCAGCGCCCCTGTTACTATGGCGCCCTGTGCGGCCGCACAGCCCGCACACCCCAAAGGCCGGCCCTGCGCTCCGGTACCGGAAACCCACGTACTGGGCGCACGGAGAGGTGCTGGTACTCTCCAGGGCAATTTTTGGAAGTGGCGGTACTGAGTACCGCCGCGTTCCGGCCCACTTCAAGCACTGCTTACAGGGGCATGATCAATGACTGTGGTTATCACCCCATATAGACTCCCTGATCACCCCCCTGTCATTGATCACCCCCCCTGTCATTGATTACCCCCCTGTAAAGCTCCATTCAGATGTCCGCATGATTTTTACGGATGCACTGATAGATGGATCGGATCCGCAAAACGCATACGGACGTCTGAATGAAGCCTTACAGGGGCGTGATCAATGACTGTGGTTATCACCCCATATAGACTCCCTGATCACCCCCCTGTCATTGATTACACCCCTGTCATTGATCAACCTCCTGTAAAACTCCATTCAGATGTCCGCATGATTTTTACGGATGCACTGATAGATGGATCGGATCCGCAAAACGCATCCGGACGTCTGAATGAAGCCTTACAGGGGCATGATCAATGACTGTGGTTATCACCCCATATAGACTCCCTGATCACCCCCCTGTCATTGATCACCCCCCCTGTCATTGATTACCCCCCTGTAAAGCTCCATTCAGATGTCCGCATGATTTTTACGGATGCACTGATAGATGGATCGGATCCGCAAAACGCATACGGACGTCTGAATGAAGCCTTACAGGGGCGTGATCAATGACTGTGGTTATCACCCCATATAGACTCCCTGATCACCCCCCTGTCATTGATTACACCCCTGTCATTGATCAACCTCCTGTAAAGCTCCATTCAGATGTCCGCATGATTTTTACGGATCCACTGATAGATGGATCGGATCCGCAAAACGCATACGGACGTCTGAATGAAGCCTTACACGGGCGTGATCAATGACTGTGGTTATCACCCCATATAGACTCCCTGATCACCCCCCTGTCATTGATCACCCCCCTGTCATTGATCACCCCCCCTGTCATTGATCACCCCCCTGTAAGGCTCCATTCAGACATTTTTTTGGCCCAAGTTAGCGGAATTTATTTATTTTTTTTTCTTACAAAGTCTCATATTCCACTAACTTGTGTCAAAAAATAAAATCTCACATGAACTCACCATACCCCTCACCGAATCCAAATGCGTAAAATTTTTTAGACATTTATATTCCAGACTTCTTCTCACGCTTTAGGGCCCCTAGAATGCCAGGGCAGTATAAATACCCCACATGTGACCCCATTTCGGAAAGAAGACACCCCCAGGTATTCCGTGAGGGGCATATTGAGTCCATGAAAGATTGAAATTTTTGTCCCAAGTTAGCGGAACGGGAGACTTTGTGAGAAAAAAATAAAAAATATCAATTTCCGCTAACTTGTGCCAAAAAAAAAAAATTTCTATGAACTCGCCATGCCCCTCATTGAATACCTTGGGGTGTCTTCTTTCCAAAATGGGGTCACATGTGGGGTATTTATACTGCCCTGGCATTCTAGGGGCCCCAAAGCGTGAGAAGAAGTCTGGTATCCAAAGGGTCTAAAAATGCCCCCCTAAAAGGAATTTGGGCCCCTTTGCGCATCTAGGCTGCAAAAAAGTGTCACACATCTGGTATCTCCGTACTCAGGAGAAGTTGGGGAATGTGTTTTGGGGTGTCATTTTACATATACCCATGCTGGGTGAGATAAATATCTTGGTCAAATGCCAACTTTGTATAAAAAAATGGGAAAAGTTGTCTTTTGCCAAGATATTTCTCTCACCCAGCATGGGTATATGTAAAAAGACACCCCAAAACACATTCCCCAACGTCTCCTGAATACGGCGATACCACATGTGTGACACTTTTTTGCAGCCTAGGTGGGCAAAGGGGCCCACATTCCAAAGAGCACCTTTCGGATTTCACTGGTCATTTACCTACTTACCACACATTAGGGGCCCTGGAAAATGCCAGGGCAGTATAACTACCCCACAAGTGACCCCATTTTGGAAAGAAGACACCCCAAGGTATTCCGTGAGGGGCATGGCGAGTTCCTAGAATTTTTTATTTTTTGTCACAAGTTAGTGGAAAATGATGATTTTTATTTTTATTTTTTTTCATACAAAGTCTCATATTCCACTAACTTGTGACAAAAAATAAAAACTTCTATGAACTCACTATGCCCATCAGCGAATACCTTGGGGTCTCTTCTTTCCAAAATGGGGTCACTTGTGGGGTAGTTATACTGCCCTGGCATTCTAGGGGCCCAAATGTGTGGTAAGGAGTTTGAAATCAAATTCTGTAAAAAATGACGAGTGAAATCCGAAAGGTGCTCTTTGGAATATGGGCCCCTTTGCCCACCTAGGCTGCAAAAAAGTGTCACACATCTGGTATCTCCGTATTCAGTAGAAATTGGGGAATGTGTTTTGGGGTGTCATTTTACATATACCCATGCTGGGTGAGAGAAATATCTTGGCAAAAGACAACTTTTCCCATTTTTTTATACAATGTTGGCATTTGACCAAGATATTTATCTCACCCAGCATGGGTATATGTAAAATGACACCTCAAAACACATTCCCCAACTTCTACTGAATACGGAGATACCAGATGTGTGACACTTTTTTGCAGCCTAGGTGGGCAAAGGGGCCCATATTCCAAAGAGCACCTTTCGGATTTCACTCGTCATTTTTTACAGAATTTGATTTCAAACTCCTTACCACACATTTGGGCCCCTAGAATGCCAGGGCAGTATAACTACCCCACAAGTGACCCCATTTTGGAAAGAAGAGACCCCAAGGTATTCGCTGATGGGCATAGTGAGTTCATGGAAGTTTTTATTTTTTGTCATAAGTTAGTGGAATATGAGACTTTGTATGAAAAAAAAAAAAAAAAATCAGCATTTTCCACTAACTTGTGACAAAAAATAGAAAATTCTAGGAACTCACTATGCCCATCAGCGAATACCTTGGGGTGTCTTCTTTCCAAAATGGGGTCACTTGTGGGGTAGTTATACTGCCCTGGCATTCTAGGGGCCCAAATGTGTGGTAAGGAGTTTGAAATCAAATTCTGTAAAAAATGACCTGTGAAATCCGAAAGGTGCTCTTTGGAATATGGGCCCCTTTGCCCACCTAGGCTGCAAAAAAGTGTCACACATCTGGTATCTCCGTACTCAGGAGAAGGTGGGGAATGTGTTTTGGGGTGTCTTTTTACATATACCCATGCTGGGTGAGAGAAATATCTTGGTCAAATGCCAACTTTGTATAAAAAAATGGGAAAAGTTGTCTTTTGCCAAGATATTTCTCTCACCCAGCATGGGTATATGTAAAATGACACCCCAAAACACATTCCCCACCTTCTCCTGAGTACGGAGATACAAGATGTGTGACACTTTTTTTGCAGCCTAGGTGGGCAAAGGGGCCCATATTCCAAAGAGCACCTTTCGGATTTCACAGGTCATTTTTTTACAGAATTTGATTTCAAACTCCTTACCACACATTTGGGCCCCTAGAATGCCAGGACAGTATAACTACCCCACAAGTGACCCCATTTTGGAAAGAAGAGACCCCAAGGTATTTCGTGATGGGCATAGTGAGTTCATAGAACTTTTTATTTTTTGTCACAAGTTAGTGGAATATGAGACTTTGTAAGAAAAAAAAAATAAAAATAATCATTTTCCGCTAACTTGTGACAAAAAATAAAAAGTTCTATGAACTCACTATGCCCATCAGCGAATACCTTAGGGTGTGTACTTTCCGAAATGGGGTCATTTGTGGGGTGTTTATACTGTCTGGGCATTGTAGAACCTCAGGAAACATGACAGGTGCTCAGAAAGTCAGAGCTGCTTCAAAAAGCGGAAATTCACATTTTTGTACCATAGTTTGTAAACGCTATAACTTTTACCCAAACCATTTTTTTTTTACCCAAACATTTTTTTTTTATCAAAGACATGTAGAACAATAAATTTAGAGCAAAATTTATATATGGATGTCGTTTTTTTTGCAAAATTTTACAACTGAAAGTGAAAAATGTCATTTTTTTGCAAAAAAATCGTTAAATTTCGATTAATAACAAAAAAAGTAAAAATGTCAGCAGCAATGAAATACCACCAAATGAAAGCTCTATTAGTGAGAAGAAAAGGAGGTAAAATTCATTTGGGTGGTAAGTTGCATGACCGAGCAATAAACGGTGAAAGTAGTGTAGGTCAGAAGTGTAAAAAGTGGCCTGGTCTTTCAGGGTGTTTAAGCACTGGGGGCTGAGGTGGTTAAAGACTAAGCTTCAGACAGAAAGATCTACAAACAGACAGCAACTGAAAACCGCTGCAGTAAAGGCCTGGCAGAGCATTAAAAACACAGCGTCTGGTGATGTCTATGAGTTCAAGACTTCAGGCAGTCATTGCTAACAAAGGGTTTTCAACCAAGCATTAGAAATTAACATTTTATTTACAATTATTCAATTTGTCCAATTACTTTTGAGCCCCTGAAATAAAGGGATTGAGTTTAAATGCACTGAACTAAAGCTGAAAGTCTGAACTTCAACTGCATCCGAATTTTTTGGTTCGAAATCCATTGTGGTAATGTACAGAACAAAAATTAGAAAAATGTTGTATCTGTCCAAATATATATGGACCTAACTATATGTAGCTGGCCAGCTAAGACCTGTCCTAGGTTGCTAATATAGCTTATATGTTTATACAGCTAGACCTGCCAATAACCTCAATACAGGTCCTATGTTTGTGTGTTAAAGACAAAAGCAGAGTTATTTAGGGTCCATTCACATGTCCGCAAAATGGTTCCGCATCCGTTCCGCAATTTTGCGGATCCATTCATTTTTTAATGGGACCGGAATGTGCTGTCCGCATCCGCATTTGGGGATCCGCACTTCCGGATCCGCACTTCCTTTCCGCAGCGGCCTCAGGGAGATAGCACGACTCCATCCGTTTTTCCAGGTGCGTCAACTTTTCGTGCATAGCACTCAGGGAGCTCTGTAAGTCTTGTACCACTCTGACTAGGACCTCTTCGCTCTTTGTCTGGGTCCGTATCACTCCGGACGCATAACTTTCCTCTTTGCTCCGTGCCACAGCCTCTGCCAATATTTATTGAAAGGTTAGGGCAGGGTCCATTGGGTCTTAATGAATCCATATCCTTTTCTTGTTTTTTGTGACGATACAGACTCTGTTTACGCTTCTGATTTATGTCCATTTAGTGTGTACTGTATCTTTGGTCCATCTGGATTTATTTGATCCCATGATTGATCTAATTTCCACCTCTAATTATTTTTGATAGTGGTAATCTTGATGTCTTCTTTATCAATTTTTGTTTATATTTTATGATTTCAAAAATATTTGGAGACACTTATATCCACTTATCTTACTTACCCACGCTTTATGAGCCAATGATAACAGAGGTTCATTCATTTCCTTTAGTTATTTTTACCCTATACAACCCTGCTCGCATGTTGGACACTGTATATCGTATTATGTTGCTACGGTTGTGGGGACGCATGTATCGGCGCTGTCCCTCATTCATTCTTTCAGCTTGCGCTCCAAATATCGCAAGACCCCTCACTTCGGGTCTCATCCAGTCCCCGAGCATGCGCAGTACATTCAGAGATTCTCACTGAGAATTCGGGCGCCCATTCTGAGGTCATCCCTATGCGCCCATCACGCGCGTGCGCAGCTGTAACAGTGGGACGTGGCCACATCAGGTTATAGGGTATTTAAACCTGCGGCGGTAATCTATGTGTGCCGCAGGTCATTACATAGGCCACCATCTCGCCACAGCCATTGTGCTTCTTGGATTCTCCCCTGATGAACCACTGTATTTGAGTCGGGGAAAAGCATCGGGAGACGTTTTAGTGAAGATGGGACTCCCATAGGACTTAATTTTCTTGCAGGCAATACCACCTTTGGGATATTACTTAGGCAGGGATTCTAATTCTAGGGGACAGTTGCTTATAAGTGGGACTGCCCAACCTGTTTTTGGAGCACCATCCTGATTGTAGGTAGGGAGATTGTAGGTTTGTAGGGAGAGCTATCCCATTGTGACTACAAGCTGATGTGAATTTATTCACTTTTCACATCCTCTATTTTGGTTTCCCTGATGAACTTTCAACTGGAATCTTGAAACAATCAGTCGATCACTGTCTTGAATGTGATATCGTTCACCGGGAGAACCTGCAGTGATCAGTCATTTGCTATTATCACCGCTGGTCCACCTACAGTATCGTGAGTAACCGCATGGCGGTAATCCTTTCCCATTGCCTCATTCTATTTGCATGAGTTCTACTGGGTTATCTGTCCCATAGTACACTTTTTATCTTATATGTCTATTTGTTTGTTACTCTGTGGGTCTTATTTTTAAATGTTATATTAAAAGTGACGTTTTAAGGGGTACATTTACTAGCTTCATATACTACTTAAACTTACCCTACCTTATCTATACATTCAGTGATTCAGGGTCCACTCTGACTCATTCATGCAGGGCCTGTCTCAGGGGAGTGCTGTAGAGTCCCAGAATGAATTGTTCCTGCAGTATCCGGTCTACGGGCCCCAGGACGGTTACTCCATCTGCCTCTTTTTTCTGTGCCTCGACCAATATTCCCTGTAACGACATAGCATATTGTGAGACCCCTTCATCTTCTCGCTGAATCCGGTAAAATAACTTTGCCTGGAGGTGCCCTGCACTAGCTGTTTCACCGTATATCTCCTCCAGAAATCGCATGATCGCTTTCAACGTATTGCGTGTAGCTTCTGGTTGCAGGAAAACATTTCTTCGGGCCTCACCCTCTAAGGCGGCCAACGCGATTTCTACTTGTAGTTCTGAGCTGACATTGTAAATCCTAGCAGCGCTCTGTAACCTCGTCACCCAGTCCGACAGTGACATGTTCTGGCCATCAAATTTGGGTAGCAAGTTAAACAACGTGCCCATAGGGAAGGCCCTTGCAGGGGTTCCACCATTGCCTGAGGTACTCACATTATCATTATGCACATTACCTTCAGCCGCCTCCATCTCTGTGACTGTACCCTGCTCGCAGCTCCACTTGTAGCGGTCAGAGGAGGGAGACACCGCAAGGCAGGATTCAAGTACAGTACAACAGACAAGGAGACTGAAGATAAACCGGCTTTATTGAAGAACAAGATGTAACTGCCGGAAAATCGGATTAACAGTATAAACAGGTTTACACAGAATACTTGAACAAGAGTTAGGCCTCTTTCACACCTGCAATATTGCGAATCCTGATCAGGATTATCCTAATGCATTCTGAATGGAGAGAAATCCGTTCAGGATGCATCAGGATGTCTTCAGTTCCGGTACGGAACGTTTTTTGGCCGGAGAAAATACCGCAGCATGCTGCGCTTTTTGCTCCGGCCAAAAATCCTGAAGACTTGCCGCAAGGCCGGATCCGGGATTAATGCCCATTGAAAGGCATTGATCCGGATCCGCCCTTAAGCTAAACGTCGTTTCGGCGCATTGCCGGAGCCGACATTTAGCTTTTTCAGAGTGGTTACCATGGCTGCCGGGACGCTAAAGTCCTGACAGCCATGGTAAGTGTAGTGGGGAGCGGGGGAGCAGTGTACTTACCTTCCGTGCGGCTCCCCGGGCGCTCCAGAGTGACGTCAGGGCCCCCCAGCGCATGGATCACGTGATCACATGGATCACGTCATCCATGCGCATGGGGCGCTCTGACGTCATTCTGGAGCGCCCCGGGAGCCGCACGGACTGTAAGTATACCGCTCCCCCGCTCCCCGCTCCTACTATGGCAACCAGGACTTTAATAGCGTCCTGGGTGCCATAGTAACACTGAAAGCATTTGGAAGACGGCTCCGTCTTCAAATGCTTTCAGTACACTTGCGTTGTTACGGATCCGGCGTGTAATTCCGGCAAGTGGAGTACACGCCGGATCCCAACAACGCAAGTGTGAAAGAGGCCTTAGGATAAATGCGTTCTACAGCAAACACATCAGAGTCCAGACTACACTCAGCTAATATACTCCAATTTACCCCTGCTACTCAGGGTCCGCTTCTACAGCGCACTATCTAAAGTCCCCTGCTCTATGCCCTACCGCGGATTAGCACCGGTGCACACTCACAGTTCTGGAGTTATCTGAGTAGAGGTCTGTGATGTCGTCTTCTCCCACAAGGTGGATGCTTGTCTTGTCCGAATGCGTGGTGGCCTATGTCCACTGGCTCCTGAATCGATCACTTTATTTTCTTTCTCTCTGGGTTACAGCTGCAGCACTTCAGTTAAAAGTCTATCTTGATCTGTCTCAAACACAGCCAGCTTCTCAGGACTCCATCAGTCAGGCTCTGTGTCCCATCACCAGGGCCGGATTAACGTAGGGGCTGATGGAGCTGCAGCTCCAGGCCCCTACCATAAAATAGGCCCATCTGCCAGCCAAAAGGCCGTCCGGAGGGTTAAAAGTCCTGTGTTGTACACAGGGCACAGCACACAGTCAATGCAGAGACGCTCACCTCACGCTGGCAGCAGGGAGCCTGAGGGCGGGACTCGGGAGGAGCGTAATATGATCCTAGAGTGGAAGCTGCTTCTGCCAGCCCCTCCCCTCCCCGCCCACCAACCAATCAGAGCTGAGGCAAGGCAAGCACTAGCAGCTCTGAGTAGTACAGGGAGTCTTCACAGGTCCTGTAAGGGAACTGCACAGTGTAAAGTGTAGTTCCCAGGTTAGAACAGTGCATCTGCCAGGACCTGTGATGACATCATCTTCAGCATCACAGGTCCTGCAGAATCTAGCAAAGGAACTGCATCAAAAATGGTGTAGTTCCTAGGTTTGAAAGGTACATCTGCCAGGACCTGTGATGACATCATCACAGGTCCTTCAACCCCTAACAGCAAGTATTAGAAGTTCACAATCAGCTCTGCAGTGATCCATACAGACTGGAATGGAGTGGTAAGAGGAGGTCCTCCACTTTTCATCATTTACCCCCCCTCCATGCCCTGTTTTTACTGATTGCTCACTCATGTATAATACTTCAGACAGTTACAGTGACCACTACCTGATGTACTTCACACACACAGTGACTATAATGCATAACTGACCACATATTTCTATAAACACTGCATCTACAGTATTATACCTTGTATGCCTCATATATATATATATATATATATATATATATATATATATATACACACACACACTGCATATATTAAACAGTATTATAGATGCAATATGTACAGATATATAATATATATTGCAGTGTACTGATATGTGAGGTACAAGGTATAATATATGTTTCAACAAAGAGAATCGGTACAACATGTTTACCTAATAAAGTTAAATTTTTATTGTGACATAAAACAAACATACAAACATACATGTAGAGCCCATACAGTGTGCCTCTAGAGGCAGTTCACAATGCATTCACTAGTAGCAGATCTAAATTGTTTGAATGCCTGCATTCACATGGAGGGTGTTGTGAGTGCAGGGCCTGGATCAGCATGTATTATTTGAAGCTATATCCAGCCCTGTGATCATTCCTTTCTCCAATTTAAAACAGGTATAAGTGTGTATGCAGGCAGGCATAGGTTGCATATATATGCTATGATCGTGACTATTCAAATCATTAATCATCAGGCACTAAAGCCGTGTATATCAGACCGATCTAAATCCTTCACCTACCCGATATCCAGTGGCGTGCGTGTGAGCTGTCTCTGTGCGGCGTACTCCCCGACGTACGTTCCGCTTAATGCTTCTTCAGGAGGATCTGAAGAAGCATTAAGCGAAACGTACGTCGGGGAGTACGCCGCACAGAGACAGCTCACACGCACGCCACTGGATATCGGGTAGGTGAAGGATTTAGATCGGTCTGATATACACGGCTTTAGTGCCTGATGATTAATGATTTGAATAGTCACGATCATAGCATATATATGCAACCTATGCCTGCCTGCATACACACTTATACCTGTTTTAAATTGGAGAAAGGAATGATCACAGGGCTGGATATAGCTTCAAATAATACATGCTGATCCAGGCCCTGCACTCACAACACCCTCCATGTGAATGCAGGCATTCAAACAATTTAGATCTGCTACTAGTGAATGCATTGTGAACTGCCTCTAGAGGCACACTGTATGGGCTCTACATGTATGTTTGTATGTTTGTCTTATGTCACAATAAAAATTTAACTTTATTAGGTAAACATGTTGTACCGATTCTCTTTGTTGAAACATATTAAGGAGGTACACCCTTGTTAACGCAAGGCTGTTTCGATCCAGTTGAAATATAAGGTATAATATATGCAGTGTGTACAGATATATTGTATATACAGCAGTGTACTGATATGTTAGGTACGAGGTATAATAGATGGTGTGTACAGGTATATTGTATATACAGTATTGGATTGATATGTGAGGTGTAATTTATACCTCATATATCAGTACACTGCTGTATATACTATATACCTGAACACACTGCATATATTATACCACGTTCCTCACATATCAGTACACTGCTGTATACACTATACATCTGTACACACTGTATCTATTATGCCTCTTTTGTGTGCCAGGCCTGTTTTGTAATCCCAATCCGGCCCTGATGGCATAAATTATAAAACAGCAGCGAACATAGTTCATGGAACAAAGAGAGAGGCCTGGAATGGGTAGTGGGAGGGGCTATAAAAGGGGAATGGGGGCCCAATTTAGATTCTTGCTATGGGGCCCAGTGATTTCTATGTACGCCTTTGACAGGAGCAGAGAGATAAGAGAAGTGACAGATGACACAGAGTTTAGATTACAGGTTGAATTAACCCTTTAGGATCAAATTGGCTTCTCAGGAGATAAATATGTTAAAGGCATCTCATTCAGTAGCTATATAACTAAGGGTGGGTTCACATCTCCTTTATGGATTCCGTTAAGTGGGGACTGTGGGGACTATTTTATTATCAGCCAGTGACTGTTACTGTAATACTGTTATCAATTCAGCACATAGTTTTCCCTGTGCTGCATTCACATTTCACTTCACTTGGTTCGTTGTACTACTGTCAGTGTCAGACTGTTGTCACTGTGGGGAACAATGCACAACAGACAACAATGCACACCACAGTGACAGCTCCTGACTCCTGTCCCGAGTCCTCCTGTCCGGCGTCAGCCTCAGCTTCCCTTCACCATCACTATAATCAATCACTCTTCCTGATCCGGACTCACTCATTAGAGAGCTGAAGAGCCGACTGAGTCAGCAGCAGCAAGTTAATCGAATGGATAGCATCTGCGCATGCGCACCGGGACCTAGAGTCTTCGGTTCACTTGCGAGTCAGCTCAGCAGTCAGTGACTCAGCAAGTGAACCGAAGATCCGATTCATGAACCGATTCATCTGAAAGATCCGAACTTCCTATCACTACTGAGGTCATATCCGGCGGGCCGCGGCATTACAGGAACAGCACCAGCTGCTCTGACGTCCTGCCGCCGGATATACGTCACAGGATATCCGGCGGCAGGACGTCAGAGCAGCTGGTGCGGTTCCTGTAATGCCGGCCCGCCGGATATGACCTCAGTGCGCCCGCGGTTATCCCTCCTGCACGCTGCGCTGTGTACAACCTACTCAGCAGTTTCGACCAGCACACGGCCCACAGCGCTCAGCCACACCAGCCCATGAGACAGCAGGAGCTTCTGGAGCAGGGCAGGTATCAGATAAACTCATCCAGTTGGAAGGGAGGGCAATCATAGTGCTGTTATGATTTATGGACACAGCTCTCAGTATGCTTAGCCAGCCTTCTATCTGGCTGTTTCTGAGCCTGTGGACTGTGACTCTCAAGAAGCACAGCCAGATAGAAGGCTGGCTAAGCATGCTGAGAGCTGTGTCCATAAATCATAACAGCACTATGAAAATTACTGACTGGCTAAGCATGCTGAGAGCTCAGTCTAAATAACATAACACATTAAAGAAATTACTGTTTCTAGCTGCTAGTCCACAGCAGCTAGAAACAGTAATTTCTTTAAAGGGATTCTGTCACCAGGTTTGACCCCTGTCAGCTAAACATATGCTAATGTTCAGGGCGTCTTCACTATTCCTAATGTGGGCTTATAAATGTCATCTGTGGGCCTATTTAGCTAAAAAACAGCTATTACTAACCTGTCAGTCAAACAAATAAGGTGCCCAAGGGGATGTTAATGGGTGCAAGATGCCCGCCGCACCCACCGCCGTTCGTGCCCAGCGCCGCCTTTCCGGACTTCTGCACCGCCTCCTAATCCTCTGTGCCGCCTCTCGCTCTCCCTCCCTCCCCCCTCCTTCTGCTGTAAGATCTCGCGCTTGCGCACAGGGCTCTGCCTGATGCGCCCGTGCAGACTTCTCCATTTGGCTTCTTACAGCGAAGTGCACATGCGCCGGCACTTCGCTCAACCCCTGTATGCGCGAGATCCTACAGCAGGAGGAGGGGGGAGGGAGGGAGAGCGAGAGGCGGCACAGAGGATTAGGAGGCGGCGCAGAAGTCCGGAAAGGCGGCGCTGGGCACGAACGGCGGCGGGTGCGGCCGACACCTTGCATTCATTAACATCCCCTTGGGCACCTTATTTGTTTGACTGACAGGTTAGTAATAGCTGTTTTTTAGCTAAATAAGCCCACAGATGACATTTATAAGCCCACATTAGGAATCGTGAAGACGCCCTGAACATCAGCATATTTTTAGCTGACAGGTGTCAAACCTGGTGACAGAATCCCTTTAATGTGTTATGTTATTTAGACACAGCTCTCAGCATGCTTAGCCAGCCTTTTATCTGACTGGCTAAGCATGCTGAGTGCTGTGTCCATAAATCATAACACAGCTCTATGAAAATTACTGTTTCTAGCTGCTGTTGTCCACAGTCCACAGCAGCTAGAAAACAGTAATCTTCATAGTCATGTTAAATGATCACTATAGTGTCAGGAAAACAAAGCGGTTTTCCTGACACTATAGTGCCCTGAGGGTGCCCCCACCCTCAGGGTCCCCCTCCCGTGGTCCCCCTCCAGTGGTCCCCCTCCATGTTGCCAAGATAGATGCCAAATGAAGGGGTAGTTGCAGGAACAAAATACTTTAATGGTATCGATAAAATATATATGTAATTAAGACACTGAGTGCAGTTCCATAAAAAGGCCCAGCAAAATCCTCAGCACCAGGCCCATGATGCTCTTAATCCGGCCCTGCCCATCACTAGCCTTTACTTGGCTCCTAACATGGCAGCCATTCTCACAGCTCCCCAGGACACACACCCGGCCTCCAACACCCAGGAACTCCTGGCTCCTCCTCCTCTGTCTGACTTAAAGGTAGACAGACAATGTCACAGAGCAGCAGGAAATGCTAGCAGAATGCTTGGGTGTATAGCAAGAGGCATTACCAGTAGAAAGAGGGAGGTACTGATGCCGCTCTACAGAGCACTAGTGAGACCTCATTTGGAGTATTGTGCTCAGTACTGGAGACCATATCTCCACAAGGATATTGATACTTTGGAGAGAGTTCAGAGAAGAGCTACTAAACTGGTACATGGATTGCAGGATAAAACTTACCAGGAAGGATTAAAGGACCTTAACATGTATAGCTTGGAAGAAAGACGAGACAGAGGGGATATGATAGAAACTTTTAAATACATAAAGGGAATCAACAAGGTAAAAGAGGAAAGAATATTTAAAAGAAGAAAAACTGCTACAAGAGGACATAGTTTTAAATTAGAGGGGCAAAGGTTTAAAAGTAATATCAGGAAGTATTTACTGAGAGAGTAGTAGATGCATGGAATAGCCTTCCTGCAGAAGTGGTAGCTGCAAATACAGTGAAGGGGTTTAAGCATGCATGGGATAGGCATAAGGCCATCCTTCATATAAGATAAAGCCAGGGGCTATCCATAGTATTCAGTATATTGGGCAGACTAGATGGGCCAAATGGTTCTTATCTGCCGACACATTCTATGTTAAAATCCTCAGCTTCCTCTTACTCAGCCACAGCGACCTCTAGTGGAGGGAATAAATCATCACAGTCTATGTAACCCTACAATTCCAGGGGCTGGCCCTTACAGTTATGTTAATAAGTTGCCCGCCAGATTTATCAGTTGCAAATTTTTAAAAGTTGCAGAAAAAGTGGTCTACAGTAACTCCAGTAGAGGGATGGCATACAAAAACAGAAGTAAAATCTATAGACAAAAATGCTCTGTTTAAAGATACACCAACTTTGTCAAACATCATGCAATGTTATATACTTGGCACACATTTTTGCAATGCAAATTTACCTCAAAAACGACCCTACTGATAAATCCCCCCTAAGTTTTCTCTGAAATGCAGTGTTTTACCCTAGTAGGAAGGCATGAATATGCCGACAGCTGTGGCATAACTACCATAGCGGCAGACCATGCGACTGCTATGGGGCCCAGAGCAAGAGGGGGCCCAGTTGGGATCATCTCCTCTTCTACTGGGGGTGAAAACCTGGTCAGGACTCTACCCTCTAAAGAAACAACTTTTAGCAAATGAGGCAGTGGAAAAAATGGCCCAAGGGTCATTGAAAGGGGTTTAGGTGGAAACCCTTCTGTCCTGTGTGGGGGGCCTGGTTTGATCCTTGCTATGGGGCCCTTACTTCTCTATGTACGCCACTAGCTGACAGGTTCTGTTTGAGTTACTGTTTTTAATGGAATGTTACTAAGGTGACTGTATTGTTGTCTCTAAAACACTTCAAAACCCCGCTACACAAATTTAATCCCGAACACTTCACATAAAGTAGTACGGTTCATTATTTGCATGAATATATTATTGCACTATGAGCTTTTATTGGGCTACACAATACGCCTATTTTCTCACTTGTTAGTAACATAAAAAGCTACGCTTGTGCAAACTGACCTTGTATTTGTGACCTTCACAGCATTTGTATTATGTCATGGCTCCCACATTGTACTACTAAAACAGAAGAACAATACCAGATTTACAATTAGTAACCCTCATTACTCAATTGTTTCTAGTGGCTATTTAGAAAAATGAACAGTGATCCATGCAAATAATGGGAGTTTACATTTATATATTAAAGACTGCGGTTGAGGCCTGAATCCAGGATTTGTTGATCAGGTTATGAAATAAGAATATTAAAACAGTGTAATGAGATTTTTAATTTTTTTTTTGCCAAGAGACCTAAGCATATATTGTAAAACATATTACACGGCTGTCATTTACAAGAAAAGAAGAACAAATATACTTGCTAATAATAATAATTGCTAATCAATAATCTCCATTTGTAATAAAATCCAGGCAATCACTGGCATCAGTAGTCTTCCAGCAAATTCCACTGAAGCCAGGGACAGGAACATTATCGTTACAGCCCAGTAAACAAAGCCTGATGTGGTGGAACAGATCAGGAGCACTGGAATCACTGAGATCAGTAAATGTAGCTTATTTTTTCCTTCTTCCCCTCATATGGTTCCCCTAATGTAGCCTACATTTCTCAACATGCCTCTAGCTCTGCAGAGACAAAAGGGGCAGAGTCTCATCACACTGTACTTGCTTTGCTCTGCTAAGTGCAGCAAGTGATAGATCTGTGACTTCTGTTCCCTCACACTGCAGAGGCTCAATGTATTCCTATGAGATGCAGCTTCACACTGCTTTTCCTTGCCTCCTGCTTGTGTTCGGATTCTCACAGTCAGCTCTTACAAGTGAGAATCAGTGAAGAGTAGTGTGATGCTGCATCATATAAGATACACAGGAGATTCTGCACACAGCACACACAGATACTAGAATTGAGTGAATCAGGGGAGTTTCATTTTTGAGCCCCTCTCTGGTGTGTGTGTGTCACGTGCCGGAGGCCCAAGGCTTTGTGCCTCCGCCGCAGTACAGTAATACACTCGTATAGATCATACCAGTGTATTACTGTACTGCAGCGACGACACAAAGCGCACGGCGTCATAGCAACCAATGACGCCGTGCGCTCCTGCACTAAGAAGGATGCCAGTCCGGTATCTCACGGACCGTGTTCCACGGACGTGTGAATGAAGCCTAAAGCTAATAAAGGTGGCCATATGCCTTAGACAGCTGTTTGATGGATGACCATTCAAGTGACAGCTATGCTTTCCGATCTCTCTCCCCATACACATGCACGCTCAGCTCACTAGAGTTTGCATGTGTTGTGAATAGGGAGAGGGGAAAGGGGACTTATTTTCTGTGAGAGCAAGAGATCAGGCATGTCGAGTTCCAACATGCTCAATCATTCTTTCTATAGCATCTGCTGCTGGGGGAAAGTATGGACACCCCTATACCATCTAATGTGTATGGGCACCTTAGTGAGGTTGTCCAGTATATAACATTTTGGGTTAAGACTAGGGGTGCTTTACAATAATAAAATAACTAAAACTCACCTGAATGCCATGCTAATCGTGCCTGAGGTCAGTGACTGGCTATATTGACCGTGTGCTTATATAGCACAAATCAGCTGCCCAGAATTAAATGGAGCCTGGAAAAGCAGTAGCGCTGGAGCAGTGGTGGCTTAAAGGGGTTAATATTTAATGTGCTCCCAGCCTTTACCCAAAAAATTATTTACAGGACAAGCCCTTTAAAGGGAATCTGTCACCTGGTTTGACCATATTAAGCTCTCACAATTGCCATGTTTAATAAAATACGTACCTTATCTCCTGCAGTGGTTTTCTTTCTTATATTCATGCTTTCATTTTTCATTCTAAAAAAGCGATCTTTGTATTATGCAAATGAACCCTGAAGGTGCCCAGAGGGGCGTTATTCTTCACCCTCTGAGCCCAGTAACGCCCCCCTACAGTGTCTAGACCGCCTGAGTTTAGAGCCCAAGCACGCCTCCTTGTTATGCAGTATCGTCCCACAGCCTAGTTTAATGGCGCTGGCCCCTCTGCTACGTCAGCTAATTCATTCAAGCCACGCACCTGGAACCTTCCGTTCGTCCGGCTGAAATCTCACGCAGGCGCAGTACCGCCTACTGCCTGCGTCTGTGCGATCCAACCGCTCCTGAGGGCAACAGCGATAAGAAGACGTCACTGTGCTTCGCGCATGCCCAGTGACACTTTTGAGGCTGTTGACCTCAGGAGCAGTTGGATCGCACAGGCGCAGGCAGTAGCGAGGAGGCGTGTTTGGGCTCTAAATAAAGGCGGTCTAGGCACTGCAGGGGGGGGCGTTACAGAATAACGCCCCTCTGGGCACCTTCAGGGTTAATTTGCATAATGCAAAGCATGAATATAAGAAAGAAAACCACTGCAGGCGATAAGGTATTTTATTAAACATGGCGAGAGATTAATATGGTCAAACCAGGTGACAGATTCCCATTAAGGCTGGACTAGGATCTTATTCATTAAGGCTCCATTCACACGTCCGTGGTGTGTTGCGGACCCGCAAATTGCAGATCCGCAACACACCAGCCCGGCACCCCTATAGAAATGCCTATTCTTGTCCGCAGCTGCGGACAAGAATAGGACATGTTCTATCTTTTGCGGAAGTGCGGGACCCGAAGATCGGGGCCGCGCTCCGCAAATGCGGACAGCACACTGTGTGCTGTCCGTATCCATTCCGTCTCCATAGAGAATGAATGGGTCCGCACCCGTTCCGCAAAAAATTGCGGAAACGGATGCGGACCCATTTGCGGACGTGTGAATGGAGCCTAAAACTGTGTGCCAACAGCCTGTTTAATGATCACCAGTAACTGGGATAGACATTTGTGCCTTCTGCTATGGATCAGTCCTTGGAATTACATTATAAAATATAAGTTTGTGTCCATGTATAAGAAAACAAGTCTGATTCAGACTGTTTCTATGCAAAAGCCCCATTGTGATACTTAGTAATAGAAAAAGCAAGACAAATAACAGGTAAGAGACAGAAGCAATCTTTTCATTGTAACATACAGTAGTATGCTTGAACAAATACATGTGCTCATCAAGTTTATCCAATGGATGAAGGGAAGGAAAAGAAATATGTGCAGTGGCCGGGTTTGGGGTGGCCCCATGCAGTAACACAATAATAATCCCTTTCAAGAGAAATAAACTAAGATGTTTTAACTTTGTAGAGTGTATTGGGATGGCTCACCCTCCAAGTTGCAAGGAAAAAGGGTGCTCCCCCTAAAAAGGTTACCCCAAAACCTTTAAGGGAAATCAAATATGCAAATAAATAAGAGGGGCACACCTGCATCTAATTCACACCGAACACTGACCAATATTTTTTAAAAATGTATTAAATATAATACAAATGTGGTACCTAATTAATCTAAAATACATAAAATATAGATTTAAAATATAATCATGCCAAGGGTTAATGTGTACATAGACTGGAATCTCAGTAGTAAATATAATGTCTCTTTCAATAGTGCTGAGTCTCAGCCTATAAGATAAAAGGTACAGTCTCTGTATTGGTCCGCGGTTTGTCTGCGATTCTTTCAATAAAAGTGATTTCACTATACTTGATGTAGAAAGAAATTGGTGTACACCAGTCTCTACAGAAGGAAGAAAACCGCAGCATACCATCTGGTGTACACCAGTCTCTACAGAAGGAAGAAAACCGCAGCATACCATCTGGTGTACACCAGTCTCTACAGAAGGAAGAAAACCGCAGCATACCATCTGGTGTACACCAGTCTCTACAGAAGGAAGAAAACCGCAGCATACCATCTGGTGTACACCAGTCTCTACAGAAGGAAGAAAACCGCAGCATACCATCTGCGCATCTCTATTGAATTTGCAACAAATATCCAAATATATTTCGTAAGGAAACGAAAGTCCTGCCTTGCCCTGCAAAAAGACATCAAGCTACGGCAAATCTCAAGTGGGTCTAATCCTTTATTGACCCCGGCACCTAAACGGACTGTTTCTTTTTCTGCAAGTTCATTACTCACTCTAAAGCTGACCGGAGGTACGATCATCTGCGCTGATAACACGTGGGACGCCACGTTAAGCGCAAAAATCTGCACAATCCACCGCTTCTAAACAGTGAGTAACCCGCTATACTTCATCACAGTGTACTAGCAAAGTCACATTGTGAGATAAAGCTATAACTGTGAAAAATATATATAACAAAAACGCAAAGGACAATACACCAATTTCTTTCTACATCAAGTATAGTGAAATCACTTTTATTGAAAGAATCGCAGACAAACCGCGGACCAATACAGAGACTGTACCTTTTATCTTATAGGCTGAGACTCAGCACTATTGAAAGAGACATTATATTTACTACTGAGATTCCAGTCTATGTGCACATTAACCCTTGGCATGATTATATTTTAAATCTATATTTTATGCATTTTAGATTAATTAGGTACCACATTTGTATTATATTTAATCAATTTTTTCAAAATATTGGTCAGTGTTCGGTGTGAATTAGATGCAGGTGTGCCCCTCTTATTTATTTGCATGTTTTAACTTTGCATAGGGGATATAGGCAAATGTCCAAATGTCAAAGTACCAGGTCACTACGCTCTCCACTTCTTTAACTGTGGCATCCCTGACACAGTCACGACTACTTAACAAAGAAGATTTATGCAACAGGCACCAACTATGTACATTGGGTTTGCGATAGTCCAGCTCTATGGGGCCTTCATTCTTCCCCTAGGGTTCAGGCTGTTAGCCCAGCGGCCTGTGTCGGCGCCGCTGCCCCTATTAGCAGGCACGGGCACCGGGCTCCCTCTTTTCCCTCCTGCCGCCCAGCTGACAAACACGGGCAGAAACTAACTTGACTCTGCTACATGTGATCCATGCCAGTGTTTCCTTGCTGCTGGAGACTTGCACTGCTGCTGAAGCTTGCATGGGTGTGTCTCTATTTCCTATGTGGCAACACATACACGCCCTCTGTCTCAGCAGCCAATGGCTGGATTGCAGCAGGTATTTAAAGGAACTTCCTACTACAGGAAGTTGCCTGAGCAACCTCAGTGTCTAGCCTGTCTAGTCCCAGTGCAAAAGTGTTTATCTTGTCTGCCTTCCTGTGTACCGAATCCTGCTATTGAACTCTTGGACTTTGCCTGTTTGCTGCCTGCCTCTGACCTCAGATCTCGTTTATGGACTTTGTTTGTTTTCCGCCTGCCTCTGACCTAGGACTTCGCTTACTGACATTGCTGGATCGCTGATAATAGAAGAAAGTGGATGCGCACTCAAATATCCGGACACACACAGAATTTATAAAGCATCACTAAATATTTATTATATAGATGCAAATATCAAAGGGATAGCTAAATGTACATACATAGATTATATAACACAATTAAGAAATAGGGTATATACCTAAAAATAGATAAAATTAATAAAATTGATCTCAGTAATCCTGCCACTCAGTGGATGAGCTGGATAGAATAGCTGGTCAGCACTCGTGGTGTAGCTATAGTCGAATCCTCTCTATGTATAGCAAGTAATTATAAATCCTATATATCAACCTGAAAATAAAGGTGAGTGAATGCAAACACAATTTAAATAAGTGACTATAAACACAATAAAATATAGCACAAATATATGAACTGTGAAAAATTTGTGCAAAACCAGAAAGTCCGTGAATTCCAGTGTCAGAATAAGGTGAAAAAAGTCCAAGACTTGATGAACATATAAGGTTATAAAATATATAGTGTGAATAGTAATCACACAACAAAGGGTTAATGTTGAGTTGATAAATAGGAATGTTTGGGCAGAAGTATTGAAACAATCCCTGGAGGGGAATGAAGTCCACTCTGTTACTTTGTATACAATGTTGCAATGTCACAACTAAAATGTCAGATTCGCAATATAAACTGATATGCAGTTTCCATATTAAATAACACAAAGAGAGGATCCTATACTCACATATACCGGGATGATGTCCGTTTCGTGGCGTCCCACGTGGTGTCAGTAATAGGTGAGCTTACCTCTTCCTGTGTACTGTTATAGGAAGATTTCCACGGATGCCTTAGGCCCCTTTCACACGAGCGAGTATTCCGCGCGGATGCGATGCGGGAGGTGAACGCATTGCACCCGCACTGAATACTGACCCATTCATTTCTATGGGGCTGTGCACACGAGCTGTGATTTTCACGCATCACTTTTGCGTTGCGTGAAAATCGCAGCATGCTCCTCTTTGTGCGTTTTTCACGTAACGCAGGCCCCATAGAAATGAATGGGGTTGCGTGAAAATCGCAAGCATCCGCAAGCAAGTGCGGATGCGGTGCGATTTTCACGCACGGTTGCTAGGAGACGATCGGGATGGAGACCCGAACCTTATTATTTTCCCTTATAACATGGTTATAAGGGAAAATAATAGCATTCTGAATACAGAATGCTAAGTAAAACAGGGCTGGAGGGGGTTAAAAAAAATAAAAAATCTTTTAACTCACCTTAATCCACTTGCTCGCAATGCGGGCATCTCCGTCTGACTCTTTTACTGTATAGGACCTGTGGAGAGCATTAACTATAGTTTAAGGACCTGGGATGACGTCACTCTGGTCATCACATGGTACGTCACATGATCTTTTACCATGGTGAATCACCATGGTAAAAGATCATGTGACGTACCATGTGATGACCAGAGTGACGTCATCCCAGGTCCTTAAACTATAGTTAATGCTCTCCACAGGTCCTATACAGTAAAAGAGTCAGACGGAGATGCCCGCATCGCGAGCAAGTGGATTAAGGTGAGTTAAATGATTTTTTTTTTTTTTTTAACCCCCTCCAGCCCTGTTTTACTTAGCATTCTGTATTCAGAATGCTATTATTTTCCCTTATAACCATGTTATAAGGGAAAATAATACTATTTACAGAACACCGATCCCAAGCCCGAACTTCTGTGAAGAAGTTCGGGTTTGGGTACCAAACACGCGCGATTTTTCTCACGCGAGTGCAAAACGCATTACAATGTTTTGCACTCACGCGGAAAAATCGCGGGTGTTCCCGCAACGCACCCGCACATTTTTCCGCAACGCCAGTGTGAAAGAGGCCTTAATAATATGGACGCTTGTCGCTGCTCAGCATAGTCCTGCAGCCAGAACGGGGTGCTTCTTTAGCTGATATGTAAGCACTAAGGAGTGGGTTCCCTGTTTGTCTTAGGCATCCCTTGTATCCCCGTCCATGCTCAATACAGGTGCTTCAGGCTTTGTTAGCTGGCTGCTATTTCCGGTATTACATCGGATACTAGCAGTCTGAATTCCTTTGGAGTAGAAAGCGCTTTCTTTACCGATGGTTGTAGCAGCGGTGTTAGCTTCTCTTATTGCCGGTTATTTGCCAGATATAGATCCTTTATCCTCCACGCCAGACGCATTTCAAAGGCTATCCTGCCTCCTTCCCAAAGCCAGCCTCATCATTGCACCACATTTTAACATTCTGCATCACAAGGGATACCTGCCTAGCACCCCAAAACACATTGACAACAAAGGCACCCCAACCTCCACCAAGCAGGAGACCCCAGATCATAGTGTGTGCCGAGGGGAAGAAATTATGAGGCCCTCCATCCACTGAACAGGCCATGGATCACCAGAGTGGAAACCACCACCATGAGCACTACCACCACAGTCTGTGCCATAACTCTCATTTCCGTTCTTCCCCTCTCCCCCCTCATGGACCCACTGCACTGTGCTCTCATCATCATGTGTGTACAGTACAATATAATCATCATAAGATAGTAACTGACATTATGATGCAGTGTGTTAAGGTCAAGGGAACCATGGCTGGTCCCAGAGAATTGGCCAAAACATGGAATGTGTTTCCCAGACCAAGCAGGATCGTGGGAATCAGCCCTTACTTCCAGTTAAAGCTGACCACTGGAGGACGCAGCTAGAAAAACTTTAGCTTATTGTAAACGTGCAATGGCCAGGTTTGGGGTGGCCTCAACGTTTCGCTGGCTCCCCTGGACACTGCCGAGCTGTCACCACATGTTGCTGCTCTCCGGAGGAGATTATAAAGTGTGGTGCACCCCAATGGGAAATAAGTCCAGAAAATCTGGGTCTGCAGTTAACAAGTGTGCTTCTTTATTGGAGGAATTCAGGTGCAAAACAATATAAGTGAGGCATAGGGCTGGATTCTCCAGTCTCCTGACAGAAAAAAGGTTTGATGCTGAGGAAAGGTGTGAGCTAGCTGTCCATCTCTCTCTCTGAAGGCTTGTACCCTCATCAAAGACTGGTGGGCCAGGGTCTGTAGCAGAGTCACTCAAGTAGTCTGGCAGAGCACTGTTCCCTAACTGCAGAACACTAGGAGCTCTGACAGTTCTCCTTATATACAGGGTGGGCCATTTATATGGATACACCTTAATAAAATGGGAATGGTTGGTGATATTAACTTCCTGAGACCACCCATCTCCCATGCTACAGTTAGCAAACTGCTTGCTAAGTTTCGTGAAACTGGTTCAGTGTTGGATTTGCCAAAATGTGGATGCATAAAATCTGTCTCTAATGAAGAAACATCAGTGGCTGTCCTATGCTCATTCAGCAAGAGCCCACAGCGCAGCACTCGCCGCATGTCACTGGAGAGTGGCATTAGTCGAACATCCCTTCGGCGGATATTAGCTACTCACAAATGGCACCCTTACAAACTCCAGCTACTGCAGCATCTCAACGAGGATGACCCAGATCGGCGCACTGAATTTGAAGAATGGGCAAAACAAAAATTGGAACAGGACCCTCAGTTTACGCAGAAGATTCTGTTCAGTGATGAGGCAAACTTTTATGTGAATGGTGAAGTTAACAAACAAAACCACCACTGATTGGTCTGACACTAACCCACATTGGATAGATCCCTCAAAGACTGTTGGAACAAAAAAATTGATGGTATGGTGTGGTATATGGGGTACAAAGATAGTGGGGCCATTCTTCATCAATGGAAACCTCAAGGCCACTGGATATGCGAAATTGCTACATGATGATGTGTTTCCCTCTTTATGCACTGAAGCTGGCACGTTCCCTGAGTTTTTCCAGCAAGATGGTGCACCACCACATTATGGGTGTCAGGTCCGAGCATTCCTAGATGAACAGTTTCCTGGAAAGTGGATTGGTCATCGTGGGACAGTTGAATGGCCCCCAAGGTCTCCCGATCTGATCCCTTTAGACTTTTATCTTTGGGGTCATCTGAAGGCAATTGTCTATGCTGTGAAGATACGAGATGTGCAGCACCTGAAACTACAGATACTGGAAGCCTGTGCTAGCATTTCTCCTGCGGTGTTGCTATCAGTGTGTGAAGAGTGGGAGAAGAGGGTTGCATTGACTATCCAACACAATGGGCAGCACATTGAACACATTTTATAAGTGGTCAGAAACTTGTAAATAACTCATGAAATAATAAAGTTACGTTAAAACCAAGCACACCATTGTTTTTCTTGTGAAATTCCCAATAAGTTTGATGTGTCACATGACCCTCTTCCTATTGAAAAAACAAAAGTTGGATTCAAAATGGCCAACTTCAAAATGGCCGCCATGGTCACCACCCATCTTGAAAAGTTTCCCCCCTCACATATACTAATGTGCCACAAACAGGAAGTTAATATCACCAACCATTCCTATTTTATTAAGGTGTATCCATATAAATGGCCCACCCTGTACATTTTCTGTCTGAACTAGAACTGTCACGGCCTATGGTTTACGCTGTGACACTGTTGCGGTTGCCCGCGGAAACGTGTTGCTGTGAAAGCACGCGGTGGCAGTGTCTCGGCCTTCTGGGTGACTGCCGGGACATGGTTGCCACACATGCTGTTGCCGGTGGTAACGTGTTTGGTATGCTTGTGTGTGCACTTCCCCTTTAAGTGGCTTCCTTCCTCTGTCTGGTGTTGGAAGGGTTAACTCCCTTCCTAGTGTTTTGTGAACACTGGGTTTATGTGTGTGTGTGGGTGTGGCTGCTTGGGCTATTTAGCCTCTGCTGGATGCCTGAATCTCGGGGTTCCTCCAGCCTTGGTGTATGCTGGGGGTTCACGGTTCCTGGCTTTTACCATCTGTCCAGTGAGGGCCACCCTTGTGGTCATCTATCTTATCCCGTGTCTTCTTCCCTTCCTGTCTCTATTTGTATGGAGTGGGTTATGTTCAGGGTGTTTGTTTGTCTAGTTTGGTGTTACATGTCTGGTGGTGTTTGGTGTCCAGCATTTGCTAGACATTCCCCTGTCTCATATCATTGCAGCTATGGGTGTCCTGGGTTCCTGTGTGGTTTGTGGTGTGTGCTGTATCCTTTAATGTTGGTGTGGACTGCAGCACTAGTACACGGGTTCCAGTCAGTGTGTCTGTGGCAGGTAAGTGTGTTATTGGTTTCCCTTACCTGCCATCTCCATATGCTGTATGTGTTCCCCTCTCCTTGCAGCCTGGCCTCAGATAGAGACTCCTGTTCCTCCATGACTGGGATGAACAGGTCGTCTCTCCCCTGCTCCTAAGTGAGGGATTTCCAGGGCGACTCAGGATATTAGGTATCCAGGGTATGAGCCGTCCCACCATCGGGGTCCGCTCATACGGTGAGGAGTCAGGAAGAGGATTAGGGATGTTGTAGGAGGTAACCTGCTCCCTTATTACTCCTTTTTGGCCTGGCTGATCCCCTTTACCCTTAGACACCACACGGTGGGGGGCTTCTCCTACTCCCCACCGTGACAAGAACCTTCTAGTGGGAGGGGTGGAGTGGAGAAACTCAGCACAAACAAATACAATGTTACACTTTTCGTCTATCATAGACTTGTATTAGAGCTTCAATTATACTCAATGGCAATGACAGCAGTTTTTCTAGACAAAAAACAAGTCTTCAGACATAATACCATAGCTAAACCAGACATCCAAAAAGGTCAGTCTGTCTGGTTTTGGTGGTAAACAAGTCTGACTTTACCTCCCAAAACATGTTCTTCTTCAACTCTTATGGAACTGTGGAAAAGTACTAGCTTCTCATTATTATGTAAAAAGTCCTAAAAGTCTCTCAGTTTTCATTAACCATTTCCATAGTGCTGCGCAAACACAGTATTAAGCAGTATACATCAGTGCAATTAACCCTTTAAAGTGAAATAAAGTAAGGAGTTTATGACTTTGCATAGGGGAAACAGACAAATGTTCAGACTTTAAAGTAACCCTGCTAAAAAAAAAGTGGTTCGGTAGTCCAAAGAGAACAACCATTTTAAAGTTACTGCTGCAAGATTTTCATAGCCTTAAATGACTTGCAATTTCAATTTGAATGAGAGGCTTAAACAGATACTTTATTGAACTGGAGGATTTATTTGGCTGACACAGCAGGATGTCTAAGCAAAAACATCAATTTGAATGTACAAAAAAAAAGAGGTTACAAAATAGCTAAAAAGAAAACTGAAAGAGAGGTAGCTTAATAAGCAGACTAGAGTCCAAATAAAAAAGTTAACTAGGAACAAACTTAAAGAAGCTGTGAATGCTTAGCTTTTTTTGGAATTCCCATTGCACATACGCAGGCACCTCTCCATTCCTGGCAGCAGATGGCATGACCCTTTTCTTGAGATAGTAGTGGATCCCAGGGGTGGATAATCCATAAATGTCTAGATGGGGCAACCCCGTTAAATGGAATTTTCAAAGGGAATCTTTCATCCAACTGTTTGCATAGACACATAGCTGTAGTAAACTGATTACAATGCTTTTGTTGATCCGAGGCTCAGATCAAGTTAAGATACCTTTTGTTAATATGAAGATTAGGCCTTTGGTGCAATGAAAGTATCACCATTGCTCCTGTTGCACCCAAGCTCTACATATCTCTGTGGCCAGCCCCTCCCTGGCTGCTTTGATTGACAGGGTCAGGCAATGGCAGAAAAAACTCCACGGCATCTGAGGGGTTAAATGTATGCGATCAATGTTTTTGCAAAAATGAACACAAATAATCAAGTAAATACAATTGTACCATACTCACTATAGAAAATGTACTAGTGCTAATGCTAGATTATTAATGTGAGATTCTTGGCAAATACATTTTGTACAAAATTATTTGTGCCTGTCCACCAACCACTAGGTGATCTCTTTAGGACAGGAACCTACACTAAATGCTACCTCCTCTAGTGCCATACTGTCCTCCATTAAATTCATGGAATACAGGTTCCACATGCATGCTGAGCCCACACTGTATTATGCCTCTTTTGCCCACACTATAATATACCTCTTAACGTTATTCTTGATAATATACATTAGTCCCGGGTGTCTGCTGTTTTAAACAGCCAGCGTCCAGCAGCTATGGCTCCCGCCTCACTCACAAGTGGACACCATGTTTAAAGACCTGCCCTGCGATGAACATGTACAGAGCTGGGCGGGAAGGGGTTAAAGAGGACCTGTTAATAGAGTAGAGTGGACACCTGGATGTTCGGGTTCGACGGGTTCGGCCGAACTTAACAAAAAAGTTCGAGTTCGTGACCCGAACTCTACCCCAAACCCGAACCCCATTGAAGTCAATGGGGACCCAAACTTTTGAGCACAAAAATGTCTCTAAAAAAGTCATGGAAAGGGCTAGAGGGCTGCAAATGGCAGCAAAATGTGGTTAAGAGCATGGCAAGTGCTCTGCAAACAAATGTGGATAGGAAAATGACTTCAAATAACATAAAATACATAAAAATTATCTTAATCTAGGAGGAGGAGGTCCATATAGAGTAGGAGGTTGAGGTGGCAGTGTAGGTGGAATCAGCGGTGGAGGAGGTAGCCAACACTGGTTTTTGGTTGTAATTTTTTTATTTATTTATTTATTTGTTTAAATTAGGGTACACCCCAAAAGAGTGGAAAATATAACCTGTGATAACCCCCTCCAGTTGTGTTAAACAAACGTTCAGACAATACACTGGCTGAAGGGCAGGCCAGCACCTCCAAGGCGTAAAGGGCAAGCTCAGGCCATGTGCCAAATTTGGAGACTAAGAATTTGAAGGGGGCAGACCCATCAGTCAGTACATGTAGGCGTGTGCACACATACTGCTCAACCATGTCGCATGTCCCCGAGACGTCCACGATCCAATTGGATATCTTCTCTATCAACTTTCAATGTACTTTTCTGCGCCTACCATGGTGATCACAGGTAACGGGGAATCAGGGTTCCAGGCCAGAGAGGGAGGCTGAGAAAGGGATACCACATCCAAGGGAGGTCAATGGATGAAATTAAATGTGATCGAGCGGAAATGTGGGACAAATTATTGAAGCAGAAGCTTCCAAGTAAAAGAAGGGGGCGCGCGGCAATTACCCGTTTCCGACTCGGGGAGGTAGTGACGATAAATAACAATACAGGACTCTTAAAGTATAACTGTCGTATATATATTTTTTGGAGTATTAGATTGTGGTTATTAATATCTCCTTGGTGGCCCTATTTCAACTTTTCACTGTGTATTCAATTACCCCTTAATTCCACAGTTTTGTTCCCTGTACTGCCTACTTTTACCTGTGCTTAAAATAGGGTTGCTAGGCATGTTCCGTCTATCTGTTGAAGGATGGAGGACGCAGAAGCAGGCTGCGTGCAAAGTCACATTACTGACAGCCAGGGACTGTAAGTAAATGATTAAAGCCAGGTCCTCCCCAGCAGCTGATAACAGTGCCTGGGCTGTGTGCACTTCTCCCTGTCCCTGCGCTTGGCAGACGCTCCCTCACTCAGCAGAGCAGGAGAATGCAGAGTGGAAGCAGCGCACAACAGGGAAGGGAGATCTGCCATCTGCTCAGTGTATAAATGAAAGCAACATGTGGTAAGAGGACCCCTTTGTGCTGCAGGAGATTAACCCTTTAGGGGGGAGGCCTCTGGTTACTGACACTTTTGGGGGGCTATTGTTACTGGCTAGTGAGGGCAGTGGTGGCCATCTTAACTGAATAGTGAAATTGCAGTTTTGTGCAGACTGGTTGCTAAGGGCTGAATCTTATTAAATATGGGGTAAGTCTGGATAAAGCTAAGAAAGGAAAATACAACGTATTGTTTTATGTTATACTATGTATTTATTGTTCAATAAAAACGATTTGATTTAAAAAAAAATATGGGGTAAGTCAGTCTAATAGTAACTGATTCTGGAATATCATGTTATTAGTAACTACATACACTCACCTAAAGAATTATTAGGAACACCTGTTCTATTTCTCATTAATGCAATTATCTAGTCAACCAATCACATGGCAGTTGCTTCAATGCATTTAGGGGTGTGGTCCTGGTCAAGACAATCTCCTGAACTCCAAACTGAATGTCAGAATGGGAAAGAAAGGTGATTTAAGCAATTTTGAGTGTGGCATGGTTGTTGGTGCCAGACGGGCCAGTCTGAGTATTTCACAATCTGCTCAGTTACTGGGATTTTCATGCACAACCATTTCTAGGGTTTACAAAGAATGGTGTGAAAAGGGAAAAACATCCAGTATGCGGCAGTCCTCTGGGCAAAAATGCCTTGTGGATGCTAGAGGTCAGAGGAGAACGGGCCGACTGATTCAAGCTGATAGAAAAGCAACGTTGACTGAAATAACCACTTGTTACAACCGGTATTCAGCAAAGCATTTGTGAAGCCACAACACGCACAACCTTGAGGTGGTGTCACAGCCACTATATCTGGCTGTGACCTTCCGTCCTTGCTCGTTCGGCGCTCCTCACTGAAGTTTCGTTTCTGTGTGTTTGTGGTTCTTTATGGGTTAACTCCCCTGTGTGCCTATTAGGAGTTAATCCTCTGTCTGCTCCATGGGTGTGGTCTCTCTGCTGCACCCATGGAACCTGTATATAAGGCTGAGGTTTCCTCAGTTCTGGGTCAGCTCTCCTGGTGTGTGTTGTCTTGTCCTGCTCCTGGTTTGTACTCTCTCTCCCATGCTGCTGACCCATGGGATCCGTGTCTGTCTGCCTGTGCTCTGTGGGTTTCCCTACTTGTTCATTTACGTCCTTTCCCGTCTTCTTTGATGTCCTAGTAACATAGTAACATAGTACATAAGGCCGAAAAAAGACATTTGTCCATCCAGTTCGGCCTGTTATCCTGCAAGTTGATCCAGAGGAAGGCAAAAAACCCTGTGAGGTAGAAGCCAATTTTCTCCACTTTAGGGGAATAAAAAATTTCTTCCCGACTCCAATCAGAATAACTCCCTGGATCAACGACCCCTCTCTAGTAGCTATAGCCTGTAATATTATTACACTCTAGAAACACATCCAGGCCCCTCTTGAATTCCTTTATTGTACTCACCATCACCACCTCCTCAGGCAGAGAGTTCCATAGTCTCACTGCTCTTACCGTAAAGAATCCTCTTCTATGTTTGTGTACAAACCTTCTTTCCTCCAGACGCAGAGGATGTCCCCTCGTCACAGTCACAGTCCTGGAGATAAATAGCTGATGGGATAGATCTCTGTACTGACCCCTGATATATTTATACATATTAATTAGATCTCCCCTCAGTCGTCTTTTTTCTAAAGTGAATAACCCTAATTTTGATAATCTTTCAGGGTACTGTAGTTGCCCCATTCCAGTTATTACTTTAGTTGCCCTCCTCTGAACCCTCTCTAGCTCTGCTATGTCTGCCTTGTTTACAGGAGCCCAGAACTGTACACAGTACTCCATGTGTGGTCTGACTAGCGATTTGTAAAGTGGTAGGACTATGTTCATATCACGGGAATCTATGCCCCTTTTGATGCAACCCATTATCTTGTTGGCCTTGGCAGCAGCTGCCTGACACTGGTTTTTGCTGTTTAGTTTGCTGTTTATTAAAATTCCTAGATCCTTTTCCATGTCAGTGTTACCGAGTGTTTTACCATTTAGTATGTACGGGTGACTTGCATTTTTCCTTCCCATGTGCATAACCTTACATTTATCAGTGTTAAACCTCATCTGCCACTTATCTGCCCAAGCCTCCAATCTATCCAGATCCCTCTGTAGTAGTATACTGTCCTCTTCAGTGTAAATTACTTTACACAGTTTAGTGTCATCTGCGAAAATTGATACTTTACTATGCAAGCCTTCTACAAGATCATTAATAAATATATTGAAGAGAATAGGGCCCAATACTGACCCCTGAGGTACTCCACTAGTGACAGTGACCCAATCTGAGTGTGTACCGTTAATAACCACCCTCTGTTTTCTATCACTCAGCCAGTTACTTACCCACATACAGATGTTTTCTCCCAGTCCGAGCATTCTCATTTTATATACTAACCTTTTATGCGGTACAGTGTCAAATGCTTTGGAGAAGTCCAGATATACGACATCCATTGATTCGCCGCTGTCAAGTCTAGAACTTACCTCCTCATAGAAACTGATTAAATTAGTTTGACATGACCGATCCCTCACGAAGCCATGCTGATATGGCGTTATTTGCTTATTTCCGTTGAGATGCTCTAATATAGCATCTCTCAGAAAACCTTCAAACAGTTTACCCACAACAGATGTTAAACTTACCGGCCTATAGTTTCCAGGCTCTGTTTTTGGCCCCTTTTTGAATATTGGCACCACATATGCCACGCGCCAATCCTGTGGGACATTCCCTGTCAGTATAGAGTCTGCAAATATCAGAAATAAGGGTCTGGCTATGACATTACTTAATTCCTTTAGGATACGGGGGTGTATGCCATCCGGTCCTGGCGATTTGTCTATTTTAATCTTTTTAAGCCGCTGATGTACTTCTTCCTGGGTCAGACAGGACACTTTTAATGGGGAATTTATTTTTGCATTTTGCATGTCATTTGAGAGTTTATTTTCCTCAGTGAATACATTGGAGAAAAAAATATTTAACAGCTTTGCTTTCTCCTCGTCGCTCTCTGCGACTCCCCCCTCATTACTCTTTAAAGGGCCGACACCTTCAGCTTTATACTTTTTAACATTTATATAATTGAAGAACATTTTAGGGTTGGTTTTACTCTCTTTGGCAATTAATCTCTCGGTCTCTAGTTTGGCCGCTTTTATTTGTTTTTTACATGTTCTATTTTTTTCCTTATAGTTTTTCAGTGCTTCCGTGCAACCCTCCTGTTTTAGTGTTTTATATGCTTTCTTTTTGTCATTTATTGCTTTCTTTACAGTTCTATTTATCCACATTGGTTTCTTTTTGTTCCTTAACCTTTTATTACCATACGGTATGTACCTCTGACAATGAGTTTTTAGGATGTTTTTAAAGATATCCCATTTTGTGTCTGTATTTGTGAGGACTTTGTCCCAGTTAGTTTGGCCTATGGCCTCTCTTAGTTGGCTAAATTTAGCTTTTTTGAAGTTTGGTATTTTTGTTCCTCCCTGTAGAAACGCTCTTTTAAATGATAATTGGAAGGTTATTACTTTATGGTCACTATTTCCCAGGTGTCCCCCGACCTGCACGTCTGTTGTTCTGTCAGGTCTATTGGTTAATACTAAGTCCAGTATGGCCATCCCTCTAGTCGGGTCCTGAACCAGTTGGGAGAGGTAATTGTCTTTGGTTATAGCCACGAACCTGTTTCCCTTATGAGATATACAAGTTTCAGTTTCCCAGTCTATATCTGGGTAGTTGAAGTCCCCCATAATAACCACCTCATTATGATTTGCCGCCTCGTCTATCTCGTTTAGTAGTAGATTTTCTGTGGACTCTGGTATATTAGGTGGTTTATAGTAAACTCCTATTAGTAATTTATTGTTGTTTTTAGCTCCATGTATCTCTACCCATAGTGACTCCACATGTTCATGTCCCTCACTTATATCTTCTCGGACTGTGGGCTTTAGACAGGACTTTATATAAAGGCAGACCCCTCCCCCTCTCCGGTTTTGACGATCCTTTCTAAACAGACTGTAACCTTGTACATTAACTGCCCAGTCATAGCTATCATCCAGCCATGTCTCAGTTATTCCCACTATGTCATAGTCCTCCTCACACATCACTAATTCCAGTTCACCAGTTTTATTAGTCAGGCTTCTGGCATTAGTATACATACATTTGAGAGGTTTATGTATATTTTTTACCCTACACCTTTCCTTCTGAATTGTTCTAGTCCCTCCTTCCATTCCTCCCCCATTCTTATTACCTTGCCCCCGGTCTCTATCTGCACTATCTTCCCCTCCTATAACGTAATTACCCTCCCCCCCAGTCCCTAGTTTAAACACTCCTCCAACCTTCTAGCCATCTTTCTCCCCAGCACAGCTGCCCCTTCCCCATTGAGGTGCAGCCCGTCCCTACGATAGAGCCTGTTGCCGATAGAAAAATCGGCCCAGTTCTCCAGGAACCCAAACCCCTCCATCCTACACCAGTTCTTGAGCCACTTGTTAATCTCCCTAATCTCCCATTGCCTTTCTTGTGTGGCTCGTGGTACAGGCAGTATTTCGGAAAATACTACCTTAGAGGTCCTTGCCCTCAGCTTTTGTCCTAAATCCCTGAAATCATTTTTAAGGACTCTCCACCTACCTCTAACTTTGTCATTGGTTCCGATATGGACCATGACCGCTGGATCGTCTCCAGCCCCTCCCAGTAATCTGTCAACCCGATCCGCGATGTGTCGAACTCTAGCGCCAGGAAGACAGCACACTGTTCGGCGATCACGGTCTTTGTGACAGATTTCCCTATCTGTTCCCCTAATAATGGAGTCTCCCACTACCAGCACCTGTCTGGCCTGCCCTGCTCTCCTGGTTCCCTGCTTACTGGAGCTGACATTCCCCTGACTGGCAGAGGAAGTGTCTGGCTGCAGCAGTGCCGTCCCCGGACTGACATCCCCCTCATCTGCCAAACGTGCAAACTTGTTGGGGTGTGTCAGATCAGGGCTAGCCTCCCTGGCACTCTTCCCTCTACCCCGCTTTCTAACTTTTACCCAGCTAGCTACCTCACTTTCCTCAGCCTCCTCTCTGTCACCCTCCCCCTCATCTACCCCAAAGAGTGCTTGCTCGGTGAGAAGCAAACTCTTTTGCAAATTATCAATGCCTCTCAGTGTTGCAACTTGCCCATTTAGAGACTCGATCTGCGATTCCAAACGGGTAATTTGCTCACATCTAGAACAAAGATATACACCCTCAAACGGCTGTTCCAGGACTGCATACATCATGCAAGATGTGCACTGGACTGCGTTGTAAATTGTGCAACACATACTAAATGGGGATTACAACAGTAAAAAAGTAAAACAGTATAAATGATTTCTGTTCTGCCAGTTATGTTTTAGTTACTTTGTGTTTATTCTGATGTCTGTGTTCAGCAAGCCTTTGCAGCAGAGTGGCATGACAAGGCCATGCAGTTTACTACTGGTGGAGCAAGTCCTTCTCTGCTCATTGCCACTCCTGCTCCCTTGCGTGAACTCCTGCTTGTATTATTAGTTGCCCTGTTTTGTATTTGCCTGTATGTTATGTTTGCCTATGTGCCGTCGGTACCTTCTGGTACCTGTTGTCCATTTTTTCCTGCTGTCACTGTCTAGTTCACGCTCCAGAGTGGACCCTGGCAACTTCCTGCGGCAAAGTCTAACCCTACCATCTAGGGCTCTAGTGAATACCAGGAGTTGCTTAGTCACGCCCCTCTGGAGTATTACTAGACAGTGGCGCAGTGGGGGTTTTCTCCCACTGTGCTGACGGTACATACAGCTCTTGTTTTGTCTGTGCTGCCTTCCCTGTTTTGTTTGTGCAATAAACTCTTATGTGTCTGTACCTGATTTCCGTTTGTTTATTGCATGACGACGCGGTGGTCTCTCCTGGGACCTCCAACTCGTGACAGGTGGATGGGCTACAACAGCAGAAGACCCCACCGGGTACCACTCATCTCCACTACAAATAGGAAAAAGAGGCTACAATTTGCACGAGTTCACCAAAATTGGACTGTTGAAGACTGGAAAAATGTTGCCTGGTCTGATGAGTCTCGATTTCTGTTGAGACATTCAAATGGTAGAGTCTGAATTTGGCGTAACCAGAATGAGAACATGTATCCATCCTCTGATGGCACTTCCAGCAGGATAATGCACCATGTCACAAAGCTCGAATCATTTCAAATTGGTTTCTTGAACATGACAATGAGTTCACTGTACTAAAATGGCCCCCACAGTCACCAGATCTCAACCCAATAGAGCATCTTTGGGATGTGGTGGAACGGGAGCTTCGTGCCCTGGATGTGCATCCCTCAAATCTCCATCAACTGCAAGATGCTATCCTATCAATATGAGCCAACATTTCTAAAGAATGCTATCAGCACCTTGTTGAATCAATGCCACATAGAATTAAGGCAGTTCTGAAGGCAAAAGGGGGTCCAACACCGTATTAGTATGGTGTTCCTAATAATTCTTTAGGTGAGTATATATGAAAATTGAAATTATGGTCTAAGTGTGACAGTTATCCTTTAAGAAGTTCTGTTATTGAAAGAATTAATAAAAAATTGCAGGGAATGTCACTGGGGTATTTTGGATTTGGAAACGTTAGACAGGAGAGGCCCTGCTGCCGCTTTGTTGACTCTAGATAACTTCTGCCTGTTCGCACGTCCCCGTGACGTCCACGATCCAATTGGATATCTTCTCTATCAACTTTCAATGTTCTTTTCTGCGCCTACCATGGTGATCACGGCCAGCAGGGAATCAGGGTTCCACGCCGGAGAGGTAGCGTGAGAAAGGGATAACAGATCCAAGGGAGGTCAATTGCTGAAATGTGATTGAGCGGAAATGTGGGACAAGTTGTTAAAGCGGAAGGATTGAATGAAAAGAGGGGGCGCGCGTCAATTTAAGACAAATTTTAGAAATTTAAGTCCCTGTCACCTATGCAGAGCAGGGGTTTTTCATCGGCAAAAATGGGTTAATGTCACCCACCAATGGAACAGACGATTTTTTCAAATTTCGGTCCCTGTCAACTATGCAGAGCATGGGTTTATTCACAGCAAAACTAAGTTCATGTCACCCACCAATTGAACAGACGATTTTACAAAAATTAGGTCCCTGTCACCTATGCAGAGCAGGGGTTTGTATACGGCAAAATTGGTAAAATGTCACATGACAATGTAACAGACAATTTTTTTAAATTTAGGTCCTCGTCACCTATGCAGAGCAGGGGTTTATTCACGGCAAAAATGGTAAAATGTCACCCAAGATTGTAACAGATTCTTTTGCACTCTGCTCACTCTTTTGCTGTGCTGGTGCCTCTGTGCGACCACCGCCTCTTCCTCCGAACTAGACAGATCACTCGCATGACCTTGATTCCATGTGGGGTCTAGTACCTTATCATCCTCCACATCATCTTCTACCCACTCTTTACCCCTGCCCTCATTGTCGGTCTGCAGAAAGCCGCAGCTGTTGGCACCTGTGTTTTGTCATCATCAGAGACATGCTGCGGTGGTCTTCCCATGTCCTCATCCTGAAACATAAGTGGTTGGGTATCAGTGCACTCCATCTCTTCCACTTCTGGTGCAGGGCTATGTGGATGGCCCACGGAAACCCTGCCAGCAGAGTCATCAAAAAGCATAAGAGACTGCTGCATGACTTGGGGCTCAGACTGCTTGCCTGATTTGCAAGGGGGTGAGTTGAAAGACAGATGGCCATGGGCTGTAGGTGCCAACTCTGATCTTTCAGCAGGGAACTGGGTGGGAGACAATGCGAAGGAACTGTAGGCACTGTCAGCCCCCCAATCTACTATAGTCTGTACTTGTTCTGGCCTCAACATTCGTACTGTCCAAAATGCAGTGTAGGCCGCAAATGTACTTTCTAGAGCAAAAGATAAGCATTTGTCACCCAACAATGTAACAGACGAATTAGTGAAATGTATTTCCCTGTCCACTATGTAGAGCAGGGGTATATCACAGCCAAAAATTTGAGTATTTCACCCAACAATGTAACAAACAAATTAGTGAAATGTATTTCCCTGTCCACTAGGTAAAGCAGGGGTATATCACAGCCAGAAATTGATGAATTTCACTCGACAATGTAGCAGACAAGTTAGTGAAATTTATTTCCCTGTTCACAATGTAGAGCAGGGGTATATCACAGCCAAAAATATCGGAATTTAACACAACAATGTGACAGAAAAATTTGTGAAATGTATTTTCCTGTCCACAATGTAGAGCAGGGGTATATCACAGCCAAACATTTGGGAATTTCACCCGACAATGTAACTGTCACGGCCATGGCTATGACCGTGACTCCTGAACCGCATGCGGTTGTCAGCGGTTTTCTTTGGTGTTCAATCACAGGTGAGGGCTGCAGTATTTGCCTCACCTGTGGTTGCCGCTGGCAACAGTCTGTATGTGGCAGCGTAGCAGGCTGAGCTGTGCCATTGCAGCTCGCTACGTTGTGCATGCGGTTTTGAGTTGTGTGTATGTGTGCACTTCCTTTTTATGTTATTGTGTGCACGTCTCCTTTAAGTGGTGTTTTCCCTTCCCTGGTGTTGGAAGGGTTAATCTCCTTCCTAGTGTGTGTGTGCACTGGGTGTGTCCGACTGTGGGGTGTGGCTTCTTGGCCTATAAAGCCTCACTGCTTTTGCAGGCCTGCAGGTTGCTTCAGCCATGCTTAGCTGAGAGCAGCCTCATGTCTTTATTACCTGCCAGTAAGAGCCACCCCTGTGGTCATAACTATAATGTCGCTTTAAGTTATTTCTAGTTATGTGTGATGTCCGTGTGATGTTTTATATGTGATTTTGTGCAGCTATGGATCTGGGTCCCTGTGTGGGGATGCGTTTGTGATCTGCACCCTGCTAACACAGGGATCCAGTCAGCAAGGCTGTGGCAGGTAGGTGGAACTCTTTGTTCACCTGCCATATCCATAGAGCTGTTTATGTTTCCCCTTTTCCTGCAGCTTGGCCGTTGAGACTCCTGCTCCTCCGTGTCTAGGAGGAGTGGGCTTGTCTTACTCAGCTCCTAGGTGAGGGTCATCTTGAGGGCTAGCAGGGACTTTTAGGTTCCGGAGCATGGGCCCTCCTACCATCAAGGTTGGCTCATGTAGCTAGGAGCCAGGGTCAGGTTAGGGATGCGTTTAGGAGGTGACCTGCTCCCTAATCCTGTCTTCATGGCCAAGCAGCCGTAACATCACCGGGCTTCACACGGCTGAGGATTTCCCCCATCCTCAGCCGTGACAGTAACAGACAAATTAGTGAAATGTATTTCCCTGTCTACTAGGAAGACCGGGGGTATATCACAGCCAAACATTGGTGAATTTCACCTGACAATGTAACAGACAAATTAGCGAAATGTATTTCCCTGTCCACAATGTAGAGCAGGGGTATATCACAGCCAAAAATTTGGGAATGTCACCCAACAATGTAACAGACGAATTTGTGAAATGACTTAAAATAAAAGAAAATACGTAAAAATTAAAAATAATAATCTTGATCTGAGGTGGAGGTCAATATGGAGTAGTAGGTTGAGGAGGTGGTGAACTTAGCGGTGTACGTGGAAGCGGCGGTGGAGAAGGAGGAGGTAGCCAACACAGTTTTTTTGTAAAAAAAAAAAATTCATTTTGTTTAAATTAGGGTACACCCCAAAAATGCAACAATGAGTAATTGCGCTGGAGTATAACAATGCCTGGGTAAGGCCGGTAAACATGTCTATTCTGCACAAGGTACGGACAAGTCCCGTGGGATCCATGCCTGGTTTATTTTAATGAAAGTGAGCTTGTCCACATTGGCTGTGGACAGGCGGCTGCGCTTGTCTGTAATAACGCCCCCTGCCGTGCTAAACACACGTTCAGACAATACACTGGCTGCAGGGCAGCCCAGCACCTCCAAGGCGTAAAGGGCAAGCTCAGGCCATGTGCCCAATTTGGAGACTCAGAAGTTGAAGGGGGCAGACCCATCATTCAGTACGTGTAGGCGTGTGCACACATACTGCACCATATTGCTGAAATGCTGCCTCCTGCTAAGACGTTCCATATCAGCTGGTGGTGCTGGTTGTTGTGGCGTGCTGACAAAGCTTTTCCACATTTTGGCCATGCTAACCCTGCCTTCTGAGGTGCTGGCGGTGCCCCAGCTGCGTTGGCGACCTCTTCCTCCTCCTCTGCCTTCGCCTTGTGCTTCCACTGTGCCTCCGCTGTCAGGTGGGAATGCCACCAGCAGCGTGTCTACCAGCGTGCGTCTGTACTCGCGCATTTTACGATCACGCTCCAGTGATGGAATTAAGGACGGTACGTTGTCCTTGTAACGGGGATCCAGCAGCGTGGCCACCCAGTAATCAGCAGAAGTTAATATGTGGGCAACTCGGCGGTCGTTGCGGAGACACTGCAGCATGTAATCGCTCATGTGTGCCAGGCTGCCCAGAGGCAACGACAAGCTGTCCTCTGTTGGAGGTGTATAGTCTGTGTCCTCTGTATCCCCCGAGCCACACACCAGTGATGGCCATGAGCTGGTTTGGGTGCCACCCTGCTGTGAACACAGCTCCTCCTCCTCCATCTCCTCCTCATCCTCCACCTCGTCATCCTCCAGAACTGTGCCCTTGCTGGACAATTGTGTACCTGGCATTTGTGGGTGCAGGAACCCACCCTCGGAGCCACTTGTGAATGACTGGCCTGAAACCCTTGGAAATGATCCATCTTCCTACTGTGCCACATGCTCTTCCATCATCGCCCGAAGCTTTTTTCCAAGGAGGCATAGAATTGGGATAACAACGATGAGAACGGCGTCATCGGCACTGGCCATGTCGGTGTAGTACTCGAAATAGCGCAACAAGGCACACAGGTCTCGCATGGAGGCCCACTCATTGGTGGTGAAGTGGTGCTGTTCCGTAGAGCGACTCACCCGTGCGTGCTGCAGCTGAAACTCTACTATCGCCTGCTGCTGCTCACATAGTCTGGCCAGCATATGCAAGGTGGAGTTCCACCTTGTGGGCACGTCGCATAGGCTGAACTTACGCTGCAGCGCTGACAGGCGAGCAGCAGCAGGGTGAGAAGGCCGAAAGCACAGATGGTCCGCACTTTCTGCAGCAGCTCTGACATATTGGGGTGATTTTTAAGGAACCTCTGCACCACCAAATTCAGCACATGCGCCAGGCAAGGGATGTGCGTCAAACCGGCTAGTCCCAGAGCTGCTACGAGATTTTGCCCATAATCGCACACCACCAGGCCGGGCTTGAGGCTGACTGGCACCAACCACTCATCGGTCTGTTGTTCCATGCCCGTCCACAGTTCCTGCGCGGTGTGGGGTTTGTCCCCAAACAGATAAGTTTTAAAACTGCCTGCTGTCGTTTACCCCTGGCTGTGCTGAAGTTGGTGGTGAAGGTGCTACGCTGACCGGATGAGGAGGCTGATTTGCAAGGGGGTGAGGTGTAAGACTGATGGCCATGGGCTACAGGTGCCAACTTTGATCTTTCAGCAGGAGACTGGGTGGGAGACAATGTGAAGGAACTGGAGGCACTGTCAGCCACCCAATCTACTATCGCCTGTACTTGTTCTGGCCTCACCATTCGTAGAGCCGCATTCGGCCCTACCAAATAACGCTGAAGGTTCTGTCACCTACTCGCTCCTGAGGAAGGTGTTTCACTTGTGCGTGTAGCTGGCACAGATCGATGTCCTCTCCCTGCAACAGGAGCTCCACCAGCAGCACCATGACCGGCGCCATGTCCCTTATTTGACGCTCTCCTCATTCTTTGCATTCACCAACCAAACTAACAGATGGTTTATGTCAGGTGACAATGTAACCGCCAATAGTCAATAATTAAGTTCACTGAGAGTAAGGTAGTGCCAGTGTCATAAATAGGAAAAATTTCTTGAGGTCACACAACAGTGTGACAGGTGAATTTTATACAATTACTTCACGGTCACAATTTTTTTTAATTTGTCAACCAACAATGTAACTGCAGTATTGACTGGTTGTATTTGACTGTGACAAATGCAGCAAAGGCCCCAAATGTAGTGTCTTGCACAAAATGGGTGTTTTTTTAATAACAGAATATAACAGCAGTATCTAACGCTTGTATTGGACTGTCAGAAATGCAGCAAGGGCGGCAAATGTATTATCTTGCCCAAAATGGGTGTTTTTTTAATACCAGAATATAACAGCAGTATCTAACGCTTATATTTGACTGTGACAAATGCAGCAAAGGCCCCAGATGTAGGGTCTTGCCCAAAATGGGTGTTTTTTTAAACCCAGAATATAACTGCAGTATTTAAAGTTTGTATTTGACTGTCACAAATGCAACAAAGGCCATAAATGTATTATCTTGCCCAAAATGGCAGTTTTTTTAAACCCAGAATATAACTGCAGTATTTAAAGTTTGGATTTGACTGTTACAAATGCAACAAAGGCCACAAATGTATTATCTTGCCCAAAATGGGTGTTTTTTTTATACCAGAATATAACAGCAGTATCTAACGCTTGTATTGGACTGTCAGAAATGCAGCAAAGGCTGCAAATTTATTATCTTGCCCAAAATGGGTGTTTTTTTAATATCAGAATATAACAGCGGTATCTTCCGACTGTGACAAATGCAGCAAAGGCCCCAGATGTAGGGTCTTGCAAAAAATCGGTGTTTTTTTAAACCCAGAATATAACTGCAGTATTTAAACTTTGTATTTGACTGTCACAAATGCAATAGAGGCCGCAAATGTATTATCTTGCCCAAAATGTGTGTGTTTTTTAATACCAGAATATAACAGCAGTATCTAACGCTTGTATTGGACTGTCATAAATGCAGCAAAGGCCGCAAATGTATTATCTAGCCACAAAATGCGTGTTTTTTTAATACCAGAATATAACAGCAGTATCTAACGCTTGTATTGGACTGTCACAAATGCACATATGCTGTGCTGGTGCACTGAACTTGCATAAAATGTCCGCCGACGCCCACCTAACTAACAGATGGATAAAAGTTATTTTTCTGTGTCACTGGGCTCAGGGCAGGATAAAAAAAATGGTGCACTGCACATTGCTGTAGATCGCAGAATTAACAAGCACTTCTGATAACAGATTATTTTCTATTCTCTCCCTCACAGCAGCAGCATCCTATCCCTACACTAGTAAAAGCAGTGACATGCAGCGCTACATGACTCCAGCTTATATAGAGGCTGGGTCACATGCTGCACTGGCCAATCACAGACATGCTATTAGTAGGTATGGCTGTGATGGCTTCTAAGGGCACACGAGTTAATGCTCTGCAGCCTTTCAAAAAGTGCCATTAGCTCGCCGAACACCGAACTCAAACCCGAACTTTTACTGAAAAGTTTGGGTTCCAAAAATCCTAAAGTCGGTACGAACCCAAACTTTACAGTTCAGGTTCGCTCAACCCTACCTGTCAACACTCCTGACATGTTTAAGTAAGGCTACTTTCACACTAGCGTCGGGGTTCCGCTTGTGAGTTCCGTTTTAAGAGTTTCACAAGCGGCCCGAACGCATCCGTCCAGCTACCAATGCATTCTGAGTGGATGCGGATCCGCTCAGAATGCATCAGTCTGGCAGCGTGCTCAGAAAGCGGACACCTGAACGCTGCTTGCAGCGTTCAGGTGTCCGTCTGGCCGTGCGGAGGCAAACGGATCCGTCCAGACTTACAATGTAAGTCAATGGGGACGGATCCGTTTGAAGTTGACACAATATGGCTCAATTTTCAAACGGATCCGTCCCCCATTGACTTTCAATGTAAAGTCTGGACGGATCCGTCTGAAGCTACTTTCACACTTAGAATTTTTTCTACAATATAATGCAGACGGATCCGTTCTGAACGGATCCAAACGTCTGCATTATAGGAGAGGATCCGTCTGTGCAGACACCAGACGGATCCGCTCTGAACGCAAGTGTGAAAGTAGCCTAAATAATTGTATTCCGCATAAAATGACCATTCAGGAACATATTTTCTTATAACTGTATGCTGTGCCATTGCTCTGTTATTCCTACTAAAAGTTTATAAATAAATTGGTGACTAGGTGTTAAAAGCTGGGGGTGTGTCACTGCACAGTCTGTCCGATCAGTGCTGCCAGTGCCACACTGTGCAGGGACACACCCCTCATTGGTAATACTCAGTCAGCAATTCATTTATAAACTTTTAGTAGGAACAGTAGAGAAACGGCACAAAATATATATTTAAAAG
The DNA here is from genome assembly GCF_905171765.1 of Bufo bufo. NCBI lineage: Eukaryota > Metazoa > Chordata > Amphibia > Anura > Bufonidae > Bufo > Bufo bufo. The sequence continues at coordinate 248,947,613 of NC_053392.1, forward strand.
AAAACGTGACCCAGAATTATTATTTCATGCAAATTCAAGTAGTTACTAAAACAGACATGTCAGGAGGGGTGACCGATTCTCTTTACTGGCATCTCATTTCTTTGGCCTGCATTCTTCATCTCCTATTTGTTTATGCTTTGTTTCGCACTCCTCTCTCCTGTCACATCCATTCACATGAGAGCTCTTCATTCTATTCAGCAGAGCTGGTTTGGCCGCACAACTAGCTCGCACCCCCATCCAGAGCCTTGTCCTGCAGTATTTTGGAAAATAATCACTGTTATTAAGCCAGATGTTCCTGGTACAATGAGCTATTCTGAATTACCGCTAATTCCACGCCGGCAGACAAGTCCTGCCCTATTATAAGAGAAACGGCCAAAGACTATCATCTGCAAATAACAATCAACCCAGGCTCCTGTATAAGGTGTGATGTGTACTTCTGATTTTGTGCGGGCAATTGCTGATGTGAATTTGTGCGGTAATTCTTCACCTGGCCTCCATATAGCTTTTCCTATCTATAAACCAACAGCAATTGTGCTCTAATTGTATATGAAAGCACTGGCAGTCACCACTTGCAATATAAGTGTTTTCATCACAGCATTGTGTGCTGATACTCTTAGAGCTAAATGATATATCTGCAGTAACTCGACCCCTTTCCTGGCCTTTTCGAAGCGATTTTGCATTACCGTACTTATGAAAGTCTCCTGGGTTGGCAGGTTGGCTTTTCGTGATACTGAGTGTAGTAGTACCCAATACGGAAATCAATACATATGCAATAAAACATCAGTTAGTGTCATTATCCGGAGAATAATTCTATGTGTGCATTGTATTACTGAGCGAGATAGTTTATACCTCCAAACATACACCGCAATTGCCCTCCTGTAATTTCACGTCTCCAAAGGACCTCATTTCACTTGTAACATGTTGAGGAATCAGCTTAATAAAGCACAACTAGAAAACTGTTTATAGGGAGAGATGAATAAATGTTTCCTGCTGGTTTCTTGGAGGTCACATTTACTCCATTGCCAGGTGATAATATTTTTCTGGAAATAGCAGTTCATCATTCACTGGAAAAACTGTAAAGGAGATAAATCAAGGCTGCTGGGGCCAGCGGCGTAGCTATAGGGGAAGCAGGGGAAGCGGCTACTACGGGGCCCTAACTGAGAAGGAGCCCACCCAGGAGAAACTCTGAAAAATTTATTGTGAGGGCCCACTCAACAGAATGATACAATGACATTATATACATTCACAGCATATACAGTGATATGATATACAGTGACTATATATACGCGTACAAAGGGGTCGTAGCGACCTCCAGACCTGGTCTAAGAGAGCGATCTTGACAAGCCATAGGAGTGGGGGTGGAACAGGTGGAAGGGTTTGCGAAGAAGTTGCTGGAGGGGGGCCTTTAAAAAATTTGCAGTGGGGGTCCAGTCATTTCTAGTTACGCCACTTGCTGGGGCTCTTTCAGCACTACTTCACACACAGGTTTCTTCCTAATATTTTATTAAGCCACCAAAAACATCAAAAAAATAGCCTATCCTATTCAGTGTTTTTTGTACTGTTTTTTGAGACATTGTTGACTACATAGTGTGCTTTAGCATCTGGTATTTTAATTTAAAAAAATTGCATGTCTAATGTTTTTGTTTTTGTTTTGTTTTATTTTTAGAAGTAAGTATGTACCAGAAAAGTAGTAAGAGATGTCCAGCACCGAGATAAATAAAAATCTTTAGTCTTCTTCACATAGATGACCAACGCGTTTCAATCTATACGATCTTAATGATGGTATGGTAAGATCTTATAGATTGAAACACGGTAGTAGCGTCACCATCATCTATGTGAAGAAACTGCATTCTTTTAAATTTATTAAATAAAGACTAGGGATGAGTGAACCCGAACTGTATAGTTCGGGTTCGTACCGAATTTTGGGGTGTCCGTGACACGGACCCGAACCCGAATATTTTCGTAAAAGTCCGGGTTCGGGTTCGGTGTTCGGCGCTTTCTTCGCGCTTTTTGAAAGGCTGCAAAGCAGCCAATCAACAAGCATCATACTACTTGCCCCAAGAGGCCATCACAGCCTTGCCTACTATTGGCATGGCTGTGATTGGCCAGTGCAGCATGTGACCCAGCCTCTATATAAGCTTGGGTCACGTAGCGCTGCACGTCACTCTGCTGATTCAAGCATAGGGAGAGGTTGCTGCTGCGACGTTAGGGCGAGATTAGGCAGATTAACTCCTCCAAAAGACTTAATTCAGTGATCGATCTCCAGCTGTGGATCATTGAAGTGCTAATATTGAATTGCTCACTTTTTTTAGGCTGCCCAGAGCATTTTTATATCATTTTTTTCTGGGGTGATCGGCGGCCATTTTGTGGCTTGTGGTGCGCCAGCACAAGCTACTACCAAGTGCATTTAACCATCAATAGTGTGGTTAATTTTTGCTATATCCTACATCAGCTGCAGGCTGAGCCTGTGTCACCGAAGTGCATTTAACCATCAACAGTGTGGTTATTTTTTGGCCATATACTACATCAGGTGCAGGCTGAGCCTGTGTCACCCAAGTGCATTTAACCATCAACAGTGTGGTTAATTTTTGGCCATATACTACATCAGGTGCAGGCTGAGCCTGTGTCACCCAAGTGCATTTAACCATCAACAGTGTGGTTAATTTTTGGCCATATACTACATCAGGTGCAGGCTGAGCCTGTGTCACCCAAGTGCATTTAACCATCAACAGTGTGGTTAATTTTTGGCCATATACTACATCAGGTGCAGGCTGAGCCTGTGTCACCCAAGTGCATTTAACCATCAATAGTGTGGTTATTTTTTGGCCATATACTACATCAGGGGCAAGTTGAGCCTGTCACCCAGCACCTAAAAAATAGACCTGACATTAATATTCCTCCAAATCTGTACTGTTTTAGCTGGTCAAGTTATTTGTAGTGACCGTAAAAGCACAGTTTTTGTTCTGGGTTGAAAAACTATTCCCAAATTTGCCATTCTCAAAATAAGTAGTTTCTGCTATATCAGGCCTACTTTAAATCTATCCCAAAAAGGATATCTTAGATTCAAGGTGCTCATAGTGTCATTCAGAAAAACTTAACACACACGCTACCATGCAGATACAAGTCTAATTCTGTGATTAAAGGTATATCTGTCACACAGCGCGAAAAAAATAGGCCTCACATTTCTATTCAACCAAATCTGTACTGTTTTAGCTGGTCAAATTATTTGTAGTGACCGTAAAAGCACAGTTTTTGTTCTGGGTTGAAAAACTATTCCCAAATTTGCCATTCTCAAAATAAGTAGTTTCTGCTATATCAGGCCTACTTTAAATCTATCCCAAAAAGGATATCTTAGATTCAAGGTGCTGATAGTGTCATTCAGAAAAACTTAACACACACGCTACCATGCAGATACAAGTCTAATTCTGTGATTAAAGGTATATCTGTCACACAGCGCGAAAAAAATAGGCCTCACATTTCTATTCAACCAAATCTGTACTGTTTTAGATGGTCAAATTATTTGTAGTGACCGTAAAAGCACAGTTTTTGTTCTGGGTTGAAAAACTATTCCCAAATTTGCCATTCTCAAAATAAGTAGTTTCTGCTATATCAGGCCTACTTTAAATCTATCCCAAAAAGGATATCTTAGATTCAAGGTGCTGATAGTGTCATTCAGAAAAACTTAACACACACGCTACCGTGCAGATGCAAGTCTAATTCTGTGATTAAAGGTATATCTGTCACACAGCGCGAAAAAAATAGGCCTCACATTTCTATTCAACCAAATCTGTACTGTGGTGAATGGGAACAATGAGGAAAAAATCTAATAAGGGACGCGGACGTGGACATGGTCGTGGTGGTGTTAGTGGACCCTCTGGTGCTGGGAGAGGACGTGGCCGTTCTGCCACAGCCACACGTCCTAGTGAACCAACTACCTCAGGTCCCAGTAGCCAGCAGAATTTACAGCGATATTTGGTGGGGCCCAATGCCGTTCTAAGGATGGTAAGGCCTGAGCAGGTACAGGCATTAGTCAATTGGGTGGCCGACAGTGCATCCAGCACGTTCACACTATCTCCCACCCAGTCTTCTGCAGAAAGCACACAGATGGCGCATGAAAACCAAGCCCATCAGTCTGTCACATCACCCCCATGCATATCAGGGAAACTGTCTGAGCCTCAAGTTATGCAGCAGTCTCTTATGCTGTTTGAATACTCTGCTGCCAGGGTTTCCCAAGGGCATCCACCTAGCCCTTACCCAGGGGTGGAAGAGATAGAATGCACTAACGCACAACCACTTATGTTTCCTGATGATGAGGACATGGGAATACCACCTCAGCACGTCTCTGATGATGACGAAACACAGGTGCCAACTGCTGCGTCTTTCTGCAGTGTGCAGACTGAACAGGAGGTCAGGGATCAAGACTGGGTGGAAGACGATGCAGGGGACGATGAGGTTCTAGACCCCACATGCAGGGGCGTACATAGAAAGCACTGGGCCCCATAGCAAAAATCTAAATTGGGCCCCCATTCCCCTTTTATAGCCCCTCCCACTACCCATTCCAGGCCTCTCTCTTTGTTCCATGAACTATGTTTGCTGCTGCGTTTTTAAATTTATGTCATCAGGGCCAGATTGGGATTACAAAACAGGCCTGGCACACAAAAGAGGCATAATAGATACAGTGTGTACAGATGTATAGTGTATACAGCAGTGTACTGATATGTGAGGAACGTGGTATAATATATGCAGTGTGTACAGGTATATAGTATATACAGCAGTGTATTGATATGTGCAGTACAGGGTATATTATATGCAGTCTGTACAGATATATAGTATATACAGTAGTGTAATATGTGAGGTACGAGGTATAATAGATGCAGTGTGTACAGATATATTGTGTATATATAGCAGCTACTGACATGTGAGGTATGAGGTATAAATTACAGCTCGTACCTCACATATCAATCCACTGCTGTATATACAATATACCTGTACACACTTCATCTATTATACCTCGTACCTAACATATAAGTACACTGCTGTATATACTATGTATCTGTACACACTGCATCTATTATACCTCGTACCTCACATATCAATCCACTGCTGTATATACAATATACCTGTACACACTTCAACTATTATACCTTGTACCTAACATATAAGTACACTGCTGTATATACTATATATCTATACACACTGCATATATTATACCTCGTATCTCACATATCAGTACACTGCTGTATATACTATATATCTGTGCACACTGCATCTATTATACCTCGTACCTCACATATCAGTACACTGCTGTATATACTATATACAGTATCTGTACATATTGCATCTCTAATACTGTGTAATATATGCAGTGTATATATATATATATATATATATATATATATATATATTACACACAGAGCAGTGTATTGATGTGAGACATACAAGGTATAATACTGTAGATGCAGTGTTTACAGAAATATGTGGTCAGTTATGCATTATGGTCACTGTGTGTGTGAGGTACATGAGGTAGTGGTCACTGTAACTGTCTGAAGTATTATACATGAGTGAGCAATGAGTAAAACAGGGCATGGGGGGAGGGGGGTAAATTATGAAAAGTGGAGGACCTCCTACCACTCCATTCCAGTCTGTATGGATCAATGCAGAGCTGATTGTGAACTTCTAATACTTGCTGTTAGGGGTTGAAGGACCTGTGATGATGTCATCACAGGTCCTGGCAGATGTACCTTTCAAACCTAGGAACTACACCATCATTGGTGCAGTTCCTTTGCTAGATCCTGCAGGACCTGTGACGCTGAAGATGATGTAATCACAGGTCCTGGCAGATGCACTGTTCTAACCTGGGAACTACACTTTACACTGTGCAGTTCCCTTACAGGACCTGTGATGACATCATCAAAGGTCCTTTAGCTTTAGAACGATAGACAGGAGAAATGAGGGGGCGGGGCCTTTCCTCCACTGCGGGCCCCTCTTCCTCACGGGCCCCATAGCAGCTGCGTGGTCTGCCTATATGGTAGGTACGCCACTGCCCACATGGAATGAAGGTAGTGCCACTGACTTTCACAGTTCGGAGGAAGAGGCAGTGGTAAGACCGAGCCAACAGCGTAGCAAAAGAGGGAGCAGTGGGCAAAATCAGAACACCCGCCGCCAAGAGACTCCGCCTGCTACTGACCGCCGCCATCTGGGACCGAGCACCCCAAAGGCAGCTTCAAGGAGTTCCCTGGCATGGCACTTCTTTAAACAATGTGCTGACGACAAGACCCGAGTGGTTTGCACGCTGTGCCATCAGAGCCTGAAGCGAGGCATTAACGTTCTGAATCTTAGCACAACCTGCATGACAAGCATGAACTGCAGTGGAGAAAACACCTTAAACACAAAGAAGTCACTCAGGCTCCCCCTGCTACCTCTTATGCTGCTGCCGCCTCGGCCTCTTCTGCTGCTGCCGCCGCCTCGGCCTCTTCCTCCGCCTCTGGAGGAACGTTGGCACCTGCCGCCCAGCAAACATGGGATGTACCACCAACACCACCACGTGCGTCACCAAGCATCTCAACCATGTCACACGGCAGCGTTCAGCTCTCCATCTCACAAACATTTGAGAGAAAGCGTAAATTCCCACCTAGCCACCCTCGATCCCTGGCCCTGAATGCCAGCATTTCTAAACTACTGGCCTATGAAATGCTGTCATTTAGGCTGGTGGACACAGACAGCTTCAAACAGCTCATGTCGCTTGCTGTCCCACAGTATGTTGTTCCCAGCCGTCACTACTTCTCCAAGAGAGCCGTGCCTTCCCTGCACAACCAAGTGTCCGATAAAATCAAGTGTGCACTGCGCAACGCCATCTGTGGCAAGGTCCACCTAACCACAGATACGTGGACCAGTAAGCACGGCCAGGGACGCTATATCTCCCTAACTGCACACTGGGTAAATGTAGTGGTGGCTGGGCCCCAGGCGGAGAGCTGTTTGGCGCACGTCCTTCCGCCGCCAAGGATCGCAGGGCAACATTCTTTGCCTCCTGTCTCCTCCTCCTCCTACTCAGCTTCCTCCTCCTCTTCTTCCACCTGCTCATCCAGTCAGCCACACACCTTCACCACCTACTTCAGCACAGCCCGGGGTAAACGTCAGCAGGCCGTTCTGAAACTCATATGTTTGGGGGACAGGCCCCACACCGCACAGGAGTTGTGGCGGGGTATAGAACAACAGACCGACGAGTGGTTGATGCCGGAGAGCCTCAAGCCCGGCCTGGTGGTGTGCGATAATGGGAGAAATCTCGTTGCAGCTCTGGGACTAGCCGGTTTGACGCACATCCCTTGCCTGGCGCACGTGCTGAATTTGGTGGTGCAGAAGTTCATTCGCAACTACCCCGACATGTCAGAGCTGCTGCATAAAGTGTGGGCCGTCTGTTCGCGCTTCGGACGTTCACATCCTGCCTCTGTTCGCCTGTCTGCGCTACAGCGTAACTTTGGCCTTCCCGCTCACCACCTCATATGCGACGTGCCCACCAGGTGGAACTCCACCTTGCACATGCTGGACAGACTGTGCGAGCAGCAGCAGGCCATAGTGGAGTTTCAGCTGCAGCACGCACGGGTCAGTCGCACTGCGGAACAGCACCACTTCACCACCAATGACTGGGCCTCCATGCGAGACCTGTGTGCCCTGTTGCGTTGTTTCGAGTACTCCACCAACATGGCCAGTGGCGATGACGCCGTTATCAGCGTTACAATACCACTTCTATGTCTCCTTGAGAAAATGCTTAGGGCGATGATGGAAGAGGAGGTGGCCCAGGAGGAGGAGGAGGAAGAGGGGTCATTTTTAGCACTTTCAGGCCAGTCTCTTCGAAGTGACTCAGAGGGAGGTTTTTTGCAACAGCAGAGGCCAGGTACAAATGTGGCCAGACAGGGCCCACTACTGGAGGACGAGGAGGACGAGGATGAGGAGGAGGTGGAGGAGGATGAGGATGAAGCATGTTCACAGCGGGCTGGCACCCAACGCAGCTCGGGCCCATCACTGGTGCGTGGCTGGGGGGAAACGCAGGACGATGACGATACGCCTCCCACAGAAGACAGCTTGTCCTTACCTCTGGGCAGCCTGGCACACATGAGCGACTACATGCTGCAGTGCCTGCGCAACGACAGCAGAGTTGCCCACATTTTAACGTGTGCGGACTACTGGGTTGCCACCCTGCTGGATCCACGGTACAAAGACAATGTGCCCACCTTACTTCCTACACTGGAGCGTGATAGTAAGATGCGCGAGTACAAGCGCACGTTGGTAGACGCGCTACTGAGAGCATTCCCAAATGTCACAGGGGAACAAGTGGAAGCCCAAGGCGAAGGCAGAGGAGGAGCAAGAGGTCGCCAACGCAGCTGTGTCACGGCCAGCTCCTCTGAGGGCAGGGTTAGCATGGCAGAGATGTGGAAAAGTTTTGTCACCACGCCACAGCTAACTGCACCACCACCTGATACGGAACGTGTTAGCAGGAGGCAACATTTCACTAACATGGTGGAACAGTACCTGTGCACCCCCCTCCACGTACTGACTGATGGTTCGGCCACATTCAACTTCTGGGTCTCCAAATTGTCCACGTGGCCAGAGCTAGCCTTTTATGCCTTGGAGGTGCTGGCCTGCCCGGCGGCCAGCGTTTTGTCTGAACGTGTATTCAGCACGGCAGGCGGCGTCATTACAGACAAACGCAGCCGCCTGTCTACAGCCAATGTGGACAAGCTGACGTTCATAAAAATGAACCAGGCATGGATCCCACAGGACCTGTCCATCCCTTGTGCAGATTAGACATTAACTACCTCCCCTTAACAATATATTATTGTACTCCAGGGCACTTCCTCATTCAATCCTATTTTTATTTTCATTTTACCATTATATTGCGGGGCAACCCAAAGTTGAATGAACCTCTCCTCTGTCTGGGTGCCGGAGCCTAAAAATATCTGACAGTGGCCTGTTCCAGTGGTGGGTGACATGAAGCCTGATTCTCTGCTATGACATGAAGACTGATTCTTTGCTGACATGAAGCCTGAATCTCTGTTATGGGACCTCTCTCCTCTGTCTGGGTGCCGGGGCCTAAAAATATCTGACAGTGGCATGTTCCAGTGGTGGGTGACATGAAGCCTGATTCTCTGCTATGACATGAAGACTGATTCTCTGCTGACATGAAGCCTGAATCTCTGTTATGGGACCTCTCTCCTCTGCCTGGGTGCCTGGGCCTAAATATGTGACAATGGACTGTTCCAGTGGTGGGTGACGTGAAGCCTGATTCTCTGCTATGACATGAAGACAGATTATGTGCTGACATGAAGCCTGAATCTCTGTTATGGGACCTCTCTCCTCTGTCTGGGTGCCGGGGCCTAAAAATATCTGACAGTGGCCTGTTCCAGTGGTGGGTGACATGAAGCCTGATTCTCTGCTATGACATGAAGCCTGAATCTCTGTTATGGGACCTCTCTCCTCTGTCTGGGTGCCGGGGCCTAAAAATATCTGACAGTGGCCTGTTCCAGTGGTGGGTGACATGAAGCCTGATTCTCTGCTATGACATGAAGACTGATTCTCTGCTGACATGAAGCCTGAATCTCTGTTATGGGACCTCTCTCCTCTGTCTGGGTGCCGGGGCCTAAAAATATCTGACAGTGGCCTGTTCCAGTGGTGGGTGACATGAAGCCTGATTCTCTGCTATGACATGAAGACTGATTCTCTGCTGACATGAAGCCTGAATCTCTGTTATGGGACCTCTCTCCTCTGTCTGGGTGCCGGGGCCTAAAAATATCTGACAGTGGCCTGTTCCAGTGGTGGGTGACATGAAGCCTGATTCTCTGCTATGACATGAAGACTGATTCTCTGCTGACATGAAGCCTGAATCTCTGTTATGAGACCTCTCTCCTCTGCCTGGGTGCCTGGGCCTAAATATGTGACAATGGACTGTTCCAGTGGTGGGTGACGGGAAGCCTGATTCTCTGCTATGACATGAAGACTGATTCTCTGCTGACATTGAAGCCTGATTCTCTGCTATGGGACCTCTCTCCAATTGATATTGGTTAATTTTTATTTATTTTATTTTTATTTTTATTCATTTCCCTATCCACATTTGTTTGCATGGGATTTAACTACATTTTGCTGCCTTTTTCAGCCCTCTAGCCCTTTACTGGGCTGTTTTACAGCCTTTTTAGTGCCGAAAAGTTCGGGTCCCCATTGACTTCAATGGGGTTCGGGTTCGGGACGAAGTTCGGGTCGGGTTCGGATCCCGAACCCGAACATTTCCGGGAAGTTTGGCCGAACTTCTCGAACCCGAACATCCAGGTGTTCGCTCAACTCTAGTGGTTGCTTACCTTTCAGTATTCTTGGGTTCAGACCCCATATCATTTTTCTTTTAGTTTCCGCTTGCTGGGTTATGCCCATGGCAGGGTCTTCTCATGACGCTTATCCATGGCAACATGGCGTCTCTAACCCCCATCACCACATCCGTTCAACCCTGCCATTGAAGCCTGACCTATATGGGTGGTGTGACTTCCTCCAGTGTATAAACGGCCATGCGTTGGCAGCTTCCTGTAATCTCAACCCCTGACCTGTCCCTATGTACCGATGCTGCGGGTTCCTCTGGTTCCTGTTCCATTTTAGGCACGGACTGGTGTACTGCCCCCTGGCCATCCCACTGGCGCACTGCCAATCTTTGCTCTAACATTACTTTATTAGATCCATTTCCCATTATAGTCGCGTTGAATTATGGGGTTTCAAATTGCAAAACGGGCGTGTTTGTTTTGGCCTGATAATATGGCGGTTGTACATTGCATTAACAAATTGTCCTCTTCTTCTCTCCCAGTTTTGTCTGTTACGTCACCTTGTACTTAGATGTTTGCAATTAAACATTTATTTTGGCCTCACATGTTCCGGGTGTTGTCAATGTTGCTGCTGATGCTCTCTCACGTTTTCGTTGGCAGGAATTCCAGAAATTGGTGCCAAACGCGGCACCGGAGGGTTTTTCAGTGCTCTACTCACCTATGACACATACCAATGAACAGCTGATGCCCCTTATTCAAGCTTCAGTGGCGCGGCGGACCTGGTCTGGTTATGGTAAGGCTTGGGTGTACTGGCAGCGTTGTCGGCTGACCATCCAGTTCACACTTCTGTTGCCGATAGGCTTCAAGTTATTATTGATTATATGTTGCAATTACGGTCCGCAGGGGTTTCAGCGGTGGTTGCCCAGTGCAGGTTGTCGGGTATTGGTTTCCACTTTAGTCTTCGGGGCTGGTCGGGCGTCACAACATTTTCACAGTTTGCCAAGCCCTTAGAGGGTTGCGGAAAGAATATGTTCGTATGGAACGCAAGGCGCCCCGTTTCTTCTCAGCTTCTCACCCAGTTAGTCCAGTCATTAGTCAAGGTCTGCTCCTCTCCTGCTGAGGTTTTACTTTTCATGCTGCTTTCTGCCTCGCCTTTTTTCGGCGCGTTTAGAATTGGCGAGCTGAGGTACCGCCCGTTGGCCTTGCTCTTGCTGATGTCTCTTTTTCCGACTCGTCTGTGTGAGTTTGTATCAGTCGTTCAGAAACCGATGTTTTGCTCATGGGCCGGGTTTTCTTTGCACTGTATTTCGGGTCCAGTTTGCCCTGTCCGCGCTGTTGCAGATTTCATTGCTCCCGTGTAGATAGCACTCTGTTTTTATGCCATGCCTCCCCCTCACCTGTTTCCAGTTTTGCTCCGTTGCCTCAAATCATTGGGTATGCCTGTCGCAGAGTATGTCTCTCATTCGTTTCGTATTGGGGCAGCCATGGAGGCTGCCAGGGCGGCTTTATCGGATTCTGAGGTTCAATGGATTGGTAAGTAAGTCAGCATGCTTTGTCTATTATGTCTGCCCTGAGATATTATAGTTATTTTCTTCACAGATTCTCATAGCCACGCGGTTTGTTTTCTGGGGCATTCCTACATTCTCTGGGCTGGGCAGAGTGGAGTTCAGGCCTGGTGGACGAAGCCTGGTTTCCCGGCTGTTTGAGGTCATGTGGCGTGGCATTCGCGGTTTTCGTTGGTCGCCAGTGCTGCCAGAGGCTGTTAATGTCATTACAGTGATACGATCCCTGGTTGTTTTAGTAACTCACGCTGGGGTAAATGACCTCTGCATGCTCACGGTGGCGGAGCTCATAACCCTCATTAGAGACAATCGGGAAAAATTCCCTACTTTCTTTCAGGAAGCTATTCTGGTCTGGTCTGAGATGATCTATAGAGTTACTTGGCAGGGTGCCAGAGACCGAGGTGCTAATGAGAGGGTATGGCACACAGTTCATGCGAGGATCTCTCACTTTGTTCGTTATATGGTAATGATATAATTCGGTGGTAAGTGTGTGGTTTTATCATCAGCTCGAAGGACGACCAACACCTTATGCAACCTGAATTGGCCTGGACATTTTTCTTTCCAGACTTCAAAAAGCTATGGAACAGGCCTTGTTTTGTTGGGTGGGGGTCGGAGCGCCGTGTACAAGTACACGGGCTCCTCCGTGGAGGTTGGTGGAAATAAATTACTAAGATCGGAGGAGAACGACGGACTTGCCCACTGTGGTTTTTGTGGGGCATATCGCTTCTCATACTCCTGGAAGTGGTTTCTGGTGATAAGAGTTTGGTGTTTTTGGTGAAGAAAATGGTTAAAAAAAAAAATAAAGCTGTGACCGATCCTCACTCCACAAAACATGTGCCTCTGTCGTTATTTGGTTTAGGCGGCGAAGACATGTTAAGCGGTTGGGTTTTAGTTATCTGCAGTCTGTCGAGAGGCCCAAATTAAGGAATGAAGATAAAAACAGCTCCTTGGAATAGCCAAGTGTGGGATCACTTGTTTGCCAAGACTCTCCATGGTGGGTGGAAAGAGTATCAGGATGAGGATTCTGTTGACCAGACTCTTGGCTACTGAGACTGAAGTTTGTGGAAGACAGGGTGGTGCTTAACCGACTGGAAGCATTATCTGCTCCAACCGATCACCTGGTCGCACTGGTCTGACTTCGAGAGTGGTGTCCTGCGCCGCCCTGCAAACTGGGATATGAAGCTAGGTATCGTGGATGAGTGTGTTTCTTGTGCTCTGGCAGCAGGCACAGTTTCACTGGGCCCAGGGCGACGGCCTCTGCGTGCACCATCAACAGCACGACCACTTCCCCGTCCCTTACTGCTCATTTTGCGCATATTAAATTGTATATATGCTTGCAAGTATATCACACGTACAGTAGCGCAGGTTTTGTAAATGTATGAGCAAATAAAGTACACAGAATGTCAGATATTTTTAGCGCAATGTCGCTGTCACCACCGCCTAATAAAAAATTACACTGAATGAATGTCACTAATATTTAGGATGCGCACACGTTAAGCAGGAGGTATAGCGCAAGTAATGTCGCTGTCACCACCACCTAATAAAAAATTACACTGAATGAATGTCACTGATATTTTGGATAGGCAAACGTTATACAGGAGATGTAGCGCAGGTAATGTAACTGTCCGCAGCGGACACCGTCTACAGAAAAAGTACACTGGAGGTCACAGATATTTTTAGGCTGCGCACACGTTACACAGGAGATGTACCACAGATAATGTCACTGTCACCAGCGGCGAAAAAAATTACACTGAATGTCACTGATATTTCGGATACGCTAAAGTTATATTGGAGATGTAGCGCAGGTAATGTCGCTGCCACTAGCAGCAAAAAAATTTGACTGAATGTCACTGATATTTCGGATACGGAAACGCTATACAGGAGATGTAGCGCAGGTAATGTAACTGTCCACAGCAGACACCGTCTACAGAAAAAGTACACTGGATGTCAGATATTTTTAGGCTGTGCACACGTTACACAGGAGATGTACCACAGATAATGTCACTGTCACCAGCGGCGAAAAAAATTACACTGAATGTCCCTGATATTTCGGATGCGCTAACGTTATACTGGAAATGTAGCGCAGATAATGTCGCTGTCTGCAGCGGCCAAACAATTGCAAGCTATTTAGCGCAGGTTGCGCTAAAAATATATATTGCTGCCAGATACAACTATAGTCCTTAAAAGGACTTTTGGATCTCTAACAAGTTTTTGCAATTTAGTGCAGGTTGCTCTAAAAATATATATTGCTGCCACACACAATCGTTCTTAAAAGGACTTTTGGGTCTATAACAAGTATAAAAACTAAAATATTGCAATCCCTACACTATCTCTCCCTTCTGCTTTCCAGCTCTCCCTAACTAATACTGAGCCGAACGTGTGTCATCTGCTGCTATATAGCACCCGATGACGCGTTCCAGCCAGCCAATCATTGTAATGCCAGCAGCCAACATGGCTACGGCGTTACAGTGAATGGCAGCACTTACCTGCACGTTTATTGGCTGCGTAGCACACGCGGCTGAATACCGTGATGTGCTCGCCCAACACTACTAATGAGTGCTTCCATTATGGAAGCGCTTATTTGTACCGGAGGACAGGGAAGCAGTGAAGGCTCTGTACTGACCGTTTCCTGGTCCTCGGCTGTCGGCTGTGACAGCCAACAGCAGGAGGAAGAGGATCGCACTGGAGGAGAGGAGCGGTGGCGTCCGGGAGCAGGAGAGGTAAGTGTTTTTTTTTGTGTTCTGTGACTGATGAGAGTCGTGGGGGCTGAAATATTGCAATGGAGGCTAAAACATGGCAATGGATGCTGATATGGGGGCTGAAATATGGAAATGGGGCCTGATAATGAGGGCTAAAATATGGCAATATGGCAATTGGGGCTGAAATATGGTAAAGGGGGCTTAAATATGGCCATGGGGGCTGAAATATGGCCATAGGGGCTGAAATATAGCAATAGGGGCTATTATGGGGGATGAAATATGGCAATGGTGGCTAATATGGGGCCTGATGAGAGGCATGGGGTTCTTATCTGAGGTCTGATTGGAGGTCATTCACATTGAGGTCTGAGCTGAGGTTTTATTGAGGTCCTATTAACATTGGGGGTCTGATTGGGGCTGTCATCCGAGGTCTGATTAACATTCGGGGTCTGACTGGTGGTATGACCTGAGGTCTAATGAAAAAAAAAAAATTTCTTATTGTCCTCCTCTAAAACCTATGTGCGTCTTATGGGCCGGTGCGTAAAGAGCAAAAAATATGGTAAGTGCTAAATTGCACCTATCCAACCTGCCTCCATAATCCTTACTGGCGCCAGAGAAGATTTCACTCAAAATCTGCTGCTGTTGAATGAATTTGAAGTTCTACTGTACATTGTACTTATTAAAAAAAAAAAACTTTCTTATATTTAATTCTAGGTCATTTTTCTGTACTACATTTGTAGTGCACCAATCCCTAGGGAGCAACAGGCTAAGGGAGTACACAGTTACACAACACTTCAACAGGGCACTACCACTCCCATCCTCTGCACTGGCTGCTATGGGGCTCGTTGCAAATGAATGGAGCAGCAGTGTGCATTATCACCCTGACGCTCTATTCAGATAGGAAAATGGAACCACCATTCAATTCTTGTTAAGAAGGCTTCAGGGCGTCCAAGAAAGACAAGCAAGCGCCAGGATCGTCTCCTAAAGAGGATTCAGTTGCGGGATCGGAGTGTCACCAGTGCAGAGCTTGCTCAGGAATGGCAGCAGGCAGGTGCGAGCGCATCTGCACGCACAGTGAGGCGAAGACTTTTGGAAGACGGCCTGGTGTCAAGAAGGGCAGCAAAGAAGCCACTTCTCTCCAAAAAAAACATCAGGGACAGATTGATCTTCTGCAGAAAGTTTGGTGAATGGACTGCTGAGGATTGGGTGTCACCGCCAGCTCTCTGAGAAGGTCTTCTGTACCTCTTGCATGATGTTCTTTGTTTTGGTTTCACTTTGTCATCTCCTTTCCTTCTCCCAGCTGTCACCTATTTACACTAATTGCCTCCCTTTATATTCCCTCCCATACTGCCTCACTTTGCGGTTTATACTACTTCCTGGATTGAAGTTTTCACGGCTGGAGTCTTCTGCTGCTGCTTGTTCAGATAAGTCCTTTCATGTATTGTGTTTTCTTGCTGGCTTGATTCTAGGTGACCCTGACTCCCTCCGTATTAAGTGCAGGTAGCCGGTGGTCGTGTCCCCTCACTATTATAGGGTTTTCAGGTGTCACACAGTCTAGGTACGAGGGCATGCAATCGTCTACCTTTGATACCCTTGTATGTGCTTAGCAGTCAGGGTGAGCTCTTAGGGTTTTATAGGGGTCACTTTTATGCTCCTTAGTTTGGGATAAGTTGGATGTTTATCCATAACTTCCAGCTATCTGCAACATCATCCGTGACACTGGGGCAAAGTCATATTCTCCGATGAAGCCTCTTTCCGATTGTTTGGGGTATCTGGAAAAAGGCTTGTCCGGAGAAGAAAAGGTGAGCGCTACCATCAGTCCTGTGTCATGCCAACAGTAAAGCATCCTGAGACCATTCATGTGTGGGGTTGCTTCTCATCCAAGGGAGTGGGCTCACTCACAATTTTGCCCAAAAACACAGCCATGAATAAAGAATGGTACCAAAACACCCTCCAACAGCAACTTCTTCCAACAATCCAACAACAGTTTGGTGAAGAACAATGCATTTTCCAGCACGATGGAGCACCGTGCCATAAGGCAAAAGTGATAACTAAGTGGCTCGTGGACCAAAACGTTGACATTTTGGGTCCCTGGCCTGGAAACTCCCCAGATCTTAATCCCATTGAGAACTTGTGGTCAATCCTCAAGAGGCGGGTGGACAAACAAAAACCCACTAATTCTGACAAACTCCAAGAAGTGATTATGAAAGAATGGGTTGCTATCAGTCAGGAATTGGCCCAGAAGTTGATTGAGAGCATGCCCAGTCGAATTGCAGAGGTCCTGAAAAAGAAGGGCCAACACTGCGAATACTGACTCTTTGCATAAATGTCATGTAATTGTCGATAAAAGCCTTTGAAACGTATGAAGTGCATGTAATTATATTTCACTACATCACAGAAACAACTGAAACAAAGATCTAAAAGCAGTTTAGCAGCAAACTTTGTGAAAACCAATATTTGTGTCATTCTCAAAACTTTTGGCCACGACTGTACACTGTATTTATTTCTAAAAAAAAACTTTCTTATATTTAACTCTAGGTCATTTTTCTGTACTACATTTGTAGTGCACCAATCCCTAGGGAGCAACAGCCTAAGGGAGTACACAGTGACACAACAATTCAACAGGGCACTACCACTCCCATCCTCTGCACTGGCTGCTATGGGGATCGTTGCAAATGAGTGGAGCAGCAGTGTGCATTATCAACCTGACGCTCTATTCAGACAGGAAAATGGAACCACCATTCTTTGGATCACAGGTCCCAGAGGTCAGATCTTCACTGATCAGATTAGGAAACAACTTTTAAGGATGACACAGCCCCTTTAAGCTTTGTTTAAAATATTTTTTATTATAATAGTATAAGATACTGTAGGTAGGACAAAACTTGATATTGGAAATTCTTATTATTGACATACGTGCCTAAGCATTTTTGTTGAACCACTTATGGTATTAAAGTAAGAAGTGCTTCAGTTTCAAGCATCTGATTCTTGCATTGGCGATGTGTACTTGAAGTGAAGATAAAAGTTGGCTCAAAGCTCATTGATGTAAATAATCCAGATAGGAAATGAAGCAGAACTGAAAAAGACCACCTATCAATGTAGTAAATAACTATAATTAGAGATGAGCAAATCGAAGTTGACGAAGTGGAATTCGATCCGAATTTCTGGAAAAATTTGATTTGCACCCAATCCGAATTTCTTAGCGCTTCGTAGCACTAAAATGGCTGCTGCACGTCTGAGGACATGGAACAAGGGACTCTGGAAACGCGGGAACACCCACAATGCCATGCATACAGCCAGTCCGGTGATGTCACAGCCCTATAAATAGCCTCAGCCATCTTGGATTCTGCCATTTTCCAGTGTACTTAGTGCAGAGAGAGATGTCAGCAGGCACTAGGGACAGTGCTAGGAAAGACTTCATTGTGTTAAAAAAACAATTTACAAGTTCAGGGAAAGATTATTCAAGGTGTAGGTAAAGGATAGGGAGGAATCATTCCATAGCATTTATGTAGAACAAGGTTCAGTAGGGGAGGTTACAGCCTGAGTAATAGGAACAATACTATTACACCTTGCTGCACTGATTGGGGATCCAAATTGCCATTATACAGCTCTGTAATGCCAGCAAACCGTTCTTGTTATTGGGGTGCAAGGGCTGTTTGATACAGCCATTAACAGGGTTTATTACAAGAAAATATTTCTGTCTTATTTGCCTTTGTGCGGTGCACTTATATGTTGTAAAGCATTTTTGGGCTTGTATTAGTGGGAAAAAAGGGCCTCTGAGCCATTGTGTGGTGAAGTGCGAAAATTACAGCCCTTTTTGGCGTGTATTAGTGGCACCAAAAAAAAAATTATTTGTCGTTCAGTGGTGCAGTTATATGTTCTAAAGCCCTTTTTGTTGTGTATTAGTGGCAAAAGATAAATATATTTGCCGTTCAGCAGTGCAGCTATATGTTCTAAAGCCTTTTGTGGAGTGTATAAGTGGAAAAAATAAAAATATATTTGCTGTTCAGCAGTGCAAGTTATATGTTCTAAAGCCTTTTGTGGAGTGTATAAATGGAAAAAAATAAGGGCCTATTTGCCGTTCAGCGGTGCAGTTATATGTTCTACAGCCTTTTATAGAGTGTATAATTATGAAAAATAAAAAATATATTTGCTGTTCAGCAGTGCAGTTATATGTTCTAAAGCCATTTGTGTAGTGTATAAGTGGAAAAAAGAAAAATATATTTGCCGTTCAGCAGTGCAGTTATATGTTCTAAAGCCTTTTGTGGAGTGTATAAGTAGAAAATGTTTAAATATATTTGCTGTTCAGCAGTGCAGTTATATGTTCTAAAGCCTTTTGTGGAGTGTATAAGTGGAAAAATGAAAAATATATTTACCGTTTAGCGGTACAGTTATATGTTCTAAAGCCTTTGGTGTTGTGTATAAGTGGAAAAAAATAAGGGCCTATTTGCCGTTCAGCGGTGCAGTTATATGTTCTTAAGCCCTTTTATGGAGTGTATAAGTGGAAAAAAGAAAAATATTTTGATGTTCAGCGGTGCAGTTATATGTTCTAAAGCCTTTTGTGGTGTGTATGAATAGAAAAATATATATATATTTGCCATTCAGCGGTTCAGTTATTTGTTCAAAAGCCTTTTGTGTTGTGCAGATCATAATGAGGTTGTTACTATGGGGGATGTCAACTACCCAGATACATACTGGGAAACTGAAATCTGTCATCTGAGGTCTGATTAACATTGGGGGTCTGACTGGTGGTATGACCTGAGGTCTAATGAAAAATATTTTCTTTTCTTATTGTCGTCCTCTAAAACCTATGTGCGTCTTATGGGCTGGTGCGTCTTATAGGGCGAAAAATACGGTAAGTGCTAAATTGCAGTTATCCAACCTGCCTCCATATTCCTTACTGGCGCCAGAGAAGATTTCACTCAAAATCTGCTGCTGTTGAATGAATTTCTACATTGCACTTAGTAAAAAAAAAACTCTTATATTTAAAGAGGACCTTTCACCGATTATTACACTATGAACTAAGTATACAGACATGTAGAGCGGCGCCCGGGGATCTCCCTGCACTTACTATTATCCCTGGGCGCCGCTCCGTTCTCCTGCTATGTCCACCGGTATCTCCGTTCCCTAAGTTATGGTAGGCGGAGTCTGCCCTTGTTCTTCTGTAGCGCTGGCCAATCGCATTGCAGAGCTCACAGCCTGGGAGAAAATAACCTCCCAGGCTGTGAGCTCTGCGCTGCGATTGGCCAGCGCTAGAGCAGAACAAGGGCAGACTCCGCCTACCATAACTTAGTGACTGGAATCTCCGCCTACTATAACTTAGTGAGCGGAGATACCAGAGGGCATAGCAGGAGAACGGAGCGGCGCCCGGGGATAATAGTAAGTGCAGGGAGATCTACATGTCTGTATAGTTAGTTCATAGTGTAATAATCGGTGAAAGGTCCTCTTTAACTCTAGCTCATTTTTCTGTACTACATTTCTAGTGCACCAATCCCTAGGGAGCAACAGCCTAAGGGAATACACAGTGACACAACACTTTAACAGGGCCACTGCCACTCCTATCCTCTGTACTGGCTCCTATGTGGCTCGTTGCAAATGAATGGAGCAGCAGTGTGCATTATCAACCTGACGCTTTATTCAGACAGGAAAATGGAACCACCATTCTTTGGATCACAGGTCCCAGAGGTCAGACCTTCATTGATCAGATTAGGAAAACACTTTTAAGGATGACACAGCCCCTTTAAGCTTTGCTTAAAATATTTTTTATTATAATAGTATAAGATACTGTAGGTAGGACAAAACTTGATATTGGAAATTCTTATTATTGACATACAGTACGTGCCTCAGCATTTTTGTTGAACCACTTATGGTATTAAAGTAAGAAGTGTTTCAGTTTCAAGCATCTGATTCTTGCATTGGCGATGTGTACTTGAAGTAAAGATGAAAGTTGGCTCAAAGCTCATTGTTGTAAATAATCCAGATAGGAAATGAAGCAGAACTGCAAAAGAAGAAGAGTACACTGGAGCACTGTATGAAACATTAAAAGCCACATATCAATAAATAACTATAATTACAGATGAGTGAATCCAAGTTGACGAAGTGGAATTTGATCTAAATTTCATGAAAAATTCGATTTGCACCCAATCCAAATTTCCTAACGCTTTGTGGTAACGAATCGCATTTTTTCCTAAAATGGCTGCTGCACGTCTGAGGACATGGAGCAAGGAACTCTGGAAACGTGGGATCACCCATAATGCTATGCATGCAGCCAATCAGCAGCCAGCCAGCCCTGTGATGTCACAGCCCTATAAATAGCCTCAGCCATCTTGGATTCTGCCATTTTCCAGTGTACTTAGTGCAGAGAGCGACGTCATCAGGCGCTAGGGACAGTGCTAGGAAAGACTTCATTGTGTTAAAAAATGATTTACAAGTTCAGGGAAAGATTATTCAAGGTGTAGGGAAAGGATAGGGAGGAATCATTCCATAGCAATTATGTAGAACAGGGTTCAGTAGGGGAGGTTACAGCCTGGGTAATAGGAACAATCCTATTACACCTTGCTGCACTGACTGGGGATCCAAATTGAAATTATACAGCTCTGTAATTCCAGCAAACCGTTCTTGTTATTTAGGTGCAAGTGCTGTTTGATACAGCTAATAACAGGGTTTATTACAAGAAAATATTTCGATGTCTTATTTGCCTTTGTGTGGTGCACTTATATGTTGTAAAGCATTTTTGGGCTTGTATTAGTGGGAAAAAAGGTCTTCTTAGCCATTGTGTGGTGAAGTGCGAAAATTAAAACCCCTTTTTGGCGTGTATTAGTGGCACAAAAAAATAATAATTGTGGTTTAGCGGTGCAGTTATATGTTCTAAAGCCCTTTTTGTTGTGTATTAGTGGCAAAAGATAAATATATTTGCCGTTCAGTGGTGCAGCTATATGTTCTAAAGCCTTTTGTGGAGTGTATAAGTGTAAAAAAGAAAAATATATTTGCCGTTCAGCGGTGCAGTTTTATGTTCTAAAGCCTTTGTGGGGTGTATAAGTAGAAAAAAGAAATATATATTTGCCATTCAGCGGTGCAGTTATATATTCTAAAGCCCTTTTGTGGAGTGTATAAGTGGAAGAAAGAAAAATATATTTGCGTTTCGCAGTGCAGTTATATGTTCTAAAGCCTTTTGAGGAGTGTATAAGTGGAAAAAGGAAAAATATATTTGCCGTTCAGCAGTGCAGCTATATATTCTAAAACCTTTTGTGTCGTGTATAAGTGAAAAACAAATAAGGGCCTATTTGCCGTTCAGCGTTGCAGTTATATGTTCTAAAGCCCTGTTGTGGAGTGTATAAGTGGAAAAAAGAAAAATATATTTGCCGTTCAGTAGTGCAGATATATGTTCTAAAGCCTTTTGTGGAGTGTATAAGTGGAAAAAAGAAATATATTTGCCGTTCAGCAGTGCAGTTATATGTTCTAAAGCCTTTGTGGAGTGTATAAGTGTAAAAAAATAAGGGCCTATTTGCTGTTCAGCGGTGCAGTTATATGTTCTAAAGCCTTTGATGGAGTGTATAAGTGGAAAAAAGAAAAATATATTTGCCGTTCAGCGGTACAGTTATATGTTCTAAAGCCTTTTGTGGAGTGTATAAGTGGAAAAAAGTAAAATATATTTGCCATTCAGCTGTGCAGCTATATGTTCTAAAGCCCTTTTGTGGAGTGTATAAGTGGAAAAAAGAAATATATATTTGCCGTTCAGCAGTGCAGTTATATGTTCTAAAGCCTTTTGTGTCGTGTATAAGTGGAAGAAAACAAGGGCCTAATTGCCGTTCAGCGGTGCAATTATATGTTCTAAAGCCCTTTTATGGAGTGTATAAGGGGAAAAAAGAAATATATATTTGCCGTTCAGCGGTGCAGTTATATGTTCTAAAGACTTTTGTGTCGTGCAGATCATAATGAGGTTGTTACTATGGGGGACTTCAACTACCCAGATATAGACTGGGAAACTGAAATCTGTCATCTGAGGTCTGATTAACATTAGGGGTCTGTCTGGTGGTATGACCTGAGGTCTAATGAAACATTTTTTTTTTCTTATTGTCCTGTTTTAAAACCTTTGTGCGTCTTATGGGCCAGTGTGTCTTATAGGGCGAAAAAAAGGTAAGTGTTAAAGAGAAGATTTCACTCAATCTGCTGCTGTTGAATGAATTTCTACATTGCACTTAGTAAAAAAAAAACTCTTATATTTAACTCATTCTTCTGTACTACATTTATAGTGCACCAATCCCTAGGGAGCAACAGCCTAAGGGAGTACACAGTGACACAACACTTCAACAGGGCCACTACCACTCCTATCCTCTGTACTGGCTCCTATGTGGCTCGTTGCAAATGAGTGGAGCAGCAGTGTGCATTATCAACCTGACGCTTTATTCAGACAGGAAAATGGAACCACCATTATTTGGATCACAGGTCCCAGAGGTCAGACCTTTATTGATCAGATTAGGAAACAACTTTGAAGGGAGACAGCCCCTTTAAGCTTTGTTAAAAATATTTTTTATTATTATAGTAGAAGATACTGTAGGTAGGACAAAACTTGATATTGGAAATTCTTATTATTGACATACGTGCCTCAGCATTTTTGCTGAACCACTTATGGTATTAAAGTAAAAAGTGTTTTAGTTTCAAGCATCTGATTCTTGCATTGGCGATGTGTACTTGAAGTGAAGATGAAAGTTGGCTCAAAGCTCATTGATGTAAAATAATCCAGATAGGAAATGAAGCAGAACTGAAAAAGAAGAGTACACTGGTGCACTGTATGAAACGTTAAAAGCCACCTATCAATGGAGTAAATAACTATAATTAGAGATGAGCGAATCGAAGTTGACGAAGTGAAATTTGATCCAAATTTCAGGAAAAATTTGATTTGCACCAAATCCGAATTTCCTAACGCTTCGTGGTAACGAATCACATTTTTTCCTAAAATGGCTACTGCACGTGTGAGGACATGGAGCAAGGAACTCTGGAAACGCGGGATTACCCATAATGCCATGCATGCAGCCAATCAGCAGCCATCCAGCCCTGTGATGTCACAGCCCTATAAATAGCCTCATCCATCTTGGATTCTGCCATTTTCCAGTGTACTTAGTGCAGGGAGAGACATCAGCGGGCGCTAGGGACAGTGCTAGGAAAGACTTTATTGTGTTAAATAAGTGGAAAAAAGAAAAATATATTTGCCGTTCAGCGGTGCAGTTCTTTGTTCTAAAGCTTTTTGTGGAGACACAAAAACATAATTTTCTTTAAAAAAAAATGCTTTATTATGTACAACTGAAACAAACAAAGAAAGTAGACATATTTGATATCATCACATCCGTAACAACCTGCTCTATAAAAATAGCACATGATCTAACCTGTCAGATGAACGATGTAAAAAAACAAAAAATAAAAACAGCGCCAAAGCATCCATTCTTTGGTTACCTTGCCTCACAAAAAACATAATGTAGAGCAATTAAAAATCATATGTACCCCACAATAGTACCAATAAAACTGTCACCTTATCCCATAGTTTCCAAAATGGTGTCACTTTTTTGACTGTTTCTACTGTAGGATGCATCTGGGGGGCCTCAAATGGGACATGGTTTCTAAAAACCAGTCCAGCAAAATTTGCCTTCCAAAAACCAAACGGCGCTGCTTTTCTTCTGTGCCCTGCCATGTGCCCATACAGCAGTTTACCACCACATGTGGGGTGTTTCTGTAAACCGCAGAATCAGGGTAATAAATATTGAGTTTTGTTTGGCTGTTAACCCTCGATATGTTAAAGAAAAAAATTGATTAAATCGTAAATCTGGCAATAAAGTAAAATTTAAAAATTTCCTCTCCATTTTCCTTTAATTCTTGTGGAATTCCTAAAGGGTTTACAAAGTTTGTAACAAAGAGGTTACGTAGATAGGAACCCCCTAAAATGAGGACACCAACCAGCTGCTGTATGCTAGTCACATCACAGGACATTAAGTAAGGGTAGGTTGAAAAGGGGTTGTCTCACCTCAGATATTGGGGGAATATCGCTAGGATATGCTCCCAATGTCTTATAGCGAGTCCCAGAGGTGGGAGCCGCACCTATCTTTAGAACGGAGTCCACAAAGTCAAGGAGGGTGCATGGCGCATGCACGGCAGCCCTCCATTCATTCCAATGGGAGCTCTGAAAACAGCCCAGCGCGCCGCTCAGCTATTTTTCGGTGCTACCATAGGAATTAACGGAGGCAGCACACAAATGCACGGTGCGCCTTCTTTCACTTTGCAGGCTCCGTTCTAAATATAGGTGCAGATCCCAGAGGTGAGACCCCCACTTACCAGACATTGGGGACATATCTTACTGATGTGCCCCAATGTCTGATGTGAGACATCCCCTTTAATTCCAAGGAGAACAAAACATCAGGCAAATTGAAGTCTTAGAGTTTTTATTTATTTATTATTTTTTAGATTTCAGATTTTTTTTAAATTATAAAGTGAATTCACAGACAATCACTATTATTTGACTTTTTGTTAACACTTTGTGCATTTTTGACTATTTGAAGCGTCTAAGAGTTAGAGTTCAGTCAAAGCCAAAATGATACCCTAAGGAGCTATATAACACAATAAATTCAAAGAATAAAGTTATTAGAGAAGATTGCCTTTGAATCATAAATTAGATTAAGGCTGCAAAACTCTATGAAGTGTGTGGTTTCCTTGGAAACATTGGTCACAAAAAAGCATTTACATTCATTGTGGGATCTTTTTTTTTTCACCAAAACCAGAAATGGATACAAAAAACAGGAATAAGTCTTTACTTTATACCTACTTTTTTATCCACTTCTTATTTTGAGGAATATTATGCACATAGAACGCACTATGAGCCCGGACTTACAGTTAAGTATATCACAAGGTTTATGTTTTCTCTGTCTTGTATTGTGCCTTCATATATTTGTATGTTTGCTCTACAGGTGTTGTACATGTTTATTTCTGATATTTCCAGGTTGTCTGTATTTTTCTGCCATACGTACAGTATGCGTTCATATTTGCAGTATATCCTGTGTGGGGACACGGCGGTCTGATTTGATTAACTGAACATGTCTTAACATATTTGAATTTTACATTTTCCTGAAACAACTAAAAAAGACATCAAGCATCTCTTTCCAGTGTAATTTTATTTCTATGTTTCAAATTCACAAAGATGGTTTATGGCATTGTTTTTTTTGGTGTTTTTTTTCTATACAGTGTTCACACTGTGGGTTAAATAATGCAATGATTTTATAGCTGGGGCACTTACAAGCTTGGCAATACCATTTATGTTTTTATATATTTTTTTTTAAATGTCTTAAAGATCACCTGCCAATAGAATCAACTGTATTAGGCTTCATTCACACGTCCGCAATGTGTTTTGCGGATACACGGAGACACGGATCCGCAAAACACGGAAAGCGGCAATGTGCATTCCGCATTTTGCGGACCGCACATTGCCGACATAATAGAATATGCCTGTTCTTGTCCGCAATTGCGGACAAGAATAGGACATGTTGTATTTTTTTGCGGAAACGGAAGCACGGATGCGGAAGTGCGGATCCGCAAATGTGGATGCGGACAGCACATTCCGTCCCCATAGAGAATGAATGGGTCCGCACCCTTTCCGCAAAATTGCGGAAAGGATGCGGACACATTTTGCGGACGTGTGAATGGAGCCTTAAACCAGGCATACTGCTTAGTAGGTTTGATCCTGCTAATGATATATCCATGATATCCATGATATATCCATCCCTCGGTGCACTGAATCTCTCATGTGCATAAAAGATGGCAGGTTTGTTTTTCTCAGGAATACCGCAACCAGTTTTCATAAGACAGGTATAATTTTAATCAGCAGTATCAACCCTACACATCAGTATGACTGATTTAGAATGATTGATCCTGCTGACAAATGCTCTTTAACATTTTCAAATAATAAAGTACTTTGTAAGGCAACAGGCAATTTGTGTTTTTTTTTTTACTTTAATTTTTTTATTTTTCCAAAATGTATTTCTAACCTTTATTAAAGTGATTCTACCAAGACTTTAAGTTAATCCCTATCCACAGGATAGGTGATGACTAGCTGATTGCTGGGGGGTGTCTGACTGCTGGGATCCCTAGCGATCCAGAGAACGAGTGTCCCGTTTCCCCGTACTGATGGAGCGGCAGGTCGCACATGTGCCCTGCCACTCTATTCTTTCTTTATGGAAGTGCTGGAGATAACTTGAAAACATAGCACAACCCATTAAGTGTTTTTAGTCCCAGTAGGGGAATTGAGTGAGCAATCCTATTATTATTATAAGCTGCAATTGCAGTGTACTATGGCTGTCAGTGTAATGTGGACAGAAATCCTATTAGGCCCTCCCTGATAGTGTAAACATGGCAGATGTCAGGAAGGATTAATATAACTAAAT
Organism: Bufo bufo; assembly: GCF_905171765.1. Classification (NCBI taxonomy): domain Eukaryota; kingdom Metazoa; phylum Chordata; class Amphibia; order Anura; family Bufonidae; genus Bufo; species Bufo bufo. Next base: position 248,974,585 of record NC_053392.1, read on the forward strand.
GCTAATATATGTATCAAGGAATGTCACCTATATAAAATACAACTCATCCTGCAAAAAGTAACCAACTACACTGCCAGAGAATGGAAAATGTTATGCAATTGAGCTTAGAATGACAAAGTATGAACTGCTAGTGGTGCTTGGTGTATGATCCCACAACCAAGGTGGTGCACCCTTTATTTTTGGTTCTGCAGTAGAGTATATGTTGAGGCAGGGTCACATTAATACTGGGTGATATCTCCCCTGCAATACAGGCTGCCACCTTGGCATGGTAATGGTCATATGTAGTACCCCAGAGCAGGCACTATCATTCCTACACCCTACTACTGTCTCTAATGCGCTAACAAATAATGTCATCTGTGTATTTTTTCCAGGTCCTCTTATACTGTGCATTAATAACATTGCTATGTAACTTATGTATTGTATTTCATGCACTTTGCTTGGTTATCCAGCAGGTGGCAGTGTATATGGCAGACAGAGATAGAATGGAACTTACCATTCAATTCTCTCCCCTTTTGTGGGCTAGTCCTGCTTCCTACCAAGGAATGGGTTGCAGGAAGCTACGGGGAGTCATTAATTGAGAATTGGAGAGAAGACATGTGGCATTAAGGGGATCTCTCCCCTCCTGCAGCAGGAGTCTCCCAAGGGAAGCAGCTCATAGAGCACCATGACTCCTTACAGTTTAGAGACAGAGTATTACGAGGGGGTCAACAGCCAAAGCCACCCCACTCAAAGCTACCAGAACTGTCAGAAAGTCCAGCTACAAGACCAAAGCCAGAGTCTAGCACAGCAGAAAAAAAGAAAGCATGGTATCCAGGTTTGCCTGCCAGTTTACCCCAAAACCTGCTGAAGCCAAGAGAAAGACCAAATATTGTCTAGATGCTAGTTTATTCAAGTAAAGCTGTTGAATTTTGCCAAGTATGGACTCTTACTCCACCAACTATCACTCTCCCCTTTATTGCTATAGAGCGTAACCCTGGGGAGTGACGGTATCCAGGTAGGAGCACCGTGACACACAAAACTAATAAGGACGCATTACCACTCAGCATTCCTAAAAACTGGGACACAATCGGCCCTGGGGGGGGTGGCACGCTGCACATACAGATGCTGGATGTCCTCCTGTTGTATGTCATTCCAAGCTCTGTGAACTTGGAGCAGTAGTTCAGCCAAGTTAGTTTTGGCTGCTGTGCATGGGAGATTGATCACCCCATAAGTCTCAGAAATTTCAAATGGGTAAGAGATCTGGCAATCTAGCTGGCCAGGGATGCTGCTGTATACCCTGAAAAGCACATTGTGTAGTGCGGGTTTGTCGTGGGCGTTATCTTGTGAAACATCAAAAGCGGCAATAGGACTGGTTCCACAATGTCCTGGACATACCAAAGACTAGTTAATGTTCCCTCCAGGAATACCAGACTGGAATGGCCATTGTAGTTAATCGAGCCACACACCATGACACCTTGTGGTGGTCCTGTGTGTCTACACACTATACATGAGGGCAAACTGTGATGTGGCCATCATTAGTAGTAGTATCTAAAAAAGGAGAGTAAGGCAGAACTCGTTTTTGCAACGGTGAAAAAAAATGTTAAGTCCTTTAATCCATCTTCTGCAATCCAGTCACTAGCCTTAGCAGAGATGTCCCATGCATGGCTAGCGGCAGCGATTGGCTGCAGTAGTGATCTGTGCCCAGAATGGTCACCAGTGCACCACCAAGAAGACTACAGCAGCAGGAGGGCCTGAGTGCAGTGCACAAAGAAACAGGGTTGTTGTAACCCATTTACAGGGATTGCCCGAGTTTTTATATAACTTAGACAACCCCTTCAACTATTTAAAAATTGCCAACACATGTTGATGAATATTCTGTACTGTATTTAGGAAACCAATATAAAATATACACATGTTTTATATAGTATTTTCAAATAAATATATATCATATTTTACTTTCTAAAGCTGCTGGTGCACATCACAGAAACATAGTTCTTTACAATCAAATCACATTTAGAATGAAATGTGGGTGCCATATTTGAGAAACAGAAACATCTTGATGCCTTTCTTGAGTCAGAGGTGGACCGCAGCACTTTGATTCTACTGACTTCTTTTGTTTTGGTATAAAATACAGGAAATCTAATGAGTCATACAGAGGCTATATCATATGGGTGATTTGTATCTTCTCAGATGGCGCACTAATGCCCTGATCTGTGACGTCATGTTCATTTTGATACAGAACATGATCTTTTATGTAGTTGCTATGTTCACATCCTATGGATGCAGCATTCTAAAAGTAGCAAAAAGCCTGGTTAGTTTCAGTGTAAAATTCAAAACATTACTAAGTGCGATTTTAATGTATTTATTGGTTTTCAAATACAAATCATAACTAGGGATAAGCGAATCCATGGAAGTTCGGGTTCGCCAGGTTCGGCCGAACTTCAGGTCAAAGTTCGGGTTTGGGACCTGAACTTGACCCCGAACCTGGACCCCATTAAAGTCAATGGGGACCCGAACTTCACTTTATTATTTTCCATTGTAACATGGTTATAACGGAAAATAATAGCATTCTTAATACAGAAGGGCCCTTTGATAAAGCGCGTTAGCCAAACGGACGTCGGGCCGTTCCTCCAGCCAGGTTTGGTATTTTTTATATGTTCATGCTTATCACTGTTGTCCGTGTTTTTTACCAGCATCACAGTGTTCCACTTGTACACTGGCTGCCCATATTTTCCATGCTCAATCTTCTATATGCCATTCATTGGCGCAAACACATATTTGCATGTAGGGACTCAGCACATTTGCAATACTCAGCACATTTTCTTTTTTCTGCTGTATCACACGTACAGCAGTGACTTTTTGCAATACTACTTTTGCATTATCCCTGGTTCTGGAGGCTTTTATCCACACTTCTCTGCATTTCTGGATTTTTATTATGTATTATATTTGTTCAATAAAGAATCATGTAGTAACTATCCGCGGGTTTGTTTTGCTATTTATAGGAGTTTATGGTTGTGCACCGCGCGGTACAATTTGCTGGTCCCAGCTTGTGTTGGTATTTAACATAGTACATGGTAGCAGTCTGGACATTTTCTCAGCATATGGAATCAGTACAATAGACTTAATAGAATATAGTCTGTAAATATTGCTGCCTCTGTGACCAGAAAATAACACCCTCTCCAAGAAAGGACAACTGGTGAAACAGTGACACTGTTATGGGTGCCCAAGGCTTATTGGTGCACATTGGAAAAAAAAAGCTGGACTGTCTGATTGGATCCCACAAAAATGCTACTGAAGAATTGATTTAAAAGTTACTGGTAGCAATAAAAGAAAGATGTCTGAACAAACTGAGCATCACAGATTGCTGTGTCCTCCTTGGAAAGTGTCTAAAATGGACAGTGTGATCCTCTGGGCAATGTTCTACTGGGAAACCTTGGTTCCTACCATTCGTGGGGATGTTAATTTGACACAAAACACTCTGTAAATCAAGTGAACCTCTTCATGTCACTGGTACTCCCCTCTGGCAGAGGCATTTTTCAGCCTGATAATGCACTTTGTCAGACTGCAAAATCATTCATGAATTGTTTGAGGAACATGCCAAAGCGTTCAAGGTATTGACTTCCAAATTCCCCAAATTGCAATTCGATCAAGCATATGTAAGATGTGATGGAAGAACCAGTTTGAGGAGGACTTACCTCGCAAATTATAGACTAAAATCACGTACAAACAATAAAAAAAAAATTGATAAAAGTGTGCAAAATTCATATACAGCACAAGCATCTCAATCAACAAGAGCTTGTGTTCTCAAAAAACTCTGAAATAGATGGCATGCAACATTTATCATTCATTTATAAATGTGACAAAGATATTTAGTGCACACTCAAAACAGCTACTATTGCAGTGACTTGAGCGTGAGTGGCCGGATGGGTGCAGTAGTCATAATCACGGTTTTTCTGAAGCTCCCTAGGCCGGCGTGCAGTGAATGGAAGGGTGCAACAGTTCTTCCTTTAAAGGCACACTCTGTGTCTGGGGTTTTCTTGCCTGATGGCGGTTCAGGTGTCCTTGATGTTGCTGTTTTACGGTGTGAGGCAGAGTCCCAGTTGTCATGACGCCAGCATCTTGTGGTGCAAATGTAGTGTGATATAATAATGAGGCCGGTGTTGGTATAACAAATCCACAGTTCTTTACTGAGGCCGGTCAGCAGGTGATCCACACAAGCACTATTCACATGAAATGCAGTCTTTACAATCGATTCAAGAAGTTCCCAAAGGTTGGTTGTTTGTATATATATATATATATATATATATATATATATATATATATCTCTCTCTCTCTCTCTCTCTCTCTCTCATCACTCCTTAAGATATATACATATGATATCCACAGTATCCTCAGAGGAATACAGTCTCTGAACAGGGAGCTTTCCTATCCTTTGGTTATGGTGGGCAGCTTGTAGCTTACAGTGTTTCCACCACATGCAGAGGAGGTTGTAGTCAGACCTTCTATAGATCTTTTCCATTCTGAGGGCTGGCACATAAGTTGCTTGTGGGCTGTAGGGGAATGGAATCTCCCTACAGGAGCTGCTCCAAGGTTTTCACTCCTCAGCAGCCAGCCATTAACTCCAGAATCTTCCTCCTAGAGAAGAAGGGTGGAGGCAGCCCTGACTAGCCTCATGGGACCTCCCACTCCCTATACAACCTTCTGGGATTTGTAGTACATGCACATAATACATGAAATACAATGATATAAATACTTTCAATGCTTTGTAGTGTATTTCAGGACACTGCACTATGCTGCCAAAAATCAGTATTTTTTGAGTAAACACTTAAGTACTTTGTACGAAAATGCCACTTCATAACTTATACACACAGTCGCCTTCATGCAACTTTGTATAAAACAGTGTTTATAAGCCAATATTGCACGAAATTAAACTATACAGCTAAACACGTTTTCTCAGAAATATATCAGACATTCTTCAGTGATAATGATTATTACTAGGATTGTAGCATGTGACACTTATTGTCAGAGAAGCAGAAAACAGATTTTATGCTAAAGACTTACACATATACAGTAATTACCTTTATAATAACATTGAATACAAGATTTATGACCACTCATCTCTTAGGGCTCATGGACACAAACTAATTTTTTTCCTGTGTCCGTTCCATTTTTTATGCGGCCCGTATGCAGAACCATTCACGTCAATGGGTCCGTAAAAAAAAGGAAATGACTCCATGTGCATTCCGTGTCCGTATGTCCGCATGACCGTTCCACAAAAAAAAATAGAACATGTCCTATTGTTGTCCGCATTACAGACAAAAATAGGACTGTTCTATTAGGGGTTGAACGTTCTGTTCCGCAAAATGCGGAATGCACATGGCCAGTATCAGTGTTTTGCGGTCCACAAATCTTTAGAACGGAGCCCGCAAAGTGAAGGAGGGTGCTCAGCCAGCTATTTCCGTCAGCCCCATAGGAGTGAATAGAGTGGTTGCCGTGCTTACACGGTGCGCTTCCCATTCATTTCCCAGCGCACTGCTGAGCTATTTTCAGCGCTCCCATAGGAATGAATGGAGGTTGGCTGTGCTTGCCAACTGCTTCACTTTCCGGGCTCCATTCTAAAGATAGGTGCAGGTCCCAGAGGTCCTGACACCCAGCACTCCCGCCAATCAGCTGGTTGAAGAGAAGGCGTGTGTCGTGCCAGCCCTGCCTTCTCTTCAATGTTTACCTGCTCACCCTCGCAACAGCAGTGGTGAGCAGTACGTACAAGAAGCCGTCCTATTCACTTCCTATTCAAGTGTATAGGAAGAAGCCATCCCATAGAAGTGAAAAGGGATGGCTTACTTGTAGTTACACCGGCTCACCGCTGCTGTTGCAATGGCAAACAGGTAAACAATGAAGAGAAGGCAGCGCTAGCACAGCATGTGCCTTGTCTCCAACCAGCTCATCGGTGGGGGTGCTGGGTTTCGGACCACCGCCGATCGGATACTGATGACCTGTCCTGAGGATAGGTCATCAATGAAAATAAATTGGAAAACACCTTTAAGCTTCGTGCTGCGTCTGAAATTTGTAAAAAAAAACAAAAAACTCATGCCATTACATGTCCAGATTTAAAACTGTGATTTACTGCATAAAATGTGACCAAGGTTGCTTTGTCATTGGAACAAACGGCAAACAATAATGAACTTGCACCGATACACAATAAGTAACCATCTGTACAGCATTTCCCAGTGATTAATGATTCAATTAAGAACTTTAAAATCCTAATTGTTAAATTGTAATTGGAATAAAAGGCACTTTTTGAACTTTGGGTGAAATGTCCAGTGAAAGACAAACTGTTAACTGAATATTTATGGATTGCAGAAACCAAACTGTATTTTTGATCTGCTGAGGCTTTAACCCCTTAGGCCTAGTTCACATTCAGTTCTTGGCGCTGATTTTGATGCATTTTCACTCTGGAAACAGCATCAAAAAGTGTTTCAAAACATCCTTCCATTGCTTTGAGTGAGAATCAGCAGCTTACCCTTGGTGTGGAATCCACTCCGCTGAATTTCCCATTGAAATCAATGGGAAGTCAGAAAAATGTACCATATGCACCATATGCAGTTCCATGCCAGTAAACTCTGGAGGTAAATGCAGTTGTGAAAATTAAATACATACCCCAATATGGGTTGTGTACTTCCTGAGAAGAAAGCATTTTATGCCAGCATAAGGCCCCAATCACACAACCATTTTTTGGTCCACATCCGATCTGTATTTTTTGGATGCAAAACCATTCATTTCAATGGGTCTGCAAAAAATGGGGACAGCAGTGTCTGAATCCGTATGTCTGCTCCACAGTCCTGCAAAAAAGATAGAACATGTCCTATTCTTTTGTGTTTTGCGGACAAGAATAGGCATTGTAACAATGGATCCGCAAAAAAACGGATGCAACACGGACATCACACGGATGACATATGGTCGTGTGAATGCACCCTAAGGGCTTATGCACACGACCGTTGTTGGCCCGTGTCACTTAAATAGGTCCAAAATCCGTAAGGGGCATTGTGGAACAAAGGCATGTGCGAAACTTGTTCTATTTTTTTGGCGGTGCAGACGGATCACTGACCCATTCAAGTTGAATGGGTCTGCATCCATCTGTGCCAGCCACACAGATAGTGCCCATGCATTTTCAGTTCCCAATGCACGGAACAGATGGCAAACGTTTGTGTGCATGAGCCCTAATGGAGGACCTGCTGCAACTCCTACTGCCATCAACACTACTACAATTACCACCACTACTAGTACTGCTACTAACCTGCATTGGTAAGTACTGAAATACATACAATAATACAACTACATCTACAATAGTCACGCAATAGCAAGTTCCAGACAAGTCGTACAAATATTGAAGGTCGCATGCCTTTTCTGAGACTTCCTGTTGCACAAGCCCCAGCCAGGGCCGGTGCCACCCATAAGCAAAATAGGCCACCGCGTAGAGCGCACTCTTGCTGGGGGCCCCCGCGGTGGCCTTCTTTGCTTATGGGTAGCGCTGGCCCTGCCCGCCGCTCACCCCCTGCAAAATGTGTCATCCCCGTCTCTATGGGGTACGGACTGCTGGCTGTGCTGCGGAAGTATCTCCGACTCCTCACACAAAGCAGAGAGGGCGGGCTGCGGGCAGATAGGCATGTATAGTGCGACACGAGAAGAAACTTCCCTGTCTTCTAGGCGCAGTATGAGCTTTGTCCAGTAGAGGTTACTGTTTCTTCTCGTGTCGCACTATACATGCCTATCTGTCCGCAGCCCGCTCTCTCTGCTGTGTGTGAGGAGTCGGAGATACTTCAGCAGCGCAGCCAGAAGTCCATACCCCATAGAGACTGGGATGCCACAGGTTGCAGGGGGTGAGCGGCGGGCACCATGGCAGGGGAGAGCACCAGAGCGCTCATGTCAGGGTTCGTGTTTGGCGCCCTCGCCTTTCAGCATGTGAGCTAGGGCTCAGACACGATAAGTAAGGCAGCAGGCTCCTGTGACAGGGGGAATAGGAGAGGACCCCTACTACTGTTTGTGGGTGTAGTGTGCCTCCACATGTGCCATGGAGACCATGGTCAGTTCTTCTATGTGCAGCTTAGTATGGTGCCCTACGCCTGGCTTCACCAGGATTACATTGCCAGCTCAGTCCCTGTACACTGGGGGGAGGGGGCGCATTCCTGTCCCGTGAAAAAGGGGTGAGTCAAAGGGTGTGGTCAATGGGCGGAATCAAGGGGGTGGCAAAATTAGCTTTTACCTAAGGTGGGAAAAATCCTTGCACCAGCCCTGGCCCCAGCCTAGGATTGCGCCGCATGTAAGCCATCCTAAAAGAGTAAGCCCACCTATGAACATCATTTAATTTTAAGTCCAAAATTCTGTGCTCATTAATTTCATAGTTCATCTTGATCCAAGCTCTGTTTTACTTTTAGAGAACTCCAAATCCCCTTTTGCTATCACACAGACATGCATTCAAACAATAAAATTCTGGCAGCTAACATTGGCCTGAGTGTAATGCATACTGGTTTATACTGCTCCCATAATAGCTAATTAGAGAATTTAGGACCTAAAAGCAAGTTTATGCTCACAGTTAGGTTTTTGGCCTTAAAGACATAGCAAATGTTCTAAAATAACAAGACAAACAGCACTCACTACTTTAGTCTTCTGCCGATCCAGCACAAATGCACCAGCAGTCCCTTGTTTATGGACTGCCAGCAAAGACGTGCCATACCGGCATGTGACCACTGCAGCCAATCACTGGCCTCAGCGTTCCCATGCTGTGCTCACTGGCATAGCTGCTTAGCAGTAGTATAGTACAAACAAGACACATTCAATAAGGGACTGGGTGGACATGTAAAAGAACTGGAAAGGATTTTCTGGGAGTGCGATAATTGTCAGGATAGGTCATCAATATCAAATCGTCAGGGGTCCGACTCCTGGCACCGCCGCCAATCAGATGTTTGAAGGAGGCCGCAGCGCTTACTGTAGCACCGTGACCTCCTCACAGCTTACCAAGAACAGCGCTGTGCATTGTCTAGCAGTTGTGCTTGGTATGGCACATCAGGCTCATTCACTTAAGTAGGACTAAGCTGTTTCTAGGCCATGTGACTGACAAATGAGATATCTCTGGACTAGGAAGAGGCCGTGGTCAGAGCACCATGGTTTTTTCAAGCAGCCAATCAGAGAGCATTTGATCAGATATTGATCACTTATCCTGAGGATAGGTCATCAATATTCTACTCTACTCCTGGAAAAGCCCTTTAACAAAATTTTCTAGGTTTACATGAATGGTTAACAAGCCACATAAAATTTTTTATAAAAAAATCGTATACTGATTTAGGCTCAATAGCAATTGTACATGCTGCTACTATATACAAGCTATGATGTACAGTCGTGGCCAAAAGTTTTGAGAATGACACAAATATTAGTTTTCACAAAGTTTGCTGCTAAACTGCTTTTAGATCTTTGTTTCAGTTGTTTCTGTGATGTAGTGAAATATAATTACATGCACTTCATACGTTTCAAAGGCTTTTATCGACAATTCCATGACATTTATGCAAAGAGTCAGTATTTGCAGTGTTGGCCCTTCTTTTTCAGGACCTCTGCAATTCGACTGGGCATGCTCTCAATCAACTTCTGGGCCAATTCCTGACTGATAGCAACCCATTCTTTCATAATCACTTCTTGGAGTTTGTCAGAATTAGTGGGTTTTTGTTTGTCCACTCGCCTCTTGAGGATTGACCACAAGTTCTCAATGGGATTAAGATCTGGGGAGTTTCCAGGCCATGGACCCAAAATGTCAACGTTTTGGTCCCCGAGCCACTTAGTTATCACTTTTGCCTTATGGCACGGTGCTCCATCGTGCTGGAAAATGCATTGTTCTTCACCAAACTGTTGTTGGATTGTTGGAAGAAGTTGCTGTTGGAGGGTGTTTTGGTACCATTCTTTATTCATGGCTGTGTTTTTGGGCGAAATTGTGAGTGAGCCCACTCCCTTGGATGAGAAGCAACCCAACACATGAATGGTCTCAGGATGCTTTACTGTTGGCATGACACAGGACTGATGTAGCGCTCACCTTTTCTTCTCCGGACAAACCTTTTTCCAGATGCCCCAAACAATCGGAAAGAGGCTTCATCGGAGAATATGACTTTGCCCCAGTCCTCAGCAATCCATTCACCATACTTTCTGCAGAAGATCAATCTGTCCTTGATGTTTTTTTTGGAGAGAAGTGGCTTCTTTGTTGCCCTTCTTGACACCAGGCCATCTTCCAAAAGTCTTCGCCTCACTGTGCGTGCAGATGCGCTCACACCTGCCTGCTGCCAATCCTGAGCAAGCTCTGCACTGGTGGCACTCCGATCCCGCAGCTGAATCCTCTTTAGGAGACGATCCTGGCGCTTGCTGGACTTTCTTGGACGCCCTGAAGCCTTCTTAACAAGAATTGAACCTCTTTCCTTGAAGTTCTTGATGATCCTATAAATTGTTGATTGAGGTGCAATCTTAGTAGCCACACTATCCTTGCCTGTGAAGCCATTTTTATGCAACGCAATGATGGCTGCACGCGTTTCTTTGCAGGTCACCATGGTTAACAATGGAAGAACAATGATTTCAAGCATCACCCTTCTTTTAACATGTCAAGTCTGCCATTTTAACCCAATCAGCCTGACATAATGATCTCCAGCCTTGTGCTCGTCAACATTCTCACCTGAGTTAACAAGACGATTACTGAAATGATCTCAGCAGGTCCTTTAATGACAGCAATGAAATGCAGTGGAAAGGTTTTTTTGGGATTAAGTTAATTTTCATGGCAAAGAAGGACTATGCAATTCATCTGATCACTCTTCATAACATTCTGGAGTATATGCAAATTGCTATTATAAAAACTTAAGCAGCAACTTTTCCAATTTCCAATATTTATGTAATTCTCAAAACTTTTGGCCACGACTGTACATGAATGATCAACCACAATCAACCTGTGGGGGCTACATGCAGGGGCTGACTAGCCATAGAGCCATCAGGGAATTTTCTCAGTGGGTCAATGCCCAGTGGGGCACGAGAGACCTCCTCATCGCCCTCGGCTGGGTACATGTACAATGATCTGATGCTCCCAACATTAATTAATGCTGGGAGCATCAGGTACTTATGCACCTGGACAAGGGCCGCAGGTGCTCTCCTGAACTCGTGTATCACAGTAATACAGTTGAATACTGTGGTGAGGGCGGCATACTTGTAAAACAGAGATTGAGACTTTGTTATCCCTTGAACACGACTCCTCCATTGTCATTAAACCAGCGGACAAGGGGGGGAATATTGCGATCATGGGCTGGGAGCAATATAGGGAGATGTGCCTCAGTATTTTAAAGAATAACCAGTGTTTTCGGATCCTCAACACCATCCCCACAGACAGATTTCAGATGAAACTGAGGAATATCCTATTGACGGCCTACGATAATAAGCTTATCAGTCAGGCTGAATTTTCCTTTCTGCTCCCGAAACATCCAGTGGTCCCCTGCTTTTACAGCCTCCCCAAGGTCCATAAGGGGCTCTCACCACTCAAAGGGAGACCAATTGTCTCTGGGATGGGGAGCCTTATGCAGGGTGTCAGTACATATGTGGACAGAGTCCTACAGCCATTTGTGTTGGCTCTCCCATCCTATGTGAGACTTGATGGATGTGATCAAAAAGCTAGAGGGTATCCAAATTAATGGCCATATCATGCTGGCCAGTCTGGATGTGGAGGCGCTCTACAGCTCCATACCCCATGAAAAAGGGTGTGGGGCTGTGGTGGCCTTTCTACGTGAACGGGGCACGCGTCTGTGGCGACACAATGATTTTGTGTTGGAGTTACTCCAGTTTATCTTGGAGCATAATGTGTTCCTCTTTGACCGCTGTATGTACCACCAGCTCAGGGGGGTGGCAATGGGGAGCCCCTGTGCACCTACCTTTGCTAACCTTTACCTGGGCTGGTGGGAGTAGGGGGTGGTATTTGTGGATGATGTAAACAGATGGGCCGGGCATATTAATTTATGGCTACGGTACATCGATGACGTGCTGATCCTGTGGTCAGGGAGTGCGATGGAATTCGACAGTTTTGTGGAAGACCTTAATAAAAATGATCTGGGGCTGTATTTTACATCTTAGATTCATAAGGATCAAATCACCTTCCTGGACCTGACTATCTTCAGGGAACGGGAAGGTAACTTATGTACACGACTGTTCCGGAAAGAGACCGCCGCTAATAGCCTCTTACTGTGGGACAGCTGCCACCCTGTAGCCCTGAAAAAAGGCATCCCTAAAGGGCAATATTTTAGATTGCTCCGAAATTGCTCTAGGGTGGTTGACTAATTATCAGGTGGCGGCAATAGATCTACAAAATCGTTTTAAGAACAGAGGTTATCCAAGGCATGTTCTGGCCAGGGCATACCAGCACTCGTTGACAGTGAACCGTGATACACTGTTGGAACCTAAGACCAAGGCGAGTGACGATAATCAGGTTCGCATCATTGCGACATTTGATGAGGCACATGAGAACGTACAGGAAGTCCTCACTCGTCATTGGGGCATTTTAAAATCTGTCCCAGATGTGGGGCATCTGTTGGATGGCACCCCAGCTATTACATATCGCCGTGGCCGCAACCTCAGGGATAGGTTGGTCCACAGCTTCCAACAATCCGCTCAGACAACTGCAGGGTGAGCGAATGTGAGGTCACGGTTAATAGGCAAAACGAGGGTTGGTCTTGGTACTCACAGTTTTTATATACCCTGGGCAGGCGTACAGCAGTGATGGAGAGGCTGGCACATGGATCCTCTGGAGCACTCTCTGTGTATAGGGACCAGGCCAGGTGGTAGGTGAGGTTCCCTGGGTGTTGTAGGTTTAGTGTGCCTGTGGCAAGATCCCTTAAAGTTCGTGACGCCAGTGTCGGTAACGGTGGCACACCGATTTATTGAAGTAATAATTGAGGAACACACGTTGCAGTAAAACTTCCTTTTACTGAACAGTTTTAACTATTTACAGTCTTTAGGCAGTTCCTCATGTAAAAGGTTGTGACAGGCAGGCTTTATATCAAATGGCAGGCAATGGTCTTGAAAGATACTAAGAGGGTTAAACACTTGCAGATCATGCTGTACTTTTCCTCAGGATCCTGTCTGTCTTTCTCCAAGGCCCGTATGCCCTATTGCTGGTTTATCCTTGGGTAGGGAAAACTTCCTCTGGTATATGTCTCCTTGCTGTAAATATATCCTTCTGCCCTTCAGCTCTCTCTGTTTGGCTGGAATAAACTTGGCTCTGCACTGTACTTTTGTAGGAACTTGGTTTCTCAGGAGGAAGACTCTTCTCCTGGTGCAACTTCTGAGCTTCTTTTCTCAGGAACCTCAGGCAGGTTAGACTGTACTCACTAACCTCCTGGAATATACTGCACTAACTCTTTCCTGTCTGGGCCTAACTATTTATACTAGGCGGTGCCCTAGCTCCCTCTACAGCTTGGGAGGAGAAACAACACCCCTAACAGGCCTGGTACACAGGAATTAACATGGCATTACAATGCAATACAAAACACATTTCTCCCACAGGAGGTGAGAGCAACATAACCCTTAGTAGTGCCCACCTTTACGTAGTGGTACACTACATACCCCATTGCTTTGAGGTTGCCCGTCCTCGGCGCAACACAAGGGGCCCGCCCAGCTGGAAACTGTAACCTGAAAGACAAAATGCAAAGCAGGCACATACATCTACATTTGCAATGAAAATATCAGGCAGCTCCGCTGGCAAAGGAACAAGTGCGGTGAAAAGGGGCGTTGTTCTCTTCACTCAGGATAATATAGGGAACAGGGGCGCTGACCTGGTACAGCGTATCAGGAATAACCAGGATAGTCCATAATGATAGTGATAGAAAATGCAAATATAACATAAGTTCCTGGAGGCTCAAAAGAACAAAAGGAGTCCGTACCCGGGTCTTGTGGACAGTTAAACAGGGGTTTCTCAGGAGGAGTTACTCTGGTCAACAATGTAGTCTCCGAATCTCACAGGTGGGTGCCCCTTAGTAGGCCGCGTGGACCTTCTTACTGGCAGAGGCTCTTCCTGCCTTGGTTCAGGGGGGCCAGAGGAATCCACAGGCTCTGGAGCCCTTTCAGGTATACCCTGGGACAGGTCATCCTGGGGTTGAGGACTAACAGGAACTGAAGCCGGCACCACCAAGTTCAACTAGGGTGTGAGGAACCAATGAAGTGGCTCTTTGTCATGTATCAGGTTCTCAACAGCCTGCATAGGATCAACAGGTTGGGCTGACGACTCTGGTTTGGGAGACTCTAGCTCAATGTCCTCTGTTGCAGTTTCTCCTTCTATGCAGGGCTCTAAACCGTTCCTGTGTACGATCTGGGAGCCTTTACCTTCCCTGGAAATTTGGTAAACATGGGTCTCAGCATTAGGGATATCAGTTATAATGTAGGGAGTCCTCTCCCACTTACTGTCCAGCTTGCTGGTTCGGTGGTTATTCTTCAACCACACCATGTCCCCTAGGGCTAGAGGTTCTGCATGAGCAGCCAGGTCATAGTCTCTCTGCTGTCGCTCTCGGGCACTTTCCATGCGCTCCTGAACAATCTCCTTAGCATTAAGGAGAGGTCTTTGATGCTACACCACCCAATCAGTCTTTGGTAGTGGATTGATGACATCAGGCACTTGTACATCCAGGGAGTGGTCGGCAGGCAGCCTCCCTTGACGGCCGAACATCAAATAGAAGGGCGTGTACCCGGTGGAACAGTGAATGGTATTGTTATATGTATACATGAGTTGTGGCAGCAGAGCAGGCCAATTACCCCTTGTCTCAGGGGGTACTGCTCTCAACATTTCAATGAGAGTTTGATTCATCTTTTCACAGAGTCCGTTACCTTGCGGATGATAGGCTGTGGTCCGGACCTTCTGGCAATTATGTAGCAGGCACATCTCCTGGAACAACTGTGATTCAAACGCAGACCCCTGGTCGGTGAGGATCCTCTCTGGGCAGCCGTAGGGTAGGAGGAAATGCTTCCAGAATGCCTCCGCCGCAGTCTTGTCTGTCAGGTCCTTCACAGGCACTGCTACAACAAACTTAGTGAAGTGATCAATAATGGTCATGGCATAAGTATAACCTGAGCGACTTGGCTCCAACTTCACATGATCAATGGCAACAAGTTCTAAGGGAGTTTTACTTACGATAGGATGGAGAGGCGCTCTCTGGTCATGGCGTTCACTTCTCCCGACGGCACAGGCAGTACATTCCCGGCACCATTTTTCAAAGTCTTCTCTCATCCCAATCCAATAGAACCTTCTGCGAATGGTGGCCTCAGTTTTCTGCACGCCGAAGTGTCCAGACTGATTATGATACATCTCTAACACCAAACTGGCATCTCGACGTGGTATGCGAATCTGGTACACCCTATCGCAGGACACTGGATCCAGGCTCCTTCTTAGCAACAGGCCTTTTTGAAGAAAGAGTTGGTGGCGATGTCTCCACAATTTCAGTAGTTCTGGGTCTGCATTCTTCCTGCGGACTCTTTCAGGAGTTCTTCCACTAGTAAGGAAGTCCAGCAGTTCACCGAGGACTCTACTTTCTGACTGGAGCTTAATCCACCTTTCTTGTTCGCCCCTGGACTCGGGATTATTCGGTGGAGAGAGATCAGCAGCTGAGTGATTTTCAGTGTGAACATTATCTTGCTGAGCAAATTTGTTGTAAAACGCCGGCATCTCCACTTCTTGCCAGGCATCCTTTGATTCATCTGGTGCTTCTGTAGTGGGAAGCCGAGACAGGGCATCAACATTATCATTTGAGCGACCTGCCCAGTATTTCACAGTGAAGTCATAGTTGGCAAGACGAGAGGCCCATCTTTGCTCCAGAGCCCGTAACTTGGTTGTATTCAGGTGCGCCAAGGGATTGTTGTCCATGAAGGCGACAAACGGAGTAGCAGCAAGGTAGTCCTTGAACTTTTTAGTCACAGCCCACACTAAAGCAAGGAACTCCAGCTTGAAGGAACTATAATTCTGATCGTTTTTCTCAGCTCCCCTCAGGGATCTGCTGGCGTAGGCAATCACCCTCTCTTTGTTGTCTTGCACCTGAGCCAACACGGCTCCCAGGCCTCTTCTACTGGCATCCGTATAGAGGTGAAACGGCTTCTGATAATCCGGGTAACCCAGGACAGGGGGTTCAGTCAGCTTCTTCTTTAGGAGCTGGAAGGCAATCTCCTGTTCTTCATTCCATTCAACAGGGACAGGAGTCTTTGGACTCTTTTTGGGATGCCCCCTTAGGAGTTCCTGGATCGGATCCGCAATCTGTGCAAAATGCGGGATGAAGCATCTGTAATATCCTGCATAGCTGAGGAAACTTCTCACCTCCTTCACGGTGGTAGCAGTAGGCCAATTACGGACAGCAGCAAGTTTATCAGGATAAGGCTGGACTCCTTCTGCACTAACAACGTGCCCTAGGTACTTTACTGCTGGTTTCAGCAGGTGGCACTTGGACGGCTTGATTTTAAGGCCATATTTAATGAGAACTTGAAACACTTCAGCCAGATGTTTTAAATGATCCTCATATGTCCTGGAGTAGATAATGACGTCATCCAAGTATAGCAATACAGTCTCAAAGTTCTTATGACCTAAACAACGCTCCATCAACCGCTGGAACGCCCCTGGAGCGTTACACAGTCTGAAAGGCATGTAATTAAATTCAAACAGGCCCATAGGCGTAGTGAAAGCGGTCTTTTCCCAGTCTTCTGGGGCCATAGGTACCTGCCAGTATCCACTGGTTAAGTCCAGGGTTGAGAAGTAGGCTGATGACCCCAGGGCAGTCAAAGACTCTTCAATGCGTGGCAACGGATAAGCGTCTTTGTGGGTGATTTGATTGATTTTCCTATAGTCCACGCAGAACCTAATGCTGCCATCGTTTTTACGAACAAGAACTAGGGACGCAGCCCAGGGACTATGACTGTCCCGGATTATATTAGAGTCCTTCATTTCCTGTATCATCTCTTTTATGGACTGATAGGTAGTAGGTGGTATGGGTCTGTATCTCTCCTTGATAGGAGGATGAGAGCCAGTGGGTATGGTGTGTTTGATTACACTGACCTCCCCGTAGTCTGTGGAGTGCTTGCTAAAGGCCATGTGGTGCTCTTTCACCAAATTCAGGACTCCCTCTATTTGGTCCTTCAGGGTAGATTCGTTCCCCACATGAAGTTCTTCCCACCAGGATACTGAAGAGGCGCTGGCAGGGGCGCTGCTGCTCTGTGCTGTTTGGAACGTCTCCGTGGCAGGCAGACGGATAACATCCTGGAAGGATACCTGGAAAAGCTGAACAATAGGGCAGTGCTTAGAGAGAGCAACAGGGTGATCACCGAAATTAATCAAACGGACAGGCACTTTACCTTGAGATACAGTCACCAGGCTCTTGGCTGCTCGTACGAAGGGATGATTCTCAATTTGGATGGGCTCCACTAGGGCTTGATTGTCTTGGCCCTGGATACCTAGCACGGCACGGCACCACAGAATGATCTGGGAATTCGGTGGCAGGATTACCGCCCGGTTATCCCGGATCCGGGCAGTACAGATCTCTCCTTTTCCATTTGCAAATTTTTGCTGAGCACACAGCACACTGATAGTCTTCTAAATGACTCTTTTAGAAGCAGGTGAAGCTGAAGGTATGAATTGGTTCAATGCCTCAAGCACCTCGGAGTAATAATTTTTAAAGACATTAGTCCCTAAGATCACGGGGTGTCCCCCTTTATCGCTGGCTTGCACCACAATCACACCTTGCTGTGGTAAGGTGGCTTCTCCCACCTGAAGTTCCCAGTACCCATGGACTTTCACCGGCTTGCCGTTGCTTGCAATGATATCCAGCCAGGATTCCAGTGGCTGGGTGAGGAGACTTGAATCCCAGAATTTGTCAAAGGTGGGTCGTTGAATGGTGGTGACCTGAGACCCCGTATCCAGCAGGGCTTCAAGAGGTATCTCGTTTATGCATATGTCAATTTTTGGACGAGATCCTACGTATCTGGGCATTCAACTTGGATCCTTTGGACCTACTGTTCTACCTCCCGAGGGGCGGTCCTCGGCCTCAGGGGTGGACCGTTTAACTGCCAACACGTTGATTCAGTATGTCCATATTTTTTACAATAGTGGCAGACAGGCTGCTTACGCTTCTTAGACCGGTAACTCGGTCGTCCATCAGGTTCTTTGGGGTAGACCTCTTTATATGCAGGCGGGAGGAGCCTTTGAGGTAGGGGGCTTTCGTCTTCCAATAACAATGGTCTTTCACATTCCTCTATTTTCCTGAACACCTTTTCTAGGCTCTTAGTGAGATGGTTAACTTATTCCATTAAAGCCGCCACCACATCGGTTACTGGAGCCTGGGTGGCTTGATTGGCTCCGGACTGTCTCACATTATTCGTTTTTGACTGGCAGGCTTGAGGTTCAAGGGAGTTCGCCGGCCCTGAGAGCGGATTTTGACCCAGGATACTGATGGCCAGCTCCTTAAAGTCCAAAAACGCACAATTGGGGTGTTGGGCCGACAGCATCCTCAGCTGGCCCTTTAAGTGCTCAGTGTTTACACCCGCAATGAACTGCTCTCTCAGAGTTCGGTCCTGGTCCTCAGCCTCCCGGGGGTCCACCTGGACCACAGCCCTCAGGGTCTCTTGCAGGGACAAAGCAAAATCACGGAGGGACTCACCAGGCTGTTGCTTCCTGCTGAAAACTGAGCATCTGAACTTCTGACACCTTCCTGGCCTCAAACGTGGTGCTGAGGCGATCAAAGATCTGTTCCAGTCTACTCTTCTTGGAACTGGGCCATGACATGACTTCCCTGCGGGCGGCCCCTTCTAACTGTGCTAAGAGGATCTCCATTTGTTGCTCAGCGGATATGGGATAGAGCCGGAATAAGGCCAGGATCTGGTCTCTAAAGTCTTTCAATTTGTGGGCTTCCCCGGAGTATCGCGGGAACCAGGGGGCCCCAAAATAATATGGCATGGTCAGCGGCATCAGGCTGGATGCTGCCGCAGCGGCGCGCACCCTGTTGTCAGCTGCGTGCACTACAGAAGGTTCATCGGGGGCCACCTGCCCCGCTTCTTCAGGTGCGGACATGGCGTAGTCTCTGGGGGCAAGTTCTGGAAGCAGACTCACGCTGGGTTTCACTCGCTTAAGCGTTGCTATGGGTGACCACGGAGTGGGTATGGCCCTTTAAGTGGCGATGGAGCAGGCAAAATCTGAATCGGATGTACTTTCTCCCGGATTAAGTCCTTTGCTACTAACGAGGGGCCTCCCCCAGTCCCCCAACAAGGATTGGAATCTTCCCGGTACTTGTATACAAAGGGGCTGGTGAATACCAATGTTTTTACTCACTCCGGTGATGCGCAGTCCAAGTCTCGCGAGGTACGTGGTTACGTCGTACGGAGGTCCCACGCGCAGCGTCAGGAGATAGGCGCGGCCTCTCTGAGCTCAGGGATTCAAGGTAGGCGGTATCTTCTTTACAGACAGGGCGGTACCTTTCCTTCTTTTTCGCACCAGAGGTACACAGCGATGGTGCAACGATTATTCCGGTCAGCTTATGCGGCCATCTTTAAACACAGGGCTGTCAATTCACTGACAGCAAGCGGTGACTTAGGAAGCGGCAAACAGTCCACAAAAATACAGTTTTCACACCGCAACTTTTCACAGTTCTTTGGCCCAACTTTTTGAAATAAACGGATAGGGCATTTATCACTTTATAGGCAATAATGGCACACAGTTTAAATTCCACTATGGCGTAGGAATATTCCGTATCCTGTTCGTGACGCCAAAATATGCAATACGCAGCCCTGCAGGGTAAGCGAATGTGAGGTCACGGTTAATAGGCAAAACGAGGGTTGCTCTTGGTACTCACAGTTTTTATATACCCTGGGCAGGCGTACAGCAGTGATGGAGAGGCTGGCACATGGATCCTATGGGGCACTCTCTGTGTATAGGGACCAGGCCAGGTGGTAGGTGAGGTGCCCTGGGTATTGTAGGTTTAGTGTGCCTGTGGCAAGATCCCTTAAAGTTCGTGACGCCAGTGCTGGTAACGGTGGCACACCGATTTATTGAAGTAATAATTGAGGAACACACATTGCAGTGAACCAAAACTTCCTTTTACTGAACAGTTTTAACTATTTACAGTCTTTAGGCAGTTCCTCATGTAAAAAGTTGTGGCAGGCAGGCTTTATATCAAATGGCAGGCAATGGTCTTGCAAGATACTCAGAGGGTTAAACACTTACAGATCAGGCTGCACTTTTCCTCAGGATCCTGTCTGTCTTTCTCCAAGGCCCGTATGCCCTATTGCTGGCTTTATCCTTGGGTAGGGAAAACTTCCTCTGGTATATGTCTCCTTGCTGTAAATATATCCTTCTGGCCTTCAGCTCTCTCTGTTTGGCTGGAATAAACTTGGCTCTGCACTGTACTTTTGTAGGAACTTGGTTTCTCAGGAGGAAGACTCTTCTCCTGGTGCAACTTCTGAGCTTCCTTTGCTCAGGAACCTCAGGTAGGCTAGACTGTACTCACTAACCTCCTGGAATATACTGCACTAACTCTTTCCTGTCTGGGCCTAACTATTTATACTAGGAGGTGCCCTAGCTCCCTCTACAGCTTGGGAGGAGAAACTACACCCCTAACAGGCCTGGTACACAGGAATTAACATGGCATTACAATGCAATACAAAACACATTTCTCCCACAGGAGGTGGGAGCAACATAACCCTTAGAAGTGCCCACCTTTATGTAGTGGAACACTACACAACGACCTGGATCAATTCGCAACCCACAGGCACCTTTCATTGTGGGGTTTGCATAGCATGTATGGCAATTGGGCTGGGGAATAGCTTCATCAGCACAGTGACACAGAAGGTTCACGATTAAATCATTCATCAACTGCAAAACTAGGGGTGTTATCTATCTGGCTAAATGTGTTTGTGGTTTACAATATGTAGGGAAAACGATCCGAGCGTTCCGGCGATGGATTGGTGAACACCTTAATGATATCCGTAATGGCTCGGACACCCCCATTGCACGCTATGTATCCATTACTCATGACAGTAACAATGGATGTCATGAAATTTTAAGGGATATAGGTGATTAGAAGATCTCCTAGAGGTGGCAACTATGACAAAAAATTGCTGCAGAAGGAGGCAGAATGGATCTTTAGGTTACGTACAATATGTCCTGAGGGTCTTAATGAACACATTTCATATACTGTATGTGCTTTTTATGAGGTGGACTATACATTGGGAGGTATAAGGACCGGCGTATTCAATACCTGTTACGCTTCTCCTTCCCAGAGCTTTATTCTGGTCTCAATAGTCCTACTCTGGCTTCTCCCCTTTTTGTCTCTCCCTATCCAGATAGGGACACCCCTAGTAATGACACCTATAACGGAGGACAACTGACCCCTCATCCACTGCTTATGTGCAGGACTGTCTGTGGGGGGGATTGAGGTTGTCTACTTCTGTGCTTGGGCACATAAACTACACGGTAGCTGCACTAGGACATCTTGCGAGTCTGATCCTCTTGTCTATGTGAATATGATGCTATATTTGTGCCAGTATTGTTCTAATAAACCACCGTGAATATCCCTGCTATATCTTGAGTGTTTTGACACTCCTTGCGGGATCACCCCATTGAGTAAGCGGACGGGGAAGGGGGTGGCTAACAGCGGCTTAGCCGCACCTACCGCCCCTCCATTCACCCACCTAGGAGTTTGATCCGCCCAGGGGGGAGGGACCTTCTTTATTTAAACAGTGCAGGTTGGTGGCCGCGCCACGGCCATCCTAGCGCAGATGCTGCTGCCTTGCCACACAAGGCGGGCGTTGTTATATGTTTGTCTGTCTCTAGCTTAGTGATCCCCAGCTCCTGATGAGCCCTACAGCGAAACGCGTAGAGCTATAGATAGGATCAAGTATGTAGACACAGCGAACCTTATGAACAATATGCATAGGGCGCATAGCCATTGTAATTGCCGATAGGAGTGAATAGTGTGTCTGAGCACCTGGGGGGGGGGGGAGAATGGGGTGTGTACACCCAAAGTGGTAGACAAATAGACCACTGACGATTGGTGCCTATATTGGAGCCCCAGAGCTTAGGCTCATGTCATTGGCCTGATAATACACAGTAGCTACTGGCACTCCATCTATCATCACGCTCTACAGCAGATAGGATATGGTGTAGGACCAGATATATAGTTACATTGTGTACTTGCGTGCAGTGTATTAAGTATCTACGCTACAGGTTACAACACACAGTAGCTATTGGTCCCTCATCTGCTACTAAGCACTATAGTAGACAGATTGGGGTGTAGGACCAATTATCTAGCTACAGTGGGTAGTTGTTATTACGGTCAATAGCAACACATAATTTTGTATTGTTAGATGTATAGGTCCTTCCTGTCAATTTTTCTTTTAATGTATACCTAATAAAGCAAAGTGTTTTTAATTCAACGTTTCCCGAGGTAGTGACGATACTGCATAGGGAATGCCATAAAAACACTGGCAGAATTATGTTTTTTTTCTAATTCCACCCATTTGGAATTTTTTTCCAGCTTCTCACTGAATTGTATGCAATAGTAAATGGTGCCATTAAAAAGTACAACTGATCCTGCAAAAAGCAAGCCTTTATATGGCTATGTGGATGGAGAAATTAGAAAATTACGGCTCTGGGAAGGCAAGGAGTGAAAAACGAAAATGCTAAAAATGGAAAAATGCAGGGTCCAGAAGGGGTTAAGAAACTGAAAGAATAGCAATCATTTTGCTGTCACATAGCACAAGCTTTTTGTGATTCACTTGTGGTGGCTGTTCCCATAGTAACATCAACTGATTCAATCATAATCAAAAGTGCTTTTTAATCAGTGTGTATTTAAGACAAATATAAGGACTTTCCATATACTCATTATAATGTAAGTGCTATTGAACGTCTACTAATTTTCTAAGCGATCTCTAACATGAAATGGCATGTAACACTTATGCATATATAAACTCATGTACTTGTAATACAGACATAGAGACATGGGAATTGTGCTTTGTTCAAAAACCACAAGATTGTATGCACGATAAGGCCACCTGCACATGTTGCGAAATACGCACGTTTTTTCCATGCGGATTCCCGTGCAGAAAAAACGCAGCGCTCTACATTATCAGCAAAGTGAATGACATTTCACAAATCTCATGTAGATTGCAGATTTTCCATGCGAAAATTGACCTGCATTGCGGATTTCAAAATCTGCAGCATGTCAATTGTGTTTGCGGTTTTATCTGCAGATTTCATTTTTTTTCAATAGAAGGGTGAGATCTGCGGAAAACCAAATCTAATCAGCACCAAAAAACCCTGTTAGATATTACAGATTTTGGTGCAAATATTCTGTGGAAACACACATAAATCCGGAAATTTGTGTGGATCTTATACGAGTTCACCCGCACCCGTGTGCAGGTGGCCTAAGCATTTTTATTCATTTTTAATGGTCTAATATTAGACTCCCAAATGCTGATTCCAGGTACTGCAGTGAGATTCTATATTTACAGATGAGAAACCCCCAAAATGTGTATGTGTGTATATATATATATATATATATATATATATATATATATAATACAGTACAGACCAAAAGTTTGGACACACCTTCTCATTCAAAGAGTTTTCTTATTTTCATCACTATGAAAATTGTAGATTCACACTGAAGGCATCAAAACTATGAATTAACACATGTGGAATTATATACATAACAAACAAGTGTGAAACTGAAAATATGTCATATTCTAGGTTCTTCAAAGTAGCCACCTTTTGCTTTGATTACTGCTTTGCACACTCTTGGAATTCTCTTTATGAGCTTCAAGAGGAAGTCCCCTGAAATGGTTTTCACTTCACAGGTGTACCCTGTCAGGTTTAATAAGTGGGATTTCTTGCCTTATAAATGGGGTTGGGACCATCAGTTGCGTTGAGGAGAAGTCAGGTGGATACACAGATGATAGTCCTACTGAATAGACTGTTAGAATTTGTATTATGGCAAGAAAAAAGCAGCTAAGTAAAGAAAAACGAGTGTCCATCATTACTTTAAGAAATGAAGGTCAGTCAGTCAGCCGAAAAATTTGGAAAACTTTGAAAGTAAGGGCTATTTGACCATGAAGGAGAGTGATGGGGTGCTGCGCCAAATGACCTGGCCTCCACAGTCACCGGACCTGAACCCAATCGAGATGGTCTGGGGTGAGCTGGACCGCAGAGTGAAGGCAAAAGGGCCAACAAGTGCTAAGCATCTCTGGGAACTCCTTCAAGACTGTTGGAAGACCATTGCAGGGGACTTCCTCTTGAAGCTCATCAAGAGAATGCCAAGAGTTTGCAAAGCAGTAATCAAAGCAAAAGGTGGCTACTTTGAAGAACCTAGAATATGACATATTTTCAGTTGTTTCACACTTGTTTGTTATGTATATAATTCCACATGTGTTAATTCATAGTTTTGATGCCTTCAGTGTGAATCTACAATTTTCATAGTCATGAAAATAAAGAAAACTCTTTGAATGAGAAGATGTGTCCAAACTTTTGGTCTGTACTGATTACATATATATGTAAGTAAAACAAAAAAATATAGCTGGAGCAGCACCATAAAAAATCAAGGGTCAATTAACATATTAGGAGTGCCCTCGGATATGCATTCTGATCACCTGATTCAAATATAGATGAAATTCCATGGCACCTCCATATGGTGAAAGAAATTGTGTCCTTTATTCACCCGTGCAACATTTCAGTTCACTTGCTGGGACTTTTTTCAAGAACTTTTTTGTATTGCTTGAAAAAAGTCCCAGCAAGTGGACTGAAATGTTGCACGGGTGAATAAAGGACACAATTTATTTCACCATATGGAGGTGTTGTGGAATTTATTTTATATATTTTCTGGTACGCAGCAGAACAAACAGCATCCAAGTTATCACTTCAAGCTGCGGCACCAACATCACATAACCAACAAAATAAACTCCTGTCCGTCTGGACACTGCCTAGGCAGATCGTCTCTAATTCACCTATAGAGTGCAGTACACACACACAAGGGGAATCAGGCTCCAACAGCTAGCAGGTCAGCTAGCTTTCCAGGTTTGACTATGACTGACGTTCTGAGGTCTCTTTGATTCCACGGTAATAATTCCAGCAGTCACACCTGGGATCACCTCAGGTTAGGGTATGCTGGAAGGGTGTGTACTGGTAGGTCCAACTACCAAACATACCCACCAGTCCAAATAAATTCCAGCCCAGAACAGAAACTAACAGAAACCTGTCAGGCTTTTTCAGATGATAAATCGCAGTGTAGCCCTAGTCTTAGGCCTCATTCACATTTCCGTTTTTCACTGACCCATTTATTTTAGTGTGTTCACACATAAGTGATTTTTTTACTGACCATACTGTTTTAAAAAGTTTCAGAGTAGTGTCAAGTAGTGCCATATTTCATCCAGATTTTGGTTTTTGTAGAAGCTTTTAGAGCCAAAGCAAGAAGTTGGCTGGAAGAGAATGAAAAATATAAAGGAAGGACTTGCATTTCTCCTTATGGCTGGATCTATGTATGGCTTTGGCTCAAAAGACTGCCAGAAAAACACATGTGTGTGAACCCACCCTAAGAGGACATTTTAGGTGGACTGATCTTAAAGTAAGCGATTCTTTTAGCATTCAGCAACAGTATCACAGTGAGTACACATCACATTTTATGTCAAGGTTTTCACAAATTGTCAGGGCTGAAGTTATGATTTGATTATAATGATGATCAGATGTCCTGTTCAAGCTGCAGTTAATGTCCAACTTTACAGAGAAGATTATACTGCCTGTATAATGTAAAAAATTGCTGGAATATTTGGAAATTCACTACTGACATAAGATAGGCTGTTATCTGAAATAAATAATTAAAAAAAAAACTATTCCTTTCTACAGAGCAGTAAACCATTCATAGTTCCATAATCCATGCTAATTACAAGTTGCAGGGCTTGGACATTTTTGAATTACTGCTTTCCAGGCAGGTAGTTCTTTAATTGAAAGATGTTTTAATGGAGACAAACATGACATAACTGAGTAATTTAGCAAACGATTACGAAAACACTTTATGTTGCATGAAATGAAACCTCTTCATATCAAATTAAACTGAAGGCAACAACTACTTTAAAAAGGAAGACAGACATTGGGTGAAAAAGTTACATTAAAGTCACATGCAGGTTAGGCCTCATGCACACGACCGTTGTTTTATTCCGTATCCGTTGCGCCGTTTTTCGTGATTTTCTGCGGACTCATTGATTTTCAATGGGTCCATTGAAAACTCAGCTAATGCACCGTTTGCCATCCGCGTCCGTGATCCGTGGTTCCAGTCCATCAAAAAAATATAACCTGTCCTATTATTTTCGCGGAAAACGGTTCGCGGACCCATTTAACCCCTTAAGGACCGGGCTCATTTTCACCTTAAGGACCAGGCTCATTTTCACCTTAAGGACCAGGCCATTTTTTGCAAATCTGACCAGTGTCACTTTAAGTGCTCATAACTTTAAAACGCTTTGACTTACCCAGGCCGTTCTGAGATTGTTTTTTCGTCACATATTGTACTTCATGACACTGCTAAAATTGGGTCAAAAAAGTTAATTTTTTTGCATAAAAAAATACAATTTTTACCGTAAATTTTGAAAAATTAGCAAATTTCAAATTTTCAGTTTCTCTACCTCTGTAATACATAGTAATACCCCCAAAAATTGTGATGACTTTACATTCCCCATATGTCTACTTCATGCTTGAATTGTTTTGGGAATGATATTTTATTTTTTGGGGATGTTATAAGGCTTAGAAGTTTAGAAGCAAATCTTGAAATTTTTCAGAAATTTACAAAAACTCAATTTTTAGCGACCAGTTCAGGTCTGAAGTCACTTTGCGAGGCTTACATAATAGAAACCACCCAAAAATGACCCCATCTAAGAAACTACACCCCTCAAGGTATTCAAAACTGATTTTGCATACATTGTTAACCCTTTAGGTGTTGCACAAGAGTTATTGGCAAATGGGGAGGAAATTTGAGAATTTCATATTTTTGTCAAATTTTTCATTTTAACCCATTTTTTCCACTAACAAACCAGGGGTTAACAGCCAAACAAGACTGTATCTTTATTGCCCTGACTCTGCCGTTTACAGAAACACCCAATATGTGGCCGTAAACTACTGTACGGCCACACAGCGGGGCGTAGAGTGAAAGGTGCACCATATGGTTTTTGGAAGGCTGATTTTTATGGACTGGTTTTTTGACACCATGTCCCATTTGAAGCCCCCTGATGCACCCCAAGAGGAGAAACTCCCTAAAAGTGACCCCATCTAAGAAACTACACCCCTCAAGGTATTCAAAACTGATTTTACATACGTCGTTAACCCTTTAGGTGTTGCACAAGAGTTATTGGCAAATGGGGATGAAATTTGAGAATTTCATTTTTTTGCCTAATTTTCAATTTTAACCCATTTTTTCCACTAACAAAGCAAGGGTTAACAGCCAAACAAGATTGTATCTTTATTGCCCTGACTCTGCCGTTTACAGAAACACCCCATATGTGGCCGTAAACTACTGTACGGCCACACAGCGGGGCGTAGAGTGAAAGGTGCACCATATGGTTTTTGGAAGGCTGATTTTTATGGACTGGTTTTTTGACACCATGTCCCATTTGAAGCCCCCTGATGCACCCCAAGAGGAGAAACTCCCTAAAAGTGACCCCATCTAAGAAACTACACCCCTCAAGGTATTCAAAACTGATTTTACATACGTCGTTAACCCTTTAGGTGTTGCACAAGAGTTATTGGCAAATGGGGATGAAATTTGAGAATTTCATTTTTTTGCCTAATTTTCAATTTTAACCCATTTTTTCCACTAACAAAGCAAGGGTTAACAGCCAAACAAGATTGTATCTTTATTGCCCTGACTCTGCCGTTTACAGAAACACCCCATATGTGGCTGTAAACTACTGTACGGGCACACAGTAGGGCGTAGAGTGAAAGGTGCGCGGTTTGGTTTTTGGAAGCCAGATTTTGCTGGACTGGTTTTTTGACACCATGTCCCATTTGAAGCCCCCCTGATGCACCCCTAGAGTAGAAACTCCATAAAAGTGACCCCATCTAAGAAACTACACCCCTCAAGCTATTCAAAACTGATTTTACAAACTTTGTTAACCCTTTAGGTGTTGCACAAGATTTAATGGAAAATAGAGACACAATTTCAAAATTTCACATTTTTGGCAGATTTTCCATTTTAATATTTTTTTTCCAGTTACAAAGCAAGGGTTAACAGCCAAACAAAACTCAATATTTATGGCCCTAATTCTGTAGTTTACAGAAACACCCCATATGTGGTCGTAAACCGCTGTACGGGCACACGGCAGGGCGCAGAAGGAAAGGAATTCCATACGGTTTTTGGAAGGCAGGTTTTGCTGGACTGTTTTTTTTGACACCATGTCCCATTTGAAGCCCCCCTGATGCACCCCTAGAGTAGAAACTCCAAAAAAGTGACCCCATTTTAGAAACTACGGGATAGGGTGGCAGTTTTGTTGGTACTAGTTTAGGGTACATATGATTTTTGGTTGCTCTATATTACACTTTTTGTGCAGCAAGGTAACAAGAAATAGCTTTTTTGGCACGTTTTTTTTTTTTTGTTATTTACAACATTCATCTGACAGGTTAGATTATGTGGTATTTTTATAGAGCAGGTTGTCGCGGACGCGGCGATACCTAATATGTATACATTTTTTTTTATTTATGTAAGTTTTATACAATAACTTCATTTTTAAAACCAAAAAAATGTTTTAGTGTCTCCATATTCTAAGAGCCATAGTTTTTTCAGTTTTTGGGCGATTATCTTGAGTAGGGTCTCATTTTTTGCGGGATGAGATGACGGTTTGATTGGCACTATTTTGGGGTGCATATGATTTTTTGATCGCTTGCTATTACACTTTTTGTGACGTAAGATGGCAAAAAATGGCTTTTTTTACACTGTTTTTATTTTTATTTTTTTACGGTGGTCATCTGAGGGGTTAGGTCATGTGATATTTTTATAGAGCCGGTCGATACGGACGCGGCGATACCTAATATGTATACTTTTTTTTTATTTATGTAAGTTTTACAGAATGAGTTCATTTTTGAAAAAAAAAAATCATGTTTTAGTGTCTCCATAGTCTAAGAGCCATAGTTTTTTCAGCTTTTGGGCGATTATCTTGAGTAGGGTCTCATTTTTTGCGGGATGAGATGACGGTTTGATTGGTACTATTTTGGCGTACATGCGACTTTTTTGATCACTTTTATTACTTTTTTTGGGAAGTAAGGTGGGCAAAATTTCAATTTTCTCACAGTTTTTATTTTTTTATTTTTATGGCGTTCACCGTGCGGGGAAAGTAACATGACCATTTTATAGATCAGGTCGTTACGGACGCGGCGATACCTAATATGTGTAGTTTATTTTATTTTTTTAATTTTTATTCAGTGATAAATGTTTTTTTTTTTATCTTAACTTTTTTCACTTTTTTTTACATTTTTGTGACCCAGACCCACTTGGTTCTTGAAGATCCAGTGGGTCTGGTGTCTGTATAATACAGTACAGAACAATATATATTGTTCTGTACTGTATTTTACTTACACTGAACAGATCTGTGCTTTTAGCATAGATCTGTTCAGCACCATGGACAGCAGGACGCCTGAGCAGGCGTCCTGTTGCCATGGGAACCCTCCCCGTCTGCTCAGAACTTCGCAGACGGGGAAGGGTAAGCACGGGGCTGAGGGGGGCTCTCTGGGGGCTCTCTCCCTCTCCATCGGGGGGCTGCAAAGCCACAGCAGCCCCCCGATGGAGAGGGAGGGAGCTCCCTGACCGATGACAGTTAACTTTTTCCATACAGCGGTCCGTACGGACCGCGGTATGGAAAGGGTTAAACGGCTGACATCTTCACAGATGTCAGCCGTTTATACCAGGGTGCCAGCAATGTGCTGGCACCCTGGTATACCCACTAGAAGCCAACGATCGTTCATGGGGAGGCGGGCGGGGGATCGCGATCCCGCCTGCCGCACCGCCCGCCTCCCGCAACGCCCCCACCGCCTGCGACACCCCCCCGCACCACCCTCCGGCATAAAATCGTGCAGGGGTGCAGGGGGGGGTGAAAAATAATGATTTTAGCCACTCTAAAGTTTCTGATCCCCGCGGTCAGGGACCGCGGCGATCAGAAACTGCAAAAAGCGCAGCAAACCGCAGGTCTGAATTGACCTGCGGTTTGCTGCGATCGCCGATACGGGGGGGTCAAATGACCCCCCCCTGCATTGTTACGGGATGCCGGCTGAATGATTTCAGCCGAAATCCCGTTCCAATTAACCCCTGGGGCGCCGGAATACAGATTTTAAGTCAGGACGTACCGGTACGTCCTCGGTCCTTAAGGACTCGGGAAATAGGGCGTACCGGTACGTCCTAGGTCCTTAAGGACTCGGGAAATAGGGCGTACCGGTACGTCCTAGGTCCTTAAGGGGTTAAGTCAATGGGACCGTTAAAAAACGCGGATGCACACAAGATTGTCATCCGCTCCCGTTTTATTGCTATCATTTTCATGGCAAACCTGTCTTAGACTTTTTTTACATTCCTTTATGTCTGGTGGTCCTCCAAAAATAAAGGAAGACACACGGAAACACAAACGGAAATGGATCACGGATCGACGGAACCCCATTTTGCGGAACGGAACACAACAACGGTCGTGTGCATGAGGCCTTACAGTGACAGTTTTGACGTGGCCATAGTCTATGTGCAGTCCCAGTTAAACATAGCACCAAGGTATCCAACCTTATTATTGGTTTCTTCTGACATACTTTTTATGGACAAAATGGAAAACCAAACATAAATTATAATGATTACATGTAATGTGATAACCTGCAGAAACAACTCCATCCAAAAACAAATTATGGACACATCTTTTTTTCACTACAGATGCTTGCCAAAGGTTTCCTGTTCATACAGTATGAACATTATCCATAAAAAGTACTGCATGGCGCAAAGGACTGCTTCCAGCTTCTTAGAAAGTGAAGATATTCTTGCTTTAGTCAAAATATGTTTTATAACACATTTCAGGGATTACACTCCCCCTTCATCAGGTACAATACATACAAGGATATATGTATTGCAAATGATGAAGGTAAAGTGTAATCCCTGAAACGCATTATACAGCATATTTTGAATAAAGCAGAATATCTTTACCTTCTAAGAAGCTGGAAGTTGTCTTTTGCGCCTGTGGCAACTTTTGTGAAGGCATCTTCACTGCAGCAGCAGACCAAGTAGAACCAGATATTTCCTCTCGAAACCTACAACAATGTTGTGCCTATTCTAGCACAAGACAATAAGTTGAGCGTCCAATCAGGGGATTGTGTGAGTATTGGAAAATTAGCTGGACGCACTTACCCTACTTTCCACTGGCTTCAGTATAAAAAAAAAAAATACAAAAAACCCATTGTTACCAACTGTCCAAAATTTGGCCAAACCGTCCCTGATTTTCAGAGACAGTCATGGCAAATTCGGGCTGTCCTTGGCCAAAAATGGGCAGGGCTAGCGTAAACTCGGCTAAAACTTGGTAAGTATGGAACCCTTGTGCACTTCTCACTGTTACATGGGCCAGTCATTGGGTATTGGGTTTTTACATAGGCCAGTGGAGAGGCAGGTCAAACATGCACCCTAACACTCCATTCATTCTATGGGACAGCCATTGATAGAAGAGCAGTTGCTCAGCTATCTACGGAAGTCGGATAAAGAATGAATAAAGAGCTAAAATCAACCAGCAGCTCCATTAGGGCAAGGGATGGGACTCCATTCTCGAACTGGTGGGGGTTTGAGTGCTGGGTTCGTTAATCCCTGGGCATTGTATAAGGGATAACGTGTAATAATCGGTACCCTTTTAAGGATTGTAATGGACCTATTATGGCTCAGAGTAGTCTATAGTGCCATACTTTCAGATACACATGAAATGTGACAAAAGCCTTTAAATTTATATCTATAGTTTCTTTTCCTGGGACCAAGCAAACAGCATAGAACAGCATAAAATGAGCTGGCCACCAGCTGTTTTGTGGAAACTTAATGTTTCTAAATGTATAGAATATTGCTGTGCATGTAGAATACACCCTAGAATATCCTGCAGGTATAATACTACTAAACACCCAAAAAACACACTCAATCATAAAATTGTAATTCGTTGTAGCATGTGAACACACATCTAACCCTTTCAGCTTAGTTTTTCATTTTTTAGGTTATTCACTCCCTGCCTTTCCAGGGCCATAACTTTTTTATTTTTCCATTCACATAGCCACATAGCCATATGAGGTCTTTGTTGTTTTTGTAGAACAAGTTGTATTTTCTAATTCCACCAGTGTGTTCTCCCTCCTTGTTCCACTCCTGCAATCTAGGCAGCATAGCCACAGCGTTTAAGTTACTGGGCATACCATCATCAGTGACATTTGGGATGTACCTCTTATCATTGAAGGAAGGCATTTCATTCAGTCCAGTTGTATAAAAAGAAGCCTCTAGCCATTGTCACGAACCAGCGGGTGAGAACCCACTTTGCCACGTGTCCTCCTCTAAGGGCGTCTAAGTGAACCCCTTGATTCATCACAGTACCTCTGATGGTGGGGATAGACTTTCCTGAGGGGAACACCAGGTCTCTACCTCTTGAGGAGGATGGGCACACGAGGCAGCTGGTCCAGGCGGAACAGGAGGTACCAGGGAAAGGTACCAGAAGTACAGGCGTAGTCAGGCAAGCGGAGTCATTACCAGGAGCAACAGTGCAGGACCGAAGGATGAGGCAGAGGTGTAGTCAGAAAGGCGAAAGGTCAGGGCCGGCGGCACAGCTACATGTCAGGCAATCCGGATCAGCAATAGGAGAGTCAAGGCTAGCAGGCATGGATCAGACGGGTAGCAGAATCCAATAACACAAATACAAGTCAGGAATACAGGCACACAAGTGGTTATCAGGAACCTTAGCAGAGCACAAGGACCTTGACACTGAGGCATCTGTGAAGGGGCTGAGCCATTTATATATGCGCAGGAGGGCTAGGATTGGTCAGCGAGGTCACATGACCTAACCCATAAAGCACAGGACGTGATGCGCAACGGCCCTTAAGGAAGTGCTACAGAAAACAAACAGCAAGCATGCTGTGGCCAGGGCTGAGAGGAAACTGTGGAGCGGATCCCAGAACCACAGCACCAACACAGACAGAGCCCAGGACTGCATCAGTGAATGGGAAGCACTAACCATAGATCACCGCTGAGCGCAGCGCCCTGGACCGCAGTCGTAAGCAGGGAAACAGCGGCGCACAGCAGCCTCTGTTACAGCCATGCAGTCTGCCTTTACATACATTGTAGGCCCTTATAAAGCTGGCTTACAATTTCAGTAACAACGTTACTTAATTCTATTATTATTATCTTTCATCACACTATGCTATCCTGAGAAAACAATTGTGCTGTTTGGTGTTCTTCCCATTATATACGGTAATACTATAGCATATCACCAGGATATACTGGGAGAAGTCCATTCAGCTGTACAGGGAACCACTCAGCTCCACTCATATGCAACCTATGTCAAATGAATGAGGATGTGCTACAGTTTCCTTCACAATGCGTGCTGTGGTAGCCCAAGTGGCCAGAACAAGCTCATTTTACAGCTTAGATATATTCAAATGATGTGTGTGATCCCACTAGTCAGACCCCCAACTGAGCAAAAAAAGGTAATAGCATATCATAGAGATTTGATATCACTGTGTTAGGGATCAGGGAGGGCACTGTGTTTCATTGAAGAGACATTGAAGAGACATAGGGATTTAAAGAGGTTGTGTCACTTCAGCAAGTGGCATTTATCATGTCGAGAAAAAAATAATACAAGCCACTAGTGTTAAGCGAGCATGCTCGGCCTAATACCAGTTATCGCTATACTCGGTCGAGTACCGCATGTGTTCGAGCGCAATGCTCGAGTCTCCTCCCCGCAGGTTTCGCAGCTGCTAAGCAGTCAATAAACGTGCAGAGAAGTACTGCCCTCACTGTAATGCCAGTAGCAATGTTGGCTACTGGCATTACAGTGATTGGCTGGCCGGAACATGTCATCGGGTGCTATATAGCCAGAGAGAGCTGAGGATAGGAAGGGACAGAGAGTGTAGGGAGTGTAATCGAATATTACGTTTCAGAGACCTATAAGTCCTTGTAAGGACTATTGTGTGTGACAGCAGCAATATATTTTTGTAGTGCAACCTGCGCTAAATTCCAAGTAATAGGCCGCTGCGGACAGTTAAATTATCCACGCCACATCTCCTGTTTAAAGTGTGCGCATCCCTAAAATATCACTGACATCAAGGGACAGACAGTGTAGGGAGTGTAATAGGAAGATTTTCAAACAAAAAACTTTTCAGAGACCCAAAAGTAGAGATGAGCGAACTTCTGTTTTAAGTTCGGCGTCTAAAGTTCGGCTTCCGGTTAGCGGAGGATCCCGATATGGATTCCGAATTCTGTTGTGGTCCGTGGTAGGGGAATCAATAATGGCCATTATTGATTCCGCTACCACGGACCACAACGCAATTCGGAATCCATATCGGGATCCTCGGCTAACCGGAAGCCGAACTTGAGACACCGAACTTAAAACAGAAGTTCGCTCATCTCTACCCAAAAGTCCTTTTAAGAACTATTGTGTGTGACAGCAGCAATATATATTTTTAGCGCATCTTGCGCTAAATACCGAGTAATAGGCCGCTGCGGACAGTTAAATTATCCGCGCCACATCTCCTGCTTAAAGTCTGCGCATCCCTAAAATATCACTGACATCCAGTGCAGTTTTTCCGTAGATTGTGTCCGCTGCGGACAGTTAAATTATCCGCGCCACATTTCCTGTTTAAAGTGTGTACATCCCTAAAATATCTGACATCCAGTGTCCTTTTTCCGTAGACGGTTTCCGCTGCGGACAGTGACATTAGCTTCGCTGCATCTCCTGTATAACGTTTGCGTATCCGAAAAATCATTGACATTCAGTCAAATTTTTTTGCTGCTGGTGGCAGCGACATTACCTGCGCTACATCTCCAGTATAACGTTAGCGCATGCGAAATATCAGCGACATTCATTCAATGCAATTTTTTATTAGCTGGTGGTGACAGCCTCATTACCAGCACCAAATCTCCTGTATAACGTGTGCGCATCCTAAATATCAGTGACATTCATTCAGTGTAATTTTTCATTAGGCGGTGGTGGCAGCGACATTACTTGCACTATACCTCCTGTAAAAACGTGTGCGCATCCTAAATATCAGTGACATTCATTCAGTTAAATTTTTTTATAGGCGGTGGTGGCAGCGACATTACAAGTGCTTTTGGCCAGGGACGCTACATTTCCCTGACGGCACACTGGGTGAACGTTGTGGAGGCCAGGAGCAAGTCGTAGCCTGGGAGGGCACTGGTGCTACCGACGACAAGGATTTCGGGCCCTACTTCCATCAGGGTTTAAGCCGCCACGTACGTTACTGGCTGCAAACCCCACCCCCTTCTCCTTCTCCACCTCCTCCTCCACTTCCACCTCTGAATTATCATCTTGCAGTACCAGTCAGCCATCGGTCAGTAGCTGGAAGCAGTGTAGCACTGCAGTCAGGGCCGTCTTTAACAAGGGGGCAAAAGGGGCAGCTGCCCCGGGCCCAGTTGCTCCTAAGGGGCCCAAGGCAGCTGCCTCTTGAGCCCTGCTGGCCACTGCCCCAGTGTGTCAGGCTGTCAGCTACACAGGGGGGTGCTACCATGCCTGCCGGCACTCCAGGCAGCGAACTGTGAGAGCTGTGATTCTCTTAGGAGAAGGACCTTAGATGACATCATCACCATGTGACCAGTAACCTAGCAATATTACTGGTCACATGGCTATGAGGTCATCGAAGGTCCTTTCTTTCTACCAGGAGTGTTGCTGCAGGAGAAGTTTGCCATAACTGTGGAGCTTTTTTTGTGAAGATAACATCAGGAAAAGGTGAGAGGGGCTGTTATACTAATATACTGTAAGCTACTGTATACTGTGGGGTGCTGTATACTGTGGTGTGCTATACTGCTCTACTGTATACTATGGGGTGCTGTATACTTTGGGGTGTTATACTGCTCTACTGTATACTGTGGGGTGCTTCATACTGTGGGGTGCTGTATATTGTGGTGTGCTATACTGCTCTACTGTATACTATGGGGTGCTGTATACTGTGGGGTGCTATACTGCTCTACTGTATACTGTGGGGTGCTGTATACTGTGTACTGTGGGATGCTTTATACTGTGGGGGGCTGTATATTTTGGGGTGCTGTATACTGTGGGGTGCTATACTGCTCTACTATATACTGTGAGGTGCTGTATATTGTGGGGTGCCATACTGCTCTACTGTATACTGTGGGGTGCTGTATACTGTGGGGTGCTATACTGCTCTACTGTATACTGTGGGGTGCTGTATATTGTGGGGTGCTATGCTGCTCTACTGTATACTGTGGGGTGCGGTATAATGTATAGTTTGGGGTGCTGTATACCGTGAGGTGCTGTATACTGTGGGTGCAGTATATTGTGGAGTGCTATACTGCTGTACTGTATACTCTGGGGTGCTGTATATTGTGGGGTTCTGTATACCATGGGGGGCTGTATACCGTGGGGTGCTGTATATTGTGGGGTACTATTCTGCTCTACTCTATACTGTGGGGTGCTGTATATTGTGGGGTGCTGTATATTGTGGGGTACTATTCTGCTCTACTGTATACTGTGGGGTGCTGTATATTGTGGGGTGCTGTATACCGTGAGGTGCTGTATATTGTGGAGTGCTATACTGCTCTACTGTATACTGTGAGGTGCTGTATATTGTGGGGTGCTATACTGCTCTACTGTATACTGTGGGGTGCTGTATACTGTATAGTGTGGGCTGCTGTATACCGTGAGGTGCTGTATACTGTGGGTGCTGTATACTGTGGCGTGCTATACTGCTGTACTGTATACTGTGAGGGGCTGTATATTGGGGGGTGCTGTATAGTGTGGGTTGATGTATAGTGTGGGGTGCTGTATAGTGTGGGGTGCTGTATAGTGTGGGGTGCTGTATAGTGTGGGGTGCTATACTGCTCTACTGTATATTGTGGGGTGCTGTATACTGTGGGGTGCTATACTGCTCTATATATACTGTGGTGTGCTGTATACTGTATAGTGTGGGTGCTATACTGCATACTGTGGGGTGCTGTATACTATGGGGTGCTGTATACTATGGGGTGCTATACTGCATACTGTGGGTTGCTATATACTATAGGGTGCAATACTGCATACTGTGGGGTGCTGGGGTGCACTGTAACACTAGGGTGAGCCCCGATCTCCTTCCTGCAGAGCAGTGCCCACTTCCAGCCTGAGCCCAGCTGCCTAGAGCACTGATCCTGAGCCGCTGGAGTCTTCAGAACTGGAAGTATTTACAGGAATTCACTGTACTCTACCAGGTGTGTGGATTTTTTTTGTGTGTGTTGTGGTGGAAGGCATGATTGCATGCAAGGGTGAGGGAAGGCGGGATCCAGGGGGCCCAAGTTAATTTTTGCCCAGGGTCCAATCAATATTAAAGACGGCCCTGACGGCAGTGAGGAAGCGTCAACAGGCCGTGCTGAAACTTATTTGCTTAGGTGACAAACAGCACACCGCCGAAGATCTGTGGCAGGGGATAAGGGACCAGACTGAGCTGTGGCTCTCATCCACAACATTTTTTAAATTGTCAGCTTGGCAGCATGCCCTAATCCACACAATTTTTAAAATGGTCAGCTCGGTAGCAATCCCTCGTCTACAAAATGTTTTAAATAATTAGCTTGGCAGCAGGCCCTCACCCAC
Source organism: Bufo bufo (assembly GCF_905171765.1). NCBI lineage: Eukaryota > Metazoa > Chordata > Amphibia > Anura > Bufonidae > Bufo > Bufo bufo. The sequence goes on from NC_053392.1 coordinate 249,012,409, forward strand.
AACATTTTTTATATGGTCAGCTCGGCAGGAGGCCCTCGCCCACAACATTTTTTAAATGGTCAGCTCGGCAGCAGGCCCTCGCCCACCAAAATTTTTTGATGGTCAGCTCGGTGTCACGATCAGTGTGGGGGGAAAAACTCCACACTAAACAGGAGGGAAGGGGAACAGTAACTGGGCCTGGAAACTAGGGAAGGAACAGGTCACCTCCTAAACAACCCTAATCCGGGCCCTAACTACCTATCAATATGAATAGACCTTGAAGGTAGGAATATTCATATGCTGTATACCTAGGCCCTTATATCCCTATAAGGCCATGGAATGATGTTAGGACCAGAGACAACCCATTCCTTCCCAGATTGACGAATGGAAGTCTCTGTTTCAGGCCCAGATACAAACAACAGGGAATATAACAAACACGAAACAATAAGAACAGACAATATTTATCTGAAAGTAGAAAATTGGCAACTCCAGAAGCACCACAGAGTACAACCGACCAGCTAGTTAGAAGGCAGGAAGAAAATCTATAAACCGCACCTCCAAGAGTGAGAAGCTGCTACTTATGGGAAAGGTAGTTTACCAACAAGCAACACCTGAAGCAAGTGGTGTGGCATTCACCAAAACACAATAAGATCCACAGTGAATTTGTCAATTTAACCCACGAGTTGCCAGTCTCTCCGATCTCCTGGTACCTGCCACAGGAACGTCCATGACACTCGGCATCAGGCCCTTGTCCACACAATTTTTAAAATGGTCAGCTCAGCAGCAGGCCCTTGTCCACAAAATTTTTTAAATGGTCAGCTCGGCAGCTGGCCCTCGCCCACAAATTTTTGGGGATGGTCAGATATGCAGCAGGCCCTCATCTACACATTTTTTTTAAATGGTCACCTCACCAGCAGGCCCTCACGTACAATCTTTTACAGGGTCAGCTCACCTCCTGATGACGACAGCGAAGTCTTGCCTGTTGGTACTCTGGCACACATGGCTGACTTCAAGGTTAGGCTGCCTTTCCCGCGACCCGCGCGTTATACGCATTTTAGACAACACGGATTACTGGTTGTTCACCCTTTTCAACCCTCGCTACAAAGAGATCTTATCATCTCGAATTCCTCTGGTGGAGAGGACAAGCAAAATAGTGCCATACCAGGAGGTCCTTGTGGAAAAATTCCTCCACATTTTATAGGGCTGACATGCAAATGGATTGTCGAGGGATGTGCGATCAGGCAGAAGTTATCAAGAGTCAACAAAGCTGCAGCAGGCCCTCGCCCATAATGTTTTCGCTGGTCAGCTCACCTGCAGGCCCTCGCATATCTGTGACATACAGTGTACTTTTTGCGTAGATGCTGCGAACAGTGACATTACCTGTCGTACCTCTCCTGTATAACGTTTCCTCATCCTACATACCAGTGACATTCCCTGTAATTTTTTATTACTCATTCCAATAACAGGGCCTCTTAAGAGTCCTGTATTGTTATTTATCACATGTAGGGGGTGAAATGTGACACGGGGGAGGTGATGTGACATGGAGGGGGAGAAATGTGACATGGAGGGGGAGAAATGTCACATTTCTCCTCCTCCATGTCACATCACCCCCTTCTTTTTACATCACCCCCTTTGTGTCACATTTCCCCCCCCCCCACGGCACATCATCCCCCCATGTCACATTTCTCCCTCCATGTCACAGTTCTCCCCCTCCATGTCACATTTCAACCCCCTCCATGTCACATTTCTCCCCCTCCATGGGACATTTCTTCCCCCCATGTCACATTTCTCCCCCTCCATGGCACATCACCCCCCTCCATGGCACATTTCCCTCCTCCCATGTCACCACCCCCCCCTCTATTAATGTTGTGTAAAAATAAACATTATGCTCCTCGCCTGGCCCTGGTCCCGTCTGCAGCAGCTCCTCTTCTCCTCTGTGTGTTCCTGGTATCTTCTCTCAGGGCTCCCGACAAGGCTGTAAGGACCTTTCACACTCAGCCAATCAGTGGCTGCAGCTGTCATGCTGACTCAGCAGGAAATCACTGCCCTGACACGTGGCCATAGGCGTACGCACGGGGTGTGCCGGGTGTGCCTGAGCACACCCTAATCATCACCTCCGTGCTGCACTGCCATCTGCCAACTCCTGTTGCGATCCTTCACATAGGCTTCAGGCTAAGGGTCTGAAGCCTATGAGACAGTAGAGCGCTTGAATGGATTTGCTCTAGGGAGGTATGATGTCGGGAAAGAGGCGGAGTCTCGTCATACAGGGGGGCGGGGCCTCAAGATATGCAGGAAATTCCACAGAGCACGTTGCAGAGAGGAGCAGAAGGTTAGAGGGGTCTGAAGAGAGGGGGTGAAGTGATATTTTTTACCTGGGGACTGTATGCTGGAGGGGCTAAAGGCAGAGATAGTGATGTATTTTACATGGGACTGTATGCTGGAGGGGCTGAAGGCAGGAGGGGTGATATTATTTTACATGGGACTGTATGCTGGAAGGGCTGAAGCCCGGGGGAGTTTAGTATTTTACATGGGACTGTATGTTGGAGGGGCTGAAGGCAGGGCGTGATGTATTTTACATGGGACTGTATGCTGAAGGGGCTCAAGGCAGGCAGCGAAGAGAGGAAGGGTGATATTATTTACATGGGACTGTATGTTGGAGGGGCTGAAGGCAAGGAGTGATGTATTTTACATGGGACTGTATGCTGGAGGGGCTGAAGAGCGCCATAATTATTACTATTAGTGTTCATTCACAAGTCCGCAGTGTTTTGCGGATCCGCAACACACCCGCCAGGCACCCCCATAGAACAGCCTATTTTTGTCCACAGCTGCGGACAAGAATAGGACATGTTCTATTTTTTTCCAGAGCCGCGGACCGGAAGTTCGGCAGGGTGCTCCGGAAATGCGGATGCGAAGAGCACACTGTGTGCTTTCCGCATCCATTCCGTCCCCATGGAGAATGCATGGGTCCACACCCATTCTGCACAATTGCGGAATGGATGCGGACACATTTTGCGGACGTGTGAATGGAGCCTAATACAGAGGGGGCCATTATAATATTAAGAATAATAACAACACAGAGGGGCCAGTATATATTATAATTATACAGAGGGCATTATACTTATGGGCACTACGGGTGGAGGGGAGGTCTGTTATCTGAGGATGATAGTAAAGTGAGAAATCTAAACATTTTTCTGTGAAACTCTGCAGAGACGCGGCTGAAAGAAGGTATCATGGCGGTCTTATCTCCGAATGAAGACGTTGAGGAAGGTCGACATCACAGGAGACGTCACTGGATGTAACAGGTGTGTGCTGCTGTACTCTACTGTATAGTGTGCACCATTATATGTAATGTCCATCCACATATCTGTTTGGGGGGGGGGGGGGGGGGTGGCTATAGGATTTAGCCCACAGTGCCGCAGTCCGGTCCCAGACTTCAGGTCACACTGTGCGTGTTCTGAATTCTGGGGCCTCATACCCATCTACTACATTATCTGTACTCAGAGAGTTACCACTGTGTTATCTGTGGTATTACATAGGACTGCAGGTGACATCTGCTACATTATCTGTACTCAGTTAACACTGTGTTATCGGTGGTATTACATAGGACTGCAGGTGACATCTGCTACATTATCTGTACTCAGTTATCACTGTGTTATCTGTGGTGTTACATAGGACTGCAGGTGATATCTGCTACACTATCTGTACTCAGTTATCACTGTGTTATCTGTGGTGTTACATAGGACTGCAGGTGACATCTACTGCATTATTTGTAAAAAAGGGGTGTGTCCACAGATTGGGGGGAGAAATACTTGGCTTGCCCCGGGTGCTAACAACCCACGCTACACCACTGGAACTCTGCCCTGTATGTTCCCTGCTGCTTGCTACCCCTCCTCAATTACACCCCTGTATAATGTACCCTGATACCCCTCAGTTATATGATACTGTATAACTGAGGGGCATCAGGGTAAATTACAGGGGGTAATATAACTGAAGGATCAGGGTAAATTATACAGGGGGTAAAACTAAGGGGTATTAGGGTACATTATTATACAGGGGTAAAATAACTGAGGAGGGCTATCTCAGGGGACATGATGAAGGGGTAATATAACTTATATAATATAAGTTATATTACCCCTGTATAATAATGTACCCTCATACCCCTTAGTGTATTTGTGTGTGTGTGTGTGTATGTATATATATATATATATATATATATATATATATACACGCGCGGCGTGTGTTTGTGCTTTAGGGTGCACACCCTAATGCAATAGGCTGCGCACACCTATGCACGTGGCACAGCTGCGGCCAATGATTGGCTGAGTGAGAAAATCCTAAAACAACTTGTCGGGACTCAGGAGCCCAGAGTGAAGATATTAGGACCACCACACAGAGGAGAACAGCCGCAGGCAGCCGGCGGCGTGCAAGTGATTAATAAAAAAAGTATGTTTCACTTTTCCGCCGACCCCCTTCTCTGCGCCCTAAGGCAGCCGCTTGGTCTGCCTTATTATAGCGCCAGGCCTGCTTGGATGTGGTAGCCGTTTCTCTGGCTCCCTCTCCGGAATGGAACACTCATTCCCCGTTACCTGTGGTCACCATGTTAGGCGCATAAAAGAACATCGATAGTTGATAGGGCAGACATCCAAATGGATCATCGACGTCATGGGGACGTGCGATCAGGCAGAATTTATCTAGAGTCAACAAAGTGGCCGCAGGCACTCGCCCATAATGTTTTCACTGGTCAGCTCACCTGCAGCCCCTCAACCATAATTTTTTCAATGGTCAGCTAAGCAGCAGGCACTCTCCCATAAGAGTCTGGTCAACATAATCCTCACCGCCAAGGGTCACTTAACTAATTTGCACAGAGGAGTCTCGTTGGTGATTGGAATTAACCAGACAAATCACTCCACCAACTCAGAACTATTACAAAAATATAGAAGGTAATATAAAAGGGGACAGAATTAAAGGGTACAGAACCAATCAGTTCTTCCTTAAAGTACCCTTACAACACAACTGCACAACTGTCAAGGACATTTCCGAGACAGGTGGCAGGAGATCGGCGAGACTGGCAACACGTGGTTTCATCTGACATGTTTTCCGTTTGGATCAAATGACGTCTGTGTTGTTTCTGGTGCTTGCCACACCTTCTTTGGATAGATTGTGGTTGGATCTCGGCTGAGTTCCTGGTACTTCCATTGCTACTTTGAAGTTAAGTCTTTCCTTTCCCTTTTGTATTTTGTTTGGGTTCTGTGTGTTGCATTTCCCTATTGGTTGAATTAGGCCTGTAGGAGACTCCTGTCCGTCCTTCCTTTTGGAAGAGCAGGTAGTCTCGTCCCTGCCAGCAGTACCAGGGTCCTATAGGGCTTGATAGGATTCTAGGTATTCCTGCATATGAACTCACCTACCTTTGGGGTCTGTTCATACTGGTAGTCAGTCAGGATTTTGGTTAGGGTTTTCACTAGGAGGTGTCCATTTTTCTTCCCTAGTTCTCAGGCCTGATTCCCTGTTCCCCCTTTCCCTCCTGTGCTCGGTGTGGTGTTTCCCTCCCACACTGAAGCGTGACATTATAAACCCTCAAAACCGTTTGTTTGTGTGCAGCCATGGATCTTATTGCTGCACTGGCAGGTCAGCTCAAAGGGCTATCTTTGGAGGTAGCTGACCTCCGCATGACCGTCTTGCAGATGCAGAGATCACAGGCTGTTGGTCCTGGTGGCATTGGTGGAGACCAGGCCTATCTGGAGCCTAAAATTGCTCCCCCGGACAGATTTTCTGTGGGACGTGATTATTTCATTTTGTTTAGGGAGGCGTGCATTTTAGGCTACGTCCACACTTATCTGGGGATGGGAAACAGCGAGTCGCTGTGGTTATTTCCTTGTTTAAGGGGGATGCACAGTCATGGGTTTTTTCTCTGCTGACCGGATCGCAGGCTCTCCGGTCGATAGATGAATTTTTCGAAGCTTTGAGTCTTATCTATGATGATCCGGATTGGACCTCTCTAGCCGAAAGCAAGCTGTGCGGCCTTTGTTTAGGAGGTGGGCTACGGATATGAAGTGGAACAATCCTGCCCTCCGTAGCCAGTTTTGTCAAGGATAGAAGGTGTAGCAGCACTAAAGGGTATACTGGCCTGGTGCACGCGGTGTTGAACGCCAGTCCGTAGCGTAAGGGCTGATACTAAAAGCTATGAAGGACCTGTGATAAAAAAGAAAGGCTGTTATCCATGCCTGAGCTGTTGCAATTGTAACAGTATGCTTAAGGGGGACAGTTTCACACATCCCAGAACTGGCAAAAAGTTCCCAATTAGAGGGTTTTACACCTGCAAGTCAGAATATGTTATATACACCCTGCAGTGCCCATGTGGGCTACTCTATGTGAGTGAAACAACACAGGAAATGAGAAATAGACTAAACCAGCACAGTTACCAGATACGTAAATTGCTCGCGGGGAAAAAGAATGAGGAACCACAAAAAATTTAACCACCGGTACCGGAACATTTTCTAAAATTTAAACATAAGGAACTTAAACTCCGGTCCGGTATTTGATCTCACCTGGCTGGAAATCAACCCAGCCGCCCATGCTGGGAGGAAAATACCTGCCTTCCCAAACAAAACCCCTTTCTATGTCACATACTCCCCCCCCCCCCCCTTTGTTCAACCCTGAGGGGGTGAACACACGCCAGACAGTGTACCCGGGACAGGGCATCCACGTTTCCCTGTAACCGGCCTGCCCTATGTTCTACTGTAAACTTAAAGTTCTGCAAGGACAAGAACCATCTGGTGAACCGAGCATTCCTCTCTTTGGCCTGGCTCATCCCCTTCAGAGGGGAGTGGTCAGTCAAGAACTGTGTACTTTGCCTCTATACTGCATCCGCTAGTCCTAACTACCAGATCGAATCCCCACAATTCGGATTCGTGCAAGCGCAGTGAGGCTGGCGTAAACGCCAATATATTTTTGGGTTTGCATTTTTGGGCACAGTTGTATGTCGTACATCAAACCAGCTGTATTTCAACCCGTGCCCCACGACAAAATGGAGGCTGTTGTGAAGGCCCTCATGGAGGCTAATTTGTAGCAGCGAGAGACCAACCTGCACCAATGGGAGGCTAATAAGCAGCAGCAAGAGACCAACCAGTTGCTACTACAACACGTGATGGCTTTGCAGACAGAAGGAGCAACCCCAAGCATCCACGATGACCGCAAATCAGTTCGTGCAGCGATCCCTAAGATGACACCCACAGACAACATCGAAACCTACCTGGCAATGTACGAGAAAGTGGCCACCAGGGAAAAGCTGCCCCGAGACCAGTGGGCTGAGGTCATCGCTCCTTTCCTGGCATCAGAGTCCCAGCGGGTGTATTGCGACTTGCCGGACGATCAAGCGGCCGACTGACTGAAGGTAAAGGGTGAGATTTTGGCAAGGCTAGGGGTGAATGTGTTGGTCTGGGCCAAGCGGGTACATCACTGGGTGTTTTAAGCCTGCTCAGCCTGGGAGACCCCAGTATTATGACTTACTCCACCTTTTGCAAAAGTGGCTACAGCCTGATCTGCTGAGTCCCACGGCTATGCTGGATAGACTATTGGCTGAAATATTCTGCAGGGCGCTGCCACCCCCTCTCCAGCACTGGATCGGCCAGGTATCTCCTCGAAATGTAACACCCCAGAGTTGTGTTACGAAACTCTTTTACCCCGCTACAACCTGTTAAGTGTATTTACCTGGTCATCTGATGTAATTTTATATCATATTCTCACAAATGTGCATTCAAAGACTTTTTACATATATATTGCTGTAATTTCCATGTTCACCAGCAGGTGGCAGCAATGTGTTAGCAGGGACTTAGCTACAGTTTAGTGTTTCTGAACTGGAATAGTTCATTCCAGTTCAGCTCCCCCCTCTATGAGCAGAGTGGGATGCTTCCATATCCTGCCTCATGGGGAGGGAAGGAAGTTATAGTCTGTGTGCGAGCCACCCCGGCTAGGGGAAGGCTGTGCGTGTAGGAGCTCCCAGATTTAGGGATCCAAAGCCAGGATCTTGTCTCGGCTGAGACAATTGATCATCATCCCCAGCCTGAGCCTTGCAGCCTCAGCTGGTAAAAGCAAGCAGCCACCTCCAGTATTCCAGGAAGAAGCATACCCTGTGAAGTTAACTGTGAGTACCGTCCAGAGACCCCAGGAGAAGCCATATTCCTCCTCAGCAAGTCAGTCCCCAAGACAGCAGATGAAAGTCAGTGCAGAAGCCAAATTCCTGCCACATTACAGAGCTAACAAGCAGACGTCCTTTTCCTGCAAAGCTCCAGGCACATGATAAAGCAGAATATATTTTCCTGCCACACATTGCCAATACCTGCTGGGACCAAAGACTATTGCTATATCTTGCTTGGATGAAAGCTGCAAATAGTAAAGACAAGTTTGAACTTTACTCAAAGTCTGGATCTCACACTCATTTTATTGCAAGTGAGCCAGGATCCAGGAGTCCAGCCATACCCAGGTAGGAGACACTGTTGACACTATTGCCACTACCACAACGAGACATTACACCACTCTGGCATTCCTAACCTGGTACGTGAGTTATAACACCTTAAAGGGCCCTATGTTAGTACCCTGCGCAAGCTGCAATTGGCATCACAAACAAAACTATAAACTATCACTTACACCTGACCCAGCCATTGCAAAGGATTGGCGTTAGAGTGCATACCCCCAATCCGGCTCTATTGCAGAAATGCCCTGGAAATGGTGGACCTGGTGGAATGCTATGAGGCCACCAAGAATCTCAAGGGGGGTTCTTTTGGAAGGAGGGCAGGCAAACTCCAGAACTCCCCACCCTAGGCCCACCGGTATGAGCCAATGAAACCCCCCGGGAGGTTGCCCCTATGGTCCGGACCCAGTTAATCTGCTGGCAGTGTCACGAACCTGGCCACACCATGGCTGAATGTCCTCATTGGGTTGAGCCCATGGACACTAATTGTGGTTACCGACAATCGCTATATGCTAGAAAACTGTGTGCCACAGGTACCCCAGAGGCTCTAGACCACTTGTGCCAGGTGGAGGTGGGAGACACTCAAGCGGAGGCGCTGCTGGACTCAGGGAGCTTGGTGACCCTGGTAAGGGCTACCCTGGTGCGGTCTGCTGAGTATACTGGCTGGAAAGTTGGGGTGATGTGCATTCATGGAGACTTGAAAGACTACCCCACCGCGCTAGTGTCTCTAACCACGGTGGACGGCAGGTGGACCCACGAAGTGGCAGTCGCCACAAATCTTCACTATGAACTCATAATAGGGAGAGACTTTCCAGGTTTCCCTGCCCTATGGTTGGTTGTGAGAGTTAAGGATACCCATGAGACAGGAATAAGCCCAGGAGATTGGCCTTGTTCAGGAGGATGGCCAAAACCCTGGGAACCTGAGGCCGAAGGGCCAGTAGTAAGGGTGACCACCACTTGGGTGGAAGAGGGGGAGACAACCCCGCGTAGGGTAATGGTGGGAGACGTGGAGGAGTTGCCACCGGGTCCTGGGTTGGCAGACCTCAACGTCTCTGGGGAGAATTTCGGTACAGCCCAACGACGAGACCCAACCCTATCCCGAGCCAGGGAGAATGTGGTAATACTTGATGGTGTACCCCAATAACCTGGGGCCAAGTCGATGTTTCCCCATTTTGTGGTCCACCAGAATATGCTATATCGGGTAAACCAGCTGCGGGGTGAACCTATTGAAAAGTTGGTGCTGTCCGGGGCCTATCGAAAACTCGTGTTAGAGTTAGCGCACCAACATGTTCTCGGGGGTCATCTAGGACTGCAGAAGACACAGGACCGGATACTACAACAGTTTTACTGGACCAGTGTCTTTAGACAGCTGGATGACTTTTGTAAGTCTTGCCCGACCTGCCAAACCACTTGCCCCCAGCACCTGTTCCACAGTCCCTTAGTGCCCCTCCCGATTATCGAGGTACCATTTGAGAGAATTGCTATGGATCTCTTAGGCCTAGTAGCGAAATCCGCTAGGGGGCAACAACACATCTTGGTCGTCCTGGACTACGCCACTCGATACCCAGGGGCAGTGCCACTGCGACATACATTGGCCAAACTCAAAGCAAAAGAGTTAATGGACATGTTTTCCAGAGTGGGGATACCCAAAGAGGTTCTGACTGACCAGGGGACTCCTTTTATGTCTAAGGTCATGCGGGAGCTCTGTAAAATGCTGAATATCAAACAGATACGGACATCCGTCTATCACCCGCAAACTGACGGCCTAGTAGAAAGGTTTAATCAAACGAGTAGTAGCTATGGATGGAAAGGATTGGGACCTCCTTCTGCCCAATCTTATGTTCACAGAGCGAGAAGTGCCCGAGGCCTCTACTGGGTTCTCGCCCTTCGAACTACTATATGGCAGACATCCACGTGGTCTGTTGGACATAGCCACAGAGGCATGGCAGCAACAACCCACACCATATAAAAGTGTTGTTAAATATGTCACCCAGATGCAGGAACGTATGGAAACCATGTTGCCGCTGGTAAAGGAACATATGGAGGCAGCTCAGTAAGCTCAAAGTCGGGTGTATAATCGGAAGGCTTGGGTCCAGATCTTTAACCCGGGAGATCGGGTTTTAGTTCTGGTACCGACAGTGGACAGTAAGTTACTTGCTAGGTGGCAGGGACCCTACGAGGTACAAACCGGATTCCAAAAAAGTTGGGACACTAAACAAATTGTGGAACTATAATGACTGATTAGGGAGGTCAAACCGAGGTGAAGGTCTGCGCTCCAGATTACCAAAGGTAAGGCATGATTCAGGAGGTGGGTAATCTAAAATTTAACATTTATTGATAATGCAGATAAAAAATAATTCCTAAATAAAGTGTGCAATAACAAACCTTGGGATAGAACAGATGAATGTACACTGGCTGACAGCCTAGGTGTCCATCCCAAATGAAAGATACATATAAACACTAAAAAATAGTGCACGGCGGCACCAGAAACCAGTTGTCCTACCGGTACCGTGAGACAGGAAACGGAACGTTCACCCTTGACAATGCTCCTATGGCAGCTTCTTCATGAATGTTGAAAAAATGAAAAAGATGATCCCAAAGTGCAACGGTCCCCAATCGGACCATCAGAGAATATACGGTATTTGGGCAAACGGTCAATATAAACCAAAATAAAATATCTGGACAATGACAAGCACTGACACATAGATGTAGTGGCCAGTATATCGGACAATTTGAAAAGCATTGAGTACAATACAATTAAAGGAATATTTCAATATGTTTGGAACACCAGAGACATAGTATATACAAATACACCCACTGTACCAAGCCAGTATATAGACATAAATTGGCTAGGTGGACCTGAATGAACGCCGAAAACGTCTAAATAGAGCCAGACCCAGCTAGTCCCATCATAGGAAGCAGCTGAAATTCAACTGTTCATTCAGGCCCGTCGGTACAACTGTGCGCAAAAGGAAAATCCAACGGGCTTCTCGCTGTAATATGATTTTATCCCAGTCCCCTCCACGTTTTGGGGGGGAGACTGCCTCAATACCACTAACTTTGATAACTCGCGGATTGCCTTGGTGGAAATCACACACATGGCGGGCCACAGCCGTGTCCCGTCGTTTTTCTATATCAAGGAGATGTTCTCCAATTCGCCTTCGCAGCTCGCGCTTGGTCTTACCAATGTATTCCTTGTTGCAAATACATGTGATCTTATATATCACGCCTACGGTTCTGCAAGAGATAAAATCTCTGATATCAAAGGTCCGTTTGAGATTGTTACTGAAGAAGGTCTTGCCTGTGGCAATCCTGTCACAGGCTATACAGCCGCTGCACCTGAAACTACCTACCGGCCGCCGGCTCAGCCAGGTCTCAGGGGCAGCAGGTGGCAAGAGGTGACTATGCACAAGCAAGTCCTTGAGGCTCTTACCTCGTCTGTAGGTCACTTGTGGGTAGTCATGTAAAACATCGCTGATGTCAGGGTCCATCATGAGAATGGACCAGTGGCGATTAAGGATCTCCCTTGACTGGTTGGCTAAGCCATCAAAAGTGGTTATAAACCGTACCTTCCTCTCTGTCTCCTGTTTTTGCTTAGGGACTAGAAGTGTGTCTCTATGGATGTGGGCCGCTCTCTGAAATGCTTTCTTCAAAATGCAGTCGGGATACCCTCTGGCCAGAAACCTTAGTCGGAGGACTGCCGCCTGGATTTTGAATTCGTTCTCCCCTGAGCAGTTCCTCCGTAGGCGCAGATACTGCCCATATGGGATACCTCGCTTCAGGGGCAACGGATGGCTACTCTGCCAGTGGAGGACTGAGTTAGTTGCCGTGGTCTTTCGATAAATGCTAGTTGAGAGTTCCCCCCCAGGGTTTTTAAATATACACACATCCAAAAACGGAAGTTTTTCCTTGTTAATCTCGTACGTAAATCGGAGACCGATAGAGTTTATGTTAAGCGAATCCACGAATAATTTAAAGGCTGCATGGCTGGAGTTCCAAATAATCAGAATATCGTCGATGTACCGGGCCCATAGGGCAACGGGCCCGGTCATCGACTCCCCTTCTCCAAAGACGGTTACAGCCTCCCACCAGCCCAGGAGCAAATTTGCGTAGGACGGCGCACAGGAGCAACCCATCGCCGTGCCCCTGAGCTGGTGGTAGAGACGACCGTCAAACATGAAGAAATTGTGTGTAAGTAAGAATTTGAGCAGCTGTAGAACCAGCTCATTATGAGCCGCAAACTGTTGACCCCGCATGCTCAAATAATATTCTACTGCTCTCAAACCCGCTTTGTGGGGTATTGAGGAATAGAGGGCCTCAACATCGACACTGGCCAGGTAAGAGTGGTCGTCGATGCATACTCCATCTACCCGCTTCAATAGGTCCATAGTGTCGTGGGTAAAGGACGGGAGGGCCGTAACAAAGGGCATTAATATTTGATCAATATATACCCCTATATTTTGTCCTATACTACCAATACCGGCCACGATCGGTCTCCCCTTTAGTGGTTTTAGCCCTTTGTGGACCTTAGGGAGGCTATAGAACGTGGCCGCTACTGGATGTCGAGGGTACATAAAATCGAATTCTTCCTGGGATATAAGATTGTTACTTTTTCCCATAGACAGAATATCCCTTAATTCCACCAAATACGGAGCAGTGGGGTTAAGAGTAAGTATTTGATAGCTAGTCTTATCCTTCAGGATCTGTTCACACATAGACCTGTAGCTCTGTCTATTCATGATAACCGTGTTACCACCTTTGTCAGACGGTTTTATAACTATGGTGGTATCATCTCTCAAGGATTTAATAGCATTGAGTTCCTCTACAGAGCAGTTATTATGTCTATGGTTTTTCTGAAGTTCCATAAGATCTGCGGTAGCTAATTGTAAGAAGACATCTAAACATGATACGTCTCCTATCGGTGGCATTTTATTACTCTTATTACGTAAGGGTGTGAATGGGCCTTGTCCTTTAAAAGTATGTACATCAGAAGACAGACTCTGCAGTAGTCCCACATCATGGAGTAAATCTGTAGGTATTCCTAGATATTGACTTTTCTTCCTATCAATTACTTTGAATTGCTTATGCCAGCGGAGCTTGCGTATAAATAAGTGTAGGTCTTTTACCCATGTGAATGTATCATGTTGGCGAGTTGGAACAAATGAAAGTCCTTTTGATAATACAGCCATTTCAATTTTTGAGAGGGTGTGGCTTGATAAATTAATTATCTCTGGGCCGACTGATCCCGGTTGTTTGGACGGTTTCTCAGGTGATAGTTGACCCCCTGATCTAAAAAACCGCCACGGTTGGCACCACCGGTTCCCCTGCCTCTGCCTCTCCCTTTCTTGTTGGACTTCTGCTTGCTTCTGTTAGGGTTGCCACTTATTTCCCTATCACTATCGGACAGATCTGTTTCCGTAGTGGAAACTTCGGAAATAACCTCTTTGGTAGGTGGCACCTCTCTCATAACCAAGTAGGCTTTGTTTTCTTTGAATTCAGCTAGATCTTTATTAAATTGCCTATGCTTGCGTTCGCGCAAGTAATACTGGAATTTCTCAACAGTTGTTTGAAGTAATTTTTCTTTGTTGAGAAATTCCGGATCACCTGAAAAAGTCTTAGTGATTTCAACCTGACATTTTAGTTTCTCAGTAAGGGTGGTGAGGTTGATTCGCTCTTCTTCCAATAGCAATGTCATTAATTGGAGTGAGCCTTTTGTAGCAAGTTGTTCCTAACGTGTATTGAACCCGGGGCTTCTTTGCCTGTAGACAGGAGTGACTGATATGCGAAGTCCCCGCGGCACAATACCGTGTTTGATATAATTATCGAGGCTCTGTACCTCCCACCAACTTGATAGATGTTCTTTGTACAAACGATTAAGCTCCTTAAAGGCAACTTTAAGGAGGGTATACACTTTTTCTGGAGATAGGATTTGTCCGAAAAAACTTCCTTGGCCTCCTCTAACCACGTGTCAGTGTTGATGCCACTGTCCAAAAATCCTGCCATACCGCTTATTTGAATATAGAACTATAATGACTGATTAGGGAGGTCAAACCGAGGTGAAGGTCTGCGCTCCAGATTACCAAAGGTAAGGCATGATTCAGGAGGTGGGTAATCTAAAATTTAACATTTATTGATAATGCAGATAAAAAATAATTCCTAAATAAAGTGTGCAATAACAAACCTTGGGATAGAACAGATGAATGTACACTGGCTGACAGCCTAGGTGTCCATCCCAAATGAAAGATACATATAAACACTAAAAAATAGTGCACGGCGGCACCAGAAACCAGTTGTCCTACCGGTACCGTGAGACAGGAAACGGAATGTTCACCCTTGACAATGCTCCTATGGCAGCTTCTTCATGAATGTTGAAAAAATGAAAAAGATGATGTCATTATCTGCATTATCAATAAATGTTAAATTTTAGATTACCCACCTCCTGAATCATACTAAACAAATTGTGAATAAAAACTGAATGCAATGATGTGGAGATGGCAAATGTCAATATTTTATTTGTAATAGAACGTAGATGACAGATCAAACGTTTAATCCGAGTAAGTGTATCATTTTAAAGGAAAAATACGTTGATTCCAATTTTCACGGTGTCAACAAATCCCAAAAAAGTTGGGACAAGTAGCAATAAGAGGCTGGAAAAAGTAAATTTGAGCATAACGAAGAGCTGGAAGACCAATTAACAGTAATTAGGTCAATTGGCAACATGATTGGGTATAAAAAGAGCTTCTCAGAGTGGCAGTGTCTCTCAGAAGCCAAGATGGGTAGAGGATCACCAATTCCCACAATGTTGCGCAGAAAGATAGTGGAGCAATATCAGAAAGATGTTACCCAGCGAAAAATTGGAAAGACTTTGCATCTATCATCATCAACTGTGCATAACATCATCCGAAGATTCAGAGAATCTGGAACAATCTCTGTGCGTAAGGGTCAAGGCCGTAAAACCATACTGGATGCCCTTGATCTCCGGGCCCTTAAACGACACTGCACCACAAACAGGAATGCTACTGTAAAGGAAATCACAGAATGGGCTCAGGAATACTTCCAGAAACCATTGTCAGTAAGCACAATCCACCGTGCCATCCGCCGTTGCCAGCTGAAACTCTACAGTGCAAAGAAGAAGCCATTTCTAAGCAAGATCCACAAGCTCAGGCGTTTTCACTGGGCCAGGGATCATTTAAAATGGAGTGTGGCAAAATGGAAGACTGTTCTGTGGTCAGACAAGTCACGATTCAAAGTTCTTTTTGGAAATCTGGGACGCCATGTCATCCGGACCAAAGAGGACAAGGACAACCCAAGTTGTTATCAACGCTCAGTTTAAAAGCCTGCATCTCTGATGGTATGGGGTTGCATGAGTGCGTGTGGCATGGGCAGCTTGCATGTCTGGAAAGGCACCATCAATGCAGAAAAATATATTCAGGTTCTAGAACAACATATGCTCCCATCCAGACGTCATCTCTTTCAGGGAAGACCCTGCATTTTTCAACAAGATAATGCCAGACCACATTCTGCATCAATCACAACATCATGGCTGCGTAGGAGAAGGATCCGGGTACTGAAATGGCCAGTCTGCAGTCCAGATCTTTCACCAATAGAGAACATTTGGTGCATCATAAAGAGGAAGGTGCAACAAAGAAGGCCCAAGACGATTGAACAGTTAGAGGCCTGTATTAGACAAGAATGGGAGAGCATTCCTTTTTCTAAACTTGAGAAACTGGTCTCCTCGGTCCCCAGATGTCTGTTGAGTGTTGTAAGAAGAAGGGGAGATGCCACACAGTGGTGAAAATGGCCTTGTCCCAACTTTTTGGGGATTTGTTGACACCATGAAATTCTGATTCAACATATTTTTCCCTTAAAATGGTACATTTTCTCAGTTTAAACTTTTGTTCCGTGATTTATGTTCTATTCTGAATAAAATATTAGAAGTTGGCACCTCCACGTCATTGCATTCAGTTTTTATTCACAATTTGTATAGCGTCCCAACTTTTTTGGAATCCGGTTTGTACTCGAAAAGGTTGGAGAAGTAAACTACAAGGTACACCAGCCAGGGCGGCGGAAGCCAGAGCAGGTGTACCATGTGAATTTACTCAAACTGTGGAAGGATAGGGAGACCAGTACTGACGATAGCCCGCGGCCGAGTTTTCTAGGGGGAGAGGTTCCGGCCCCTTAGTCTGATGTAAGGGAAGCAGTTGCCACAGTGAAGATTCAGGAGGCCAGGGAGTCAGCAGGGACATGGATGTGTTCTCAGACCTCCGTGGATGCACTTCCATAATCTCAGGCCAAAATTTGGTTGAAACCATACCGGATACCTGAGGCTCGGCGGACACGCCATCTCTGAGGAAGTACAACTAATGCTGCAACTAGACGTCATAGAGGAGTCTAGAAGTGAGTGGGCCAGCCCTATAGTACTGATACCCAAACCGGACGGAACGTTGAGGTTTTGTAATGATTTTAGAAAATTAAACGAGGTATCTAATTTTGACGCATATCCCATGCCCCGGGTAGACGAGCTGATTGAGAGGTTAGGACAAGCCCGGTATTTTTCTGTTTAGGACCTCACCAAAGGGTACTGGCAGGTACCCTTAACGCAGGCTGCCAAGGAGAAAACGGCCTTCATCACACCGGAGGGGCTGTACCAGTATAAGGTGTTAAACTTTGGTCTGCATGGTGCCCCCGCCACTTTCCAAAGGCTAATGGACATTGTGCTGTGACCACATCGTCGGTACGCTTCGGCTTACCTGGACGATATTGTCATCCACAGTACCGACTGGGAAAGTCACCTGCCCAAAGTGCAGGTTGTTATAGACTCCCTTCGAAAAGCTGGACTAACCGCTAGCCCAAGAAAATGCGCGATAGGGTTAGAGGAGACAAAATACCTGGGGTATGTCATTGGGCACGGAGTGATCAAAACTCAAGTAAACAAAATAGAGGCGATAAGAAATTGGCCTCGAACTGTCACCACTAAACAAGTAAAGTCATTCCTAGGAATGATAGGCTATTTGTTCCCCACTTTGCCACTATAGCCGTGCTCTTGACAGAGCTCTTGAAGGGGGGTTTACTGGGATGAGCGGGCGGAAGAGTTTTTTTAAATCTGGTATAGTATAGTGGAGAGAGAGTACCTGGCTATCAAGTGGGCACTCGAGTGTCTCCGCTACTATTTGTTGGGGAGAAAGTTCCGCCTGGTGACTGACCACTCCCCTCTCAAGTGGATGAGCCAGGCCAAAGAGAGAAATGCCTGAGTCACCAGGTGGTTCCTGTCCTTACAGAACTTTAAGTTCTCCATGGAACACAGGGCAGGCCGGTTGCAAGGAAACGCGGATGCCCTGTCCCGGCAGGTGTTCACCCCCTCAGGGTTGAACAAAGGGGTGGTATGTAAGAAGGTACCTGGAATCATCGTGGATGGAAGGCATGTGTCACCAAGGTTCCTGGCTTCAGTGAAGTAAGAGCCGGTATTTTATGTGTCAGCAGCAGCTATTGCTAATTGACACCTTGAGATTTAGCATGGCTGTCATAGCTGATTCGGGACGGCTCTTACTTGGAGTAGTAAAAGTGTTGGGTGAGTGACTACTCCCCATGTTCCAGGCTGGGTTTTGCCAGGCATAAAAACCAGCCAGCACTGCCAGGGGGGTGGATTTACCTCCCTCTGACAGTGGAGCTCAGGAGTCTGTGTGCTGTGAACTGAGGGCTGTGCTGGTATTTGAGGTTTGAGCCAGGCTGGAGGACTCAGGCCCCTCTAAAGGCGAACAGGCCGCCTATGGACTTGATGAGGCTGAACAGCTAACAGGGTGTGAATTAACACCCAGAAGAAAAGGTGACTTTTATTGTTTATGGACTTTCCTTGTGTGTGAACAAACACCAAGCCGCCTGCGTTTTGTGATACACCTTATCTGCATTTTGGTATACACAAATATATGAATAAACACAGCTGTTTGATTCAAGGACGGTGTACTTTGCCTCTATACTGCATTTGCTAGTCCTAACTACCAGAGCGAATCCCCACAATATATATATATATATATATATATATATATATATACATATACAGTATATTCCCAAATATGGTATAATACCATTGAAGAATATAACTCATTCCTACAGCTACACCAACAAACAAAATTAAAAGCTATGGCTTGAAATGAAACAATGCTGGGCCCTTAAGGCCAAAATAGGCAGGTCTTCATAGAGTTAAAGAACTACAATGTTATCATATTGGTGAAACACTGCCGAAATCCAATGGCCTGAAGGAATGAGCAAAGTACAGCGAGAAGTCTGTAAAATATCCTCAGAAGAACAGCTTGAAACATTTATTGAAGATGGAAGTTAATTTAGCAACTGGGTAAGAACAGTCCAGCAAAGACTATTTACAAGAGCACTAGACTGAAACTAGAGAGGTGAGGCAAGAAACAGCAGCACAAATGTCAGTTAATAGAAACACAACCGAATCCTTATAGTGTGATACACTCAGGGGGTCATTTATTAATCTGAAATTTCAGACACAGATTGTGGCGCAATGGTTAGGTCTAAAATTGTGGACATGTGTGGGGAAGGGGACGGGCCAGCGGGCCCGTCTAATTCACCATTTTCTACACTTGTTTTAGGCATAGAAAAGGGTCTAAATGTAAGACACCTAGGAAGCTGCCCATATAGCAGAGTTCTGCAACCTGTAGTTGCCATAAAACACCCAGAAACCTCAATTAGACAGGGTAGCAGCGATGATAAAAAAAAAAAGTTGTGCTTCCCAGAAAAAAGGGAATTTAGTGTTTACTAGAAGTTGTTGCCTCCCAGTGTTATGTTGCTGAATGTGATGCTGGAGGGTTGCAATGAAGTTCTGTGGTGGTCATGAGAGACTGTGGCCATTGTTTTGGTCATTTTGTACTTTAAAGGGAATCTGTCACCTACATAACATGTTTTAAACCAGTGATGCCCAACCTACGGCCCGCGGGCCAAATGCAGCCCGCAAAGCCGTGTCATGCGGCCCGCGCAGTGACCAGACTTTATCAGCGCAGGGCATGCTGCGAACGGCACAGGCACTGCCTCCTAGCTAATTTATTCATTGCACTTGCCTCTGTGAAATTTAAGAGAAGCGCTGTAATCTCGCAGAGGCGCACTGGCAGAGGCATCGAAGTGGCCTCTGCCAGTGCGCCTGTGCACCTGTGCGAGATTACGGCGCTTCTCTTTAATTTCACAGAGGCAAATGCAGTGAATAAATTAGCTAGGAAGCGGCTCTGGGTGGGGGGGATATCTGTGGATGACACTGAGGAAGGGATATCTGTGGATGACACAGAGGGAGGGATATCTGTGGATGACACTGAGGGGGGATATCTGTGGATGACACTGAGGGGGGGATATCTGTGGATGACACTGGGGGGGATATCTGTGGATGACACTGAGGGGGTGATATCTGTGGATGACACTGAGGGATATATCTGTGAATGACACTGAGGGGGGTGTATCTGTGGATGACACTGAAGGGGGGTGTATGTGGATGACACTGAGGGGGGTTATCTGTGGATGACACTGAGGGGGGTTATCTGTGGATGACACTGAGGGGGGTTATCTGTGGATGACACTGAGGGGGGGATCTGTGGATGACACTGAGGGGGGGATCTGTGGATGACACTGAGGGGGGGATCTGTGGATGACACTGAGGGGGGGATCTGTGAATAACACTGAGGGGGGATCTGTGGATGACACTGAGGGGGGGATCTGTGGATGACACTGAGGGGGGGATCTGTGGATGACACTGAGGGGGGGATCTGTGGATGACACTGAGGGGGGATCTGTGGATGACACTGAGGGGAGGATCTGTGGATGACACTGAGGGGGATCTAGGGAGGGGTGTGGGGATGTTGGGGTGGGAGCTCTGGAAGGGGTGGGAGGTCCGATAGGTATGTGGGGGAGGGAGATCCAGGAGGGGGGGCCCATACATTTTTTTTGCTATGGGGCCCAGTCATTTCTGTGACAGCGCAGTATGTGATGTATACATGTGTGTAATGTATGTAGTGCAGTGTGTGATCATCACATACTGCACTACATACATTACACACATGTATACATCACATGCCCCCTCACAGTAATAATGCCAAGATATGTGCCCTCTTCACAGTAGTAATGCTCACACATGCCCCCTCACAGTAGTTATGCCCAGATATGTGCCCCCTCACAGTAATAATGGCCAGATATGTGCCCTCTTCACAGACGTAATGCTCACACATGCCCCCTCACAGTAGTTATGCCCAGATATGTGCCCCCTCACAGTAATAATGCCAAGATATGTGCCCTCTTCACAGTAGTAATGCTCACTCGTGCCCCCTCACAGTAGTTATGCCCTGATATGTGCCCTCTTCACAGTAGTTATGCCCTGATATGTGCCCTCCTCACAGTAGTTATGCCCTGATATGTGCCCCCTCACAGTAGTTATGCCCAGATATGTGCCCCCTTACAGTAATAATGCCAAGATATGTGCCCTCTTCACAGATGTAATGCTCGCACATGCCCCCTCACAGTAGTTATGCCCAGATATGTGCCCCCTCACAGTAGTTATGCCCAGATATGTGCCCTCTTCACAGTAGTTATGCCCTGATATGTGCCCGCTCACAGTAGTTATACCCTGATATGTGCCCCCTCACAGTAGTTATGCCCAGATATGTGCCCCCTCACAGTAGTTATGCCAGATATGTGCCCTCTTCACAGTAGTAATGCTCACACGTGCCCCCTCACAGCGTTTGCATTTCTTCCTGGCAAAGCTACCTGGTTCCGGCCCGCAAAATTTATACCAAGTCTAGTGCGGCCCTCAGACGAAAAATGGTTGGGCATCACTGTTTTAAACTAATTATATACAGTAGCTCTGTGGGAAGCAGATATATAACAGTGATGGTACCTGGCTTTAGTTTTTCAGAGTCTCCATAGTGCCAAAAACAAAGTTTTAAAGATATGCAAATTACCTATCGCAAGTGTCCATGAGCGGCGAGTGTGTTGTAAGTTTAATCCTAGCTTTTTAAAACAACAGCAGTTGTCTTGTGAAGTGATCTAGGCAACCTAGCGAGACAATGTACATTATAAATCCTGCGTGTGTAATTTTAATCTACTTTATTGATTCCTCTGTCATATTTCATGCTTGACCTATTTCATCATATAGAAGAATTTCATTAGCTGACAGTAAGTTAATGAATTCTCTTTGTTTTCCACAAGAATACATCAATGGTTATACCAATGATTATCACAACAGAAATAATCACATATGATGTCACATTATTAAGCAAATGAGAGTTCACATAGAAAGAATAATATCTACTAGACATTGTTGATATTCTACAATTAAAGAGATTATGCCATGGATGATGTAAGAATCCTATATTACACGACGTGTGAAGAAAGATGCGAGTCTCACACTAGCTCTAAAATCGTCAGGCAGAGTTAATTGTATCCATAGCCAGATACTACCTTTCTCTGTCGGAGCCCATTGACTATAGTGGGACTCAGCGGGGGATCTGGCCTGTTTCCGGCATTAGTGCTGGGATTTGGCCAGACAAAAAGACAAAAACCACTACTTGAAACTAGCCTAAAACTTCACTGTTTTATTAATCCATTAAAAAACGGGCTGACAGAGATGCAGAACGTGGTATAGGCAATGGCCGTTTCGCGACTAAGCTCTCCTGCAGGCCTAAACGCATAGTGGTGAAACATGCGTCGCTTATACATTCTGCATCTCTGTCAGACCGTTTTTTTAAGGATTAATAAAACTGTGAAGTTTTACAGTGGTGAGTGCCGCATATTTCTATTTCACAAGTCATGGATTTTTTTTATCTATTTTGTTGTGCACCACCTAACTGTTTTACACACAGTCCTCATACTTCAGGTGACTGTGTTCAAGTAGTACCAACTATTTCATCTTTTATGTGGTTGTAACTAGAAAACATATATTTCATAAAAACCTAACAAACTTAGAACTAGCCCTGTCTCTCATCATCATTCATTGCTTCAATTGTTCTGCTAGATTGTCGTCAAGCTGGTAACCTAGGGGGCATGCCCTTTCTGCTGAAACTCTCTCCTTGACATAGCTCAGATGTGTCCTTTCTGCTGCAGCTCTCTTCTTGCAACTGTCTCGTCTTGTAACAGATACAGCTGGTGGCAATTGAAGGATGGAACTTAACATGTGCGTCCATTCTCCTCCACTTTAGTAGGTGGGCTTGCACATTACTATACAGATTGAACACCAAGGGGTGCCATTATAATGAAGTAAGGAGACTATCTCACAACTGGAAAATCTCAACAAAGTACCGAAAATGACAAACGTCATCAGTTTTTCATGCTGAATTATATGTAATAACATTTAACAGCGGTACAACCCCTTTAGTTTGCCTAAAATGTTGTGTACGTGCAGACCGGCTATTATGTTCTTATAATTATCGTATTTTTCACTTTATAAGATGCACTTTTTCCCCCCAAAAGTAGGCCGAAAATGGCAGTGCGTCTTATAAAGCGAATACTAATGAGCGCTTCAATTATGGATTTTGGTTACCGTGCAGCGCCGGCCAGAGAAGACGGGAGCGAGACTTCTAAAGAGACCACCGGATCCGGAGCAGAGCCGCGGCGCAGGGAACGTAAGAGAAGTTTTTTTATTTTAAGGTCTGATCTGAGGTCTGATGGAGGTCTGAAATGGAGGGCTGATATGAGGTCTGATGGGCATCTGAGGAGGTTCTAATATGAAGGTCTCATGTAATGTCCTGATATGGGAGTCTCATGTAATGTCCTGATATGGAGGTCTGATGTGATATCCTGTTATGGGGGTGTGATGTAATGTCTTGGCGGTCCGATCTGAGGATTTGATATGGGGGTCTGATCTGAAAATCTAATATGAGGTCTGCTGAAAAAAAAAAAAATCTTATTTTTCTTCTTTAAAACCTGGGGTGCGTCTTATGAACAGGTGCATCTTATAAAGCAAAAAATACAGTAGTAATATTTTCTTGTGCTATTTTTTCACTGACAGAAAAATGTAAACTGGGTACCTGATGCTGTTAATGATATAGATTATTAATTGGTACTATAGAGCATTGATGTAGTACCACTCTTGCCAGGAACCTGTTGTAGAACACAAGGATACTGTACATTGCACCATTTACTATACCCGCAAGGCTCATGGCTCCATAGGAAACTGACCAGAGTTCTTCACATACAACCTAAAAAAAAGTAAGTAGCACACTTATTTACTAGTAGTAAATGGAGTTATATATGACTTTTAGATGGTTTGTAATCATTTAAGTCATTATACACTTATATGAAGGCTCTATTTCTATACAACTATTAACAGCTCTTTATATATATCTGTTATTAGACCTCAGCGCTCTTAGATGTTACAGAGACAAAAAAATGTAGTTGTGTTTGAATGTGAACCTCAGCTGGGGCCCCTCTGGCCACGCAGGGTTAGGACATGGTGAAGCAGAAATTTCTATGGAGACGTTGCAAATTAACTGAAATAATAAGATATCTTGAAAAGATGTACTGAGACTGGGACTGTGAGACATCGCAATAATTTTGTTTTATGGCTTCAGAAGAGTTAAACACAATGTATTTCATTTTAGAAAAAAAAAGAAACAAAAAAATAAAAGTTTCTAGCTGCTGAGGGAAAAAGGGAAAAAAAAAAATCAAACAGGTCAGCAGGAACAGATGTCAGATATTATTCTTAACACTTATTTCTATGCCAACGTCAGGTCTTAACACTAGGGTGTAAAACGTACATCTAGTACTGACGAGCACATGGGAGTAAGTGATCATTCGGATCCCTTATATCTTCTTGTGTATTTTTATAACGTGGGTCTTACATCTTGTAAAAATGACTTTAAATTAATGTCTGACCAATAAATAAATCTTAACATGTAATTGGCTAAAGGTTTCAGCATGGTATAGAAGCACAGTAGCTATAGAGCCACAATTTGCATTGGTGACCCAGTAAGTGCTATTTATGGCTCTGCCAGCAAGTACATAGTAAATGTATTAATAAACTAAATCAATATCATAAGAAAACAGGAGCTGTTTACTAAAGTGTCCACTACACTGCCTAATTTTTGGGCCAATAATCGGGTAAAGGCTGTATTACACTGGAAGGTAAGGCTGACAATTGTTGAGAAGGAAGCGTTCTTTCCAGACAATCGCCTGCTCTTCAGTGAAGGAAAGCGCTGCTAATACATGCAGCAATCTCCTCCACAGTATGGGGATGTGAGGCAGTGACAGGCCTCAGGGCTGCTAGGGGAGAGATATGGCAGGAGTTTCCATTTCTTCACTGTCAATCAGCAGGTCAGAGGCCGCACCAGGTGGAACAATTGCAGCACGCCAGACCTGCAGGGTATTGCGATTGTGAGTTCACGGTTATGGGCAAGCGAGGGTTACTCACAGTTCTGAAGACGAACCCTGGGCAGGCATGCGACAGTGAAGGAGAGGCTGGCACAGTAGTCCTCTGGGGCACACTCTGTATTTAGGGACCAGGCCTGATGGTGGATGAGGTGCCCTGAATGTTGCAGGTGTTTTATGTGCCTAGTGCAAGGTCCCTTTAAGTTTCGTGATGCCAGTGCTTGTAACGGTGGCACACCGATTTATAGCAGTAGTAATGGAGGAACACAGTAGTATGGTAAACCAAACTTTGCTTTACTGGAACAACGGTTCAACTTTGTACTGTTCAATTTTCAGTTCCACATTGAGCAATAACGATCAGCAGGCTCTTTAGGAATGGCAGACAAATGTTCTTTGCAAGATACTCGGAGGGTAACAATTGACACTTCCCAGACCAGGCTGCACTATTTCTCAGTTGTTCTGGCTGGCTGTATTCCAAGGCCCGTATGCCTAAATGCTGGATTTTATCCTTGGCAAAATAATCTTCCTCCCGTATTTATCCTTGCATTAACTTAATGATTTTTCTGCCTCTCAGCTTACTTGTCTTAGCTGGAAACACTGGCTCTGCTTGGCTTGTGGGAACTGCAGGTTTCTCCCAGGAGGTAAACTCTTCTCATGGGGTGACTCTTCTGAGCTAAAACATAGACTCAGGAACTTCAGACTGACTAGGCTACACTACTAGCCACCTAGACTGCACTAACTCTCCCCTGTCTGGGCCTACCTATATATACTCAGGGTTCTCTAGCTCCCTCTAATGTCTAGGAGGCTGAATTACACCCTAACAGGCCTGACACCCAGATAACACAGGGAAATGAGCATAACACATCACATTAATGCAATAGACATATTAACCCTTGTGTAGTGCCCACCTTTACCTAGTGGGACACTACACAATCAGTCTGGGATAAGAGCCCAGTCCAGACTGTTAGGAAAAGGAAGAGTCTGTGTGCAGCAGAGGGAGGTGGGAAGGCTCTGTAAAAGTGGGCTCAGCCGAGCTGACTGAGGGGCCACGGGGCTAGGTGTTAGCCTGAACTTTGGGGGACTCCGCGAGGTCTTGGAATCGACGGTCGCTAGGCCAGAGTCAGGAGGACTTCTGGGCCACAATCCCCCAAAAGGTACTGGACTTTGTTACAGCCTGGAAGTGCTGGATTGTTAGGCTGGGAAAAGCCACATGTTCTTCCCGTGTGTGAACGGGGCTTTCAGTGAGGTAGGGAGTCCTCATGTTTAGTTAGAGCCCAGCCGGGCAGGTGTTTTATTTGTATTGTTTGTTTTGGTTTTGCTGAGGTGCCAAATAAAAGCAATGTTTGGCCCCTAACCCTGTGGTCGATGAAGATCATTGTGAGAATGACCCCCGAATAAGAGGCGATCCCTTACAATTGGTGTCGGATGCGGGCAAGTTGTCCATGAGAGAAGGGCAACTGTCGGTTGCTAGGGGCAACGACGAGACAGCAGTTGCTGCTGAAAGCTGTTTTGCAGTGTGATACAGAAAGATCCTGCGAGTTGGTGATTGGGGAAATCCCGCTGTGGGTCACTTTAGATTCCCACCAACGCGTGTCCTGGGTTAAGCCCGAAGTAATGGACTTTCTAAAGAGGGGGCCAGAGAGAGATGTCACCGTGTCTCTGACCTTTATCACGGACTATGGTCCTGTGCAATGGGAGCTCTTAAAATGTGAGACCCTGGAAGTGGAGTTTGTGCTTGGCAAAGACTTTCCGTTCTTCTGGCAGCTATGGCGCGGAAAAAAGGATTCGAGTTGTGCGGCTGAGGTTCCAGAGGAAAAGATGTGTCCCGT
Source organism: Bufo bufo (assembly GCF_905171765.1). Taxonomy (NCBI): domain Eukaryota; kingdom Metazoa; phylum Chordata; class Amphibia; order Anura; family Bufonidae; genus Bufo; species Bufo bufo. The sequence goes on from NC_053392.1 coordinate 249,039,043, forward strand.
TGCCAAGGGCAAACATCGGGAAGAAAAGGAGGTGGAGAGCTGTGCGGCTCTCAGGAGATCCTATGTTTCCTGCACGTATGCGCAGAGTCCTAAAGAGTGCGGCTGGAGTTACCGTCCAGGAAAAGTCGGGACTCCAGTCCATGCTGTTTCCGGTGGCAACGTTTGCAGTAAGGAGTCTGCGGGTGTTCGGAATACCAGGAACCAAGAGAAGGCTGGTGATCTTGGTAGAGATGTCCTGGGAATATCGTCGTCTCCCGAATCCACGACGTCAGGTGGTAAGACTGTTCCTGTTAATAGTTGTGTGGCAGATCCAGTGACCATGAGCCGGCCGCAGTGGAAACCGACTGGGTCAGTGAAGAAAAAATCACTGAGGCGAAAAACCGCCTCGGAAGTGTATGACATCGGGAAAAACACAGTGTCTGAACAGGCGGGTAAGCCTGTTGCGGTTACTCCCTCGCAGGAACCTGCAGGGGAGAAGGTTTCTGGGTCGCCCAAAGAGCCTGTGATCAAAGCTAGATTTGGGGTGGTGAAAGTCAGAGATCCCATGCTAGCCCAGGTAAGAGGTAGCATGATATCCGCCCCAGAGACTGATAGAGTGTTACATGTTCGGGACAATTATGTGGATAATACAGACTGTCAGGTGGTTCTCACTGAGGGAGAGTCTCCGGTGAGAACTGGGACTTGTGAACCTGATGTTACAAATACGCTCATACATGAGGGAATGGTGGGCCTTAATTTCCCCTTATGCTTGGAGGTTTTAAGTAATGGAGACACTTCTGCAGAGAGTGACAAAACTCCTGCAGAACCTGTACCTGTCCCTTTAAATGATAATCTGAAGGAGCTGCACATTGAGAACAAGGGTGCAGATAAGGTGCAAAGTGATGGTACCATGTTTGCCGAAATGCATAATGGAAATGTGATGTCATGTGAAATATGTGATAATAATGACATGCCTTTTTCTTTGCAGGCTGTGATTGGGGAAAAAGCTCCCCCTGTTGGTAAACATGTGTCTGATATAAAAGTGTTGATAAATGTTGAAGAAACACCGCTAGGAGACCCCATTGTAGACAATGTGGCGGGGCTAGAGGGTGTACCACACGTACCAGAGGTGGATGTGCAGTCTCCACAGGTTTCTATGATTAATAAAATGTCCCAGGTGGGGGTTGACTCATGGGTTCCCCTAGAGGTCAGGGTTAATAATGACAAGAGCAGTATAAGTGGCGTATGTGCCGTGACAGTTAGCAACTCTGAGAGTGAGGCTACCATGTCAAGACCCAGCAAAACTAAAGTGGTTACTAGAAGCGACCAGATGACAGTTATATCTGACGAGACGAGAGTTCAGTCGGGTGACAGCCTAGTGTCTGAAGCTCATATCCAGACAGTTGTAGATGACCTGACAGGATAGTACAGCTACAAACTTGAAGATGTTTTCGCTCGCTCTGCACAGTCCCTAGATACACTAGAGATGGGGCTAACGGTTCTCGCAGAGCAACTGCAGGAATCTCCAGAGGAGTCACAGAAAGAGATGAATGAACTGAAGGAACTAGAGTCACTAATAGAAGCGGAAATTCTCCAACTTCAAGAGGAACTTGCAGCTTCTTAGCGATCCAGACTTCATGCAGAGCAGGAAAGAGATGAGCTGGCTGAAGAGGTTCTAAACAGCGCCTCAGAAAAATCTGCTCTCTTGGAGGAGAAAAGACATTTGGAAGCCAGGATGGCTCAACTTCATCAAGAGTTGCGTGATCGGATGGTAGACCTGGACCACCAGAAACAAATTGTGTCTACATTGGAGACGAAACAGAAGATGTTGGACGAGCTCCTGGCTGAAGAGAAAACCACCTCGGCCAGATATGCCGAAGAACGTGACCAAGCGGAGACTGATGCTCGAGAGAAGGCGACCAAGGCCCTATCCTTGGCCAGAGCTCTAGAAGAAGTACTTGAGATGAATTTGAGAGGCTGAACAGGCAACTCAGAGCAGAGATGGAAGATCTCATGAGCTCAAAAGATGACGTCAGGAAGAACGTCTATGAGTTGGAGAAGTCTGAGCGTGCTCTCAAGCGGCAGGTAGAAAATTAGAAACCTGAAGAGGAGAGTCCTCTGAAGGATGTCAAGAGGTCTAAGCCAGAGCCTGTTAGGAGGCGGTCTGGAGATGATGGCGCAGTAGTACCGCCGGAGGCAGAGAAGATGGAAGGTCTTTCTGCTGAACCCGTTGATGGGGCTGATGTGGATGCAGAGGCCAAGAGTCTCATGACAGTGTCTAACCAGGACCAGGTCGCAAAAGACGTCCCCTCCGCCTACAAGGTCTTCCAAGTAGCCAGCAGCCTGCTGGGGAAGAAATATGAGGAGATGGACGACCAGTATGCAGATCCTGTCTACTACTGTGGGCTGGCTCTCCCGAATTCCTCCCAAAAGGAGAACAGTGTCCTGAGTGAGCCTCTGGAGAAAGAGAAGGACTTAAAAGGGCAAGTATATGATGCCGGGTCCAAGGAAACAAAGGCTGAAGAAGTTAAGGCCGAGGTGTTGGGGGACGTGAAGTCCTCAGGTGCTGCAGAAACCGAAGGAGTGGCTACTGATGTGGAAAAAGCCACTAAAGAAGCAGAGGTCTCTGAAACTGCTGCCAAAGTGGGGGAAACCACAACTGGGAAGATGGAAGATGTGCACCGGAGGCACTTTAAAAAAGCGTGCGGGGACAAGCCTGCTCTGCTGAAGGAGAAAGGGACGAGACACAACCATGAACTGGAACCGTTCAGTCAAGAGTTGCAGCAGTCCAAGAAAGCACATGAGGAGCATGTACAGAAGCCCAAGAATCAAAAAATAGAGCTTGCCGATCATATAAAAACATCTTCTGAGAGAAGTTCCAGAGGCCGAAGGACAAAGGTGGGGAGAAAAAGAAAGAAAAGAGAGAGGCCACGGGTGCGAAGGCGTAACATCCTCGCTCGTGAAAGAGAGTACCTGCTCATGAGATGGGGAAGAAAGTCCCATAGATATGATCTACTCCATAATAAACTCATGTTCGTGACAAACCAAGCGCTGTTGTCCTGGGTCTGGCAGAATAAAGGGAAGACTGTAGGCCAGGTAGATGCCCTCTCACAAGCATCTGGGTTTGGTGCTAGTGTTTTCCCCTACGGGCTTGAACAAAGGGGGGGGGGGATATGTGAGGCAGTGACAGGCCTCACGGCTGCTAGGGGAGAGATATGGCAGGAGTTTCCATTTCTTCGCTGTCAATCAGCAGGTCAGAGGCCGCACCAGGTGGAACAATCAGTCTGGGATAAGAGCCCAGTCCAGACTGTTAGGAGGAGAAAGAGTCTGTGTGCAGCAGAGGCCTGTGAAGGCTCTGTACAAGTGGGCTCAGCCGAGCTGGCTGAGGGGCCACGGGGCTAGGTGTTAGCCTGAACTTTGGGGGACTCCGCGAGGTCTTGGAATCGACGGTCGTGTGTGAACAGGGGGTTTCAGTGAGGTAGGGAGTCCTCATGTTTAGTTAGAGACCAGCTGGGCAGGTGTTTTATTTGTATTGTTTGTTTTGGTTTTGCTGAGGTGCCAAATAAAAGCAATGTTTGGCCCCTAACCCTGTGTTCGATGAAGATCATTGTGAGAATGACCCCCGAATAAGAGGCGATCCGTTACAGGGAGGAGTGATCACTAATGCCATTGCTTGTCCCATACTGAATCATTGTTTGCCGGCAACAGAGCATGATTAGGCGGCACTGCTGCCGGCAAACAATGATTTTTGTAACTGCATAAAAGATGTAGCAGTCTCATGCCAAACATCACTGAGGCCAATGATTGGCTGCAGCGATCACATGTGGTATACGTAAAGCCCCATCTATACTAGGGGCAGGACATGCCAATAAGCCAATGGGAGAGAAGATAAGACTTCAGTGGGTGTGACCTATCCCTAGCCAGGGGCGTAACTAAAGGCTCATGGGCCCTTGTGCAAGAGTTTAGCTTGGGCCCCCTTCCCTCAGTGCTTTGTGGCCAGGGGCAGGGAAGTGTTGGGAAGAGGGTGTGCACTGGACACGGTAGGACCTAACCTTGGCTAGTGGTGTGCCTTTAGCCACGTGATGCGGGTAGCCAAAAAAGGGGGCAAAACATGAATTTTAGGCAGTTTATTATTGTAGATTACAAAACCAGACTGGAAAAAGCTTTGGCAATCTCGACCCGTGGATGAGGGATGTAACGGGAAAAACAGGAAGATTGCCATCGTCCCATCTTCCGTATGACGTGAGCGGGGACGCCATGTTTGGAGGCTGCCGATGCGGCCCCGATCCGGAAGGAGTGTCCGGAAATGGAAGCAGCGTGGAACCCCAGACCCGAAGCTATGGAACGAATGTGCCTGATGAACTGCGCGGATGTCAAAGACAGCACGGGAAAAGGCAGTAGGGGGCTATCGGGAGTTCTGTCATGGAGAGTGGAGAGCAGCTGATTGAACACGGACACTGGGCACCAAGGATTGAACGACTTAAAGTATTCGATCTGTACCGGTGGACCGACTTGGGAGGTTTTGGAGGAAGGGAGAGAGAAGGTGAAGTGGTCTAAACTATGGTGGAGCTGGCTGATAACCGGCCCTGGATTCCGGGCTGAGGTGCAGCAGAATTCCCCCGGCCTGAGAAACCCATAGAAGCTGAGGTAGAGAGCGGCTTTGAGGATCGAACTTCTGAAAGGGCCAAAGGGATTACCATCTAGGGCGGCAGAAATTTTTTGGAATAATTCCCCTGTGACTGGTTGTCTGGAGGGAAGGGCAGGGGAAGAGAGCTTCTGAATGCCCCTCAAAACCGCCTTGACCGCCTGGGAGGAAAAGAAGGAGGTATGACTAGGATGACTGATCATGTGGTGGTGCTGGATGCCCGCTAAATAAAGTCTGTTGGTATTGTGGGACAGATGGAGCTCCTTGTGGCAGTACGCCAGGAAGGCCAGGACGAAGGAGACTCTGTCCCTGTCCCCCCTGGGGTGAAGGTGGGCAAACCGCCTGAAGGTGTTCCACCCTGTTAAATAGTTCCGGGCAGAATTAGCCGAGAGAGACTCGCGGATGAGACCGTGGGCTGCGGAAACGTACTCCTCTAGTCCATGATCAGGGCTTCGAACCCCGGAGGGTTGATCCCGACTCTCCGAGCTCCCGGCATGACCTGGAAAAACAAATTAAAGTTTAAACGGGACAGAGCATCAGCTGCGGTATTTTTCCTGCCCTCTATGTGCCTGCAAATGATGCAGAAGTTGCTTTGCAGGGACAGCCAGGTGAGCCTGCGAACCAGACGCATGACCTTGGGGGAGCTGGACCTACCCCTGGCGAGGATGTCAACAACCGCCTGGTTGTCAGTCATGAAGCACACTGGCCTGTTACTCCATGACTGACCCCAGACAAGAGCGGCTGCGACGATGGGGTAGACCTCGAGCAGGGGGGAAGACCTGGCAGCCTCCTGGTCTGAGGAGACCTGCGTGGGCCAAGGACCCGCAAACCATTGATCCCCGCAGATGGCCCCGAAACCGAAGGAAGCAGCAGCATCGGAAAATACCAAGGGAGAGGCCTCGTTCCACTGAGGAACGAAGAGGGAGATGCCATTCCAGCTGGACAAAAACAAGGACCACATGGCCAGATCCGCCAGCGCGTCACGCCCGAGGTGGATGAGGGCATGCCGATCTGAGGCTGCTGGGAGGAGTCTGAGTAGGCCGGCGGTGAAAGACCTGCCCTGGGGCATGATCCTGGCGGCAAAGTTGAAAGACCCCAATAAAGACTGGAGTTCCAACTTTGACACCGTGCGGGTGCCCACGAGCCTGGCCACGGAGTCCTTTAACCTGTTTAATTTGTCCAGGGGGAGGCTGGCCTCCATTCTGATAGTGTCCAGGGTGATGCCCAGAAAGGTGATTACCCTGGAGGGGCCCTCGACCTTAGCTGAAGCCACCGGAACATTGAGGCGGCTGAACAGGCTGAGGAGGCTGTCCAACCTGTCCGGGGCGTGTTCGGCCTGCTCGATGAGCAAGAAGTCATCCAGGTAATGGATGACCCTCGGACAGTGGGCATGATTGACCAAGAGCCAATGCAGTGCTTGGGCGAACTGGTCAAAGAGCCAGGGACTGCTCTTTGACCCGAACGTCAAGCGGGTGGCAAAGTAATATTTTGCCCTCCATTTGAGGCCGTAGAACTTCCACAGGTGAGGCAGGATGGGCAGCAACTTGAAGGCATCAGCAATGTCCGCTTTTGACAACCAAGCTCCTGCCCCGACCTGTAAGATGAGCTCCACGGCCTCGTCCAGGGACGAGTACTGCATGGAGAACTCGTCCGACGGGACCAGGGAATTCAGGCTGGGGGTGCTGGATGCATGAGGAGCAGACAAGTCATAAATTAATATTTTTTTATTGGAAGATTTTTTGGACACCAGACCTATAGGGCTGACCCGGTACAGAGGGGAAGGGGATTCTGCAAAAGGACCGATCATGAAGCCCTTCTGCAACTCCGCCTCCAGCAGAGCGTCCACCGCCCCGGGATCCGCCAGAGAAGAGAGGAGGTTGGGGCACTCATGAGTGACCTGCGGAAGGGTGACTAGCCCGGTATGGAAACCCTCCGAGAACCCCTGTGAGAGAAACTGGACAAAACTGGGGTCATGATGTTGTTGGAGGAGGGAGAGTAACAGGTCAACGTTGACCCCGCCTAGTCATGAGCGTTTTGCCGTGCGTTGGGAACAGGAGGACTGAGGATGGGCCCTGAAACAGATGGTGCAGATGTGCAAAGCCTTGCATTTATCATAACTGCAAGAACCCAGGTTGAAGTTGTTACATAGCTGATTCTTCCCTAAGAAGGTGATGGGACGGCCGAGTTTGTCTGTGGCGGGGTTGGGTTTCTGCGCCCCTGAGCTGGACGTTGGCCTGGCAGGAGATGGGTTGGTGACATGGGGGCACCAATCAGAAGAATGGAGGACTGATTGGCAACCGGCACAGGCTGGGGATTTTTGCCCGGCGAAGTGCCTGCAAAAAATCTCCATGTCCAACACTGCCCAGTTGGTGACATGCTGGTGCTGGAGGAAAGCCGCTGCAGCTTTGGCAGAGAAAGACCGGTGGTACTCATAGAAGGCGGTACCGCCATATCTGTAACCCAGCTCGGTGACCTTGTACATGTATGTGTCCAATTCTACCCTGCGGTGGGGATGAATGGAGCACACTATGTCCCGGTACAGGCTGAAGGTCAGCATAAACTCGGGGATGGACAGCTTCTTGTTGAGGCGGATGTCTTTAGACCTCAGCACCACCGACACATCCCCGCAGGCGATTGTCCGGTTTTCGACCGTATCATGGGTGGAGATTAGGATGGCGGCCAAATTGATATCCTTTCCCGCCAGGATATCCCGCCTGATGTTCTCTGATACGAAGAACGCTGGGGCGATGTCGGGAGAGGCCAGACCTGTACCTGGGACGTTGGCCTGGGAAGTAGAAGGCACGGCTTCGGTCTCTGGCGGAGGAGGAGGCGTAGCAATCTTGTTCTCGACGGCCTGGAGCCTAGAGTCGATGTGTGACATCGAAGATGCCATGTTGTTGATGGTCGCATGGAGTTGGGTCAGGGAGAGCTGAATGGTCGACATGGAGACCAGATCTTCGGAGGCTCCGGGTGGTTCGGAAGCCCTGGGAGATTCAGGGAAGAGCAGATGATATAGTTCTGCCTTCCGTGCCGATGCCGAATGGCGGATCCCTTTCTTCTTCAGTTCCGCGAGCATCCTGGGGATGGTCCAATGCCTGTAAGATGCGCGGCTGGCTGCCTCCGAGACCGCTGACTCAGGGATGGACAGTGAGTCCTCAATATCCGAGACGTGCGACATGTTGCCCGAAGAAGACCGGACCCTGTGGAAGGATCTGACGTGAATTGACAACCCCTCGTGCAACCCCAAAAATATATATTTTTTATTTATTTTTTTTCTTACCTGGAGCCTCAGAAAGTTTGGATGGAAAAAAAGTTAGGAAACCTGGAATCGAACAAAAACTCGGAAATGCCCGCGGAGAGAGTGAACTTCCCACCCTGCGAATCTGGGATTGGTAAGTGAGGAAGAAATTTTTACTGGTACCTGCGGGGAGATGTACCCCAACATATGCTGACAAGACGAAACTTACGTGATGATGAAACAGGAAGAAAACGAACCCTGGAGATGGCAGGCCGAAAATGCAAGAAATCCTGAACGATATCAGGCGATGGGAGGACAACCTGAAAGAAAACACGAAAACCGAGCGGCCTGAGCGTGTCAGGTAGTGAGGAAAAGGGCCTGACGTGAACAAGTGAACGAATACGCCGGGCCCTGAACAAACCGAGAGCCGAGACGCGTCTGGAAACGAGGCCCCAACTGGCTGCCAGCATGGAGTTGACCAGTGTGGCAGGCAGTGAGGAGACATGACCCGTGCGTGATGGCAAATGGCGAGCAACAGGCCCCAAGCGTGACAGATAAAGAAGCCTGAACTGACCGGGATAGGTACACCTGGGGAAGGAGAAAGATGCAACAGGACAGTAAGAGGGAAAGAAAGACGTGGAGTGAGAAGGCGAGCCCAAGAAATGACCCTGAAAAAGATAAAAAGTCATCAACAGGACTGACCGGACGGGACATGAACCAAACGTAACAGGAGGGAGGACATGATGAAGGCTTGACCAGCAAGAGGACATGACGAGGGCCTGAACGTATCAGGCAGAAAACCCAGACGCAGAAAACCCGAACGTATCAGGCAGACAGACACGAGAAACGGAAAACCTGAACGTATCAGGCAGACAGTGACGAAGATGGAAACCTGAACGTATCAGGTAGACGGACATGAAAACGGAAACCTGGACGTATCAGGCAAACAGACACGAAAAAAGAAACCTGAACATATCAGGCAGACAGTGACGAAGATGGAAACCTGAACGTATCAGGTAGACGGACATGAAAACGGAAACCTGGACGTATCAGGCAAACAGACACGAAAAAAAAAAGAAACCTGAACGTATCAGGCCGAAGGCACAGAGAACATCCTGAACGTATCAGGCAGGAGGACGTGGAGCCAATCCTGGACACATCGGAAAAGACACTAGAACGGATCAGGAGGGAGTACATGATGAAAGCAAAACCCTGGACGTATCAGGCAACCGGACCTGAACGTATCAGGTGATTGGACAGGCAGTGAGCCTGGACGTATCGGGCGAGACCCCGAAAAGGAACCTGAACGTATCAGGCTACAGGATACGGAGAGAACCATATTAATACAAGACAGGAAGAGAAGACCACCTGGACATCCTTGGAAGAAAAACATGGCGACCAGGTAAAATAGAAAACAGGTGAGAGAAAACGGAACATATCTGCACATATTTTTATTTTTATTTTTTTTATTTTTTTTCCAGGGGCGGAACCGCGGCGTGCCTAGCAAACCGGCACACGCGGCTGCTCCCGGAACGCCCGGCCGCACCGCAAGACCGAGCCGCCCGGCCACGGCATCCCCGCAACATGCCTGCCCAAGCTTATTCTGGGCTTTCCAGTAACACTTCATTGAAACACATGTGGGGCATGAAGAATGTGGTCAGGAAACCAGGAGTGGGCGTGGTATGCCTTCCATATTGGAGCCCAGGATATGGCGGATGGGGTTCCCCCTGGGCGCCCCACGGAGGAGCGCAGGGAAGGTTGGGAATATGGGAGGCTTCCTCATGACTAAAGCGATGTGTGGAATGCCGATGCGTTCCACCGTGGAACGCACCGGGGAAGTGGTGGAGCTCCGGGAGACGGGCGGAATTGTGCATGCCGATGCGTTCCACCGTGGAACGCATCGGGGAAGTCGTGGAGTGGCGTCCCCGCGTCCCCGTCTGCCGCCCCCTCAAGGCCTGGACAAGGAGAAGCAATCAGCCCGGGGGGAGGGGGAGACGCGCGGGACCCCCCGCGATGCGACGCTAGGAGAAATGGCGTGCTGTGGAGGAGACTGGACGCGGGGAACGTGAAGCAGCCAGTTTCGGTGTGCCCCAGCGAAATCTTGCCCCAGCGCTGCTTGAGCGGACCGCACCAAGTGTCCCGTCTCCTGCTTGCCCCCAGACCGGGCGCGATGGCCGCGGCCGCACGGAGTTTAGATGGCGCGGTCAGAGGAGCGCAGCAGAGGAGACGCGTCGGTGGGGGAAGCGGAGGTGGGCGGCCGGAGATGGAGTGCGGCGGCGAAGCCCGGAGTAACTTACCCAGAAGGACCGCCGCCCGGGAGAAACGTACCGCCGCAGCTTCTGCCTCGTCAGTCTAGCCGGAACCGGAAGTCGCACTAGAATGACGTCGCCGTAACACGAGATGCACTGCGCGATGCCGACACCAGAGGGAGGGCGTGAGCTGGCTAAATACCCTATGCCCCTCCCACAAATGCAGGCTGGGAATCCAGCCTGCTATACTTGTGGCTTTATTCTGCGGAAAAACAGGTTTTACTAACCTGTCAATCATTGAATTAAGGTGCCCAAGCAGGGGAGGTCTGTGGATGCATGGTGCCCGGCTGCACGCATCGCCGTTTGTGCCCAGCGCCGCCTTCTACTCCTCAGTGCCGCCTCTCCCTCCCTCTCCCTCCCTCCCCCTCCTCCCGCTTTGAGATCCCGCGCGTGCGCACAGGCTCAGTCTGATGCGCCGTTGCGGACTGCGGACATCGGCTTCTTCTTGCACTGTGCGCACGCGCCAAGAAGGGGACGCTGCTACAGGTTGCCGGAAAGGTTTACTGCGAGTAAACTAGAGATGGGAAGTTCGGATCTTTCACATGAATCGGTTCATTTGAATCAGTTCATTCAAATGAACCGATTGATGAATCGAATCTTCGGTTCATTCGCTGAGCTGACAAGAAGCAAGTGAACCGAAGCTTAGGTTGCGCAATGCGCATGCGCGGATGCTTGGATTCACTTGCTGACTCGCTGAGTCGGCTCTTGGTCTGAGTCAGGAAGTTTATTCTTTAAAACCCTGTGTGTAATTATCTACCCCACTGTAGGAAAAAACAAGCATCCAGGGGGGGTGAATTTAACACTGGGGTAAATAATAGAATTAAAATGGAGGGTTAAATGTGTAAATGTATTTAAAAAAAATACATCTCTCTCAATAGTTCTATAGCTACTGAGTAAAACAGAAGAAGGGATGCCTTTAACATATATATCTCTTTGAGAAGCCAATTTGACACTAAAGGGTTAATTCAACCTGTAATCTAAACTCTGTGTCCTGTCACTTCTCTTATCTCTCTGCTCTGCTATCAGTAAACCTTTCCAGGATATATTGTCTCACATGCGGCGTCAGGGAGCCGCTATCTAATAGCGGGAGACTCCCTGAACGTCAGGGAGACTTGAGATCCCTGCAGTGGGTTAGGTGTACCTGGTTCCTTTAGATGTGTGGGATCCTATTCCTTGTCTTTCCCTACAAGCTGAATATTTTAGACAGGAAAACTTAACTGTCTCTCAGAAGTTTGGTGTGGCTGCCTGAAGCTATAAAACCTCCACCATGCAAAGGAGTCTGTGGCCTTCAATAATGGCTCTTATCACCGATGATTCCTTAGGAAAGCTTGTTTCTTTTCCATGGAGGCAAACTCTTCTCCTACTGGTCAGGGATGCAAGTCTTTAGTCCGGCCACAGAAGGAAAACGCTCTTCTGCGCCTCACATCTGAGTATCACCTCCTAGCGAAGTTGGCTCCACTCACTAATCTGTGTCATGAAGTCTTCACTCTACATTTTCTCCCACTAATCTGATCTGACCTTCTCAGATCTGCTCTCTTCTCTGACTACATCTTTACTCCACTCTCATCACAACTCCCTCCTGGTCTCAACTGACTAACTAGGCCTGACCTAGGTATATATATGACCTGAACTTTATCCCCATCTAGTGGTGGGATGTATGAATTTCACCTAATCTGCCTGGTAACAGGGATTTTGCAGATACATACAGTACAAAATCATACATTACAACCTAATACTGTTGACAAGGTAAAAAGTGCTTTTTAAGCAGTGCCCACACACAAGTAGTAGGACGCTGCATAAACTATACCACTCAATTGAAAAACAAACTGAAATCTTTTAGGTAGAGGGTAGAAAAAATATAAAAATAAAATATGGTTGCATAAGTGTGCACACCCTCTTATAACTGGGGATGTAGCTGTGTTCAGAATTAAGCAGTCACATTCAAAATCTTGTTAAATAGGAGTCAGCATACACCTGCCATCATTTAAAGTGCTTCTGACTAACCCCAAAAAAAGTTCAGCTGCTCTAGTTGGTCTTTCCTGAAATTTTCTTAGTCGCATCCCACAGCAAAAGCCATGGTCCATGGAGAGCTTCCAAAGCATGAGAGGGATCTCATTGTTAAAAGCTATCAGTCAGGAGAAGGATACAAAAGAATTTCCAAGGCATTAGATATATCATGGAACACAGTGAAGACAGTCATCATCAAGTGGAGAAAATATGGCACAAGAGTGACATTATCAAGAACTGGACATCCCTCCAAATTTGATGAAAAGACGAGAAGAAAACTGGTCTGGGAGGCTACCAAGAGGCCTACAGCAACATTAAAGGAGCTGCAGGAATATCTGACAAGTACTGGCTGTGTGGTACATGTGACAACAATCTCCCATATTCTTCATTTTTCTGGGCTATGGGGTAGAGTGGCAAGGCGAAACCCTTTTCTTACGAAGAAAAACATCCAAGCCAGGCTACATTTTGCAAAAACACATCTAATGTCTCCCAAAAGCATGTGGGAAAAGGTGTTATGGTCTGATGAAAGCAAGGTTGAACTTTTTGGCCATAATTCCAAAAGATATGTTTGGCGCTAAAAACAACACTGCACATCACTAAAAGAACACCATACCCACAGTGAAGCATGGTGGTGGCAGCATCATGCTTTGGGGCTGTTTTTCTTCAGCTGGAACTGGGGCCTTAGTTAAGCTAGAGGGAATTATGAACAGTTCCAAATACCAGTCAATATTGGCACAAAACCTTCAGGCTTCTGCTAGAAAGCTGAACATGAAGAGGAACTTCATCTTTCAGCATGACGACGACACCAAAGCATATATCCAAATCAACAAAGGAATGGCTTCACCAGAGAAGATTCAAGTTTTGGAATGGCCCAGCCAGAGCCCAGACCTGAATCCAATTGAAAATCTGTGGGGTGATCTGAAGAGGGCTGTGCACAGGAGATGCCCTCGCAATCTGACGGATTTGGAGTGTTTTTGCAAAGAGTGCCATGCTGATAGACTCATACCCAAAAAGACTGAGTGCTGTAATAAAATTAAAAGGTACTTCAACAAAGTATTAGTTTAAGGGTAAGCACACTTATGCAACCATATTATTTTATTTTTATATTTTGTATTCCCTCTACCTAAAAGATTTCAGTTTGTTTTTCAATTTGTTTTTCAGTTTATAGGTCACATTAAAGGTAGAAAAAGTTCTGAAATGATTTATCTTTGTCTCATTTCTTACATCACAGAAACCTGACATTTTAACAGGGGTGTGTAGACTTTTTATATCCACTGTATAGCTACTATTTCCTCAGATTTTATCTACTTAATTATTTACATTTTATTGTTTTTTGTTATTCTACTTATGTTGTATTTTATATTTTATCAAGTTATTAAAATTGTATTTTACTCAATTTCTCACGTGACACCCAGTGTATGAGTGCCTGTCTCCATTTTTAGGGTTACTGGCTGCCATATATATTATTAGCGCAACCTGCGCTAAATTGCGTGCAATTGTTTGGCTGCTGCTGACAGTAACACAACCTCTGCTTCATCTGTTGTGTTACATTAGCGCTGTGAAATTCAGAGTGATTGTTTGGCCACTGGTGACAGCGACATTATCTGCGCTACATCTCCAGTATAACGTTAGCGCATCCGAAATATCAGTGACATTCAGTGACATTCATTCAGTGACATTCACTGTAATTTTTTTCGCCGCTGGTAACAGCAACATTACCTGCGCTACATCTCCTGTATAACGTTTGCACATCCTAAATATCACTGACATTCAATTTCATTTTTCTGCTGCTGGTGACAGCGACATTACCTATGCTACATCTCCTGTATAACGTTTGCCCATCCTAAATATCAGTGACATTCAGTTTAGTATTTTCGCCGCTGGTGACAGCGACATTACCTGCACTACATCTCCTGTATAACGTTTGCGCATCCTAAATATCAGTGATATTCAGTAAAAAAAAATTGCCGGTGGTGACAGCGACATTAGCTGTGCTACATCTCCTGTATAATGTTTGTGCATCCTAAATATCTGTGACATTCAGTTTAATTTATTTGCGCATACACTTACAAAACCTGTGCTACTGTACATGTGACATACTTGCAAGCATATATACCATTTAATGTGCTCGGGCGAGCAGTAAGGGACGGGGAAGTGGCCGTGTTGCTGATGGTGCATGCAGAGGCCGTGGCACCAGTGCGACCAGGTGGTCGATTGGATTGCAGAAGATAATGCTTCCAGTCGGTTAAGCACCACCTTGTCTTCCACAAAGTCCAGTCTCAGTAGCTAAGAGTCTGGTCAACAGAATCCTCACTCTGATCCTCCTTCCTCCCACCATGGAGAGTCTTGGAAAACAAATGATCCCACACTCGGATATTCCGAGGAGCTCTTTTCATCGCCATTCCTTGATTTGGCCCTCTCGCCAAGCCCGCATGAGGAGATCTTGTGCACTGAACCTAAACTCTTGAGCATCCACAGTCAGAAAAAGATGACGGTGGGGAACGGCAATTAGTGTTTCACGAGGTGGATGACGATAATGAGACACAATTGCCAATAAGTCAACCGCAACTAGTGTCTCAAGAGGTTCATGATGAGGATGAGACACAGTTGTCAACAAGTGAGGTTCAAACAGGCCCACAACTGTTCCCCAGTGCACCCCCTTGCGGCAATCTCCCTTTCCAAGGGGTAGATGTTCCGTAGTCTGTTGCTTTTTTGAAGAAAGTGAGGATGATAAAAGGAATTGTCATTTGCAACCTGTGCCATACTAAAATGAGCAGGGGCATGAACACTAGAAACCTCACCACCACTAGCATGATCCGCCACATGGCATCAAAGCACCCTAATAGGTGGGTCGAACGCGTGAGTCCACAATCAGTGTCTGCGGGTCACACCACTGCCTCCTCTTCACCTGTGTTACGTGCTGGCCAATCCCCTGTCCAAGACGCAGGCCCTAGACTTTCGCAAGCACCATCAGTTAGCACATCCACTTCTGTGTCCAAGCGCAGCGTACAGATGTCGTTATCCCAGGCCTTTGAATGAAAGCGCAAATACCCAGCCACCCACCCACAGGCCATAGCAATAAATGGGCACTTTTCCAAATTGCTGGCCCTGGAAATGTTGCCATTTAAGTTTGTGGACACTGAGGTTTTCTGCAGCCTGATGGCGGCGGCGGTCGGATATTCCGAGGAGCTCTTTTCATCGCCATTACTTGATTTGGCCCTCTCGCCAAGCCTGCATGAGGAGATCTTGTGCACTGATTCCCAAACTCTTGAGCATCCACAGCCAGATAAAGATGACAGTGGGGAATGGCAATTAGTGTCTCAAGAGGTTCATGATGAGGATGAGACACAGTTGTCAACAAGTGAGGTTCTTGTTAGGTCAACAAGTCAGGAGGATGACCAGAGTGAGGAAGTGGAATAGGAGGTGTTGGATGATGAAATTACTGACCCAACCTGGGATGGTGGCAAGCCGAGTGAGGACAGCAGTACAGAGGGGGAGGGATCCGCAGCACCGCAACAGGCTGGAAGAAGGCGGGCCACACCAAACAGGCCCACAACTGTTCCCTGGAGCACCCACTTGCGGCAATCTCCCTTTCCAAGGGGTAGATGTTCTGTAGTCTGTTGCTTTTTTGAGGAAAGTGAGGATGATAAATGAATTGTCATTTGCAACCTGTGCCATACTAAAATGAGCAGGGGCATGAACACTAGAAACCTCACCACCACCAGCATGATCCGCCACATGGCATCAAAGTACCCTAATAGGTGGGCTGAACACCAACCTCACCACCACCCCATGGCATCAAAGCACTGTAATAGGTGGGCCGAACGCCTGGGTTCACAATATGTGTCTGCGGGTCACACCACTGCCTCCTCTTCCCCTGTGTTACGTGCTGGCCAATCCCCTGTCCAAGACGCAGGCTCGGATGCCTCACGCCCTGCACCTAGACTTCGCAAGCACTTTCAGTTAGCACATCCACTTCTGTGTCCCAACGCAACGTACAGATGTCCTTATCCCAGGCCTTTGAATGAAAGCGCAAAAACCCAGCCACCCACCCACAGGCCATAGCACTGAATGGGCACTTTTCCAAATTGCTGGCCCTGGAAATGTTGCCATTTAAGTTTGTGGACACTGAGGCTTTCCGCAGCCTGATGGCGGCGGCGGTCCCTCGTTACTCAGTCCCCAGCCGCCACTATTTTTCCCGGTGTGCAGTCCCCGCCTTACACCAGCATTTGTCCCGTAACATCACCCGTGCCCTGACCAATGCAGTTATTGGGAAGGTTCACTTAACGACTGACACATGGACAAGTGCTTTTGGCCAGGGACGCTACATTTCCCTGATGGCACACTGGGTGAACATTGTTGAGGCCGGGAGTGAGTTGTACCCTGGGATGGCACAAGTGCTACCGACGCCAAGGATTGTGGGCCCTACTTCCATCAGGATTTCCTCCACCACCTACATTAGTGGCTGCAACCTCCCCCCTTCTCCTCCTCCACCTCCTCCTCCACTTCCACTTCTGAATTCTCATCTTGCAGCACCAGTCAGCCATCAGTTAGTAGCTGGAAGCAGTGTAGCACTGCAGTGGGGAAGTGGTAACAGGCCGTGCTGAAACTAATTTGCTTAGGTGACAAACAGCACACCGCCGCAGAGCTTTGGCAGGGTATAAGGGACCAGACTGAGCTGTTGCTCTCGCCACTCAACCTACAACCAGGCATGGTTGTGTCTGATAATGGCCGTAACTTGGTGGCGGCTTTGGAGCTCGGCAAGCTCACACACATACCATGCCTAGCCCACGTGTTCAACTTAGTGGTTCAGAGGTTTCTCAAAACATACCACAATTTAGCTGAGCTGCTGGTGAAGGTGCGCCGCATGTGTGCCCATTTCCGAAAGTCATCTACAGCTGCCGCCAGTCTGGCAACACTGCAGCAGTGCTTGCAATTGCCAGCTCACCGACTGTTGTGCGACATGAGCATGCGCTGGAACTCCACGTTCCACATGTTGGCCAGGCTTTGTGATTAGCAGAGGGCAGTTGTGGAGTACCAGCTGCAACATGGTCGTCGCCTTTCCAGTCAGCTTCCGCTCTTCACAAGCGACGAGTGGGCATTGATGTCTGACCTCTGTGAGGTTTTATGCAACTTTGAGGAATCAACACAGATGGTGAGCGGCGATGTTTCTATTATCAGCGTAACCATCCCACTTCTATGTCTACTCAAACGCTTGGGCCTCACAATGAAGTCGGACGCTTTGCATGTGGAAGAGGTGGAAATGGGGGAAGACAGTACACTGGGTGATAGCCAGACCACCCTCAGTTCGTCTTCTCAGTACGAATTGGATGATGATTAGGAGGAGCAGGAGACGATTGCCTCTGCTACAGAGGGTAGTACCCATTGCAGGTTTATTCCATCTGTTCAGCGTGGATGGGCTGAAGAGGAGGAAGAGGATGAGGAGATTGAGAGTCATCCTCCTAATGAGGACAGCGAAGTCTTGTCTGTTGGGACTCTGGCACACTGGCTGACTTTATGTTATTCTGCCTTTCCCATGACCCTCGTGTTATACACATTTTGGCCAACACCGATTACTGGTTGTTCACCCTTCTCGACCCCCGCTACAAAGAGAAATTCTCATCTCTCATTCCTTTGGTGGAGAGGACGAGCAAAATGGTGCAATTCCAGAAGGTCCTTGTGGAAAAATTGCTCCAAAAATTTAAAGCTGACAACACTGGCGGCAAAGTACGTAGTTCCTTGGGCAACCGAGGAGGGGAGACGAGGGTAACAAACAGCAGTTCCAACAGAGGCAGGGCAACACTCTCCAAGGCCTGGGACAAGGAGGGAAACGTTTTGGAAGATGGTGAAGGAGTACGTAGCAGACCGTGTTAGCGTCCTCAGTGATCCCTCTGTGCCTTACAACTATTCAGTGTCCAAGCTGGACACGTGGCACAAACTGGCGCTCTATGCCTTGGAGGTGCTGGCCTGCCCTGCCACCAGCGTTTTTTCAGAACGGGTATTTACTGCTGCTGGGGGCATAATAACTGATAAGCGTATCCGCATGACTCTTATCAAAATGAACAAGGCCTGGATTGCCCCTGACTTCTCTACTCCACTAGAGGAAAGCGGCTTAACATAAAGGCAATTTAAATGTGGCTTTTATGGTGTATTGAATACACTGTATTCCATGCACCCCTTCCACCACAAAAAAGGATATATGGTTCAATCTTTCTTTTCTCCTCCTCCTCCATCATATCAACATGCTTATTAGACTGCCCTCGCTGCTAATGTTTTAGAGGGTAGCTCAGCAGCAGACCCTCACCCCTAATGTTTTAGAGGGTCACCAGCAGGCCCTCGCCCATAATGTTTTAGACGGTCAGCTCAGCAGCAGACCCTCACCACTAATTTTTTAGAAGGTCAGATCATCAACAGGCCCTCAGCCCCTAATGTTTTAGATGGTCAGCTCAGCATCAGATCCTCACCCCTAATGTTTTAGATGGTCAGATTAGCAGCAGACCCTTACCCCTAATTTTTTAGATGGTCAGATCAGCATCAGACCCACACCCCTAATTTTTTAGATGGTCAGCTCAGCAGCAGACCCTCACCCCTAATGTTTTAGAAGGTCAGATCAGCAGCAGACCCTCACCCCTAATGTTTTAGAAGGTCAGATCAGCATCAGACCCTCTCCCCTAATGTTTTAGATGATCAAATCAGCATCAGGCCCTCACCCCTAATGATTTAGAGGGTCAGCTCAGCAGAAGACCCTCACCCCTAATTTTTTAGAGGTTCAGCTCAGCAGCAGACCCTCACCCCTAATTTTTTAGATGGTCAGTGTCACGAGTTGGAGGTCCCAGGAGAGACCACCGCGTCGTCAAGCAATAAACAAACAGAAATCAGGTACAGACACACAAGAGTTTATTGCACAAACAAAAACCAGGGACAGCAGCACAGACAAAACATGAGCTCTATGTACAGTCAGCACAGTGGGAGAAAACCCCCACTGCGCCACTGTCTAGTAATACTCCAGAGGGGCGTGACTAAGCAACTCCTGGTATTCACTAGGGCCCCAGATGGTAGGGTTAGACTTTGCAGCAGGAAGTTGCCAGGGTCCACTCTGGAGCGTGAACTAGACAGTGACAGCAGGAACTAATGGACAACAGGTACCAGAAGGTACCGACGGCACATAGGCATACATAACATAAACAGGCAAATACAAAACAGGGCAACTAATAACACAAGCAGGAATACATAGCAAGGAAACAGGAGTGACAATGAGCAGAGAAGGACTTGCTCCACTAGTAGTAAACTGCATGGCCTTGCGCATTGCACTCTGCTGCAAAGAAAGGTGCAGCAAGGGCTTGCTGAACAGAGACATATAACATAACACAAGGTGACTCAAACATAACTGGCAGAGCAGATAACAGAAAGACAGGAAAGAGGACGGGAAAATACAAGTAGGAAACCCACAGAGCACAGACAGACACGGATCCCATGGGTCAGCAGCATGGGAGAGTGAGTACAAACAGGAGCAGGACAAGACAACACACACCAGGAGAGCTGACCCAGAACTGAGGAAACCTCAGCCTTATAAACAGGTTCCATGGGTGCAGCAGAGAGGCCACACCCATGGAGCAGACAGAGGATTAACTCCTAATAAACACACAGGGGAGTTAACCCATAAAGAACCACAAATGACACACAGGAACGGAGCTGCAGCGAGAGCATAGACAGAAGGTCACAGCCAGAGGTAACGACTGTGACAGTCAGATCAGCAGCAGGCCCTTGCTCCTAATGTTTTTGAGGGTCACCAGCAGGCCATCAATCATAATTTTTTAAGGGTGTGTATGATGACCTCCTTTATGTATAATAAAGGGTGTATTGGAGTGCCGGTTCCTTGTCAGTTTTGGCAGCCCTTTCACTTAGTGCATAGGCTTTATGAGTGGAGTCCCACTACCTGAACAATTGTACCAAAATGTGAATGAGGCCCTCCTTTATGTGATATACAGGTTGTATCGGAGTGCCTCTTCCTTGTAATTTTTGGCAGCACTTGCACATTATATACAAGTAAATATACAGGAAAGAATGTTTCCTAACAATTTTTCCTCTAAAATCAATTTTATCTTCGGTTTTGTGTGTATTATTGTTAGTCTGTAAAAGTGGCATACTACTCAGACAACATCGTTCCCAGGAGCAACCTGGGAGTCCAAGATGCATCCAGACATCCACCCCATGCTGTTCCCAAACCATTTCAGTGGTGTTTCCGTCGATTTCTGACCTTTTCCTATGAACCAGACACCCTCCCCTCTTCAGAGCAGGGGGTTCCTGGTTTAATGCTCGGGTTCTCCCATTAACTTCCATTGTGCTCGGGTGCTCTGTAGCGCACCCCAGTATCCCTAAGTGTTCTACTTGAGCACCAGAGCACTCTGGTGCTCGATCAATACTAACTGCTACCTCTGCACCCCCTATAGTTCTGTTTCTTTTTTGTATTCATACCTTGCTGTTTTGCCGCTGAAGTGCTCCCTGATGAGCTGATATAAATGTACCAGCAAAACGTGTAGGGACTACTGCACCGCATAGGGTATAATTAGACAGTATAGGCATAGGTTCTGGCCCCTGATAGGTGGTCCCCTTTACATGGTGAGTGCTCCGCTGTATCTGGCATAGGGCTAGAACCTTACCTGACCAGCCAGTGCACAGGGATATACAGGCTAACCCAGCATCCCAGCACCATTTGTGGGGAGGCCTCTACTCTGGAGCTCTCTCTGACTATGTGAGTACACTACACCATTGGCATTTGGCAGCTGAACATCTATTTTAATTTTCATGTTTATTATGAATTGTGCTTTTATTTTTAACATTGATTAATTAAGGTTATATTTTAACATATCTCCCAAGCAACTGGCTCTCTTCTGTGGATTGACACAATTAAATGCTGGAAGGTGATATATCGCAAGGGTGAAAACAGCCGCCCACATACAGTGGGCAGTACACTTAAACATTACCCCCTAAGGGAGGCGGAGCCTAACCGCTGAACAAGACGGAGGCTTGAGCAGGAGCTCTCGCCCATCAAACCCACATTAATCAGCTTTTGCACACCCCAATCGGATCCAATATGGGCAAAACCGGTAGGGATAGATCCAGAGATGCCCCTGACACTCCAAGATCTAAGAAGAATCAAGGAGAATATGGACAGGTTCTTCAGCAAGAAGACGGCATTATCCCCTGCCCGTGCAGCTAAGATGGCGGCCCGCCGCATTGAAAAAGAAGCAGAGCGGGAATCGGAACAGGAGGAGGGAGATACAGATTTTATGGATACTCCGGAGGAGGAATCAGCACAGACTGACAGCGAAACACTTACCAAAGCCTTCTTCAAGGAGACCTTATCCCAAGCCTTAGCCCCTCTGCTACAGGAGGTACGTGACCTCAGACATGATATGCGCGCCCTGGGGAATCGGGTTGAACAACTGGAGGCCCGACAGGAACATGCAGCGTCGCACAGTGCCGACATAATAACCGCAATGGAAGCGCAAGTCTCCTCTCTCAATAATGCTTTCCTCATGATTGAGGACCAGGAGAACAGGAGCAGGCGCAAAAACATAAGAATGAAGGGGCTAGATAAATCAGTTACCCCAGATCAGCTGGAAGCAGTTGCTAAAGCCTTATTCGCCAAGCTGCTGGGAGATAACAGGGCTGCAGAGATTATTATTGAAAGAATTCATCGCTCACTGTGCCCCATACCCAAAGAGGGTGAAGTCCCCAGAGATGTGATTTGTGGTCTGCTAAGTTACAGAGACACAGCAGCCATCTTGCAGGCAGCACGCAAGAGCACAGACCTAAGAATTGGTGATTCTTCAATCTCGCTGTTTCAAGATATTGCTTCATCCACCTTAGCGAAACGCAGGATCTTAAAACCCCTCACCGACCACTTAAGAAACCACAATCTATTGTACAAGTGGCTGTACCCGTTCGTGGTTACCTTTGCCAGAAATGGTCGTCGCTGCGTTATCCGTTCTCCACAGGACTTACACCAGGCCTGGAAGATCTTGGAAATTTCTCCCATCAAGATGGACAGCTGGCTCGCAGTGGACATTTCGATTCCTAAACTTCCACAACTACTCACTCAAGAGGTTTGGTCCATGCAGTCCAAACAAAAAATGTCCAACAGTAGAAAGATGCAGGGGAAGAGAGACCTCACCTGATCGCATCCGAATCTGAGTTGTGCTGTTCTCAGGGACTCTGTGTCATAGATCTATAGAGGATCTTTTGCAATTCCAATTGCAGATGATGCGATTTTCTAATAACAGCGCCATAGGCTGTATCTGCCATATCCTAAAGGTTTATATCATACTGTTTTGTATTCAAAGTCTAATGGATCCTACTATAAGGAGTCTTATGTGATAAGACATGTTTAATATTTCACTAGATGTGCATTCCTTCAGCTACCTTAATTGATAGCTTTATTATTTTAAGTTTGAATATGCTTTAATAAGGTGATTTTCCAGTTACTGGTAATGTGGGTTATGATGGTCCGGGTTAGGATACACCTCGGTCCCTATATGGTTCGCCACGGCTCAAAACGGTGGCACCTTTTCAATAATCGTAGCCCACTATACATATCTTCCCATACACCCAGTTCACTTACCTTATTTGTTTTCTGTTTTTTCGGTCCCCTTTTAATTACATTCTGCTTATTGTCAGGTTACGTACTCACCTCATTCAATAGCCATACTCTCAGCTTCTCTGGTCAGCATAGATACAGCTTGCTGGTTTCATCATGGGTTTTACTCCTCTACATGACTACTCAGATTGCTAAGCAACATTTCCCACCATACTTCCCATGACAGATCTACACATAACTACATTTAATGTCAGAGGTTGCAACACACCCCAGAAAAGATCCCAAGTTCTCACTCTTCTGAAGAAAAGCGGGAGTGACATATGCTTTCTCCAGGAGACTCATTTTAAATCAAACAAAATACCCCACTTGTCCAGGCTAAGATACTCGCAATGGTTTCATAGCACATATGGAACTGCCTCCAGGGGCGTTAGCATAGCAATTGGGAAAAATGTACCGTTTGTTCTGACAGTTGCTCAACAAGACCCTGAGGAAAGATTTCTGTTTCTGAAGGGTAAAATTGGTCACTTAGTAATAACTCTTGTATGTTTGTACGCCCCTAATACCAGACAACATAGCTGGCTTAAGAAAACCCTTTCCAAACTCAATGACTTTGCGGAAGGGATTAAAATAATAGGAGGTGATCTGAATGTTTCTCTAAATCCTCAATTGGATTCGTCACTAGGTAGTTCTGCTAAGTCCCAGAAAACATTGGGGGGAATCAATAAACTGTTAAAAGATATGCATCTAACAGATACCTGGAGGGCGATTAATACCACGACAAAAGACTATTCCTTTTACTCTGCAGTTCACCAGTCTTATCAAAGGCTTGACTACATTTTTCTATCTAACCCTCACCTTGCTATGTTGAGAAAATCATCCATAGGTCTTATCACAATTTCCGACCATGCCCCGGTTACTTCCTCCATAAATTTCTCCAATCTCCCAACAAGTGAATGGGTCTGGCGCTTAAACGAAACGTTACTAGATTCTGATAAACATATTGAAGATATTACCCTTAAACTATCCTACTACTTCCAAGAAAATAAAGTACAAGACACACCCCAACCCATTATCTGGGAGGCCCACAAGGCTTTCATTTGCGGAGAATTCATTGCATTAGGTTCCAAGATTAAAAAGGAGAGGCAGAAAAGGCTGGATTCCCTTATCCACCAAATCTCTGCGATTGAATCTATTCAGAAACAATCCAAGAGATCTGCTGCACTTGAGGAACTTGCATCATTGAGGAGACAACTAAAGGAACTACTCAATATTAAGTGTGCAAAGGCCTATCAATATACAAAATTTAAACAATACATCCATGGTGATAAGGGGAACAAGTTTATGTCACATCAAATTAAACAGAGAAAAGATGCCCAATTTGTCTCTTCGATCAAAACCAGGGAGGGAAAATTGGTCTCGTCCACCGAAGCTATAGCAAAGGAGTTTAGTTCCTTTTATGGTGCCTTATATAATCTAGATAATGGGAACGATAAAACTTCAAATATCTGATTTGGTGAGAATGAAACAGATTGACAACTTCTTAGAGACCTTAAATCTTTCCAAAATTAGCCAGGAGGATTGCTCCTCATTGTTACAACCGATAACAGAAATTGAAATACAGAAAATTATTAAAGGTATGCCCTTAGGTAAAGCCCCAGGACCAGACGGCCTACCAGTAGGTTATTATAAAAAGCTATTAAACATTTTATCCCCACAACTAGTTAAATGGTGCCAAGCGTTATCTGCAAGTGAAACCCTCCCGAAGCAATCACTAGAAGCCATAATCACTATTATCCCGAAGGAAGGCAAAGATACCTGCGACTGCGGTAATTATAGACCCATATCCTTGCTCAACATAGATGTAAAAATCTGGGCTAAAATCCTAGCGTCTAGGCTTAGTTCCATAATACCTCGAATTATTAATACAGAACAAGCAGGCTTCGTGAAAGGGAGAGAAGGAAACTCCCAGCCGTGTCGACTTATCAACTCTATTTATTGGGCCAAGAAAAATGCTAAACCCTTAGTATTATTAAGCACAGACGCGGAAAAAGCGTTTGATCGGGTAAGTTGGCTATATACTCAGCGAACTCTACTTAGATTTGGAATTCCCGACTTGTTCATAAAAGCTATCATGTCCCTATATCATAACCCTAGTGCCAAAGTTAGGGTTAACCTTTTCCCATCACCAACGGCACCAGACAGGGCTGTCCCTTGTCACCTTCCCTGTTTATAATGGTGATGGAGACGCTACTTCAGGCATTTCGGGACAACCCAAACATCAATGGCTGATTCTAAATAAAACCGAACATAAATGCGCAGCCTTCGCGGATGATTTAATGCTGATAATATCAAATCCCAAACAAGCATTCCCCCATATCTTGGAACTCTTTTCCACTTTTGGAACTGTTTCCAATTTCAAAATAAACTATTCGAAATCGGTGGCAATGGGCGTAGCTTTGCCTCCCCAGACGATTCATTATCTCAAAACTTCCTTTCCCTTCAAATGGAACGAAAACTCCCTTACTTACCTAGGGATTGAGCTCACAAAAGACCCCTCTAACCTATTCAGACTGAATTACCTACCACTACTAAAAAAGATACAAATCCAACTCCAATCATTAACATTACCTTGGGTTTCTTGGATTGGACGAAAGAATCTTCTGCAGACATATATTATCCCAAAATTAGTATACCTCTTACAAATGGTTCCCATCCATATCCCTAACTCGTACTTTAAGAAAGTCAGACAGATATTTGCTTAATTTCTATGGAGAGACAAAAAACCTAGGATAGCACATGATAAACTAATCAGAACTCGTTTAAATGGGGGAATGGGTTTGCCAGATATACATTACTATTACAAAGCGATTCAGTTGAAACGCTGGTTACAAGTATGTGTCCCCAAATACCGAACACTTGGAGCAGACATAGAACTAGATCTGTCAAGTAAACAACAGAAAGGGTTATGGGGAATTACTACCCCCCAATAACGCTCCCATTGGCTTATCTAAGGGTATATATCTGACTTTGCGAAACCTTCAATCTGAAGTTCACCTCCTCTCAGATCCTCCTGTTGGCTTGCCAGCGAAATTTATTCCTTTTCTAATCAAGCCAGAATTACCAAACATCCCACAATTCTGGGATATTCTAAGAGGGGTAGCTTTATCTGATTTTTTATCAGATTTGAGGCAGAAGGAGAAATTCTCTATTCTGGACTACAATTACACCAAAGAAGGAGATTTCCTGGCAAAGTTTGAATTTAATAATGTTTGTCAAGCTCTCTGCACCAAATACAATAGCACACCTACCCCAACATGGTTCGAACAGTTATCCTCCCACAACAACCTCCCAAGGCATAGTATTTCGCTCCTATACAACTGGTTGATCCCCAAGAAAGGGAGCAGTACTCCAGCTTTCATAAGAGCTTGGGAAAGTGATCTTGATCAATCTTTTTCTCCCCAGGAGATTGACCTTATGTTCTTGAGATCTCATGGGTTCTCCAGGTGTATAAAGGTCCAGGAACACTCTTTTAAAACCCTAACTAGGTGGTACAATGACCCCCATAAGCTCTTTAGAATGGGCTGTGCAGAAAATGATAACTGTTGGAGATATTGGTCCCAGAAAGGTACTCTAGGCCATATTATGTGGCTATGTCCTTTGATTCGTACGTTTTGGGAACAGGTTGAGCAAAAAATTAATGAAATTTGTGGTACTACAATAGAACTGACACCTCAATCAGCACTTCTTTGGCTACCCTCCAAGAAATGGAAACCCTCGAAATTTGACTTACCCACCCTGCTTGTTCAATCAGCACGGCTATTAATACCAGTAAACTGGCTTAAT
Source organism: Bufo bufo (assembly GCF_905171765.1). Lineage (NCBI taxonomy): Eukaryota > Metazoa > Chordata > Amphibia > Anura > Bufonidae > Bufo > Bufo bufo. The sequence goes on from NC_053392.1 coordinate 249,065,664, forward strand.
ACTTCTCCTCCTTCACTAAAAAATTGGTATGAAAAGACTGACCAAATTTTCTTGATGGAGGAACTAGCTAGTTGGGCAACCAGAACACACTCAAAATTTCAAATCCTGTGAAACCCATGAAAAGCGTTCCGTGATTCAATTAACATGTAGGAGATCTCTGACATTGAACATACTTAATATACCGCTTTAGATAATGATCTGATATTGAACTTATGTCCATCATACATGATAGGCTATTCTGTCTAATAAATGTAACATGTAGAGGTTTAGCTTAACCTGTCATTTAGCTTAACCTGTCATTTATTAATGGTACACTGCACCCTTGTGTGAGCAGGCTTTCTAAGATCTTAGGCGGTTACCAGCTCGGTGTATACAAAAACTATCCATAATCCATTTACACTTACATGTAATAATATAGGCTGAGTTGTATTACCATTGCATTACCTTTGCACGTGACCTTTAACAATACATGTTAATAATATATGTTATTGAGACAATGTATAACCTGTACACTGTTCCCCCCCCACCATCTTTCCCCTCACTCTCAGTTCCCCCCCCTTTTTCCCTCCCCCCCCCTCCCCACCTTACTACACTTGCCCTTATTGCCCCTTCTTTTCTGATCTCACTAAATATTACTTTATGTTTGGTCGATATTATAATGTTGTCATTATATTTCCATACGAAGCTTGTCAAACTCTCGTATTTTCTCAATAAAAAGAGATTTGTTAAAAAAAAAACATTACCCCCTAAGAGTGTCTAAAATAACAAGTTTGATGCATGATGTACACTTTAGGAGGGTGGTCAGAAGTCGAGGTTGTACAGTGTTTTAACCACTCACGCACAGGCCTTATTGAGTCCTCTACTTTTTTTTATTTAGTCATTGTTGGGCAACTATTGTAACAACCAGTAATCATTTTATTCAAAGATTCCCAGGAAGAACAACAGAGGAATTGTACAAAGCATAATTATAAGAAAAGATGTTCTAGCGTTGTTATTTTTATTGTAAACGCAGAAATGAACTAAAACAGACATGTTGTAAATGCTGGCTCATTTTTGGATTATTCATGTAAGCCAATTTTTGTTACGATTCCTTGTAATTGTTCATATCTGAGCAATAACTAATTTCTTTTTGGAGGCAGATGGTATATAGGAATAGATTAGAAATATTTTAGGTACAGTACAGACCAAAAGTTTGGACACACCTTCTCATTCAAAGAGTTTTCTTTATTTTCATGACTATGAAGGCATCAAAACTATGAATTAACACATGTGGAATTATATACATAACAAACAAGTGTGAAACAACTGAAAATATGTCATATTCTAGGTTCTTCAAAGTAGCCACCTTTTGCTTTGATTACTGCTTTGCACACTCTTGGCATTTTCTTGATGAGCTTCAAGAGGTAGTCCCCTGAAATGGTTTTCACTTCACAGGTGTGCCCTGTCAGGTTTATTAAGTGGGATTTCTTGCCTTATAAATGGGGTTGGGACCATCAATTGCATTGAGGAGAAGTCAGGTCCATACACAGCTGATAGTGCTACTGAATAGACTGTTAGAATTTGTATTATGGCAAGAAAAAAGCAGCTAAGTAAAGAAAAACAAGTGGCCATCATTATTTTAAGAAATTAAGGTCAGTCAGTCAGTCAGCCGGAAAATTGGGAAAACTTTGAAAGTAAGGGCTATTTGACCATGACGGAGAGTGATGGGGTGCTGCGCCAGATGACCTGGCCTCCACAGTCACCGGACCTGAACCCAATCGAGATGGTTTGGGGTGAGCTGGACCGCAGAGTGAAGGCAAAAGGGCCAACAAGTGCTAAGCATCTCTGGGAACTCCTTCAAGACTGTTGGAAGACCGCTTCAGAGGACTACCTCTTGAAGCTCATCAAGAGAATGCCAAGAGTGTGCAAAGCAGTAATCAAAGCAAAAGGTGGCTACTTTGAAGAACCTAGAATATGACATATTTTCAGTTGTTTCACACTTGTTTGTTATGTATATAATTCCACATGTGTTAATTCATAGTTTTGATGCCTTCATAGTCATGAAAATAAAGAAAACTCTTTGAATGAGAAGGTGTGTCCAAACTTTTGGTCTGTACTGTATTTATAGGAATGGCAATGACATGCAGTACTTCTAAAATAGAATATATAAGGAACAGTGCACATGAATGGAAAAACTATAAAAATATGTCAAACTTTAGTACACGGGTGTCTTGGTCTTTAAGAAAACAAAGCAGAGCATGCATCAGAGGTACCTGCTAGAATTTGCTCAGTTTTAAATGACAGTGGTCCCCGACAGTTATTGCCATTGTTCAAATAAATATCAAATCTTTGGGAAGCACTTTGAATACTCAGATTTATAGAGCACAGTATACATAGAGTATAGATTATCACTCATACAGAGATAATTGTCTTCCAGAATAGTAACATCCATACCGTCTTGTGGTTTTTGCATGGAAATTTTGCGGATTAGCCCCATAAAATGACAATGGGACCAATCCTTGTGTGGATCCCCAGCACATACTCTAAATTTCAGCCTTAAATTTCTATCGAAGATTCTCCTGAAAAATACATGACGGATTTAAACCCATGTATAAACATATGGTTACAGGCATTGTGAAAATAACAGCTTCAAATGATGTATATTATAATGTTTATTATGGCAAAACGCTATTTGTGTATATTCTGCATGAACTTATAACTCAGCTATCAACTCTGTAGCAACTAACAGAAAAATCAATGAAGTTCTAAAAGAACAAAAGAAAGCAATTCTATGCACAGTGCTGTATGTTATGTTGTAGGGATAAGTAATTCTTCGGAAAAGAACAATGCTGCCTTCTAGTGGAATAAAGCAAGTACTGCGTAAGAATATGAAAATTCTGAAAAAAAGATCGAGCATGTAACCTATTTTACAAACTATACATTACTAAATCTGTCCCTAGATTTAAAGGTTACTGATAATAATCCAAACTATTTCGACTAATGACCTAGAATTTGTAAAAACACTATGGGATAGATTTATTAAAACTTGCGTTTCATATGCAGTCTTAGCCTACATGCACACGAACATTTGTGTTTTGTGGTCCATAAATTGCGGATCCGCGAAAAAAACGGATGACATCGGTATGGCATCCTTTTTTTTGCAGATCCATTGTAACAATGCCTATCCTTGTCCGCAAAACAGGCAAGAATAGGACATGTTCTATTTTTTTTGCGGGGCTACGGAACAGAACAGAACGGAGTGCTGTGTGCATTTTTTGCGGCCCCATTGAAGTGAATGGGTCCGCACCCGAGCCACAAAAAATGCGGCTCGGATGTGGAACCAAACCACGTTCGTGTGCTTGTAGGCTTAGGCTGAGTTCACATCACCGTTTAGCTTTCCCATTCTTCTGATTTGTCAGGAGAAAAGAGAAAAAAAAGAACAGGATCCTGTAAAAAACGGAACCTGTTGCATGAGTTAGACCTCATGGACACGAATGTATTTTCTTTCCGTGTCCGTTGCGGTTTTTTTGTGGACCGTATATTAAACCATTCTGAAGTTACTACGTGTGCATTCCGTTCCCCTATGTCCGTATTTCCGTTCCGCAAATAAATAGAACATGTCCTATTATTGTCCGCATTACGGACAAGGATAGTACTGTTCTATTAGGGGCCAGCTGTATTTTTTGTGGATCCGTCTTTGCGGACCGCAAAATACATACGGTCGTGTGCATGAGCCCTTATGCATAGGATACGGGTTTTTTTACAGGATCCTGTAAAAAAGCGGATCCTATTGCATCAGTTGTCATCCGTTTGGGCCATTTCTGTCTGAGATCCGTTTATTTAGATGGAAGAAAAAGTACTGCATGCAGGACTTTTTTTCTGTCCAAAAAAAAAACAGACCTTAGACAGAAATGGCTCAAACCGATGTTAACTGATGCAACAGAATCAGTTTTTTTTTCACTCTCTTCTTCTGACGGATTAGAAGAACGGAAAGCTAAACGGTGATGTGAACTCAGCCTTAGTAAAAAGCCCACTGGTGTAGGATGTGCCAAATTTATTGAAAAATTTGGTGCATGTTCTGGCGGTACATTCACCAAAAAATGAAATTTATATCGTTTATGAACTGGCATAGATTTCAGCTATAATTTACACATTTCTGTTGAAAATTATAGCAAATCTGTAAGGTCACACCTTTTTCACTAAGTCCTGCCACTTTTCTCTCTTTTGAAAAGTGTAAAAAATCACAAATATGTAAAACCAACAGCAGGGGGCACACCTATGAATGTAATGGGGGAGTGCTGGCCTTGGTATCAAAAAACAAACATGAACTAAACCAAGAAAAGAAATACCACAACTAGACCGCACCTCCAAAAATAAAACATGATTTATTGAAACATAATCGTTAAAAACATCGATACATGGAGCAAAACCCCACTGATGGGTAAAATCACGTACAAAATTTCATCCAAAGCCACCAAGGAAACAATCAGTATATACACTCACCTAAAGAATTATTAGGAACACCATACTAATACGGTGTTGGACCCCCTTTTGCCTTCAGAACTGCCTTAATTCTATGATTGATTCAACAAGGTGCTGATATCATTCTTTAGAAATGTTGGCCCATATTGATAGGATAGCATCTTGCAGTTGATGGAGATTTGAGGGATGCACATCCAGGGCACGAAGCTCCCGTTCCACCACATCTCAAAGATGCTCTATTGGGTTGAGATCTGGTGACTGTGGGGGCCATTTTAGTACAGTGAACTCATTGTCATGTTCAAGAAACCAATTTGAAATGATTCAAGCTTTGTGACATGGTGCATTATCCTGCTGGAAGTAGCCATCAGAGGATGGATACATGTTCTCATTCTGTTTACGCCAAATTCGGACTCTAACATTTGAATGTCTCAACAGAAATTGAGACTCATCAGACCAGGCAAAATTTTTACAGTCTTCAACAGTCCAATTTTGGTGAGCCCGTGCAAATTGTAGCCTCTTTTTCCTACTTGTAGTGGAGATGGAGTGGTACCAGGTGGGGTCTTCTGCTGTTGTAGCCCATCCGCCTCAAGGTTGTGCGTGTTGTGGCTTCACAAATGCTTTGCTGCATACCTCGGTTGTAACGAGTGGTTATTTCAGTCAATGTTGCTCTTCTATCAGCTTGAATCAGTCGGCCCATTCTCCTCTGACCTCTAGCATCCACAAGGCATTTTTGCCCACAGGACTGCCACATACTGGATGTTTTTCCCTTTTCACACCATTCTTTGTAAACCCTAGAAATGGTTGTGCGTGAAAATCCCAGTAACTGAGCAGATTGCGAAATACTGAGACCGGCCCGTCTGGCACCAACAACCATGCCACGCTCAAAATTGCTTAAATAACCTTTCTTTCCCATTCTGACATTCAGTTTGGAGTTCAGGAGATTGTCTTGACCAGGACCACCCCCCTAAATGCATTGAAGCAACTGCCATGTGATTGGTTGACTAGATAATTGCATTAATGAGAAATAGAACAGGTGTTCCTAATAATTCTTTAGGTGAGTGTATATACAATCAACAAAGATAGCAAAAAAATAATAATAGTAAATGCCTACAATCTCTTGGAAAATATACTTATGGTGGCACAAGGGAGGAGATGTAGACCCATGAGTGAGGAAAGCAAAAAACCCTCACGCGTATCGCTAGTGCATAGACTAGCTTCCTCAGAGGTCCATGTAAATATGCATTGGTGTTTCAAGGTTATTATAGTCTTCATAATTGATCAATAATTAAGTATAGCTGTGGTCAGACCAATAGAATACTAAAGGAAGAAGGAATCAGGAGAAGGCGCAAATAGGCGTTACCTGAATACTCCCCGGTGCATGATCCGAGAGCGAGTGCAGGTGCCGGTGAAAGCCGGCGTGTTGGATGAGCAGGCGTGCATGCGCAAGATGGCGCCCAAGCGGAAGTCGACGCCGCTATGCGCTCCAAAGGGCGTAAACGTGTATACGTGATACACAGTGCATGATAAAGGAAGATAAACAACATAATCATAAACATTATATAATAATGATAATAAAATCAAAACACCTATCCCCCTAACATGATTCTCAGACAAAACAAGCTATGAATAATTACATAAATAAATAAAACATGTCGTGAATGTCATTATTACCTATTGGTTTAATTTATATTATTATTCACCTCACTGTACCCTGAGCACACCATACCAGTATTCTTATGCCCTGAGTGTTGAGTTATCCTTATAAAGTAGTAAATACACTGCGTGCAGAATTATTAGGCAAATGAGTATTTTGACCACATCATCCTCTTTATGCATGTTGTCTTACTCCAAGCTGTATAGGCTCGAAAGCCTACTACCAATTAGGCATATTAGGTGATGTGCATCTCTGTAATGAGAAGGGGTGTGGTCTAATGACATCAACACCCTATATTAGGTGTGCATAATTATTAGGCAACTTCCTTTCCTTTGGCAAAATGGGTCAAAAGAAGGACTTGACAGGCTCAGAAAAGTCAAAAATAGTGAGATATCTTGCAGAGGGATGCAGCACTCTTAAAATTGTAAAGCTTCTGAAGCGTGATCATCGAACAATCAAGCGTTTCATTCAAAATAGTCAACAGGGTCGCAAGAAGCGTGTGGAAAAACCAAGGCGCAAAATAACTGCCCATGAACTGAGAAAAGTCAAGTGTGCAGCTGCCAAGATGCCACTTGCCACCAGTTTGGCCATATTTCAGAGCTGCAACATCACTGGAGTGCCCAAAAGCACAAGGTGTGCAATACTCAGAGACATGGCCAAGGTAAGAAAGGCTGAAAGACGACCACCACTGAACAAGACACACAAGCTGAAACGTCAAGACTGGGCCAAGAAATATCTCAAGACTGATTTTTCTAAGGTTTTATGGACTGATAAAATGAGAGTGAGTCTTGATGGGCCAGATGGATGGGCCCGTGGCTGGATTGGTAAAGGCAGAGAGCTCCAGTCCGACTCAGACGCCAGCAAGGTGGAGGTGGAGTACTGGTTTGGGCTGGTATCATCAAAGATGAGCTTGTGGGGCCTTTTCGGGTTGAGGATGGAGTCAAGCTCAACTCCCAGTCCTACTGCCAGTTTCTGGAAGACACCTTCTTCAAGCAGTGGTACAGGAAGAAGTCTGCATCCTTCAAGAAAAACATGATTTTCATGCAGGACAATGCTCCATCACACGCGTCCAAGTACTCCACAGCGTGGCTGGCAAGAAAGGGTATAAAAGAAGAAAATCTAATGACATGGCCTCCTTGTTCACCTGATCTGAACCCCATTGAGAACCTGTGGTCCATCATCAAATGTGAGATTTACAAGGAGGGAAAACAGTACACCTCTCTGAACAGTGTCTGGGAGGCTGTGGTTGCTGCTGCACGCAACGTTGATGGTGAACAGATCAAAACACTGACAGAATCCATGGATGGCAGGCTTTTGAGTGTCCTTGCAAAGAAAGGTGGCTATATTGGTCACTGATTTGTTTTTGTTTTGTTTTTGAATGTCAGAAATGTATATTTGTGAATGTTGAGATGTTATATTGGTTTCACTGGTAAAAATAAATAATTGAAATGGGTATATATTTGTTTTTTGTTAAGTTGCCTAATAATTATGCACAGTAATAGTCACCTGCACACACAGATATCCCCCTAAAATAGCTAAAACTAAAAACAAACTAAAAACTACTTCCAAAAATATTCAGCTTTGATATTAATGAGTTTTTTGGGTTCATTGAGAACATGGTTGTTGTTCAATAATAAAATTAATCCTCAAAAATACAACTTGCCTAATAATTCTGCACTCCCTGTATATAAATAAATAAATGAAGCTATATAGTTTTTATGCTCAATAAAGAATATAAACAATCAATCCAGACTCATATCCACACATCCAAGCTCGACGAGCCAAGGGGATGAGGGACCATGCACCAGGGAGGAAGGGGCCAAGAAAAGCAAGCGCAAAATAGGAAGAAGACAGTTAGATACATGTATGAACATTATATAAATAGTCAATAAGTAATGCAAAAGAGAAATACATTTTATATATACAGTACAGACCAAAAGTTTGGACACACCTTCTCATTCAAAGAGTTTTCTTTATTTTCATGACTATGAAGGCATCAAAACTATGAATTAACACATGTGGAATTATATACATAACAAACAAGTGTGAAACAACTGAAAAAATGTCATATTCTAGGTTCTTCAAAGTAGCCACCTTTTGCTTTGATTACTGCTTTGCACACTCTTGGCATTCTCTTGATGAGCTTCAAGAGGTAGTCCCCTTAAATGGTCTTCCAACAGTCTTGAAGGAGTTCCCAGAGATGCTTAGCACTTGTTGGCCCTTTTGCCTTCACTCCGCGGTCCAGCTCACCCCAAACCATCTCGATTGGGTTCAGGTCCGGTGACTGTGGAGGCCAGGTCATCTGGCGCAGCACCCCATCACTCTCCTTCATGGTCAAATAGCCCTTACTTTCAAAGTTTTCCCAATTTTTCGACTGACTGACCTTCATTTCTTAAAGTAATGATGGCCACTCGTTTTTCTTTACTTAGCTGCTTTTTTCTTGCCATAATACAAATTCTAACAGTCTATTCAGTAGGACTATCAGCTGTGTATCCACCTGACTTCTCCTTAACGCAACTGATGGTCCCAACCCCATTTATAAGGCAGAAAGAAATCCCACTTAATAAACCTGACAGGGCACACCTGTGAAGTGAAAACCATTTCAGGGGACTACCTCTTGAAGCTCATCAAGAAAATGCCAAGAGTGTGCAAAGCAGTAATCAAAGCAAAAGGTGGCTACTTTGAAGAACCTAGAATATGACATATTTTCAGTTGTTTCACACTTGTTTGTTATGTATATTATTCCACATGTGTTAATTCATAGTTTTGATGCCTTTAGTGTGAATCTACAATTTTCATAGTCATGAAAATAAAGAAAACTCTTTGAATGAGAAGGTGTGTCCAAACTTTTGGTCTGTACTGTATATACTCCATCATGATAATATATATTTTTTAAAATAATAATTTTTTTTGTAATTCCATAAAATATCAAGAATACCAAAAATACCCAAGTAGGGGACGACGACCATAAAGTTGTATGTGCTCCAGTGACAAATGATTATTAATAATTAAAGTGCTGAGTGCCAAGTGCCATACTATATGCATATACATATAAACAAACAGTGAACAAAAATATATGTAAGGGAAGCAGGAAGAAGAAGTCCACAGCTCAGTAAATCCTGCATTCCTGTGTCATGAAGCCTTTAAACCTAAAGGGTGAGAAACAAACAAGAGTAAGGAGTACAAAATAATACATAGGCCTATTCAGACTGAAAAAAGCCTATGTATAAAAACCAGTGAAGGTGAGTTCCTCATTAAGTCCCCCTGGGACCTGTGAACCAAGGTTGAATATCCACCTTGATTCAGAACGGAGCAGTCTCTTGGAGATATGTGTGCCCCTAATGTTGCCCCGGACAGTGTCCAACCCCACAACCCGTAGGTCGTCATACCTACCTTCATGGCAGTCTAAAAAGAGGGTCGCCACCGATGTTAAAGGTTTTTCCCCTTTGCTTCTGTCTCGTGCTGCCAACCGAATGTTAGATGTATGCTGTTGTACTCTCTTCCTTAGCTCCTGAATAGTTTGGCCCACATATATCCTGTTACAGGGGCACAAAAGAGCATAGACTATATTCCTGGAGTGGCAATTAACGTAATATTTTAGATCCACCCTACAGTTCTCTCCATAGGAAAAGCTGTCCGAATTCAACATGAATTGATAAATATTACAATCCCCACAGGGATATGTACCTCTCAATGTGCCACCGCTTCCCGTGGTGCCTCCCGGGCGTTGGAAGTGACTACGTACTAGAGAGTCTTTTAGGTTAGGAGCCCTCCGTGCTATAATCCTGGGTTCATTGTCAACATGTGAAGCAAGTTTGCCATCTGATAAAAGTAGGAACCAGTGAGTATTCAGGATTCTGTAAAGATCCAACCACTGGTTATTATACCTAGTGATCACACGTATTTTATTGTCCCGTGATTTAATCCTGGGTTCAAATAAATCCTCACGCTTGGACTCCTTAGCCCTTTCAAAGGCCCGGGATATAACCTTTTTAGGGTAACCCCTCTCATGCAATCTTGATGAAAAATTTTGTGAAGCTTCCCTAAAATCGCTCAAATTAGTAAAATTACGTCGTAGACATAGAAACTGGCCCCTGGGTATACCTTTCTTCAGGTGCGTCAGATGGAAGCTCACATAATGAAGAAGGTTGTTAGTTGCAGTGCTTTTCCGAAACAGAGATGTCACAATGCTGGAGTCCTTCAGTCTGATTCGGAGATCCAAAAAGTCAACCTCCGATTCCGAAATTTTGTATGTTAGAAATATATTTAACGGATTCTCATTGAGGTGACCAATGAAGTGCTCACACTCCTGTCTTGGTCCCTGCCAGAAAAAGACAATGTCGTCAATGAAACGATACCAACCCACCACATGGTTCCTAAACTGGTCCAATGGGTACACCTGTGTGGCCTCCACCAACCTAGGAATAGGTTGGCATAGGAAGGCGCACACCGTGCCCCCATGGCTGTGCCAGAGATCTGCCTGTAGAATGTACGGTCGAAAACAAAATAATTATGCATTAACACAAATTCCAGTAAACTCACCAAAAAAGTGTGGTGGGCAATAATCCAATCAATATGGGCAATGTTGGAATATAATGACTCAACATCACATGTGACCATCAGAGTGCCGGGCGGCAAGACGACATCCCTTAGTTCCTGTATAAGGTGCATGGAATCACGAATGTATGATTTGAGGCCCAAAATGAACGACTGTAGGAAAAAATCTAAGTAAATACAGGCTTGTTCGCATAGGCCCCCAATACCCGCCACAATTGGGCAGCCAGGTGGATTCTCTAAATGTTTATGCACCTTAGGTAGCATATAAAATGTTGGTGTAATGGGGCAACTCACCTCCAAAAATTGGAGTTCCCGCTTGGTAATGATCCTCATATCGAAGGCCCTTCTTAAAAGCTGGTCCAATTTTTTCTTGAACGTTGTAGTGGGATCTGATGGAATGGGAGTATAGAAAACTCTATTACCCAATTGGCGTTTGGCTTCACTCATATACATCCCCATGTCCCACAATACAACGTTCCCACCTTTGTCCGCTTCCTTTATTACAAAGGATTTGTTTTGCTGAAGTTGTCGGATAATGTTGGACTCTGTCACAGCCATATTTCTCCCCCTAATGGTGTTCTTTGTTAATTTCCAGACTTCTTGTAGGACTGCCTGAAAGAATAAATTAATGTTGGGAAACATACTCAATAATGGCGTGATAGTGGACGGTTTGGATAAATTAAAGGGTCTCCTACCTAGATCACTCTCATTTTCTCTAAGCAAATCCATCAGGTCCAGAAAGACACCACATTCATCCTCCGCAAGTTCCTTTACTAGTGTTGGTTGAGCATAAAGTATTTTGAAACACAATTGCCTGCAAAATAAATACACATCCTTAACAAACTTAAATTTATCCAATGTGCTCATGGGGGAGAAGGACAATCCTTTCTGCAAGACCAATCTTTCTTTATCTGACAGCACATAAGAGGAAAGGTTTATGAAATGTAGTGACCCATCATCCTGTGGTTGTTCTACTCCTACATCCGTTTCCTGTGGGGTGGTAAATGGCTGTTGCCCCTGCGCAGTTGGGGTCCCCTTTTTCTGGAATTTACGTAGTCCCCTCCGAGTTCGCTGTCCTCGCTGTTTTCGGATAAAAAAAACACATCACTATTTGTATTGGCCGGAGTGTGAGCAGTGTGCTTCATGGTTGTATCATTCGGATAATGCCCCTTTGAGGGTGCCCGTGTGTTACCACTGTGTTTCCACCTAAAGGCCTGTTTCCTCTCAAAGTCACCTCTATCTCGATGGAATTTGGATTTTTTCCCCATCATAATATCCTTATCAAAGTTCTCCAAAATCTCCTTAAGTCTAGCCTGAATTATATCAACTTTCTCCTTATCATGCTGTTCCATTTTCGACTCTAACTCCACAAGCCTTAATTTGGTCCACTGTAGAAGTTTTTTATCATGTGCAATTAACATATCAATAAGAATCCTAGAACATTGTAGGAGTCCTTGTTCCCAAGTCTCCTTAAATTCCACAGTGACCTCCCAAGCTGGGAATTTTTGCACCCTCAAACCCCTAGGGATAATGGAACACTTGAGGTACTCCTCCAGGCTCTTAATATTCCACCAAACCCGTGTGTAGAGTTTGTGTGTGTCAATAATCTCAGAAGTTAATGATCTGAAGTCACCACCTGTATCGGCAACGCCATCCTCGTGGAACAGAGCTGTTGCCTGCGAGGTCCATGACGCCTCCCTAGCCTCCAAATTAAATGCCATAATACTGACCACAGTGAAGGGTGCCACAACCCCAGAAAAGCAGAGGGTAACAACGTCCCCAGCAATTATACGAACAATGTAAAACCAACAGCAGGGGGCACACCTATGAATGTAATGGGGGAGTACTGGCCTTGGTATCAAAAAACGAACATGAACTAAACCAAGAAAAGAAATACCACAACTAGACCGCACCTCCAAAAATAAAACATGATTTATTGAAACATAATCGTTAAAAACATCGATACATGGAGCAAAACCCCACTGATGGGTAAAATCACGTACAAAATTTCATACAAAGCCACCAAGGAAACAATCAGTATATATATACAATCATCAAAGATAGCAAAAAAATTATAATAGTAAATGCCTACAATCTCTTGGATAATATACTTATCAGAAACACAGTGGTGGCACAAGGGAGATGTAGACCCATGAGTGAGGAAAGCAAAAAACCCTCACGCTTATCGCTAGTGCATAGACTAGCTTCCACAGAGGTCCAGAAACATCCTCCAATGAATCGCCAAAGCAGAGGCAGGTACTATTAGTTCCGGTGTGCGAGCGGGGTACAATGATCCAAAACAAACAGCAATCAACAAGCCAATTAATAAAACTGAATTAGTGTCCAAACATGATTCAATATTTTATATGCCGTTTCGAGAATGACTCCATGATCATGTGTCAAATACAGTATTAAATGAACAAAATGTGCATATCATAAAACATGATGAGACGTGATCAAAATATATTATACGTGTATACGTGATACACAGTGCATGATAAAGGAAGATAAACAACATAATCATAAACATTATATAATAATGATAATAAAATCAAAACACCTATCCCCCTAAGGCCTCTTTCACACTTGCGTTGTCCGGATCCGGCGTGCACTCCACTTGCCGGAATTACACTCCGGATCCGGAAAAACGCAAGTGTACTGAAAGCATTTGAAGACGGAACCGTCTTCAAAATGCTTTCAGTGTTACTATGGCACCCAGGACGCTATTAAAGTCCTGGTTGCCATAGTAGGAGCGGGGAGCGGGGGAGCGGTATACTTACAGTCCGTGCGGCTCCCGGGGCGCTCCAGAATGACGTCAGAGCGCCCCATGCGCATGGATGACGTGTCCAATGCGATCACATGATCCATGCGCTTGGGGCGCCCTGACGTCACTCTGGAGCGCCCCGGGAGCCGCACGGACGGTAAGTACACTGCTCCCCCGCTCCCCGCTACACTTTACCATGGCTGCCAGGACTTTAGTGTCCCGGCAGCCATGGTAACCATTCAGGAAAAGCTAAATGTCGACTCCGGCAATGCGCCGAAACGACGTTTAGCTTAAGGCCGGATCCGGATCAATGCCTTTCAATGGGCATTAATTCCGGATCCGGCCTTGCGGCAAGTGTTCCGGATTTTTGGCCGGAGCAAAAAGCGCAGCATGCTGCGGTATTTTCTCCGGCCAAAAAACGTTCCGTTCCGGAACTGAAGACATCCTGATGCATCCTGAACGGATTTCACTCCATTCAGAATGCATTGGGATAATCCTGATCAGGATTCTTCCGGCATAGAGCCCCGACGACGGAACTCTATGCCGGAAGACAAGAACGCAGGTGTGAAAGAGCCCTAACATGATTCTCAGACAAAACAAGTTATGATGAATAATTACATAAATAAATAAAACATGCCGTGAATGTCATTATTACCTATTGGTTTAATTTATATTATTATTCATATATGGAATATGAACATGGTTTATTAGATAATATTGAATTATAAGTATTGTCACCTGTCACAAATACATTTTCAATAAAATACAATATAAATACAATAAATCATATATTAAAATCTTAAAAACATCAAGATATGGTGCAGGAACCAATGGCACTAGACGTCTGTGGACCTATATGGTCCTAGCTGTTAAATTCAATAGACAATAGTACCACTGGTTTCTGCAACCCTGAATGGTATTCCCTTCAAGCAACAATTTCCATGTATTATTCCAATTCTCACTGATTGGAGTCCCGTATATTGAAAATATCTCTGATACACAAAATTCAGTGCTTTCAATACACTAATAATTATAATAGAGCAATTTTCAACAAGACAGTGTATCTTTGTCCACAATGTCTTCACGCTGTTGCAAACCAGCGTTAACAGTCCGCGCTTTGAATAGACCAATAGTTCCTCCACAGCAACTTTCCTAAAAGGACAGTGTAACAATCTCCACAGTTAACACTGTTGCAGGCTAATTGTCTGCTATTTATAGTTGCCGGCAAAGTAAGTCCTTAATAGAGGGCTATTAGTTAATCCACTGTGTTTTATGTTATATAGTACAGCTTAATAGCTCAGTTCTTTTCTCATATAGCAACAGCAGTAATTGCCGTGATCGGTGTCACTTTTATTAGAGTAATATTACTCCTCCTGTGTATTTCCCCACCAGTGTGGGCTTACCTCCGCCTGCGCTCTGCTCGATAGGACCAGTAGATAGTCTTTTATTCCACTCGATATGCCGGCGTCCTGGCTGCGGTGTTAGCGTCCCTCGTGTCTCTTCACTGCTACTTCTCACGTGATGTTCCTACGTGAGGTATGCAGCCGCTTGTTTCCGAGCGCTGGCGGGATGACGTGTCCACTCTTTTCCAATAGGTATCCAGGAAGTCCTTCTTTTTATAAAAAAGTGCACTTTTGCTCCAAATAGGATTCGGGGTCTCTAGTCCAGGATGTTACCCAGATGCTCACCAAACGCGTTTCGGGGAGACGCTGTCCCCTTCCTCAGTGGTATTGCCCCGATTCCATTGTCCATGTGTTTTATAGTTGCTGTCGGTATTTTTGAAAATCCGTTCCGGATTCCAGTTATATCCAAAATCCGGGTTTTGGATATAACTGGGACCGGAACGGATTTTCAAAAATACAGACAGCAACTATAAAACACATGGACAAAGGAATCGGGGTAATACCACTGAGGAAGGGGACAGCGTCTCCCCGAAACGCGTTTGGTGAGCATCTGGGTAACATCCTGGACTAGAGACCCCGAATCCTATTTGGAGCAAAAGTGCACTTTTTTATAAAAAGAAGGACTTCCTGGATACCTATTGGAAAAGAGTGGACACGTCATCCCGCCAGCGCTCGGAAACAAGCGGCTGCATACGTCACGTAGGAACATCACGTGAGAAGTAGCAGTGAAGAGACACGAGGGACGCTAACACCGCATGCCGAGTCGCCGGCATATCGAGCGGAATAAAAGACTATCTACTGGTCCCATCGAGCAGAGCGCAGGCGGAGGTAAGCCCACACTGGTGGGGAAATACACAGGAGGAGTAATATTACTCTAATAAAAGTGACACCGATCACGGCAATTACTGCTGTTGCTATATGAGAAAAGAACTGAGCTATTAAGCTGTACTATATAACATAAAACACAGTGGATTAACTAATAGCCCTCTATTAAGGACTTACTTTGCCGGCAACTATAAATAGCAGACAATTAGCCTGCAACAGTGTTAACTGTGGAGATTGTTACACTGTCCTTTTAGGAAAGTTGCTGTGGAGGAACTATTGGTCTATTCAAAGCGCGGACTGTTAACGCTGGTTTGCAACAGCGTGAAGACATTGTGGACAAAGATACACTGTCTTGTTGAAAATTGCTCTATTATAATTATCAGTGTATTGAAAGCACTGAATTTTGTGTAACCAAGATATTTTCAATATACGGGACTCCAATCAGTGAGAATTGGAATAATACATGGAAATTGTTGCTTGAAGGGAATACCATTCAGGGTTGCAGAAACCAGTGGTACTATTGTCTATTGAATTTAACAGCTAGGACCATATAGGTCCAGAGACGTCTAGTGCCATTGGTTCCTGCACCATATCTTGATGTTTTTAAGATTTTAATATATGATTTATTGTATTTATATTGTATTTTATTGAAAATTTATTTGTGACAGGTGACAATACTTATCATTTAATATTATCTAATAAACCATGTTCATATTCCATATATGAGTGCCAGTCTAATACATTTTTTCCATTTAGAATTTTCTTTGAGGGGTGTCTCAATTTCTGGACTAGAGCACCTACCCTGAGGGGACAGAGGTGAGCGGGCCCATTTTTTTGATTCATTTTTTTTACTTATATTATTATTCACCTCACTGTACCCTGAGCACACCATACCAGTATTCTTATGCCCTGAGTGTTGAGTTATCCTTATAAAGTAGTAAATAAATAAATGAAGCTATATAGTTTTTATGCTCAATAAAATATGTTTCAGTAAATCAGGTTTTATTTTTGGAGGTGCGGTCTAGTTGTGGTATTTCTTTTCTTGGTTTAGTTCAAAAATCACAAATATGGCGTGCGTCGGAATTAGCAACTTTACTCTTAACCCAACACATATGAGGCCAGTGAGAAAATCATTCACTGAGTACGTTATTTTCCCATAAAAAAAAAAAGAGGATCAGAGGGTAATTATAAAACACTGATAAGACTGAAGCCTAGCTTCCTTGAGGTCCACTATGGTTCCAAACAGCTTCAGGCCTCATGCACATGACCATGCTGTTTTTTGTGGTCAGCAAACCGCGGATCCGCAAAAAAAGGAAGCCGCCCGTGTGCCTTCCGCAATTTACAAAACGGGCGGCCCATTGTAGACATGCCTATTTTAGTCCGCAAAATGGACAAGAATAGGACATGCTATATTTTTTTTGCGGGGCCTCGGAGCGGAGTAACGGATGCGGACAGCACACGGAGTGCTGTCTGCATCTTTTGCGGCCCCATTGAAGTGAATGGGTCCGCACCTGAGCAGCAAAAAATGCGGCTCGGATGCGGACTCAAAAAACGGTCGTGTGCATGAGGCCTTAATTGAAATGTCAGTATTTTACCTCAGAGATAACTTTAAGCATAAAGCCTGTGTGATGCCTCATTCACACGTCAGTGTTTTCTTCAGTTATGTCCATCAGTGATTTTGAGCCAAAACCAGGTGTGGCTCTAAACACAGAACAGGTGCAGATCTTTCCCTTATCTCTGTGGAGGCTCCAGTCTTGTTTTGGGCTCACAATCACTGATGAAAATTACTGACCAAAACACGGACCTGTGAATGAGGCTTTACAGTGTTCGATTTTTCAGCAGATAATCGCTAACAAGCGATCATCTGGCAGTGTAATACTGCCACTGATTGCTCGATTATCGGGCAATCAAAATCTTTTGACATGGGTATTCCTATTCTGCAGGGGCGGATTGGCCATAGACCCTATAGGAAAATTTCCTGGTGGGCCGATGCCCCAAGGGGCCAACCAAGTCCTCCTCTCTGCTGCTGACCGGGTACATAATGAGCACTCAACAGTAATAAACTCAGTGAGAATCAGGTACTCATGTACCCAGCCAGCGACCGCACATGCCCTCCTAAATTCAACTGCTGTGGACCACAGCTCATCTCCTAAGCCCCCTGCTTCATAGACAACTGGAGGAGGAGGACAGAAGATGATACCTATTGATGGCCACCACAGAGGGCCAGCTTTTGGGGCAGTATATTGTGCTACACTGTGTTATTTGGTTCTGCTGGGATGGTATTTTGCACTATGGTATTGTTGACTCCACCTACTTGTGTTGCCCCACCTTCTGTTAATTTGGACTCACCTACAATACCAGCCCACTTTTAGTTTTTTTTTTTTCAGGGCCACTTTAAGTTCCCAGTCCGCCCCTGCTATTCTGATACTTTGGGCAGGGGCGGCCACAGACAGCAGAGGGCTCCTGTGCAAAGAATGTTCTCTGATCCCCACCCACCCCCCTCCCTCCCAAACCACATCACACATTATTCCCATGGAGGCAAATGACACTTTTTAACTCCTTAAGGACACAGCCATATTTCACCTTAAGGACCAGGCCATTTTTTGCAAATCTGACCAGTGTCACTTTAAGTGGTGACAACTTTAAAACGCTTTGACTTATCCAGGCCATTCTGAGATTGATTTTCGTCACATATTGTACTTAATGACACTGGTAAAATGAAGTAAAAAAAAAATAATTTTATTTATAAAAACAAAATACCAAATTTACCAAAATTTAGGAAAAATTAGCAAATTTCCAAGTTTCAATTTCTCTACTTCTATAATACATAGTAATACCTCCAAAAATAGTTATTACTTTACATTCCCCATATGTCTACTTCATGTTTGGATCATTTTGGGAATTACATTTTAGTTTTTGGGGACAAGGCTTAGAAGTTTAGAAGCAAATTTTGAAATGTTTCAGAAATTTTCAAAAACCCAATTTTTAGGGACCAGTTCAGGTCTGTAGTCACTTTGTGAGGCTTACATAATAGAAACCACCCAAAAATGACCCCATTCTAGAAACTACACCCCTCAAGGTATTCAAAACTGATTTTACAAACGTCATTAACCCTTTAGGTGTACCACAAGAGTTAATGGCAAATGGAGATAATATTTCAGAATTTAGATTTTTTGCTAATCCATTTTTTTCCAGTAACAAAGCAAGGGGTAACAGCCAAACAAAATGCTATATTAATTCCCCGATTCTGTAGTTTGCAGAAACACCCCATATGTGGCCGTAAACTACTGTATAGGCACACGGTAGGGCGTAGAGGGAAAGGTGCGCCGTGTGGTTTTTGGAAGGCAGATTTTGCTGGACTGGTTTATTTACACCATGTCCCATTTGAAGCCTCCCTGATGCACCCCTAGAGTAGAAACTATTTTTAGGGTACATATGATTTTTGGTTGCTCTATATTACATTTTTGTGAGGCACGGTTACCAAAAATAGAAATTCTGAAATTTCATCTCCATTTGCCATAAACTGTTGAGGAACACCTAAAGGGTTAATAAAGTTTGTAAAATCAGTTTTGAATACCTTGAGGGGTGTAGTTTCTTAGATGGGGTCGCTTTTATGGAGTTTCTACTCTAGGGCTGCATCAAGGGAGTTTCAAATGGGACATTGTGCCAAAAAAAAGGTAATCAAAATCTGCCTTCCAGAAACCATACGGCGTTCCTTTCCTTCTGCGCCCTACCATTTGGTCATACAGCAGTTTACGACCACATATGGGGTGTTTCTGTAAACTGCAAAATCAGGGTAATAAATATTAAGTTTTGTTTGGCTGTTAACCCTTGCTTTGTTACTGGAAAAAAACTGATTAAAATGGAAAATTTGCCCAAAAATTGCTATTTTGGCACAGTTTTTATTCTATTTTTTCGACCGTGTTCATCTGAGGGGTTAGGTCATGGGGTATTTTTATAGAGCAGATTCTTACGGATGCGGCGATACCTAATATGTCTACTTTTTCAAATTTATTTATGTTTTACACTATATTATCTTTTGATAAACAAAAAAAAAACATTTTAGTATCTCCATAGTCTGAGTCATTTTTTATTTTTTTTTGCCGATTTTCTTAGGTTGGGGCTCATTTTTTGTGGGATGAGAGGACGGTTTTATTGGCACTATTTTGGGGGGCATATGACTTATTGTTCGCTTGCTATTACAATTTTTGTGATGTAAGGTGACAAAAAAATACCTTTTTTTTCATTGTTGTTATTTTATTTTTTTGACCATGTTCATCTGGGTTAGGTCATAGGGTATTTTTATAGAGCAGATTCTTACGGACGTGGTGATACCTAATATATTTTTTTTAAATTTTTAGTTTCAGTGTCTCAAGTCTGAGAACCATAGTTTTTTATCCGATTGTTAGTGGCTAAATTGGGGGAAGGGGAACATAAATTTAGTACTCCATGGAAGTGTGGTACTCCCTGAAGCAACCAATAATGCAGAGGCCTGGATGATCGGGTTACGTGTCACACTGAGTAGTGGTGTCCTTCCGTATCCCCCTCCTGTGACACACTCTGCACCTTTTTTGGGTCTGTCCCTTCTTTCCAGTATGGGGACCACACCTGGAAAGTGTTGGCCAGGGACGATCCTGGCGCCTCCAGTTCCCGAGGTACTCCGGCCTGCTCTTTTCCGGTCAGAAAATATCAGGTCCTTGAGGACTGCCTCATAGAACTGAAGGAATGTCCCTGTGTTGCCAGCGCTCCGGGACAGCACAAAAGATTTTTACAAGGCAACCTGTACCAAGTAGACCGCAACTTTTTTGTACCATGCCCGGGTTTTGCGCATGGCATTATATGGCTTGAGTACTTGATCAGAGAGATCAACTCCTCCCATATACCGATTGTAGTCGACAATACAATCGTGCTTGAGGACCGTTGCCACGGTACCTCGCACAGGGACAGGGGTGATGCCGTTACCATGAATTGTGGACAGTACAAGGACATCCCTCTTGTCCTTATATCTGACCAGCAACAGGTTTCCACTGGTAAGGGCACGGGTCGCACCCCTGGGGATAGGTACCTGGAGGGGGTGGGTAGGGAGGCCGCGTTGATTTTTCTGCACGGTCCCACAAGCGGACGTGGATCTGTCGGTGAGGGACTGGAACAAGGAGATACTAGTATAAAAGTTATCCACGTACAAGTGGTAACCCTTATCTAGCAGTGGGTGCATAAGGTCCCACACAAGTTTCCCGCTAACACCCAGAGTGGGGGGACATTCTGGGGGTTGAATACGGGAATCTCGCCCCTCGTACACATGAAACTTGTAAGTGTACCCTGAGGTACTCTCACAAAGTTTGTACCGCTTCACCCATACCTCGCCCGCTTAGAGGGAACATACCGGCGGAAAATGAGTCTCCCCTTGAAAGCAATGAGAGACTCATCAACCGCGACCTCCCTTCCAGGTATATAGGCCAAAGTGATCGATGACCGGCCTGATTTTGTACAGGCGGTCATAGGCAGGATCACCTTGGGGGGAAGACATGCTGCATTATCTGCATAATGCAGGCATTTCCGGATGGCCTCAAACTGGGAGCGTGTCATGGCCGTACTGTAAAGTGGGGTCTGGTAGAGGACGTCCCCACTCCAGTAATGCCTGACACTAGGTTTCTTGACTAGGCCCATGTCAAACACAAGGCCCCAAAAGTCCTCATCTCAGCTGCACTGACCGGAGTCCAGCCACCGGGCCTAGCCAAAAAGGAGCCCGGATGTTGAGCAACAAACTGTTGGGCGTACAGGTTTGTTTGCTCCACCATTAGATTTACAAAGTGGTCACTGAAAAAAAGACTAAAATAGTCATATTCAGTGAAGCCCACTGTGGAAATCTGGATTCCTGGTTGGCCTACAAAATCAGGAATCATGGGCTCAAAACGCTCTGGGGTATACCAGACAAGTTCACCGGCAGGGGGCTCCGGTGGACTTAACTGGTGGGTCGGAAAACTAGTACAACCCCAAGAGCTGCTCGTACTAGTATGGGCCACTGGGTCCCTAGCATGGCGGTCCCCTGTCTCCGCCGCCTTGGGGGCTCATCATCATCGCTAGATGATGAGGAGGACGTAGATGACAAAAGGAAAGTGGGGTCATCCTCGTCTTAACTCGGGCTCTCAGACTCGGAGGCAAGCTGGGCGTATGCCTCCTCAGCCGAGAACATCCGGCAGGCCATAGGGGAGTGTGTGTGTGTGCGTGCGTGATAAACTTTATTTGGTGTGCGTGTGTGTGGGGGCACGGGTGTTTGCGAACTTACCCTAAACCTAAAAGACAAAAAAATAATAATAACTAAAAAAAGGGCAAAAAATTAGAAAAAAATTAATAAAAAATTCGCTGATCAGCCATCCGAAGTTGATCAGCGTTGGGGTGTGCGATGCACAGTGGCCGGATGCTAAGAGTACCGGCCACAGTCAGCATACGCAGAAAATAAATAACTGCTCGCGCCCCCAAAAAAGTTGGGGGGGGAGGGGGGCAAGCTGCAGCACCCCTGGGGGTCTAGGGTCACACAGCTGTGCTGTGGACCCCAGACACCCGATTTAGGATGATGTAACAAAAAGAAAATTTATTTTTTTTCTCACTAACTTTCCCTGAATATCCCTGCCTAACCTAGCCTTTCCCTAAATACCTTGGTGCACAGATTGGGTGCTGGGGAACAGATCGGGTGCTGGCTGATGATCCCTGTACAGATGGGGGTGCTGGCTCTGAGATCCGATGCAGCGCTCCTCTCTCCTCGGCTCCCGGAATGAAAAGGAGGAGGAAAGGAGCGCTGCAGTAATATGAACTGCCCGCCCGCCCAATGAGAGGCGATCCTGAGAGGTGATGTCACCATCACCTCTCAGGATCGCAGGATGGTGATTGGTGGTGTATTATCACACCACCGATCACCATCCTGTTCCGGGTTATCGGGTCCCCAGAGAACCGAATAACCCGGAAAAGCAGCAAACCACAAGTCTGAATTGACCTGTAGTTTGCTGCGATCGCCGACACAGGGGGGGTCACAGGACCCCCCAGCGCATTGACCCAAGGTGCCTGCTCAATGATTTGAGCAAGCACTCAGTTCCGATCACCGCCCGCTGGGCGGCGGTGATCGGAACTATACATGACGTACCGGTACGTCATGTGTCCTTAAGTACCAGGACAACATGCCGTACCGGTACGTCATGTGTCCGGAAGAGGTTAAACTCAGTACTTAACAACTAAATAAATAATGATATGACACGGTAACCAATAGTACCATGAATAAATAAATTAATTAATTAATAATTAAAACATTCAATCTCATCAATAAATTAATCATTTTAAACCTCCATAAATTAACGAAATCCACTCAGCAATAGCTGAGTGATACAGCTCCACTTATAAAGCAAAGCGACAATAATAAATAAATAGGTAGGGCGGGGCGACGATCCGGTCTTCATAAAACTGGCCCGGAAGAGCAGCCGAACCGAGCAATTTAAGGTGAAACATTCTCCCGCCACAAGTACAACAAATCAGGGAGAGGAATTCTCCCCCAGCAACGGCATCCACCAATCAGAAGACGAACTTCAGTCGTCCTCGAGCTTGAAGATGAAACCAGAAAGAACCAGCTGGCACCGGATCAGATCTTCGACCTGAGGTAATTCTAAAAAGAAGAGCGGGAAAAGCAAAGAAGGGGGAAGGGGAGAGAAAAACCACCTAACATACAAAATGGTGTAATTGCCCCCATGTGTCCCCCAAGCTAAACGCTCTGGGGGGCCTAGACATTATGTTTATTTCATAGTTAAATCAGGGAAAGGGGAAGAGGGTTCTAAGTTTTATGTTTTTAATGATTATTTTCAAAAAAATTCTCTCCATTTACATCTGAGATTGGTAGATCTCAGCTCCTACATATAGCAATATTACTGTATTTCAAAATGTAATTCTATTGCTGGCTATGTTTTACTCGCTGCCATAGGCAAGGACTAATACATAGTGATATGTGGCAGCAGAAGGCACACCAAATTGTCAGCTCACCCCGATCCTGCGGGGGGAGAAGGGGTGATCTGGGGCATCAAAGACGGTGGAGACCTTTCAGATGCTGTGGTCAATATGGACCTCTGTGGAGGCAAAATTCACGCGGGACTTCGGTGAATGAATTTGGCATTTATTTATACAGATTCCAAGGGCATGCATTGAGTGCATGCAGGAATCTCCCATGCCAGGCAGATCCCAACTCCACTCTGCATGAGCCAGGGTTAGAAGTGTTCAGGATGGAGAAGCAGGGGCGGAGCTTTCCAGAGACCTGGTACTACGCGTCTCACCCTGGCTCCTAACATCAGAGGCTAATCTATTGCCATCAGTGGATGCACGACCTGCCGGGCTCTTTACTTCCACTTTGTGGCCCACCTGGAATGTCGGGGCATCAGTTTGGGTCCTCCTAGGCCCTCCTGGACCAATTTTTGGATTGCGGCCTACTCGGGCCTACTCACCGCCACAAGCCGCGGCCTCAATTTCTACCACATCCAAAACCAGACATAAGACTGTTAAGGAAATTATCCAGCTTTTCTGAAAGTGGATATAAAGTTCATAAGATGTTTTCATTTTCTCTGTATACATGATACAATGTGGTGACATTTGGAAAAGAACAAGCGTAAGCTAAAAACCTACATAAGTGAGCTGTGTGTGTTAACCGCTTCACGTCCGCCCATAGGATATAAACGTCCTATGGGTGGACGTCTATCTCCTAATGCACGTTTTAAAACGTCTTTTCAAAAACAGCAGCTGCACGCTAATTGTGCAGCTGCTGATCGGGTTGCCTGCTGTCAGTGACAGCAGGGCAACCCTAACACAAGGCAGGGACAGTTCCCAGGTGTCCCTGCCTTCACGATCGCTGCAGACACAGCGCTCACCGAGCGCTGTGTCTGCAGAGCAGGAAGCGCTGTGCGCTTCCTGTTCCAGCCCGGCGGTCATGTGACCGCCATGACCGGAGTGTGCAGGGGCTGTGTGAGGTCTCTCAGAGACCTCGATCAGCCCTGCTCTGAGGCTGTACAGCGCTGGATTGCTGCTGTACAGCCTCTCTAGGGGTGCATTTGTCCTGTAACTGGGGCTACTATGTCAGCCCCAGTTACAGGAGAAATCAACAGTGAAAAAAAAATGAAAAAGTGAAGCAAATGTCCCCCAGAGGTCTTGTATGACCTTATGGGGGACGAAAAGTGTAAAATAAAATAAAAATAAAATAAAGGGTTGAAAAAATAAAATAAAAAAAAGTTTCACATGTAAAAAAAAAAAAAATCCCAAGTAAGGAATAAAAAAAAAAATTAAAAATAGAAAAAATAAAATTAAATAGACATATTTAGTATTGCCGCGTCCGTAAAAACCAGCTCTATAAAAATATCACATGACCTAACCCCTCGGGTGAACACCGTAAAAAAAAAAAAATAAAAAAAAAACTGTGTCAAAACAAGCAATTTTTGTCACCTTGCATCACAAAAGGTGTAACACCAAGTGATCAAAAACGCGTATGTCCCACAAAATAGTACCAATAAAACCGTCACCTCATCCCGCAAAAAATGAGCCCCTACATAAGAAAATCTCTCAAAAAATAAAAAAACTATAGCTCTTAGAACATGGAGACACTAAAACATCATTTTTTTGGTTTCAAAAATGCTATTATTGTGTTAAAGTGAAACAAATAAAAAAAGTATACATATTAGGTATTGCCGCGTCCGTAAAAACCAGCTCTATAAAAATATCACATGACCTAACCCCTCGGGTGAACACCGTAAAAAAAAAAAAAAAAAAAAAATGTCAAAACAAGCAATTTTTGTCACCTTGCATCACAAAAGGTGCAACACCAAGTGATCAAAAACGCGTATGCCCCACAAAATGGTACTAATAAAACCATCACCTCATCCCGCAAAAAATGAGCCCCTACATAAGAAAATCTCTCAAAAAATAAAAAAACTATAGCTCTCAGAACATGGACACATTAAAACATAATTTTTTGGTTTCAAAAATGCTATTATTGTGTAAAACTTTAATAAATGAGAAAAAGTATACATATTAGGTATCGCCACGTCCATAACAATCTGCTCTATAAAAATGTCACTTGACTGAACCCCTCAGGTGAACGCTGTAAAAATAAATAAATAGAAACTGTGCTAAAACAACCAATTTTTTGGTCACCTTGCCCCATAAAGTGTTATAATGAATGATCAAAAAATCTTATGTACCCAAAAATAGTACTAATAAAACTGGCACCTTATCCCCTAGTTTCCAAAATAGGGTCACTTCTTGGGAGTTTCTACTGTAAGGGTGCATCAGGGGGCTTCAAATGGGACATGGCATCTAAAAACCATGTGGAGTTCCTTTTCTTCTGCGCCCTGCCGTGTGCCCATACAGCAGTTTATGACCACATGTGGGGTGTTTCTGTAAACCGCAGAATATGGGTAATAAATATTGAGTTTTGTTTGGCTGTTAACCATCGATGTGTTAAAGAAAAAAATTGATTAAAATGGAAAATCTGCCAAAAAAGTGAAATTTAAAAATTTGATCTCCATTTTCCTTTAATTCTTGTGGAACGCCTAAAGGGTTAACAAAGTTTGTAAAATCGGTTTTGAATACCTTGAGGGGTGTAGTTTCTACAATGGGGTCATTTATGGGGGTATCCACTATGTAGGCCCCACAAAGTGACTTCATACCTGAACTGGTCCTTAAAAAGTGGGTTTTGGCAATTTTCTTAAAAATTTGAAGAATTGCTTCTAAACTTCTAAGCCTTCTAACGTCCTAAAAAAATAAAATGACATTTCCAAAATGATGCCAACATAAAGTAGACATATGGGGAATGTTAAGTAATAAATATTTTATGAGGTATCACTTTCTGTTTTAAAAGCAGAGAAATTGAAATTTAGAAAATTGCGAATTTTTCAAATTTTTGGGTAAATTTGGGATTTTTTCATAAATAAAGGTGAAATATTTTGACTCAAATTTATGACTATCATGAAGTACAATGTGTCACGAGAAAACAATCTCTGAATGACTTGGATAAATAAAGGCGTTCCAAAGTTATTACCACATAAAGTGAGATATGTCAGTTTTGCAAAATTTGGCCTGGTCAGGAAGGGGGTAAAGGGCCCAGATGGGAAGTGGTTAAGATAAGATAAGATTTGTACGTACTACTAACCAAAAATATGCATCTCTTGCTAGAAAATCTAAACTCATTAGTTAACACATTTTTGCTAAAGTGAAACTGGTAAAATACTAACCAATCAATAGATGGATTCAAAAGCCATTATTGAAATGTCTGTAAACCAATCATGTTTTACTTTGAGGGGTTACACCCTTTGAACTGTGTATAAATAAAGGGTCCAGGAAATTTTCATGTTGGGATCCTGACAAGGTTTTGAACTATACTCAGACTTCTGTCATTTTCCTCCGTCAACGTCATTCACCTGAACATGAGGCAACGATCATCACGTGGCTGACCCTTGGCCTGCCACAACATTTTCTGGTGGAGAATGCGGGCACTACAACAACGCTCCTAGCTGCAGATCGCGATACGGAGACCAGGACCCAGGAAGACCGCGGTAAGTAACCCATTGTGTTACTACCTGTCTCCTGAGCTCTGCTCGCTGTTCTGCAGTGTGGTGTGTGAACGTGGTGCCTGTACCGTGTTCTGGTGAATGAATTATTTCCCCTATATGTGCAAAACTGTCTTTAGGCGTATGAATGCACGAATGTGTGAGTGGCTGAGATAAGCTGAATCTTGGAGGAGTCTGGCCCTGCTCCCCCTGAGCCAATCTGAAAGTCTAGAGCTCGCTGACTGGCTTGTCCGGTCCCTGACTCTGGAGGCCTCTGGTTCTGGTGGAGAAAGGGTTGACAGACCTATCCTGGAGGAGGCTGTGAGAAGTGGCAGTGTATAAAGCTGTCCAGTAAGATTGGATAGGGGCCCTGCAGTTCCTTGTTGGTACCTGAAAAGGCGCCTGAGGTCAGGGGTTGTTTCAATGTTATGTCATACTGTGTGGTTTCACATGTACTGAGTGCCTGCTGATGTTGTGTGAGGAAGAATTACTGCATTGTTGCCAATTCCTGTGCTGTACAGTGTATACATGCGTGGGTATTATGATACCAGTTTGGATTGGGTGGTTGCAGTTATAATCATTTGGATTGCAGTATTTGTTTGCTTCCTGTGCCATAGAAAGAACATAGAGAGGTTTAAGGGGTTTCCAGCGAGTAACCCCAGAGAGGACGTGTGAGTTACTCTGTGTGAGGGCAAGACTATATTGTAGTATTGCCAGACCAGTGGATCAGTGCTGCCTCGGAAGTGTGCCCACAGCACCACTGGTAGTAGAAAAAGTGGTGCCGCCTCGGAAGTGTGTCCACGGCACCACTAGTAGTGCCGCCTCGGAAGTGTGTCCACGGCACTACTGATAGTGCTGCCTCGGAAGTGTGTCCACAGCACTGTTGTAATTCACCAGGTGTGTGAGTACCTGGATAGTGAATTACAAGGAGCCACCCACGGGATGGGGGCTACACAGAGTAAGCGTTCCTCTGAGAAGGGAGCAGAGAAATGGGTCTCTGCAATTGATATTATGCAATGCGCAAAGGGCACTGAAGCAACCAAAGACTGTAGACAAATGCTAAAGAAATTGGGAGCAGGTGTGAATGGAACATTGGATGAACCAGTATGGCAGAAATTTCTCACTAATTTTAAGGGGTGGTTGGAAGACCATAACAAATATGACCAGGCCACAATGTGGTATGATGTAGCCCAGGGAATGACTTTGACTGCCCATAAGGCAAAAGACACTGACAAAGGGACTATTTATGAAATATGGGATGAAATTAAATTGGCAACAAAAGAATTAAACATCCCTTCTGAAGTACGGTGTATTATCCCCCATAAACCACAAAAATCTCTCCCTCCCACAGCACCACCTCCATATAATGGCCCGGAGGGGTGGACTTGTCCTAATTGTGGACAACAGAACCCAGACTCAAGAGAGAGATGCTCAGCCTGTGGGAGGCCCAAGCCACACTCTCGTGTGGGCTTATACCCATTAATCAATAAAACCCTCCCCACAGTAAAAGCTGGGCAACTGGAAACACATGATTATGAGGTTTATAGACCATGGACTCCTAGTGAATTGCTGGCTATGTGTAACACTTTGCCAGACCCCCGTACTGTCCCCAGTACTTTCCTTCGTAAATTGGAAAGTATCCAGACCGCATATAAAGCCACTTGGGCGGATCTGGAGAGTCTTTTAGAGACTAAAGGAGGGGAAGTACTTAAGAATCAAATTATGGCAAAGGCTCCTGGTACTGTCCCTGTGGATAAGGCCACAGACCAGTCAGGCCAGGAATTTATCATGGCCCTTAAACCCTGGGTAAAAGAGCAACAGGACAATCAGACTGACACTTTTATGACGCAAACACAAGACGCTAAGCGGACTGTAGCTGACTATGCCACAGCTTTAGAACAGCTCTGGCTTGACTATGGGTATGAGACAGGAGACAGTAAGGACATGAGACTACTAAAACATACATTTATGTCTGGATTAAAAGCACCCATACAGGATGCTGTAAAGAAGGCTCGCCCAGATTGGCGGACCTGCCAGTTCCCTGACCTAGTGGCCATAGCAAAGAAAGCTGAGCTAGACATGCAAAATAAAAAAAGAAGCCAATAATGGCTAACCAACCCTTTAAACCTAAGGGCAGGTTCCATGAAAGGGTACCAGGTGGGGATCAGTCTCCACGTAACTGGGACCAAGTAACATGCTGGAATTGTGGGAAAAAAGGGGCATTACTCAGTCAAATGTCCCCGGAGAGGTCAGGCTACTGCCCGGATCTCTCAATGAAGTGACGGCAATCCTGTGAGTTCCCTCAACGTTAACTACCCCCTTGACGCAACCCCAGATCCACAACTAATCATCACATCCACATGTGAGGACACGGGGAATTCAATAGAATTTTTGAGCTTATCTCCTCTGATTACATTTATTGTCAAGGGGTTGAGGGAACAACTGTTAAACTCCCACTAACAAAGCCTGTTAAACTTAACATTCATGATGCCTTATCTATTGTCACACGTGTGTTGGTAAGCTCAGATATATTTTCTCTACTGCCCTACATTCTGTGTTGCAGTCCTGGCAGCCGCCTATCCGGACACTGTTCTTTTACAATATATTGATGATCTGTTGCTTTGTTGCCACAGTTCTGAACAGTGTAATGAAGGAACTTTATCTTTGCTTATTTTCCTTGCTGAAAATGGTTGTAAAGCCTCCAAAGAGAAGCTGCAACTTTGTAAATCTATTGTGATTTTCCTAGGTAACTGTATTTCTCCAGGTACCAAACACCTCACAACTGAGAGGGTTACTGCTATACAGCAGCACCCCCTGCAAAGTACTCCAAGGGCTCTGCGTGCCTTTATTGGACTTGTCAGTTACTGTCGCCCCTGAATTAAGGATTGCTCTCAGATGATGCAGCCACTATATGACTGCCTCAAAGGAGAGACCTTTGAACTCACACCAGGAGCTGTGAGTGCATTTCATGCATTAAAACTCACTCTCACCACAACACCAGCATTGGGCATCCCCAATTACAAACAAACTTTCACATTGTATTGTCATGAATAAGGGGGATTTGCCTCAGGTGTACTGACACAGAAACACGGGGACCATATGCGGCCCATTGCATACTATTCTACCAGTTTGGATTGTATTGACACACCACCAAGCTGAAACATTTGTATCAAGCCAGAATCACAAAAACATAAGATGACACTACTCAGTCCCCACATTACCTTACAGCGATGTACTGTTCTAAATCCAGCTACTTTGATGCCAGTGGATTTAGAAGAGGAGGGGGAAGTGGGAGTAGTAGAAATGTCTGATCCAGTTGCAAATCATAACTGTCATGAATTGATGATTGCAGAAACAAAAGGGTTATCAAATGTTACTGAAACACCATTAACTAATCCTGATGCTGAGTATTTTAGTATTTTGTAGATGGCTCCAGATGGTGGAATGATGAACAAGGACACTTTGTCACCGGGTATGCGGTAATCCAGGATGGTAAGGTAATGATACAAAACCCACTCCCATCTTGTGCGTCTGCACAGGAGGCGGAGTTGAAGGCACTCACTGACGCATGTACAAAGGGTAAGGGACTGAGAATAAATTGTTACACTGATTCCAGGTATGCTTTCGGGGTAGCACATGACTTTGGTGTTATCTGGAAAACTAGGGGATTTCTGACTTCATTGGGCAAACCAATTAAAAATTCAAAAGCAGTACAGAGCCTCATAGAGGCCCTAGAGCTGCCCACAGAGGTAGCCATTGTTAAAGTGCCAGCCCATATGAAGCAAGATGATCCGCTAGCTGTGGGAAATGCTCAAGCAGACCAAGCAGCCAAACAAGCAGCCGGTCTGCCGCTCCTGACATTGTTTTTTTCAACTATGCCAGATTTGTCACTTTTGCAGGAATTACAGGCCCAGATAACGCCTCAAGACAAAAAGGTATGGATGGAGGCGGGGGCTACGAAGACAGGAGAGCTCTGGCAGGTAAATGGCAGAACATGTTTGCCTCGGAGTTTGTATCCGATGATAGCCAATTTAGCACATGGCCCTACTCATTTGTCGAAAGGAGCTATGAGCGCACTAGTGTTAGAACATTGGTTTGCACCTGGAATTCAGACCCTGTTTGAAAAGTTTGTTCAGGGTTGTCTTACATGTGCCAGACATAACCCTGGGAGGTTTGTAAAGACCCCCAAGAAACACACTCCCAAACCCTTGTACTCGTTTCAAAGAGTGCAGGTGGATTACATACAGCTACCCAAGGTGAGCACATATGAGTATGTCCTTGTAGCCATTGATGTATTCTCAGGCTGGCCAGAAGCCTGGCCAGTAACTACGGCTACAGCCAAAAGTAGTGCTAGAAAATATTGTCAGAGGTAGTCTGCAGATATGGTATTCCAGAAGTGATAGAATCAGACAGAGGTACCCACTTCACTGGGGAGATAAATGGGACACATACTGAAGACCCTAGGGATCGCACAAGCTCTACACTCTCAACAGTATGGAGTCACTATAGTGGTGGTCCCAGATGGAATCACTCATGTTGTACGGTTACTGCGTTTATTACTTTCTGTTCTGTATTAAGTAGCTCTAGGTCCTAAGTGGAAGTTCGGATGGAGACGCATCTTTGGCAGGAAGGAAGTGTCCATCCCAGGTTTCCCATCACCGAAGTGTCCATAGAGGAGGATGGAGGTGGACTTTCAAGGCGGTTCGAGGCCTACTCCACGTAGCTACACTTCCAGGTCACACCATATTGGTCAAGGGATATGCTATGATTGACAGCACTGTCCAACCAAGGGACAGCAACGCCCAAGATGATGTTCATCTTTCTGATTCTACAACAGAGGACCACAGCTACACAGAAACTTTTAGGCTTACTGCTGATGCTCCTAGCAGGTATAGCTGATCGACCAGCTCCTAGAGATTCCAACAAAGGAGCAGAAGAAGGTGAATCCAGAACTATGGACAATGATGCATGGAACAACAATGCTGCACCTACATCCACTTAGTGTGTGTTTGTGTGCTGTATGTGGTTTTAATAAAATGTATGTATGCTTAATCAAATGACAACTACTAGACAGACTGGAATCGATGCTTGCATCGCATGGTCTATGCAGCTTATCTGTATACTCTGTGAAGTACGGGCTGTCTAAGGGGTCATTTGTTTGTTTAGGCAGGTTAGTAGTTAGCAAGACACACACACACACATGATACAATGAAGCCTTCAGAACAAAATGTCTACCATGTGAACAGAAAAATTGAAAAAAAGGAGGGAAATGTTAAGGAAATTATCCAGCTTTTCTGAAAGTGGATATAAAATTCATAAGATGTTTTCATTTTCTCTGTATACATGATACAATGTGGTGACATTTGGAAAAGAACAAGCGTAAGCTAAAAACCTACATAAGTGAGCGGTGTGTGTTAAGATAAGATAAGATTTGTACGTACTACTAACCAAAAATATGTATCTCTTGCTAGAAAATCTAAACTCATTAGTTAACACATTTTTGCTAAAGTGAAACTGGTAAAATACTAACCAATCAATAGATGGATTCAAAAGCCATTATTGAAATGTCTGTAAACCAATCATGTTTTACTTTGAGGGGTTACACCCTTTGAACTGTGTATAAATAAAGGGTCCAGGAAACTTTCATGTTGGGATCCTGACAAGGTTTTGAACTAAACTCAGACTTCTGTCATTTTCCTCCGTCGACGTCATTCACCTGAACATGAGGCAACGATCATCACGTGGCTGACCCTTGGCCTGCCACAACAAGACCAAGTCACTAGCTGAGATCCACAGTCTGATCCTCTACTGTAAAGGTATAGTAACGCCTCTCTTGTACTACAGTCTGGGCCCCCACTGAAGTTTTCCTTGGTCCTCCCCATCATCCTCCCCCATCCTTGATTTGAGGACTTTAGATTATATTAAATGGCTGTCTACTCACCTAATGCCTCTCCTGGTATGTGACAAGTATAAGCCCACATAGTGTGCCTTCCTAACAAGACACACACTCTCCCCCTTTTTCTTCCCTCCCTGATCTCACTTTAGGAGTACCTCGATAATGTAACGTCTTTCTGTTCGTTATTCTGGGACAGCCTTGCTCAATTATGTGCACTTTCTTTTGAATGCAGCCCTGGAGTGAAACTCACTTGTGTTTCTCTCACTAGCATCTTTTACTAATCCAGCAATGGTTAAAGTTGGTCAACAAAAATCAAAAGACCTTCCTCTAGTTGGGAAACCCAGCAGCCTTGATAACTTCATTAAGAAACCCGTGGGAAATTCTCACAAAAATCACCCCATGAGCTTCCAACCTGAAAAAACCCTTCCTCTCAAGCACACAGCTGTGACACATGGTGGGGAAAAGAGTGACGACAACGACTTTGAGAGCTCCAGTGACCTACCCATATCCAGATCTTTCCTTAGCAAAGCTCTCAATAGAGCCCTTAGCCCCGTTATGAATGAACTTCATGAGATCAAACAAGACGTTAAACAAATTGGCCAGCGGGTAGAGCAATTGGAGAATACGCAAGCTCAACTTATCACTTATACAGAAGCATCTACCTCCTCCTTTTCTACATGTCAAGATCACCTTAACAAAATTGTTGATTGGCTGGAGGAACAAGATAACAGCAGGAGACCTAACAACCTTAGAATTAAGGGAGTCCCTGAGTCCTCCGCAACAGAAGATCTCCAATTTTCACTCAAATGTCTATTTATTCAAGTCTTAGGAGATGACTATGTAGGGGCAGTTAACATCGAACATGCTCATAGAGCTCTCAAACCTAGACCAAAACCCCAGGAGCCAACCAGGGACATCATATATCGATTATATAGTTTGGTTGTGTGCGATGACATCCTCAAAGCTGCGAGAGGTCTTGACCATATCACTTGGGAAGTGTATTAATTTTTCAGGACATAGCCAACATCACCCTCTCCAAAAGAAGGGTCTTAAAACCACTCACAAACGCTCTCCATCACCAAAACATTGCCTATCGGTGGTTGTTTCCTTTTAGCATTAGCTTTATGATAGCTGGCAAAAGAAACATGCCTACTTGAAAGAAATCATAGAGATCTTGGATCTTAAAGATACTCCAATTCCAGACTGGTCAGTCATACAAAATCTTTCCAGCCTCGTATCCATTATTTCGCCAGCACTGTGGGAGATGGTGGCCATCGAGAAGCAGCACAAGAATTACAACTCACCAGGAAAGACTTCTCAGAAGAAAAGCGACATGTCCAGGACTGACCCTGATCTTCTGGATTAGTGAGATTTACATGATTACCAAGAATACTTATGCCTTTTTTTCTTTTTGTTTTCAGAGGGGCTGTATTTTGTTCTCTTTTCTTCCTTAGGTTGTACAACCCTTCAGATTGCTGCATTTTCTCTGATCTTTAAGGAAGAGCTGGGAAGGGCAGTGGCGAGTTGATAAATCAGAGGATCTTATTGCTAACGTGGATGCATTCATATCCCCCCTGATCAGCCTTCTCGCCTCTTCCCCCTCAGCTTCAGCCCAAAGACCTGTTGTTAAAAAAACTCTTTCACATGTGGTTCTATTGAGTTCGGACGTTGTTTTTTTTCCTTTAGCATTTTAGATTGCCCCAGTGTAACTGTCTATGATGTTGATCATCTTACCTATTTCTATATTTATAATGTTTGCTTACTTATATAGTATTAGCCTTATTCCCTCTTACAGGGATTTTCTAGTTCCCTACTTGCACCTGTACTTACCTTACTCATGGATCCTACTCCTCTACACAAAACACAGTAATCAGTTAACCTTTCTCTATAGTTTTAGGACACTGCCAGGGTGCTCTTTTCTTTCCTCCCTGCAATGACTCATCACAATATAACTGTTACTTCGTTTAATGTTACAGGATGGAGAAGCTACTGGCTTAAATGTAGTACTGTGGAAGATTGGCATATCATGTCAGGTACATGGGATGCTCACATTAGAGGCTGCAGAGACTGGAGAAAAAGTATTTCCATTACATGCGGTAAGAGCAACTGCACTTGCTATACCAGGTACATTTGTTACAGAACTAAAACTCAGAAGAATCAAGCAAAGGACAAATTCTCATTCAGACCCCCAGGTCTGACTGTTCCTATGGAAAAAAAAAATCCATCCAGTTTCATGTTGGAGCATCTTGCAGTCAAAATTTTCTCCTCGGTGGGTGACCAATTCAATCCCTTGAAACCTTAAGGCTAGTTTCACACTAGTGAAGGAACAGCCGGCTGTTCATCATATCAGGCATAGCCAGAAGTGTTGATCGAGCACTATAGTGCTCGGGGGCTCGGGCCAAACACATCGTGATATTCGTGTGCTCGACCGAGCACCCGAGTAAAATGGAAGTCAATGGGAGAACCCGAGCATTAAACCAGGTACTCCCCTGCTCTGAAGAGGGGAGGGTGCCTGGTTCATAAGAAAATTTCAGAAATTGTTGGCACCACCGAAATGGTTCTGTAACAGCATGGGGAGGATGTATGGATACATCTTGGACTCGCTGGTCGCTGCTGGGAACTATGTTGTCTGAATAGTACGCCACTTTTACATAATGACAATAATACGCACAAAACCAAGGGGAAAAAAATCGATTTTAGAGGAAAAATTTATACAAAACATTCTTTCCTGAATATTTACTTGTATATAAAGTGCAAGTGCTGCCAAAAATTACAAGGAAGAGGCACTCCGATACACCCTTAGTTACACATAAATGAGGGCATCATACACACCCTTTAAAAATTATAATTGATGGCCTGCTGGTGACCCTCAAAAACATTAGGAGCAAGGGCCTACTGATCTGACCATCTAAAACATTATGGGCTGTGGCCTGCTGCCGCTTTGGTGACTCTAGTTAACCTGGGGCCGATGGCATGTCCCCGTGAAGGCGACGATCCATTCAGATGTCTGGCCTATCAACTTTTGATGTAATTGTCAGCTCAAAACCATTATAAACTACGGGTAACGGAAAATCAGTGTTCGATTCCGGAGAGGGAGCCACATCCAGGGAAGGCAAGCGGGTGGCATGCAAATCACACACTCCTGACTCGTGAAAGTAGTGATGATAAATAACAATACAGGACTCTTAAGATGCCCTGTTATTGGAATGAGTAATAAAAAATTACAGGGAATGTCACTGCGGTATTTTGGATGAGGGAACGTTATACAGGAGAGGCCCTGCTGCCGCTTTGTTGACTCTAGATAACTTCTGCCTGATCCCACGTCCCAGTGACGTCCACGATCCATTTGGATATCTTCCCTATCAACTTTTGATGTTCTTTTATGCGCCTAACATGGTGACCACTTCAGCTTTCCTCTGGTGGAGTTGAGAAGTCATGGTCAATCCAGGCCTTGTTCATGTTTATATGAGTCAACCTGTCATCATTTTTAGTTGACAGGCGGATACGCTTATCTGTTATAATGCCACCAGCAGCACTATATACACGTTCAGACAAAACACTGGCAGCAGGGCAGGCCAGCACCTCCAAAGCGTAGAGTGCCAGTTTGTGCCACTTGTCCAGCTTGGATACCAAGTAGTTGTAAGACACTGAGGGATCATTAAGGATGCTGACATGGTCTGCTATGTACCCCTTCACCATCTTCCAAAATTTTTCTCTCCTTGTGGCAGTAGGCCGCACATCAGGGTGAGGGTGCTGGTAGGGTGTAATGAAACTGTCCCAGGCTTTGAAGAGTGTTGCCCTGCCTGTGTTGGAACTGCTGTGTGTTCCCCTTGTCTCCCCTCCTCGGTTGGCCAAGGAAGTACGGACTCTGCCGCCAGCGTTGTCAGATGGAAAATTTTGGAGCAATTTTCCAACAAGGATCTTCTGGTATTGCACCATGTTGCTCGTCCTCTCCACCATAGGCATGAGAGATGAGAAGTTCTCTTTGTAGCGGGGGTCGAGAAGGGTGAACAACCAGTAATCCGTATTGTTTAAAATGCGTATAACGCGTGTGTTGCAGGAAAGGCAGCCTAATATGAAGTCAACCATGTGTGTCAGAGTACTAACAGGTGAGACTTCGCTGTCGTCATCAGGAGGATCACTCCCTTACCCCTCATCCTCTTCCTCCTCTTCTGCCCACCCACGCAGAACAGATAGAATTAAACTTCCATGGGTACTACCCTCTGTAGCTGAGGCAACCGTCTCCTGCTCCTCCTCCTCTTCAGCCTCCAATTCGCGGTGAGAAGACAAACTGAGGGTGGTCTGGCTATCATCAACCAGTGTAATGTCTTTCCCCATTTCCACCTCTTCCACATGCACAGCGTTGTCCCTAATTCTGAGCAGCGAGCGTTTGAGAAGACACAGAAGTGGGATGCTGACGCTGATAATAGCGTTATCGCCGCTCACCATCTGTGTTGATTTC
Source organism: Bufo bufo (assembly GCF_905171765.1). Classification (NCBI taxonomy): domain Eukaryota; kingdom Metazoa; phylum Chordata; class Amphibia; order Anura; family Bufonidae; genus Bufo; species Bufo bufo. The sequence continues at coordinate 249,103,253 of NC_053392.1, forward strand.
TAAAAGTTGCGTAAAACCTCACAAAGGTCAGACATCCATGCCCACTCCTCGCTTGCGAATAGCAGAAGCTGACTGAAAAGGCGATGACCATGTTGCAGCTGGGATTCCACAACTGCCCACTGCTGCTCACAAAGCCTGGCCAACATGTGGAACGTGGAGTTCCAGCGCGTGCTCACGTCGCACAACAGTCGCTGAGTTGGCAATTTCAAGCGCTGCTTGTCACATCTGTGACAGGTCTCAGAAGGTCTGAAAGATTATCTACGCATTAGTGATCTGACAGCCTCTTTTGGTTTCACTTTGTCTGTGTGTTGCTGGTATGTCCACACCTCCTGTTCAGGTGTGGATCATGTGACCTTTACCTCACCCTATTTAGTCTGACTTTACCCATCACTCCTTGCTTGGGATAGCTTCATTTGGTTTAGGAAGAGCTGGAGTGTAGTTCTTGTTGGAGTCCTGTTCATCCATCATCCTTAGAAGTTAAGTGTTCCACTTGTTGTGTTTTGTGTCCCCCCCCCCCCCCCCCCGGTTGTTTACTAGGCCTCAGTTAGACGCTAGTTCCTTCACCAGGGAAGGAACGGGTGGTCTCTGCCCTGTCATTATCTTTAGGACATCCAAGGTTCACCAGGGTTTTTTAGGTTCCTGTATATGGGTATCTCTACCATCGAGAGGTGCCCATACGGATAGGAGTTAGAGCCAGGAGCAGGGTTTTATAGGTGGTGACCCTTTTCCTTCCCTAGCGGTGAGGCCTAGTGTCTTTCCCCTTCCTTCTTGTTGTCTTTTGGTGTTCTCCCCTACTACATTCGTGACACTGCTGCAGCGGTCACAGACCGGCTGAAGATGTCGGTGACTTGCGGAAATGTGTACACACGCGGCGCAACCTTCACCAGTAGCTCAGGCAAATTGGGGTATGTTTTTAGAAACCGCTGAACCACTAGGTTGAATATGTGGGCAAGGCATGGGATGTGTCTAAGGTTGCCCAGCTCCAAAGCCGCCACCAAGTTATGGCCATCATCAGACACAACCATGCCTGGTTCTAAGTTAAGTGGCGAGAGCCACAGCTCAGTCTGGTCTCTTATCCCCTTCCACAGCTCTGCGGTGGTGTGCTGTTTGTCACCTAGGAAGATCAGCTTCAGCACGGCCTGTTGCCGCTTCCTCACTGCAGTGCTCTACTGTTTCCAGCTACCGACTGATGACTGACTGGTGCTGCATGCGGATACTTCGGAGGTGGAAGTGGAGGAGGAGGCAGAGGAGGAGAAGTGGGGGTTGGAGCCTCTAATGTAGGTGGTGGCAGAAACCCTGATGGAATTGGGGCCCGCAATCCCTCGGAGTCGCTCCCGGGGTCCACAACATTCACCCAGTGTGCCGTCAGGGAAATGTAGCGTCCCTGGCTGAAAGCACTTGTCCATGTGTCCATGGTTAAGTGAACGACCTTCCCAGTAACTGTGTTGGTGAGGGCACGTGTGATGTTACGGGACACATGTTGGTGTAAGGCTGGCATGGCACACCTTGAAAAATAGTGGCGGCTGGGGACTGCGTAACGAGGGACGCCAACCGACATCAGCCTGCGGAAGGCCTCAGTGTCCACAAGCCTAAATAGCAACATTTCCAGGGCCAGTAATTTGGAAAGCTGTGCATTTTATTCTGATTTAGATTGTTGTAATAGCGATTTATCCCTAGTGAGACCTCTATGCCTGGCCTGTATGAGCAGATATAATCACTGCGGACAATCCTTATCAGATAGCTTGAACTCACCAACACTGTGTTTATCCGATTAAGTTGCTTTATTCTGTAGCCAGATAACAGAGTACAGCAGAAACAGATGGATTGTGGAGTTGTGCAGTGTTGTGTGGTCAAAAGATGATGCTTTTGTAAGCTAGCATGAGAATACAAGTGTACCTGTTGAATCCCAGGAGCAGAATGAAGAAAACAGGAAGTGAGGTACACAGAAGAAGGGTGGAGCAAAGAAATAAATGACAGATGATAAGCAGAAAAACAAAGTGCATTACCAAAAGCATATGACAATATATAGAATATATGAATAGTTGAACTAATAAAAACTATATAAATTTAACTGCGTAGCAGCAGATTCCCCGTCTGGCATTGAAAATGTCACTATTTAAACATAACGGTAGTTACATAATTGCAAATAAACAACAGTAATTTGCTTAACCGCTTGCCGCACATGCAACGCCGAAAGGCGTCATTGCGGCGGCTCTCACAGGCTACGCTAACGCCGATTGGCGTCATCTCGCGTGAGCCGAGATTTCCTGTGAGCGCGCGCACACAGGCGCGCGCGCTCACAGGAACGGAAGGTAAGCGAGTGGATCTCCAGCCTGCCAGCGGCGATCGTTCGCTGGCAGGCTGGAGATGTGATTTTTTTTAACCCCTAACAGGTATATTAGACGCTGTTTTGATAACAGCGTCTAATATACCTGCTATCTGGTCCTCTGGTGGTCCCCTTTGTTTGGATCGACCACCAGAGGACACAGGTAGCTCAGTAATAAGTAGCACCAAGCACCACACTACACTACACCCCCCTTCCCTGTCACTTATTAACCCCTTATTCACCCTTGATCACCCCTGATCACCCCATATAGACTCCCTGATCACCCCCCTGTCATTGATCACACCCCTGTAAGGCTCTATTCAGACGTCCGTATGATTTTTACGGATCTACTGATACATGGATCGGATCCGCAAAACGCATACGGACGTCTGAATGGAGCCTTACAAGGGGGTGATCAATGACGGGGGTGATCACCCCATATAGACTCCCTGATCACCCCCCTGTCATTGATCACCCCCCTGTCATTGATCACCCTCCTGTAAGGCTCCATTCAGATGTCCGTATGATTTTTACGGATCCACTGATACATGGATCGGATCCGCAAAACACATACAGACGTCTGAATGGAGCCTTACAGGGGGGTGATCACCCCATATAGACTCCCTGATCACCCCCCCCTGTCATTGATCACCCCCCTGTAAGGCTCTATTCAGATGTCCGTATGATTTTTACGGATCCACTGATACATGGATCGGATCCGCAAAACATATACGGATGTCTGAATGGAGCCTTACAGGGGGGTGATCAATGACAGGGGTGATCACTCCATATAGACTCCCTGATCACCCCCTGTCATTGATCACCCCCCTGTCATTGATCACCCCCCTGTAAGGCTCCATTCAGAAGTCCGTATGATTTTTACGGATCCACTGATACATGGATCGGATCCGCAAAACACATACGGACATCTGAATGGAGCCTTACAGGGGGGTGATCAACCCATATAGACTCCCTGATCACCCCCCTGTCATTGATCACCCCCCTGTCATTGATCACCCCCCTGTAAGGCTCCATTCAGATGTCCGTATGTGTTTTGCGGATCCGATCCATGTATCCGTGGATCCGTAAAAACATACGGACGTCTGAATGGAGCCTTACAGGGGGGGTGATCAATGACAGGGGGGTGATCACCCCATATAGACTCCCTGATCACCCCCCTGTCATTGATCACCCCCCCTGTCATTGATCACCCCCCTGTAAGGCTCCATTCAGATGTCCGTATGTGTTTTGCGGATCCGATCCATGTATCCGTGGATCCGTAAAAAACATACGGACGTCTGAATGGAGCCTTACAGGGGGTGATCAATGACAGGGGGGTGATCACCCCATATAGACTCCCTGATCACCCCCCTGTCATTGATCACCCCCCTGTAAGGCTCCATTCAGACATTTTTTTGGCCCAAGTTAGCGGAAATTTTTTATTTTATTTTTTTATTACAAAGTCTCATATTCCACTAACTTGTGTAAAAAAATAAAATCTCACATGAAGTCACCATACCCCTCACGGAATCCAAATGCGTAAAAATTTTTTAGACCTTTATATTCCAGACTTCTTCTCACGCTTTATGGCCCCTAAAATGCCAGGGCAGTATAAATACCCCACATGTGACCCCATTTCGGAAAGAAGACACCCCAAGGTATTCCGTGAGGGGCATATTGAGTCCATGAAAGATTGAAATTTTTGTCCCAAGTTAGCGGAAAGGGAGACTTTGTGAGAAAAAAAAAAAAAAAACAATTTCCGTTAACTTGTGACAAAAAAAAAAAATTTCTATGAACTCGCCATGCCCCTCATTGAATACCTTGGGGTGTCTTCTTTCCAAAATGGGGTCACATGTGGGGTATTTATACTGCCCTGGCATTTTAGGGGCCCTAAAGCGTGAGAAGAAGTCTGGGATCCAAATTTCTAAAAATGCCCTCCTAAAAGGAATGTGGGCACCTTTGCGCATCTAGGCTGCAAAAAAGTGTCACACATCTGGTATCGCCGTACTCAGGAGAAGTTGGGGAATGTGTTTTGGGGTGTCATTTTACATATACCCATGCTGGGTGAGAGAAATATCTCGGTCAAATGCCAACTTTGTATAAAAAAATGGGAAAAGTTGTCTTTTGCTGAGATATTTATCTCACCCAGCATGGGTATATGTAAAATGACACCCCAAAACACATTGCCCAACTTCTCCTGAGTACGGCGATACCAGATGTGTGACACTTTTTTGCAGCCTAGGTGGGCAAAGGGGCCCACATTTCAAAGAGCACCTTTCGGATTTCACCGGCCATTTTTTACAGATTTTGATTTCAAACTACTTCTCACGCATTCGGGTCCCTAAAATGCCAGGGCAGTATAACTACCCCACAAGTGACCCCATTTTGGAAAGAAGACACCCCCAGGTATTTCGTGATGGGCATAGTGAGTTCATGGAAGTTTTTATTTTTTGTCACAAGTTAGTGGAGTATGAGACTTTGTAAGAAAAAAAAAATAAAAAATCATCATTTTCCGCTAACTTGTGACAAAAAATAAAAAATTCTAGAACTCGCCATGCCCCTCACGGAATACCTTGGGGTGTCTTCTTTCCAAAATGGGGTCACTTGTGGGGTAGTTATACTGCCCTGGCATTCTAGGGGCCCAAATGCGTGCAAAGTAGTTTGAAATCAAAATGTGTAAAAAATGGCCGGTGAAATCCTAAAGGTGCTCTTTGGAATGTGGGCCCCTTTGCCCACCTAGGCTGCAAAAAAGTGTCACACATGTGGTATCGCCGTACTCAGAAGAAGTTGGGGAATGTGTTTTGGGGTGTCATTTTACATATACCCATGCTGGGTGAGATAAATATCTTGGTCAAATGCCAACTTTGTATAAAAAAATGGGAAAAGTTGTCTTTTGCCGAGATATTTCTAAAAATCGGTAAATTTCGATTAATAACAAAAAAAGTAAAAATGTCAGCAGCAATGAAATACCACCAAATGAAAGCTCTATTAGTGAGAAGAAAAGGAGGTAAAATTCATTTGGGTGGTAAGTTGCATGACCGAGCAATAAACCGCTAAAGTTGTGGAGTTTCGATTTGTAAAAAAGGGCCTGGTCACTAGGGGGGTATAAACCTGTGGTCCTTAAGTGGTTAATGTCCGAGGACCTGAAAAACATAAAGAGAACAGGCATATAATGCAACATCCAAAATGTAAGTCTTCCAGTGAATCAATTAAAGTTCAAACACTTCTTGCTTTAAGTTTCTGGTAGGATTCAGCAGCCTAGGCAAATAAGTTCATTCTCCAAAGTGCAAGAGCAGAACAAGTTCCGTGATAGGCCTGATGAAAGATGAAAGTCTTTACAGTCCCTTGTCTTGCAACTTTCACCTCCACCTTGCGTACCTTGCCATCATCACTAGGAGAGCTCTTCAAAATAAGTCCCATAGGCCACTCGATTCTTTCAGCTTGCTGGTCTTTGAGCAGAACGAGATCTCCAACTTTTATATTAGGGTACTGTCGTTGCCATTTCCTGCGTCCTTGCAGAGTGGAAAGATACTCCATCTTCCAACGATTCCAGAAGCGGTTGGCAAGGTTCTGTACTCGCTTCTATTGATCAAAGCACAGATTTCTGTCTTTAAAGTTTCCAGGTGGAACAGGAACGGACCCAAGCTTCTGGGTAAGCAGGGTAGCTGGGGTAAGGATGGTTGGGTTCTCTGTATCTGAAGACACTGGAACAAGTGGTCTTGAGTTGATTATGGCATATGCCAAGAAGGTGGTTAGAATCTCATGGGTAAGTCTTGAGGAGTTTAAGTCCATAAACATAGAGTCCAGTATTTTTCGCCCATGTGAGAAGAATGAGGAGGATAGAAAATCCATGTACAGACCTTTTCAGCTAAAAGTTCTTGGATTGGCTTAGAGTTGAGTTGTAACTTTCTACAGGCTCCAACGAAATTAGTTCCACAGTCAGACCTCAGTGTCTTGACTGGTCCTCTGATGGCAAGGAATCTTCTTAAGAGTGTTGAAGCTTGAGGCATCCATAGATTCTATAACTTCAATGTGTACTGCACGCACACTCATGCAAGTGAACAGCACTGCCCATCGTTTACTGTTTGCTTGGCCACCTCGAGTTCTGCGGGCTGTTACCATCCATGGCCCAAAGACATCCAATCCAACATAAGAGAAAGGTGGGTCAGTATTTAATCTGTCAGCTGGCAAATCTGACATTAGCTGTTGCTGATGTTTACCTCTTAATTTACGGCACTGAACACAGCTGTGCAGCATAGCAATAATTTGTTCCTATGATCCAAAGGCCGGAAGCTCTTATGGCACCTTCAGTGAAGTGTCTACCTTGGTGCTTAACCCTTTCATGGTAGTGCTGTATGAGCAGAGTAGTGATATGGTGGCGAGCAGGTATTATGAGAGGATTCTGTTCTTGTTATCCCAATTCTACCTTGTTTAAATGTCCACCAACTCTAAACATGTCATCATTGTCAATGAATGGGTTCAGGTTGGCAATTGGACTGTTTTTTGGAATGTACCTCTTGTCACGGATACATTTAATTTCAGAGCCAAAAACATCCTGTTGTACACTGCGCATTATGATGATTTCACCTTTAGCAATTTCCTTTGCAGAAAGAGGTTTTTGACATGCGTGCCAACCTTGACATTGAACATCCGTGGGCTTTGTGTGAAAGGAATGTGCTTTATGGACTAAACTTGCGATGGTGCGTACAAGCTTTATCCACTTGGAAAAACGTTTAAAGCGTTGACAGCCCAAGACGAGTCTTTGTTCAGTTCTGGTGATGAGGGTTGTAACTTCAGGACAAATCTCTGGATCCTTGGCAGGTTCTAGAAGACCGAAGACGTCAGCTGTGGTCTCTTCTGTGTGATCCAGCAGGAATTCAGGACCTGTTAACCAGGAAGAATTTGCAAATACACTTGCAGACACTGGCCTACTAGCATGATCTGCAGGATTAATTTCAGATGGGACATAATGCCATTGTTCAGGTTTAGATGATTTCCTGATTCTTTCTACATGGTTGCTGATGTAGACATAGAAACGTTTAGTCTGGTTGTATATATAGCCCAGAACAACCTTACTGTCTGTGTAGAATTTGGTGTCATCTATCTGAATGTCTAGCTCGCATAATATGAAATCTGCAATTTCCCAAACAGAAACCCTATGTGGGTTTGATTAGAAGAGTCTCTCACCTTGAGGTAGGCAACAGCCGCAATGGCCTCAGTAGATGCGTCTGAGAAGATGTGAAGCTCTTTTCTCCGGCTCGTAGCAAGGGAAGCTGATGTGTAGCAGCATGGTATATGGATTCCATCTAAGGCGTGTAGAGATGGCTTCCAGGACTCCCACTTTGAAAGCTTGTCAGATGGCAGTGGAGCATCCCAATCTTTAATAGATTCTGAGAGCTGTCTAAGTAAGGCTTTACCTTGTATGGTGATGGGAGCCACAAATGCCATTGGATCGTATAGGCTGTTTACCACTGACAGAACACCATGCTTGGTAAATGACTTGTCTGTAGAGATGACTTGAAAGCTGAAAGTGTCCTGTAATAAGTCCCACCGTAGACCCAGACTTCTCTGTATAGGTGGCATATCCATTCCCAGATTTAAGTCCTTAAACCCTGTGGCATTATCGCCAGGTCGAAAGGCTTTCATAACAGCAACACTATTTGAGGCAATTTTGTGTAATCTGAGGTTGGCCTCAGAAAGCATACCTTGTGTCCTTTGGAGCAGATCTATGGCTTCTTCGTCTGTAGGTAAAGACTTAAGTCCATCGTCAACATAAAAGTCTCTCTCAACGAAGTGTTGAGCATCCACGCCATACTCCTTTTCTCCATCAATGGCAGTCCTTCGTAAACCATATGTTGCAACAGCGGGTGAGGGACTATTTCCGAAGACTTGTACTTTCATGCGGTATTCAATAATCTCATCCATGTTGTTGTCACGGTGCCATAGAAACCTTAGGAAGTTCCTATGGTCTTCACGTACAATGAAGCAATTAAACATCTGTTCAATATCAGCAGTTATGGCAACTGGTTCTCTTCTAAATCTCATAAGTACGCCCACAAGGTTGTTGGTTAGATTCGGGCCAGTGAGAATAACATTGTTTAGGGATACACCTTGATGCTTGGCACTGGAATAAAATACTATCCTGATTTGTTTTGGCTTACGTGGATGATACACTCCGAAGAAAGGCAGATACCAGCACTCATCGTGTCTTTGAAGTGGTGCCGCTGGTTCGGCGTGATCATTGTCAAAGATACTTTTCATAAAGGTGATGAAATGGTCCTTCATTTCAGGCCTGTTCCTTAGTGTTCGTTGAAGTGAGTTGAAGCTGGATAAAGCCTGTTCACGATTGGTTGGGAGTTTGGCCCTTGTAGCACGAAGAGGTAAGGGTGCAACCCAACTGTTAGACTCATCCTGAAAGAATTCCTTATCCATTATTTTGATGAATTCTCTGTCTTCAACTGACAAGGCTATTTTGTTGTCCTCATTTGTAGTACAAAACACTGTAGTACCTAGGTTGTCATCACAAAGGACAGGAGTAACATCAGGTACTTGGATGATGTCAAGAAGCTTCTCCTTTACTTCATAATGGTGAGGGCACTGTTTGAAATGGGATACATGTCCATTTTCCAACACGTAAGTCTTGAAGGAGTAGATCTTAGATGGTGTACATATCCTGTTCAAGCATACATTGCCCACTATTACCCGGCCTAGGTCAAGTCTTTGTGCATAAGGCGCGTTGTCAGGCCCATCGCACTGATCGCGTACTTTATGTACTCTGAGAATGTCCCTTCCTAACAGGACTACGATTTCAGCATTCTGAGGAATCTCATCTACAAGGTGCCTTAAATGAGGATGTTGATACGCAGCTTCTGGAGCGGGAATCTCTACCCTTTCGCCTGGTATCTGGTCGCACTCGACTAACCTTAGTAGGGGTAAGCCCTCTTCCTTGTTGATATGCGAGACCATGAATCCATCAACACTTCTGCTGAAGGTCTCTACACGACCAGAACAGGTTCTGAGTGTATATGGTGTTGCGTGACCCTCTATGCCGAAGATCTCAAAGAATTTAGGCTTAACCAGGGATCTGTTGCTCTGCTCATCTATTATAGCAAACATCCTAGTAGCTTTCTCAGGATGATCCCTTGGGTATATCTTGGCACAGCATTTGTGGTCCTTGCCTTCTCCACAGACTTCAGTACATGAAGAGACATTATCTTTGGTTGGAGCATGACCTTGTTGCTCTCCACCATAATTTGAGATGGGAGTTGAGGTAGGAAGTTGTTGTGGGTTGTCTGGAAGTGGAGTAGGATGTATGACTGTAACATGTCTGTCGCTACCGCATTCTGTGCACTTGATGACAACTTTACAGTAGCATATGCCAAGTTTCCGGAGAATCTCCCTGCGCTCTTGTAAAGTCTTTGCCCTAAGCACACAACATTTCATAAGAGGGTGAGGCTTCTTGTGAATAGGACACTGACGATTAGGGTCTTTATCTCTGTCATCCACAACGCCCTGATCAGTAGGTGAGCTTGTGGAGGGTGAGATGTCTGTCCTTTTAACAGATATAGCTCTATTTAAGTCTCTACGTTTAGCTGCTGTATTATCATACCTTGATAATGGTGAGGATGAAACACGCAGGTTGGGTTCACTGAAGCTGAAGCTGGGATCGTTTCTCATCCAGGCTTGATCACTGATGAACCTGCAGAAGTATGAGAATGGAGGAAAGGATACATTATAGTCTATTTTGTATCTTGAGCCCTGTTGTGCCCATTTCTCTTGTAGGCCGTATGGCAGTTTAGACACCACTGGGTTGACACCATGAGCGGTGTCCAGGAAGCTTAGTCCAGGTAGACGTGGGTCAGTCTTTGCCAACTCTAGCTCCATGAGGAGGTCACTTAGATCTTGGAGCTTGCGGTAGTCTTTGTTCCCTATTTTTGGGAAGTTTTACAGTCTCTTGAATAGAGCACTTTCTATGGCTTCAGAGTTACCATAGGCTTGCTCAAGTCTTGCCCATGCAGCAACAAGACCTGCATCTGGGTGGTCAACATGTACTGTTCTGAGTCTTTTAAATCCAATAGTTTTTTATTAATTTTTAAGACAAATATAAAGCAAAGGTAACGGCCGCAGCCGCAGGGATATCAATGTCAATAAAAAACACCATTAGCATATTCATAGATTACAGATAGCAAAGCAAGGTATACTTTCTTTACATTATAAATGGAATCCAGGACATCCACTAGGATGTAGCAACCTGGAATTCTAACACATAAGTGTTTATGGCCACTGACGTGTGACCTGAGTAACACTCTGATAATAATTGAGCACCTTATTATGCAATGTATAAAGCTTACATCTCCTCGATTAATTAGACTCTATGGTGCCCCTGGTGTATATATCCCTTGATATAATAATAAAGGATAGTTAAGAACAAACAGAACAAAAAGAGAAACAAAAAAGCACTAAAGAAAAAGGAAAAGAAAGGTCGACAAGAACAACAAAAACTAGATCAGCGAGACCTTGATTTACATTGTGTCACAGTATCTGTGAGTATGAGACATCCATGTCTAAGATAATATAAAAAACTGCCTACCTATTGATTTTATAGGGTTACCTGCTAAGTATGTTAACAGACCACAATTGCCAAACATTCTTTAGATAATTTGTTGACAAGATAGAGGGGGTTAATGCTCTCTCATATTGCCAAGTAGTGTTTATAGCAGATATCGTCTCTTCCATTGCGGGAGCCATCCCCTCTTTCCAATGTCTGGTGATTACTAATTTGGCTATTACTAAGATCTTGCATGCCAGTATTCTACTGTTTGGAGGTCATTTTTCAAGATCCAAATATAATAATGCTATATGAGCTCTATTAAGAATTGTGACTCCCACAATGGAAGACAAGATGCGAAACACTTCCTCCCAGTAATTCCGAAGAACGGGACACTCCCATAGCGTGTGTAATAAGGATCCTTTTTGACCACAATTTCTCCAACACAACTGTGAAGTTGTAGGATATATCTTGTGCAACCTATCAAGTGTCATATACCATCGTAAATATGTTTTCATTGCTGCTTCATAATGTGTACTGCATTTGCATGCTAGTTGAACTATTTTGAGAGCGGATTCCCATTGTTTAGGTTCAAAGGTACAACCCAAATCATCTTCCCATCTTGTAAACGGTTGTGATTTGTGGAAGGAAAATTGGGAATCTATCAAGCCATAAGCATATCTCATAATTTTAGATTTAAACTTATGAATAGATGTTATCTGCGTATCGCCAATGTTAATACCTTTGTGATGAGTGCTGAGGAAATGTCTTATACGTAAGTATTTAAAAAAGTCAGTGTTAGGAATATGATATTTTCGTGCTAATTGCTCAAAAGCCTGTAACATTCCTGCATCATATAGCTGGGATATACATGAAATACCTTTTTCCCTCCAATTTGAAAGATCTAAGTCCCTGATGTGTAAATTCAAGTACTGTAATGGTACTGAGTCCCAGGAGGTATTACCCTTTCCAACCACTCTTCTATGAAAATCCCTCCAACACTGCAGTGTGGTTCGTGTCAAAGGAGAAATTTGTGTTAACTCGGATATTATATCCCTATTTTCAAAAGTAAGGGCGTGTAGTGTTATTGGAGATAGAAGGCTATTTTCTATATGTATCCAGTTTGTAATCTCCTCTCTTTTCCATTTTGCGATCATTTCCACTTGCGTTGCAATGTAGTATGCTTTCATATTGGGAACTCCCAGTCCCCCACACAATTTGTGTTTGGTTAATAATGAGTATTTAACCCTAGGTTTCCGATCTGCCCATATAAACCTAGATATGCATTTTTGAAGATCTGTGAAAAATTTAGTCGGTATTTTTATGGGTACTGTTCGAAACAAATATAGCAGTTTTGGCAGCAATAGCATCTTAAAGGCCGCTATTCTTCTGGTCCACGAGATTTCACATTTAGACAATCGGGTTGACTCTTCTTTAATATTGGATAGCATGGGTAGATAGTTATATTTATAGAGTTGACTAAATGTGGAGGGAATTTTTGCACCCAGGTATCCAATATTTTCAGTTTGCCAATCCAGATGGAACTGGGTTTTTAACCTTTCTACAAGAAGGGATGTAAGGCCCAATGGCATAGCCTGAGATTTCAAAGTGTTAAGTTTGTACAATGATATTTGCCCGAATTTTTGGATCCACTCCAACGATTTAGCCAATGAAATTTCCGGGTCTGTTAAGGTCAAGATAACATCATCGGCATAGAGGGAAACAATGTGTTCCCTATCACGTATATTTATCCCCTTTACATCTGGATCAGACCTCAGGAGGGTAGCTAATGGTTCCATGCATAGTACAAATATCAGTGGTGACAGCGGACAACCTTGGCGTGTGCCGTTTGTGATATCTTATCTATTTGAGAGTGTTCCATTGGTTAGCACTCTAGCCGAAGGTGCTGAATATAGGGCTTTGATAGCTTGCAAAATTCCATCTTTAAATCCAAACTGAGATAGAACCGAGAAAGCGTACGACCAGCCAATGCGATCAAACGCCTTCTCGGCATCCAAAGATACCATCAAAGATGGAGTTTTAGAAGATGTAACATAATGCAATACATTCAGCACTCTTCTGGTGTTATCAAATGCTTGTCTAGTCTTAACATAAGCGTGTAGGAAAGCCCCATCTATATAGAATATTATTTTCTTTCAAAGCTGTAGTAACTGGTAGAAATTCCTTGCGCTGACGCAAGGTTGCTGCTGATAAATCTGAGTAGAGTGCAACTTTGCTATATGGCTCAGGTAACGGGACTTGTTTCCTAGCAGCCTGGAGTAACCGCTCTTTTACATGAAAAAAATGCACACGTGCAAGCACATCTCTTGGCACTGATTCAGCTAGGAATGCAGGTTTAGCTATTCTGTGTATCCTGTCTATGACAAGATCTGCTGGCAATGACTGAGGTATAAGAAGTTTAATAAGCTCTTGTAGGTATGCTGGTAGATCTGCTGGTGTGATTGATTCAGGAACTCCTCTGAGTTTAACATTATTCCGGCGCGATCTGTCTTCTAAGTCGGCCATCTTAGATTGCATCATCTTAACCTCTTCTTCCAAAGAATAGTGTGCATCAATCAGCTCATTATGTGATGAGACTAACTCCCCCATTTTAGTCTCCGCAGTGGCGTAACTAGAGTGTTATGGGCCCCAGTGCAAACTTTGGATCGGCCCCCCCCCCCCCCCCCTTTTTACAAAGAAGCGGCAGATTTTCTTACGAAGGGCTCTTTCCCTTGTGGTTAGTCCGCTGCGTGAATGAGGGCCAAGCTCCATTCCGGACAGCAGAGACACGGAGCAGTAACATGATTGATAATGCTCCGTGCCTCTCTGTGACCTTTTTACTACAAAATCACAGTGAGATAAAGTTGTCACTGTGAGTTTGTAGCAAAACGATCATAGAGAGGCACAGAGCATTATCAATTATGTTACTGCTACGTGTCTCTGCTGTCCGGAGCGGGGCTTGGCACTCTTTCACACAGCGGATTAGCCACACGGGAACCGCTTGTGTTAAAGAGCCCTAAGCCCAATGCATGGCTACACTAACCCAGTCCTAATAAAATCTGGTCCTACCTCATCCAGGGTGTCGCTGGCTTCGGCGTGATATCCACTGGATCCAGAACAAGGTCCCTGTGGTGATAGAGAAAAAAATGAATAATCAAATAAGGAAGGGATGGTGACTGCCCCTATGAAATCACCAGCAGGGGGCGCTGTGCTGGCCTGGTAGACTGAGCTATGCCAATGTATAGCAGGGTAATTTAGGACATTTCCCCTAAGTGCTACCACACAGTACTAATGCCCACATTGTGGCCCCTCACAGTACTAATGCCCACCTTGTGGCCTTTCACAGTAATTAAGCCCACCTTTGTTCCTGTCACAGTAGTTATGCCCAGATATGTGCCCCCTAACAGTAGATATGCCAAATATGTGCCCCCTAACAGGAGTTATGCCAAATATGTGCCCCCTCACGGTATTTATGCCAGATATGTGCCCCCTTCACAGTAGTTATGCCCAGATATGTGCCCCCTTCACAGTGGATATGCCCAGATATGTGCCCCTCACAGTGGATATGCCCAGATATGTGCCCCTCACAGTGGATATAGCAAGATATGTGCCCCTCACAGTAGTTATGGCCAGATATGTTCCCCCTCACAGTAGTTATGACCAGATATGTGCCCACTCACAGTAGTTATGCCAGATTATTTGCCCCTCACAGTAATGACCAGATACGTGCCCCCCTACAGTGGTTATGCTAGATTATGTGCCCCTCACATTAGATATGCCCACATATGTACCCCTCACAGTGGTTATGCCAGATTATGTGCCCCCCCTCACAGTAGTGGATATATGTGCCCCCTCATAGTAATGCCTTTATATGTGCCCCCCTCACAGTAGTTATGACAGATTAGGTGCCCCCTCAGTAGAGATGCACACTTTTGTGCCCCCCCTTCCCCTTTGCCCCCAGTCTGCAAAAAAAACAAAAAAACATACTTACCCTCTTCCCTGATGTTTCACTGCCACACTCACATCGCGCTGCTGGCTGTACTGAAGGCAGTTTCCCGGGCCTTCAGAGCTCCTCCCACAGCCAGCAGCGCGATGTGCGGCAAGCAGAGGGAGCGCTAGAGCTCCTGCTTCACTGATGATCTGGAGACAGCCCGGCAGTGACAAGAACTGCCGGGCCGAGTGTATATGAGTGAGTGCGCGCGTCCCCCCTCTTCCTCCTCCCCCTCTCTGCGCAAACCTCCCCCACCTTGCCTCATAATATTAAACGTGTAATGGAGCGCCCTGACGGGGCTGGCATTGTCACTGTACTTCATGCCGGGCCCCGTCACAGCTCTTCATTACATGTTAGTACAGCGGGCCCCCTCCCCCCGCCGGGCCCGGTCGCAGTCGCACCCCCTGCGACCGCGATCGTTACGCCCCTGAGTCTCCGTATGCTCGACTCTATTTTCCACTTCAGATATTGCTGCTTTAAGCGGCTGGACCACTTCTCTCATTGATGAATGTAGAGAATATTTAAAAGCTTGCAGCATATTCTTAAGTGATATTTCGGTTACATTCTGCTCTGAAGCAGGTATATCCTCAAATACACAGCCGATTTTTGAGGTTAGAAGAGCAGAGGTATCCTCTTCTAATGCCTCTCGGTGTTCCGAGGCATTATGCAGGGCAGGAGATCGTGGCTTGCTAGCGCCATCAAAATGGCTGCCGCTATGTGTTGCAACCTGACCCCCCAAATGTGCTGGAGGGCTTCTCTGCTTACCCGCTTGTGCAGGAAGGGTCCGGGGCTCCGATCCGCTGCGTCTCCTGCTAGAGATCTGGGTCTCATCATCTTCTGTGCATGGAGCAGGTTCGGACGCCAGAGGAGAAGCAGGTGATGTCGCTCCTGCCCGCACTGAGTCATGCTGCTGAGAGAAGTAAAAGTCCGATATTTTCTTCGGACCTGCAATGGTCTTTCTTCTCTTAGGCATCTTAGCTTGTAAATTAAGGTCCAGAATGGTGAATTAAGGCACCGTATGCTGGGGTTTAGTCGCTTTTACCGTTATGGCTGGAGAGAGCTGTGAGCTCAAGCGGCCATCTCCTCCAAGCGCAGGCCACGCCCCCTGTTCTGAGTCTTTTAATACGACCTGCAGATTCTGGTCCCAGCCACTTTATGAGCAAATACAGTTCTTCCTTAGCAGTAAGGTTGAGATCGGCAATAGTAGCCTTGAAGGCAGATCTCCAGGCCCTGTAGCTCTCTGGACAGTCGTCAAACCTTGAGAGGCTGGTGTTAATGAGCTCACGGCGTACCATGTATCTGGCAAAGTCATTCATGTCTGGTCTCTCATTCCTTGGTGTTAAAGTAACTTGTGGAACCCCTTGGGTGTGAAAGTCCTCTGGTGATTTGAAAGTGATGTAGCATGAGTGTTTAACTGTGGTGTAGTCTCTAAGGTTTGTGCTGGCCTTGGTTTGAGCTGCGGCTTATCACTGGAAGTCACCTTGTTGTTAACATGAGTTGATTCGGTTTGCTGCATAGATGTACTTGCGTTATAGACTTGAAGAGGCTCAGGCAAATAGAGCTGAGAGGTCTCTGCATTGGGAGTCAGAACAGTGTTGTTAGTAGGAGGTACAGGAGATAACTCTGTATCTTTGCAGATGTTATGGTTTAGAACGTATTCACTGGTGCGTTCAGCTGGATCTTACAGTTCTACTGGGATAAGGCAGTCTGAATTAGTACTTTGTCTCATTGCTTGATCAAGGACTTTCAGCCTTGCTAGGGAAGCTGCTTCCTCCCCTTCCATTTGCAGAATCTTTATTTGTGAATCTGCCTCTGCTTGGAGAGCTTTGCTTTGAGCTTCCATCTTGGCTTGTTGAGTTGCCACTTGAGCTTCCATCTCTGCCTGTTGAGCTGCCCTTTGAGCTTCCATCTCTGCTTGCTTTCTGGTAAAGGAGCTTTGTGCATTTTTTGATTTGGCATCAGCATGGGGCTCTATTAACTTATCGCTTAATATTGATCTTCTGGAATGAGAGGATCTGGAAGAAAGTGCAGTGCGCTTGGTTGTGGTGGATCTGTGAGATCTGGTCTCCTGCAGTTGAGTAATGCAGAGTTCAGCCTTAAGCTTAGCATTTTGCACTGCGAGATCCCTTTGTTGGTTCAGTGCATCAGTCCTAGTCAGTTCTGCTGAAGAATCCTCTATATTAGAGTCCTGCAAGAAGGCTAAGTATTTTGCAGATAGCTGCTGGTAGCGTACATACACAGCAAATAGGTGATTTATAGAGTCTCTTATTTCAGCTGGTTGATAATTAGAGTGTGACAAAACTGACATGCAGTGTGAGTTTCGGTCCCAGAGGTCTGATAGATTACTAGAGAACTCATCTCTAGTGGCTTAATAGTTTTCTCTTAGTTTTATTGTACGTTTGGGTCTTACACTCTATTCGGTAATAGCTGCAGAATCTGATCCCTGTACATCTGCCGGTTCAGAGGCATGATGTATCTGCGTTGGTTCAGCCATAAAAGAGTGTTCAGAGCCTTGTCTAGAAATTTTTCACGGTTTTGCAAAAAATGGTACTGTCTCTTTAAGAAGACGAACAGCGAATAATTGTACTGTCTCTTAAAGAAGACCAACAGCAGCTTAGACAGGTGAGGTAACACAGTGCAATGTAGAGAAACAGTTTTCAACATTCACTTGAAGTGCAGTAAGCTTGTGCGACCATGTGCTTTCACAAGATGGCGGATGGCACTGAGCTTGATTGCAGACTAGGCACACACATATACACAGCAGGCTGTAGGAATTCTATGCAACTTTTGACTATTCTGACTCAGATTTTTGTAATAGCGATTTATCCCTAGTGAGACCTCTATGCCTGGCCTGTATGAGCAGATGTAATCACTGCGGACAATCCTTATCAGATAGCTTGAACTCACCAACACTGTGTTTATCCGATTAAGTTGCTTTATTCTGTAGCCAGATAACAGAGTACAGCAGAAACAGATGGATTGTGGAGTTGTGCGGTGTTGTGCAATCAAAAGATGATGCTTTTGCAAGCTAGCATGAGAATACAAGTGTACCTGTTGAATATCAGGAGCAGAATGAAGAAAACAGGAAGTGAGGTACACAGAAGAAGGGTGGAGCAAAGAAATAAATGACCTATGATAAGCAGAAAAACAAAGTGCATTACCAAAAACGGCCACTAGATGGTAGCATATGGCAACATATAGAATATATGAATAGTTGAACGAATAAAAACTATATAAATTTAACTGCGTAGCAGCACACATTTAGTGCTATGGCCTGTGGGTGGGTGGCTGGGTATTTGCGCTTGCATTCAAATGCCTGGGGTAATGACATTTGGATGCTGCGCTGGTACAGGGAAGTGGATGTGGTCGCTGATGGTGCTTGAGAAGGTCCAGGTGCAGGGCGGGAGGCATACGGTCCTGCGCCTTGGACAGGGGATTGGCCAGCATGTAACACAGGGGAAGCGGAGGCAGTGGTGTGACCCGCAGACACAGATTGTGGACCCAGAGGTTCAGCCCACCTACTAGAGTGTTTTGATGACATGTAGCGGATCATGCTGGTGGTGATGAGGTAGCTAGTGTTCACGCTATTGCAGCGCAGATGTGACAATTCACTGCAGACACAGCTTATAGGCAAAGTGTGGATAAATTATGGAAAAAATATATTTGTTGTCAGTAATATTTTCCCCAATATCTGGCCCCGACACACACTATTGCAGCGCAGATGTGACAATTCACTGCAGACAGTTTATAGGCAAAGTGTGGAAAATTATGGAAAAAATATATTTGTTGTCAGTAATATTTTTCCCAATATCTGGCCCTGACACACGCTATTGCAGCGCAGATGTGACAATTCGCTGCAGACACAGTTTATAGGCAAAATGTGGATAAATTATGGAAAAAATATATTTGTTGTCAGTAATATTTTCCCCAATATCTGGCCCTGACACACGCTATTGCAGCGCAGATGTGACAATTCACTGCAGACACCGGTTATAGGCAAAGTGTGGATAAATTATGGAAAAATGGTGCCATATTCAACAATAACCTTTAAAGGCATATACCCTTACCAACATAAGGCTGTAATAATAATTAATAAAAACACAGGAACTTCAAATGGATGAAAAGGCCGCGGTCTTTATTAAATTATTGGGGGTTACATAACTCAACCATTTTAAACCAGTATAAAACCATATTAATAAAATTAAAGTCCATTTACTGAATTAATTTAAATCCACCCAGAATTCTGAGCGACTAACCCCCCCTTTAAAGAAACAAAGACCGCGACAATAATCAAGGGAGGGCGGGCGGGACAAGCCTCTTCACTGTTCTTGACACGGCGACTGATCTTCACAGGTACGACACCTTCTTAAATAGGTAGAATTCCCGCCGAACCGCTCCACAAACCAATCCAGGACCTAGATAAAAATAGAACAAGGCCCAGCAACCGGACAGCAACTGATTTAACCAATAGTAAACACTGACCCTTCAGCCACACTGACCAATCCAGAAGCTGCCCGGTATCCAGCTGGATTACTTCACCTGAGGGAAATAAACAGAAACACAAGGGAACAGACAAGGGGAGAAAAGGCAGAAAACCCAGTCCATAGCAACCTATGTTTCAATGGCACCATGAGGTGCAAAGCCTATTCAGGCCAAGCCCCTATCAATATATTTGTTGTCAGTAATATTTTTCCCAATATCTGGCCCTGACACACACACACACGCTATTGCAGCGCAGATGTGACAATTCACTGCAGACACCGTTTATAGGCAAAGTGTGGATAAATTATGGAAAAAATATATTTTCTGTCAGTAATATTTTTCCCAATATCTGGCCCTGACACACAGAAGGTATTGCAGCACAGATTTCACAAGTCACTGCAAACACCCTCTATTAAAAAAGTATTGCAAAGTATGGAAACATAAATTTCTGGCTAAATTATATTTCTGCCAGCCTGCCACCACACACAATAGTCCTTAACCACCTCCGGACCGCCTAACGCAGATTCGCGTTCCGGAGGTGGCAGCGCTGCGCACAGTCTCGCATATACGCGTCATCTCGCGAGACGCGAGATTTCCTGTGAACGCGCGCACACAGGCGCGCGCGTTCACAGGATCGGAAGGTAAGCGAGTGGATCTCCAGCCTGCCAGCGGCGATCGTTCGCTGGCAGGCTGGAGATGTGATTTTTTTAACCCCTAACAGGTATATTAGACGCTGTTTTGATAACAGCGTCTAATATACCTGCTACCTGGTCCTCTGCTGGTCCCCTTTGTTTGGATCGACCACCAGAGGACACAGGTAGCTCAGTAATATGTTGCACCAAGCACCACTACACTACACCCCCCCCCCTGTCACTTATTAACCCCTTATTCACCCTTGATCACCCCTGATCACCCCATATAGACTCCCTGATCACCCCCCTGTCATTGATTACCCCCCTGTCATTGATTACCCCCCTGTAAAGCTCTATTCAGACGTCCGCATGATTTTTACGGATCCACTGATAGATGGATCGGATCCGCAAAACGCATACGGACGTCTGAATGGAGCCTTACAGGGGCGTGATCAATGACTGTGGTGATCACCCCATATAGACTCCCTGATCACCCCCATGTCATTGATTACCCCCCTGTAAAGCTCCATTCAGATGTCCGCATGATTTTTACGGATCCACTGATAGATGGATCGGATCAGCAAAACACATACGGACGTCTGAATGGAGCCTTACAGGGGCGTGATCAATGACTGTGGTGATCACCCCATATAGACTCCCTGATCACCACCCTGTCATTGATTACCCCCTTGTAAAGCTCCATTCAGATGTCCGCATGATTTTTACGGATCCACTGATAGATGGATCGGATCCGCAAAACGCATACGGACGTCTGAATGGAGCCTTACAGGGGCGTGATCAATGACTGTGGTGATCACCCCATATAGACTCCCTGATCACCCCCCTGTCATTGATTACCCCCCTGTCATTGATCACCCCCCTGTAAAGCTCCATTCAGACATCCGCATGATTTTTACGGATCCACTGATAGATGGATCGGATCCGCAAAACGCATATGGACGTCTGAATGGAGCCTTACAGGGGCGTGATCAATGACTGTGGTGATCACCCCATATAGACTCCCTGATCACCCCCCTGTCATTGATTACCCCCCTGTCATTGATCACCCCCCTGTAAAGCTCCATTCAGACGTCCGCATGATTTTTACGGATCCACTGATAGATGGATCGGATCCGCAAAACGCATATGGACGTCTGAATGGAGCCTTACAGGGGCGTGATCAATGACTGTGGTGATCACCCCATATAGACTCCCTGATCACCCCCCTGTCATTGATTACCCCCCTGTAAAGCTCCATTCAGATGTCCGCATGATTTTTACGGATCCACTGATAGATGGATCGGATCCGCAAAACGCATACGGACGTCTGAATGGAGCCTTACAGGGGCGTGATCAATGACTG
The DNA here is from genome assembly GCF_905171765.1 of Bufo bufo. Lineage (NCBI taxonomy): Eukaryota > Metazoa > Chordata > Amphibia > Anura > Bufonidae > Bufo > Bufo bufo. The sequence continues at coordinate 249,124,595 of NC_053392.1, forward strand.
TGGTGATCACCCCATATAGACTCCCTGATCACCCCCCTGTCATTAATTACCCCCCTGTAAAGCTCCATTCAGATGTCCGCATGATTTTTACGGATCCACTGATAGATGGATCGGATCCGCAAAACGCATACGGACGTCTGAATGGAGCCTTACAGGGGTGTGATCAATGACTGTGGTGATCACCCCATAGAGACTCCCTGATCACCCCCCCTGTCATTGATTACCCCCCTGTCATTGATCACCCCCCTGTAAAGCTCCATTCAGACGTCCGCATGATTTTTACGGATCCACTGATAGATGGATCGGATCCGCAAAACGCATATGGACGTCTGAATGGAGCCTTACAGGGGCGTGATCAATGACTGTGGTGATCACCCCATATAGACTCCCTGATCACCCCCCTGTCATTGATTACCCCCCTGTAAAGCTCCATTCAGATGTCCGCATGATTTTTACGGATCCACTGATAGATGGATCGGATCCGCAAAACGCATACGGACGTCTGAATGGAGCCTTACAGGGGCGTGATCAATGACTGTGGTGATCACCCCATATAGACTCCCTGATCACCCCCCTGTCATTAATTACCCCCCTGTAAAGCTCCATTCAGATGTCCGCATGATTTTTACGGATCCACTGATAGATGGATCGGATCCGCAAAACGCATACGGACGTCTGAATGGAGCCTTACAGGGGTGTGATCAATGACTGTGGTGATCACCCCATAGAGACTCCCTGATCACCCCCCCTGTCATTGATTACCCCCCTGTCATTGATCACCCCCCTGTAAAGCTCCATTCAGACGTCCGCATGATTTTTACGGATCCACTGATAGATGGATCGGATCCGCAAAACACATACAGGCGTCTCCCTGGAGCCTTCCAGGGGGGGTGATCACCCCATATAGACTCCCTGATCACCCCCCTGTCATTGATCACCCCCCCTGTCATTGATCACCCCCACTGTCATTGATCACCCCCCCGTCATTGATCACCCCCCCTGTCAGGCTGCATTCAGATGTCCGTATGATTTTTACGGATCCACGGATACATGGATCGGATCCGCAAAACACATACAGACATCTGAATGGAGCCTTATAGGGGGGTGATCAATGACAGGGGGGGTGATCACCCATATAGACTCCCTGATCACCCCCCTGTCATTGATCACCCCCCTGTCATTGATCACCCCCCTGTAAGGCTCCATTCAGACATTTTTTTGGCCCAAGTTAGCGGAAATTATTATTTTTTTCTTGCAAAGTCTCATATTCCACTAACTTGTGTCAAAAAATAAAATCTCACATGAACTCACCATACCCCTCACGGAATCCAAATGCGTAAAAATTTTTAGAGATTTATATTCCAGACTTCTTCTCACGCTTTAGGGCCCCTAGAATGCCAGGGCAGTATAAATACCCCACATGTGACCCCATTTAGTAAAGAAGACACCCCAAGGTATTCCGTGAGGGGCATATTGAGTCCATGAAAGATTGAAATTTTTGTCCCAAGTTAGCGGAAAGGGAGACTTTGTGAGAAAAAAATAAATAAAATAAATTTCCGCTAACTTGTGCCAAAAAAATAAATTTCTATGAACTCGCCATGCCCCTCATTGAATACCTTGGGATGTCTTCTTTCCAAAATGGGGTCACATGTGGGGTATTTATACTGCCCTGGCATTCTAGGGGCCCTAAAGCGTGAGAAGAAGTCTGGGATCCAAATGTCTAAAAATGCCCTCCTAAAAGGAATGTGGGCCCCGTTGCGCATCTAGGCTGCAAAAAAGTGTCACATATCTGGTATCGCCGTACTCAGGAGAAGTTGGGCAATGTGTTTTGGGGTGTCATTTTACATATACCCATGCTGGGTGAGATAAATATCTTGGTCAAATGCCAACTTTGTATAAAAAAATGGGAAAAGTTGTCTTTTGCCGAGATATTTCTCTCACCCAGCATGAGTATATGTAAAAAGACACCCCAAAACACATTGCCCAACTTCTCCTGAATACGGCGATACCACATGTGTGACACTTTTTTGCAGCCTAGGTGGGCAAAGGGGCCCACATTCCAAAGAGCACCTTTCGGATTTCACAGGTCATTTACCTACTTACCACACATTAGGGCCCCTGGAAAATGCCAGGGCAGTATAACTACCCCACAAGTGACCCCATTTTGGAAAGAAGACACCCCAAGGTATTCCGTGAGGGGCATGGCGAGTTCTAGAATTTTTTATTTTTTGTCACAAGTTAGCGGAAAATGTTTTTTTTTTTTTTTTTTTTTTTTTTGTTTTTCCTTACAAAGTCTCATATTCCACTAACTTGTGACAAAAAATAAAAACTTCCATGAACTCACTATGCCCATCACGAAATACCTGGGGGTGTCTTCTTTCCAAAATGGGGTCACTTGTGGGGTAGTTATACTGCCCTGGCATTCTAGGGGCCCAAATGTGTGGTAAGAAGTTTGAAATCAAAATGTGTAAAAAATGACCAGTGAAATCCGAAAGGTGCTCTTTGGAATATGGGCCCCTTTGCCCACCTAGGCTGCAAAAAAGTGTTTTGGGGTGTCATTTTACATATACCCATGCTGGGTGAGAGAAATATCTTGGCAAAAGACAACTTTTCCCATTTTTTTATACAAAGTTGGCATTTGACCAAGATATTTATCTCACCCAGCATGGGTATATGTAAAATGACACCCCAAAACACATTCCCCAACTTCTCCTGAATACGGAGATTTTAGATGTGTGACACTTTTTTGCAGCCTAGGTGGGCAAAGGGGCCCATATTCCAAAGAGCACCTTTCGGATTTCACTGGTCATTTTTTACAGAATTTGATTTCAAACTCCTTACCACACATTTGGGCCCCTAGAATGCCAGGGCAGTATAACTAGCCCACAAGTGACCCCATTTTGGAAAGAAGACACCCCAAGGTATTCGCTGATGGGCATAGTGAGTTCATGGAAGTTTTTATTTTTTGTCACAAGTTAGTGGAATATGAGACTTTGTAAGAAAAAAAAAAAAAAAGAAATCATCATTTTCCGCTAACTTGTGACAAAAAATAAAAAGTTCTATGAACTCACTATGCCCATCAGCGAATACCTTAGGGTGTCTACTTTCCGAAATGGGGTCATTTGTGGGGTGTTTGTACTGTCTGGGCATTGTAGAACCTCAGGAAACATGACAGGTGCTCAGAAAGTCAGAGCTGCTTCAAAAAGCGGAAATTCACATTTTTGTACCATAGTTTGTAAACGCTATAACTTTTACCCAAACCATTTTTTTTTTTACCCAAACATTTTTTTTTTATCAAAGACATGTAGAACAATAAATTTAGAGCAAAATTTATATATGGATCTCGTTTTTTTTGCAAAATTTTACAACTGAAAGTGAAAAATGTCATTTTTTTGCAAAAAAATCGTTAAATTTCGATTAATAACAAAAAAAGTAAAAATGGCAGCAGCAATGAAATACCACCAAATGAAAGCTCTATTAGTGAGAAGAAAAGGAGGTAAAATTCATTTGGGTGGTAAGTTGCATGACCGAGCAATAAACGGTGAAAGTAGTGTAGGTCAGAAGTGTAAAAAGTAGCCTGGTCTTTCAGGGTGTTTAAGCCATGAGGGGTGAGGTGGTTAAAAGGACTTTTGGATCTTTGAAACGTTTTTATATTGAATATATTGTGATCACACTCCCTAAACTATCTGTCCCTTCCTAAGCGCAGCTCTCTCTGACTCACAATGAGCCGAACCCACGTCATCGGGTGCTATATAGCACCCGATGACGCGTTCCGGCCAGCCAATCACTATAATGCCAGTAGCCAACATGGCTACTGGCATTACAGTTATGGCAGTTCTTACCTGCACGTTTATTGGCTGCTTAGCAGCCGTGAAACGTGCGGGCAGGACACTCGAGCATAGCGCTCGAGCACATGCGGTACTCGGCCGAGTACCGCCATGTGCCGAGCATAGCGATGCTCAAGCCGAACAGGTATTCGGCCAAGCATGCTCGCTCAATACTAATAGCCAGAAACTGGCAGAGCGCCACCAGGAATCATTGAGCATAATGAGCTTTGGCAGGGATCCACCCTGTTTCCCGCATTAGTGTCGGGATTTGGCAGGGCAAATACCGATGCAAGCGTTTTTGTCTGGCCGAACTCAGGACTAATGCTGGAAACAGGCCAGATCCCCGCAGGGTCCCATTATAGTCATTGGGGTCCGACAGGTTAAAAAAGAACTCCCGCAAAAAAAATTATTCTCTGACATGTTAGAAAGGTACGTGATATAAACTGTAGTGAAGGTAATCTTCTTACCAGGGTCTGTATTTGTGAGTTATAACCTCCCTTCTCCTTCTCGGCTGTGTCATGTGGCCAGCAATCTGACTTTCCAAATAACACAGCATCTTATGTGTGGACAGGAAGTCAGTTTCTCTATGTATTCCTATGGGAGCCTCAATGTCAGTCTCATAGAAATGAATAGAGAAGTAACTGACTTCCTGTCCTGTGTCAGATGGAGATCAGAGAGCTGGTCACATGACACAGCTGAAAATTAGAAGGGAGGGGATAGCTCACAAATACAGTCACTAATGAGAAGATTATATTCACTACAGATTACATCATTTGCCTTTCTAGCAGGTCAGAGAACAAATTTTTTTGTGGAAGTGCTACTTTGAGGTTGTATTAGGCTATGCATGATATGATGAACTCCAGCAGGCTCCGTCAAAAATTCACATGATCCGAATCTGGTCATCGGTCAGGGACTTTGCTTTAGGGGTTAAGAGCATAGGGCATGCTAGTATGCATGTGAACATACCAAAAGTTTCACATAATTGTAAAGCTAGTCCCCTAATCATGATCCAAATTCTGTTTAGTTGAAGGAGTTTGGTGTGTTGTGGAAGTAGCAGAGATGCAACTTGTCTCTATGGTCAATTATCCTAATACACTAAGATGAAAAGTATAACCCATCAGATACTTATAGCACCTAACTGGCAAGCTGGGGTCCTAGGTTCGAATCCGACCAAGGACAACATCTGCATGGAGTTTGTATGTTCTCCCCGTGTTGAGTGGGTTTCCCCCAGGTTTCTTCCCACACTCCAAAGACATACTGATAGCTAACTTAGATTGTGAGCCTCATTGGTGGCAGTTGGGATGCTAATGTCTGTAAAGCGCTGCGGTATATAGTAGTGCAATATAAGTGTGTCAAATAAATAAATAAAAGCACAGCTGGGATTTTAAGCAGCTGCAAGGACTCTAGCCAGTACCATTGGTGCATAGTACTGGCAGAAATGCAGACAAAGGCCAGCATTTTCTTCCTCAATATTTGTAAGCCAAACCCACACAGTGAAAGTATAATGAAGTTGGTTTTGGCTTACAAATACTGATGCAAAATAATGACCATGTATATGTGGCCTAAGACTCCAAACTTAATAAAAATAAGGATTATCATGGGGAGAGAAACAGAACTGGATCGCACATCCACAGTGCTATGCTTTGATCTGAACTCGCTTCTCAGCTTCTTTATTACTGGTATCAGCACTCCTCCCATTCGGCACAGGTGGTTTTAATCACAGAAGTCTGCATATAAGTGGTCATTGACCTGTAGCTCCTGATAGCTATGGACATGTTGTGTTAGACAACTGTTCACATGGTGCAGTACTGCGTGGTGGCCTTTGTTTTTGTGGTGCTGTGTTGGTGGGTTGGTGGGACCCAGTGCCATGGGTGGCATTGTCAGACAGCAGGGTTGCTGTTTGACTCCTGGGTCCTGCCGCCTACTAGGGCAGTGCTGCTTTGTCACCGCATTGCGCTGCGCCTTTTTGGCAGAGTAGGTCCCACTCAAAGAGGCGACCTTGGTGTGGTGAGTGGGCTTATGCCTTTTGATCAAAATGTACACTAATGCCTCTTGTACAGCATGTAGTATGGGGGGCTGTACACTTCAATATGGCGCTGAGTAGCGAGTTTGATTAGATCAAAGCATAGCATTGTGGATGTGCGATCCAGTTCTGTTTTTCTCCCCCTGGCAGCTTAATAAAAATAAGGGAGGCGAAATGTTTTGGGGTGCTGTCATGGGCTTCCAGAAAAGCAATTACCAGTAAGTGTAATTGTTGTTTTCCCCGACACACATGACAACACCCAAGCCATACATACTAAATTGGGAAATAAAAAAGAAAGGGACACATAAAGGCAAGACAGGAAATAAACTGAAGCTCTAACAGAGACAATTGTTGACGTAAAAGACAATTTTCAAGGTCTATATAAGAATCAAAATTCCAACCATATGCTCAAAAGTAATATGGCATATGACTCAAGCACAGTCTGCAAATCCCTAGCAGAAAGTATCCATCTTACTGTGAAATAGAAAAAAGGCCGCAGACCAAGCACGGAGAAAGCAATTCGACAAGTTCTGCAGGCAGCGGACCAAACTCCACAGGCAGATGGCAGTACACAAAACTAAGCAGATACGAAGCAGCATGCCAGGTCCAGAGACATCTACATGGTTTGCACCAAAGAAAAAACACCTGAAGGGGATATATTCCCTCCATGCCACTTTTCGGCTGTCATAAAGTCACAAACCCTGTGTTTGTTACTTTTTAAATGTCACTGCAAGATAATATTGTTGCAAGTGACATTTATACACCACCCTCACCACTTTCCAAAAAGTGGGAGCAATGAAGGGAGGGCCAGTTGGCACATTTAACTTAATTTATGCCAGTTGAAGCACAGGGGATATCACAGACCAACACAAAACGCTGGTGAATGATAAATGTCCTTCATGATCTTAAAAGCAGTTTACACTCTGACTTAATTAGATGCCACAGAGGCCTAGAAATTCAGAACACAAGGGGTACAACAGGGGAAGCCATACAAAGTTTGGGGCTAGAGACTCGTCAACGTTTTAAATTAAAAGGGTTCTCTGTGATTTTGATATTGACAACCTATCCTCAGCATAGGTCATCAATATCAGATGGGTGGGGGTCTGATTCCCAGCACCCCACCGATCAGCTGTATGAAGACGCCACGGCTCTCCGTGAGTGCTTAGGCCTTGTGGCAGTGGAGCTGCCAGAGGGCCACGTGAGAGCCATTAAAATGGTGTATCTCACCCAGAGGAATCTGTGTGAGAAAAAGAAAGGCTGGGAAAATAGGTTTTTCCCACTGTCTGCAGCAGCTAGGCTGGTAATGAATGTAATTAGCAGCAAGCTGAGGAGCTCAGATAAATATGGGCTGAGCTCCTCAATCAGGGCTCCCAGTCTGAGGAAGGAACAGGCTATGTCAAGGCCTGTGGGAGCTGGTCTGTGGGGTAAGCACTGATGTGTTTTGGGGAGCTGGGTGGTAGACCCAAATCCTGCTAGAGAGGGAGATTATACTGTGTAGTCAGTGGCCAGACAGCTGAGGTTTATGATATCTTTGTTTGCTTTGCTGGTGTCAAAATAAAAGCACAGATTGGACACTAAATCCTGTGGTCTGTAAGAAAGTCTGATGGCGACCCCCTTAATGTAGACGATCCCTTACATATGGTGGAGGATGCGGGCAAAATCAACAGCAGGTTGCTAAAAAGACTGGTTGCTAGGGGCAACTGCATGGCAGAAAGAGCAAGTGCTGCTAATCTGGACACTTCTACTGTGTTTGCAAGGAGTTGCTATGTGGAGCTTAAAGGGCCAGAAGCCTGTGTGTCCGGTGAAAGCTGCTGCTCTTCGTGTTCTGGACATTTCTGCTGTGTTGCAAGTTGCTGAGATTTAAAGGGCCAGAAGACCAGTGAAAGAGAGACACCTGGAGACTGCGGTCTCTAATTAAAGTCGACTTGTGAAAAGTCTGTTGCTATGCAGTGGATGGAGGATCTCACCGAGCATCTGATGCAGGCCAATCTAGAGCATGAAAAGCTCAGGGAGGAGGCTAACCTAAGGCATGTGAAGTGGCAACAAGAGAAAGTAAAGTGGCAACAGGAGCATAAAAAACTCATGGAGGAGTTGGACAGACAAAGAGAAGTCCTAGCCCAAGGCGCGTCCCATAGTAACAGCTGTGCTGAGGAACTGGGCAGTGACCTTGTGACCAGGAACTAAGAGCTGCAGGTTCTCAGGATGCAGGAAGTGAAGGAAGACCACCACAGAGATGTCCTGGCAGCACCAACACCTCCCCGGAGTGCCAGACCCGTGACTACTGTGGGTAAGAGAGTTCTGGCTGTTGGGGGTGTGTGGAGGAGTGCACAAGGCAGCATGGGGCGAAAGACTGGTTGTGTGTCCCAGTGGCAATCTGGTCCCAGAAAAGTCTCCCTGCTGAGGAGATCCGGGATGCTCCAGTGCTGGAGGTGCCATGACTGGGGACACATGGCGGCCCATTGCCCTCTGACCACATTGCCCAGGGAGTGTGATGCTACATGACACGAGTGGCTGTATGCAGGTTGTGTTCGTGCGGATTTAGTGGGACAAGAGACTGAGCCACAGTTATGTCCTCTGGTGGTGAAGGACTTCGCCGTCAAGGCTTTTGTGGACTCTGGTAGTCTGGGCACCGTGGTGCGTGCCAGCTTGGTAGCTGTGGACCATGTGATGTACATGGACAGGGATAGCGTGGACTATGCTGTGGTTCTCACTGAGGGTGAAACTCCAGTGAGAACTGTGACTTATGAACTTGGTGTAAAAATACGCTGATTCCTGAGGGAATGTTCGGCCGTAATTTCCCGTTGTTCTGGGGAAATGGAAACACTCCTGCAGAACCTGAACCTATCCCTTTAAATGAGAATGTGATAGACATTGAACACAAGGGTGTGAATGAAATGACCATTGAAAACAATAGTGCAGATGAGGTGCAAAGTGAACCTGACAAGCAAATTGAAGTGCATAATGAAAATGTGGGGTCATATGATGCTGATAATGATATGCCTTTTCCGTTGCAGGTTGTGATCAGGGGAGAAGCGCCCCCTGGTGGAAAACATATAAATGATGCAGAAGTGCAGATAAATGTTGTGAACACAGAGTGGAGCGATCCTACTCTGGTGAACGTGCAAGAAAGAGTGGCAGTCCTAGAGGGTGTACCACACGTACCAGAGGTGGATATGCAGTCTCCACAGTGTTCTAGGATCAATAAGCTAATGTCCCAGGTGGGGATTAACTCATCAGTACCCCTAGAGGTCAGCGTTAATAATGACACGAGCGGTATAGGTGATGTATGTGCGGTGACTGATAGCAGCTCAGAGAGCGAGGCTGCCATGTCAGTTTCCTGTGAAACTAAGGTGGTTGCTAGTGGCAATTGGGAGTCAGTTGTACCGGGCGAGATAAGTGTCAAGTCTGTGAGCTTGATATGGGAAGAGAAAGTATCTGGTACTGACTGTATGCTGGAATGGTGTACAGAACCAGTGGTGGATCATGGAGGGACCTCCTTGATGGCCGCTGATAAGGCGACTGTGTGTGCAGCAGGTGTCAATGCTGAAAAGAGCCTGGATTCTCTGTGTGATGATGGGGAGGTGTGTGATGCTGAACCCTGTATGTCGGCTGGTGTCATGGATGTAGGAACCCCCAAAAATCTGGGGGGACAGCATTTTTGCTCGCCGGGTATAAACTTACAGTTCTGAAGACTCAGGGGTGCTGGCTTGGCCGGGCAGAAGGAGTGTGGGAGACTGTGAGGCCTTTTTCTCCAAGCTGCTCCAGATCAGTGCTCTGGGCTCCGGGCTGGAAGTGGGCACAATAAGAAAAAAATATTTTTCATTACACCTCAGGTCAGACCACCAATCAGACCCCCAATGTTAATCAGACCTCAGCTAACAGCCCTAATAAGATCCCCAATGTTAATAAGACCTCAGATCACACCTCAGCTCAGACCCCAATATGAATGACCCCAATCAGACCTCAGATAAGAGTCCCATGCCTCTCATCAGCCCCCCAGCGACTCTCATCAGCCCCCCAGCGCCTCGCATCAGCCAGTAATAACAGCCCCCCCTCAATCATGTGCCAGTAATAACAGGCCCCCCCCCAATCATGTGCCAGTAAGAACAGGCCCCCCCCCCCAATCATGTGCCAGTAATAACAGGGCCCCCCCTCCCAATCATGTGCCAGTAATAACAGGGCCCCCCCTCCCAATCATGTGCCAGTAATAACAGCCCCCCCCCCCATTATGTGCCAGTAATAACCAGGCCCCCCATTATGTGCCAGTAATAACCAGGCCCCCCCATTGTGTGCCAGTAATAACAGGCCGCCCCCCCCCCCAATCATGTGCCAGTAATAGGGCCCCCCCATTATGTGCCAGTAAAAAAATAATTAACACTTATACTTACCTCTTTGGAGCGATGCGATGCAGGACTCTTCCGGCCTGTGTCCCGACTCCAGCGCTGTACGGCTCAGGCGGCGCGATGACGTCCTAGTAATGCCGGCAGCCTATCAGAGGAACAGGAAAGGGACACACCTCCCTGCCCTGCTCCTCCGCAGCCTTCTGTTTGTATAGCTGTCCTGAGGACGGCGATACAAACAGTCAGATCACTATGGAGATGAGCGCTTCGCTTCCACAATGGAGGCGCTCATCTCAGTGCCTGCCCCGCCGCCGCACACACTGCCGCTGGGGGGATTTGACCACAGCTGTCCCCGTCCCCCGCATTATCTCCTGGGGGGATCTGTGTCCCCCCCCCCCCCCCCCCGCTTCCTACGCCCATGGCTGGTGTCCTATGTACTGACACCTCAGAGCCAGTTGAGTCAAGTAGTGAGATGTTGCAGAATATGGAGGATCATACCTGGATGATAAAATCAGTAAGGTCTGCACGCTGAAGGATGCTGTGTTTACTGGTAATGAGCCAGAGACATTTGTTGAAAATTCCTTACAGGTGTCAGTTGTTGGTAGTAACCTGGAGTATAACACCGCCAAAGAAGATGTCTATGGTAGAGAAGTGTGTTTAGTAGAAATGCTGCCCCCTGCAGGTCGTGAGTGGAATGTGGAAGCTGAGACCCCCGCAGAGCTCACTCATTCACAGGTTGAGCGGGAAGCCACCGAAGGAGATGGCAAGAATGGTTCAGTGGGTGGAGATGGGATGTGTGTCCCGGTCTCTGATGTTACAAGCAATGTAGACCAGGCTGCCTGTGGTAACAACGAAGATGTTAAGAAGAGTGATGTGGTACATGTGATGGAGGCCCCAACATATGAGCTTATATATGAGGACCTCGGGTAGCAGAGCTCGGAGTCATACTGAGTGTAAAGAGTCCAGTGAAGATAGAGGCTCAGCACTGTCGGTAGTGAGAGAGTTAATGACTGAATGTCTGTCTGGAAATGCTGAAGTAGCCCTTCCACAAGCCCAGGGTGATGAGCTGTGGGATAGTGATGGAGAGAGAACAGATGATGGACCTTCCAGAGAGAAAGGTCAACAGCCTCATGTAGAAGGGAGGCTTGTAGGTGATATGCCTGATACTGGGGAAGAACCCCATTGTTCTGATCTGCTCAGTAGCATGTACCCAGCATGGAGATGAATTGAGGGTAATGTCCCAGGAAGTTGCACAAGAGAAAGATGAGACAAATGCTGAGAAGGTAAAGGATTATTGGGCTAGACCAACTAGAAGGTTTAGGGCAGCATGAACAATGTTAGGAGGTTGTACTTTGTGATCCTTGTTCACAAGGTACAGCAGTAACAGGTCAGAGTGTGTCCTCATACAGGCAAAAGAGTAATATGCTTGTTGGAGTGACACAGGGTGCAGTACTATGTTCTGGACGTGATGTTCAACCAGCTGATGTCCTGGAGACATCTGAGAGAAATGATGGGTCTAAGAGGGCCAATGAGACTCGGTTAATTGGTCCAGGTGTAGGTCCTGAAAAGCTAATTATCAACCAGTCTGCATATAATGGTGAGATCAACATGACAAGCCCCAGCGTGGTAAGAGAAGACTATGTACAGAAGTTTGTTAGGCCATCATCATGGATGGGTATTTGTGTTGGTGTTAAAACAAATTCTAAGTGGGAATTATACCATGTATGTGCAGTGTCACACTAGCTTATGTGGGAACTGCAAAAGCTTTTTGTTGTCATCTGCAATATCATGCTGTAATGTACTACTGTGTGAAATCCCTGGTTACCAGGCTGTCAGGTGCATTACATACATCCACCACTAGATGGGGTAGGACCACAGTATATACAGGACAGTTCAGGCCTAGCTAAGGGAGTTTAGTTGGGAAGATGTAGTGGAGGAGGCAGGAGAGGTCTCCTCTCAAACTCTCTCCCTTGGGCTCCACGGCCCAGAGGAGCCATCATTTGATCTCAGTATCAAGCCAGGAAGTCAGGCAGAAGAAAAGTCTCTATTTTACCATCCACTTCTCAGGAGTAGCAAGTGAATCTTGGTCAAGTTTATTGTTGGATAAAGACAAAGGAAGGACAATGCCGTTATTCTAGGCGCCTTTGTATTCAGGTGTAGGACTTATTAGCTTCTGGCACCCTTACCGTTATTTCAAGGACAGATAAGATTTCTGTTGCATCGCTTGTGTGTAGAAGACGAGGACTTGAACTGCCTCAACTGAGACTGAAGCAAGGCAAAGAGCTGTTTATCAGTGAGTATTTAACTAACTACCCTAGCCTGACACAATATTACCAGCACAGCCTGTTACTGGGATTCATCACATCCAACTTGCAAGTGTATCAGAGACTGCTTTATTACTGGATGTAAACTGTTATCAATAACTTGGTTATAGTAAAGTTTACCGTTGGATTTAAACCTGCCTCATTCTCCTAACTCCATACCACCACCACTCTCAACATTTTGCACCTCCAAGGTGCTGCACCACCAAGGTGCTGGCGTCATTTTGCACCACCAAGGTGCTGGCGTCATGACAAGCGTCATGACAAAACCTAAACCAGGGGCCCAGCCGCACAAGCACCTATTCACCTTCAAGGGCACCTCAATCACCACCTGGCCGGTGTCCCCTGTAATAGTGTGCCCCGGAGAATCCAGTGCTGTTCTTCCCTCACTGCATTGCTGGCCCAGGAAGGCGTCTGCTAAACCGTGAGTAACCGATGAACTGTTTGTACACTTCAGCCCACCGTGAACCTCACGCGTTCTACCCCTGCGGACTGGCACGTTGCATATGTAACAAGAAAAATCACAAAATCAATGTACGTGTGAGGTGAGTAAGCAAATGGAGGAGTAAGTCCATGTCTGAACAAGTGTCTTGTACACCTCTGGAAGGTGATGTACATGGTATGTCTACTGCTGAGGTGACCCCAGATGTTTCCCAAGGTAGGAGTTTTGACCCTGGAGGGGGTTTAGGTAATGTGAAAAGTCCTACGGCCTTTATTAGGGGGGCGGGATATGTGGCAGTGGAGCTGCCAGAGGGCCACATGAGAGCCATTAAAATGGTGTATCTCACCCAGAGGAAGCTGGGTGAGAAAAAGAAAGGCTGGGAAAATAGGTTTTTCCCACTGTCTGCAGCAGCTAGGCTGGTAATGAATGTAATTAGCAGCAAGCTGAGGAGCTCAGATAAATATGGGCTGAGCTCCTCAATCAGGGCTCCCAGTCTGAGGAAGGAACAGGCTATGTCAAGGCCTGTGAGAGCCGGAACCCTCTGTGGGGTAAGCACTGATGTGTTTTGGGGAGCTGGGTGGTAGACCCAGATCCCGTGAGAGGGAGATTATACTGTGTAGTCAGTGGCCAGACAGCTGAGGTTTATGATTTCTTTGTTTGCTTTGCTGGTGTCAAAATAAAAGCACAGATTGGACACTAAATCCTGTGGTCTCTAAGGAAGTCTGTGATGGCGACCCCCTAAGAGTAGACGATCCCTTACAGCCTCCTGCTAGACCATGTGACATCACTTTTATCGGTCACATGGCCTAAGCGCAGCTCAGTTAGGTTAGTTTAAGTGAATGGGGCTGAGTTGCAAAACTAAGTACAGCTTCTATCCAATAGACGGCACTGTACTCAGTAAGGCTACTTTCACACTTGCGTTCGGAGCGGATCCGTCTGGTGTCTGCCAAGACGGATCCGCTCCTATAATGCAAACGATGGGATCCGTTCAGAACGGATCCGTCTGCATTATAGTTCAGAAAAAATTCTAAGTCTGAAAGTTGGTCAGACAGATCCGTCCAGACTTTGCATTGAAAGTCAATTGGGGATGGATCCGTTTGAAATTGCACCATATTGTGTCAACTTCAAACGGATCCGTCCCCATTGACTTACATTGTAAGTCTGGACAGATCCGTTTGGCTCCGCACGGCCAGGCGGACACCCGAACGATGCAAGCTGCGTTCAGGTGTCCGCCTGCTGAGCGGAACGGAGGTCAAACGGTGCCAGACTGATGCATTCTGAGCGGATCCGCATCCACTCAGAATGCATTGGGGCTGGACGGATCCGTTCGGGGCCGCTTGTGAGAGCCTTTAAACGGAGCTCACAAGCGGAACCCCGAACGCTAGTGTGAAAGTAGCCTAAGCTGTAAGGAGGGTGTGGTTCTCACTGGAGTTACCCTAAGTGCAGCAGATTTCTCAGGACACGATCTCATATTGATAATCCATCCTGAGGATAGGCCATCAATATAAAAATCCTGGAGAATGCCTTTAAAGGTCTACATCTTTTAAACCAAAATTTCCAAAGATAAACAGGATATGCAACTAAATTACATCTCACGCAATAAGAGATCCCATTCTCCAACAGACTGATGCCAGATTGAAGAATCTTTTGAATTGAGATTGCATCACGAAAGTGGCTTCTGTTATATTTGGTTTCTTACAAGTTGAGTGTCGGCTCTTCCCTAGAGCTAAAATACTGGCAGGCTTTCCCCCAAGACCAATTTATAATGCACCTGCTGCAACTGCATTCCACCAAAGATGCTTCTCAAAAAAGAAACCCTTCGCCCATTTGGGCTCCTAGCTTCGACCAAACCAGGAGCAAACACAAGGTGCTGGATAGAGGCTGCCCAGTAAGGCTACAGCAGCCTCCACAGCAAGTTGAAAGGGAATCTGGACAGGAGCGTGGTGGGGGGGAGAGAACCCTATTGGAAGAGAGGCCAGACTTGGTGACAGGCTCCTCTATAGTAGAGACTTACAACCCAAAGGGATAAGATCATTTAGGTAAGTACAAAAAACAAAATGGCTGCACACCGTTCTATATACAAACAATAGAGCTAAGAAATGGGGGTCATTCTAGGTACAATACCGACTATAAATGAATAATGGAAGCTCTTAGCGCACATACGTGTCGGGCCCATCTACCAGGCGTCAAGGTGACTTCCGCAGATGGGTCCCTAACACTAAATATACTGCCTCACTTTGGACTTACCTAAGCCTACAATATTCAGGGCAGAACCAGCTACAAACGTACTCTGCTCAGAAGCCCCAGGTAGATGGGCGTGTTCAGTCTAAAAGAGGTGCTACCCTCAATATATTGCAAGAAAATTTAGACTAGAACCTTCAGAATCACAGGTGCATATCCATGAAGCAAACATATATACAAAAAACAAAATGGCTGCATACCATTATACATACAAACAATAGAGCTAAGAAATGGGGGTCATTCTAGATAAGTGGTACAATACCGACTATAAATGAGTAATGGAAGCTCTTAGCGCACATACTTATTCATTTATAGTCGGTATTGTACCACAAGTATGTGCGCTAAGAGCTTCCATTACTCATTTATAGTCTGTATTGTACCACTTTTATCTAGAATGACCCCCATTTCTTAGCTCTATTGTTTGTATGTATAATGGTGTGCAGCCATTTTGTTTTTTGTAATTATGTTTGCTTCATGGATATGCACCTGTGATTCTGAAGGTGCTAGTCTAAATTTTCTTGCATTTGGGTAAATAGACCCAGTTCTTCCCCAGCCCTAAGGCCTCTTTCACACGGGTGTCATATTTTTGGTCCGGATAAGAGGCGGGTGCGTTGCGGGAAAATGCGCAATGAGAAAAATCGTGCATGTTTGGTACCCAAACCCGAACTTCTTCACAGAAGTTCGGGCTTGGGATCGGTGTTCTGTAGATTGTATTATTTTCCCTTATAACATGGTTAAGGACTTGTGGTGACGTCACTCCGGTCATCACATGGTCCATCACATGATCTTTTACCATGGTGATGGATCATGTGATGACCGGAGTGACGTCACCACAGGTCCTTTTCTGCAATCAGCAAAGGAGACAGAAGAGAAGCCTGGCTGCGCGAGCAAGTGGATTAAGGTGAGTTAAATTATTTTTTATCTTTTTTTAACCCCTCCAGCACTATTGTACTATGCATTCTGTATTCAGAATGCTATTATTTTCCCATCCCGATCGTCTCCTAGCAACCGTGCGTGAAAATCGCACCGCATCCGCACTTGCTTGCGGATGCTTGCGATTTTCACGCAGCCCCATTCACTTCTATGGGGCCCTCGTTGCGTGGAAATCGCACAATATAGAGCATGCTGCGATTTACACGCAACGCAGAAGTGATGCGTGAAAATCACTGCTCATGTGCACAGCCCCATAGAAATGAATGGGTCCGGATTCAGTGCGTTCACCTCAGGCATTGCACCCGCGCGGAATACTCGCCCGTGTGAAAGGGGCCTAAGTGTGAACAAAATAACTTCAAAAAGGGAGTAGGAAGCTTCCCAGGACTTCCTATTTGGAGGACAGGAAACCTTACCTTAGATAAGGGGTGGGGGACCTCTGGCCACATACGGCCCGCGGAATAATCTCAAGTGGCCCCTGGCCCCCTGCCAGAACACATAATGAAAATGCTAATCACTGCTTCCATTATGGAAGCGGTCATTAGCATGCGTGAGGCACAAGAAGATAACAGCACTGCACTGGTTGTCCTGACCTTCCCTGCTATTCTTCCGGTACAGTGTTAAGACGTAGTGCACGTAGACGCACACTATAACCTGACATTGTCAGGTCACAGTACAGCGTGGAAGGAAGAAGACCAGGGAGGGTAAGTGAATCTGTTGAATGGCAGCGCCGTCCGGAGCTGGAAAGTAAAGTTTTTTTGGGTTTGTTTGTTTTTTTATGTTTAATTTGAGGTCTGATTGCATGCTGGGGGGTCTGATAGGGGCTGATCTGAGGCTAATGGAGGCTGGGATCTGAGAGTGGGGTCTAATCTGAGGCTGGGGGGTCTTATGGGTGTCTGATCTGAGGCTGGTGGGTCTTATGGGTGTCTGATCTGAGGCTGGGGGGTCTTATGGTTGTCTGATCTGAGGCTGGGGGGTCTGATGGTAGTCTGATCTAAGGCTTGGGGGTCTGATCTGAGGCTAGGGAAGGTCTGATCTGAGGCTGATGTAGGCTGGGAGGTCTGAAAGGAGGCTGATGGAGGTGGGGGTGCTATCTGAGAAAGGGACAAAGGCAGGGACAGTTGCGTAGGAAGAGGCAGGGACAGTGACCAGGAGAGTGAAAGCTGGATGAACCCCCTCACTGGAGCCCCTGGGTTTAGCTTGGCTGCCATTAATGCCAAATAAAGAACTAAATACATAACATTCTAAACTTAAATATTAGACTGCTATGTGTGATCAAAATGGCGCCTGTACTATATGTAATGTATAGCGCAGGCACCATTTTGTGCTGCAAAATACAGCGCTCAACATTTTTTTTTTTTTTATTGAGCCGCAATTTATGTAACTTACTTACTCAATTATATGTTAGACCAAATATTGCAGTCACATTTTTAGGTTGAGAATTTTGTATGGCCCGCGAGTAATGTTACAACTATCCAAATGACCCTCGGCAACAAAAAGGTTCCCCACCCCTGCCTTAGATGTTGAGGGGGTGTGAACCTTATCTCCTTAGGTTTCCTGTCATAGCTGAAAGGTCCTACTTGCATGCGTGCTGTCATGGGGTTAAAAAAAAGCGTGCACTTTTGCCACAGTGTTCACTATTTTTACAGGTGAGACATCTTAACCACTTCCCATCTGGGCCATTTGCCCCCTTCCTGACCAGGCCAAATTTTGCAAAACTGACATATCTCACTTTATGTGGTAATAACTTTGGAACGCCTTTATTTATCCAAGTCATTCAGAGATTGTTTTCTCGTGACACATTGTACTTTATGATAGTCATAAATTTGAGTCAAAATATTTCGCCTTTATTTATGAAAAAATCCCAAATTTACCCAAAAATTTGAAAAATTTGCAATTTTCTAAATTTCAATTTCTCTGCTTTTAAAACAGAAAGTGATACCTCATAAAATATTTATTATTTAACATTCCCCATATGTCTACTTTATGTTGGCATCATTTTGGAAATGTCATTTTATTTTTTTAGGACGTTAGAAGGCTTAGAAGTTTAGAAGCAATTCTTCAAATTTATAAGAAAATTGCCAAAACCCACTTTATAAGGACCAGTTCAGGTCTGAAGTCACTTTGTGGGGCCTACATAGTGGATACCCCCATAAATGACCCCATTGTAGAAACTACACCCCTCAAGGTATTCAAAACCGATTTTACAAACTTTGTTAACCCTTTAGGCGTTCCACAAGAATTAAAGGAAAATGGAGATCAAATTTTTAAATTTCACTTTTTTGGCAGATTTTCCATTTTAATCAATTTTTTTCTTTAACACATCGATGGTTAACAGCCAAACAAAACTCAATATTTATTACCCAGATTCTGCGGTTTACAGAAACAACCCACATGTGGTCATAAACTGCTGTATGGGCACACGGCAGGGCGCAGAAGAAAAGGAACTCCACATGGTTTTTAGATGCCATGTCCCATTTGAAGCCCCCCTGATGCACCCTTACAGTAGAAACTCCCAAGAAGTGACCCCATTTTAGAAACGGGGTCACTTCTTGGGAAGGAGCCTAATGCTGATGTCTGTACATGAGGACTGGAGAGGTAAGTGAAGGGATAGGGGATAAGGTGCCAGTTTTATTAGTACTATTTTTGGGTACATATGATTTTTTGATCATTCATTATAACACTTTATGGGGCAAGGTGACCAAAAAATTGGTTGTTTTTAGCACAGTTTCTATTTATTTATTTTTACAGCGTTCACCTGAGGGGTTCAGTCAAGTGACATTTTTATAGAGCAGATTGTTACGGATGTGGCGATACCTAATATGTATACTTTTTCTCATTTATTAAAGTTTTACACAATAATAGCATTTTTGAAACAAAAAAATTCTGTTTTAATGTGTCCATGTTCTGAGAGCTATAGTTTTTTTATTTTTTGAGAGATTTTCTTATGTAGGGGCTCATTTTTTGCGGGATGAGGTGACTGTTTTATTGGTACTATTTTGTGGGACATACGCATTTTTGATCACTTGGTGTTGCACCTTTTGTGATGCAAGGTGACAAAAATTGCTTGTTTTGACACAGTTTTTTTTTTTTTTTTTTTTACGGTGTTCACCCGAGGGGTTAGGTCATGTGATATATTTATAGAGCTGGTTTTTACGGACGCGGCAATACCTAATATGTATACTTTTTTTATTTGTTTCACTTTAACACAATAATAGCATTTTTGAAACCAAAAAAATGATGTTTTAGTGTCTCCATGTTCTAAGAGCTATAGTTTTTTTATTTTTTTAAAGATTTTCTTATGTAGGGGCACATTTTTTGCGGGATGAGGTGACGGTTTTATTGGTACTATTTTGTGGGACATACGCGTTTTTGATCACTTGGTGTTGCACCTTTTGTGATGCAAGGTGACAAAAATTGCTTGTTTTGACTTTTTTTTTTTTTTTACGGTGTTCACCCGAGGGGTTAGGTCATGTGATATTTTTATAGAGCTGGTTTTTACGGACGCGGCAATACCAAATATGTCTATTTTATTTTATTTTTTCTATTTTAAATTTTTTTTTTTTATTCCTAACTTGGGAACTTTTTTTTTTTTTACATGTGAAACTTTATTTTATTTTATTTTTTCAACCCTTTATTTTTTTTTTTACACTTTTCGTCCCCCATAAGGTCATACAAGACCTCTGGGGGACATTTGCTTCACTTTTTCTTTTTTTTTTGACAAATGCACCCCTATAGAGGCTGTACAGCAGCAATCCAGCGCTGTACAGCCTCAGTGCAGGGCTGATCGAGGTCTCTGAGAGACCTCACACAGCCCCTGCACTCTCCGGTCACGGCGGTCACATGACCGCCGGGCCGGAAAAGGAAGCGCACAGCTCTTCCTGCTCTGCAGACACAGCGCTCGGTGAGCGCTGTGTCTGCAGCGATCGTGAAGGCAGGGACACCTGGGAACTGTCCCTGCCTTGTCTTAGGGTTGCCCTGCTGTCACTGACAGCGGGCAACCCGATCAGCAGCTGCACGATTAGCGTGCAGCTGCTATTTCTGACAGGACGTTTTAAAACGTGCTGTCAGAAATAGACGTCCACCCATAGGACGTTTATAGTCTATGGGCGGACGTGAGGCGGTTAAATGAATGAGTCAAACATGGACCCCGTTGAAAACCGCATGCATTTTTATTCCTATATGGCTTTGATGTGGTTATAATCACACTTCAAACACTATGTGTGAATACACCCTAAGAGCATGGCATGATATAATAATAAAAAAAATACTTAAATATTATTTGATAATATATTCACAAAAGCCTCATTACTTAGAATGGCTCGTTTTATCTAGGGAGCCATAATTGGGAGAAATTAAATGGCCGCCGTCCTATCAGTACACACAAAACCTGTCCTAATCACACAGGAGGACAAGTTACTTCACTACAATGAGCCATAGTGCTGCGTCATCCTCCTCTCTGCTCTCCATGTCAGGAATCATGATCCTCAATACAGGTGAATCTCTGTGGGAATGGAGATGATGAGCAGGGCCGTCTTTGCCGCAGGGCAAAAGGGGCAGCTGCCCCAGGCCCAGTTGCTCCTGGGGGCCCAAGGGAGCTCCGTTTCCCGACTCCCATTCACTAGTGACTGCATCACTAGATTAAAACATTCGGGGCCTGGGCCCCGGATGTTTTGTCCCAGGCCCCGAATGTCCTGCCTGCCTGCTAGATACAACTGTATTGCTGTACACAGAACGGCAATACAATTGAATCTAATACACTGGGTGTAGAGGTGAAAGACCTGTGGTGACATCACAGGTTATGTGATCAGCAAAACAGGCTGTGATAGGATGACCTGGATGATGTCACCATCATGTGACCAGTGCAGGATTGGACCGGAGTGAAGAGGGGAAGGAGCCTAATGCTGATGTCTGTACATGAGGACTGGAGAGGTAAGTGAAGGGACAGGGAGAGGCAGAGCAATGCTGGGAGTTGTAGTTATTTAACTGGGATGTATGTTAGGGCTGACGAGAGGGATGTTATTGACATGGAACTGTGTGCTTGAGGTGGCTGGGGGAGGGAGTGATGTTATTTACATGGGACTGTATGTTGAAAGTGGATGGTGGGGGGGAATGATGTTTATGTACATGGGACTTAATGTTTAGGCTACGTTCACACTTGGGTTTGGGGATCCGCTTGTGAGATCCGTTTCAAGGCTCTCGCAAGCGGCCCCAAATGCATCAGTTTAACCCCAATGCATTCTGAATGGATGCGGATCCGTTCAGAATGCATTCGTTCGGCTCCGTACGGCCCCCTGTTCCGTTTTGGAGGCGGACCCCAAAATGCTGCAAGCAGCGTTTGTGTCCGCATGGCCTTGCGGAGCCAAACGGATCCGTCCTGACTTACAATGTAAGTAAATGGGGACGGATCCCTTTGCATTGACACAAAATGGGGGCTCTAGAGGAGGGTCTTATAGATCCGCCTTATTTCTACTAAGCGCACTATGGGGGGCCTTATTACTACTGAGGGGTCTGTAGGGAGCTTTATTACCACTTGGGGAACAATAGGGGGTCTTATTTCTACTGGGGGGCTCTGTGAGGGTATTATTAATATGGGAGGGCTCTTCTAATAATGGGGGCATTGTTGAGGAGCATTATCACGGTTGGGGCAGTGTTACTAATGAGGGCATTCTAGAAGGGAATTACTATTGGTGGGACTATGAGGAGCACTATTACTATGGGGGGCAGTAATGTTTCTTCAGGATAGTATTTGGGGGTATTGGGAGGGGGGGGCAGGGGCGTAACTAAAGGATCATGGGCTCCGGTGCAAGAGTTCAGCTTGGGCGCCTCTTCCCGGTGCTTTGTGTGTCTTCTTATGCGGCACAAGTGTCTTTGGGCCCCTTCATGCTCCTGGGCCCGGTAGCGGCTGCTACCTTTGCACACCCTATAGCTACACCCCGGGGGGGGGGGGGGGGGGTACAGCAAGCAGCAGGATAACACTGTGGGGACTCCAGTTGGGGGATAATGATAGAATGTGAGGAAGCTAAGATGTCTGTGTGTCGCACTCTGCAGAGACGAGGCGCACTAGCAAGTACAGCAAAGTGGGAAGGGGCGGGATCCAGGGGGCCCAAGTAAATTCTTGCCCAGGGTCCAATCAACATTAAAGACGGCCCTGATGATGAGGAGTCATGAGAGGAGTGTGGGGATGTGGATAATGAGCAGCAGCACTTGTTTACAGTCTGTCCTCTCTGTACTTCATGTCTCCTCATGAACTAAATTCCCCAGAGATTAAGCTAAAGTTCCTATCATCTGTTTTCAGGATCATAATGCCTGGTAAGTAGAGAGGAGGAAGAGGATGAGTCAGATCTTTACCTCAGTGTTGTAAAGTAACTTGTCCTGTGTGATTAGGACAGGTTTTGTGAACTAATGGGACAGCGGCCATTTTGTTTCCCCTGTTGATTGCTCCCAGACAAAACGAACCATTATGAATAATGAAAGGTATTTGAAAATATATTTATAATACAGTAATATTT
Organism: Bufo bufo; assembly: GCF_905171765.1. Lineage (NCBI taxonomy): Eukaryota > Metazoa > Chordata > Amphibia > Anura > Bufonidae > Bufo > Bufo bufo. Next base: position 249,147,231 of record NC_053392.1, read on the forward strand.
AAGTATTTTCATAATTCCCGGAGAACCCCTTTAAAGATAACGTGCCATACATGCATGTAAGTGTTGGAGTCAGTCACAGCTTTGATGCTTGCTTGGATGGCACAAGACAACTGAGGCCAGTTAGTGGCTGCAAGGAGAAAAACCTACAATGCAACAGCACTCTACAAACCAAAAAAAGGGGGGAAAAAAAGTATTCTGATGCTAATGCTATGATTATTAAGTAAATTTGAGATTCTTGGCAAATTCATTTTGTACAAAATTATTTGGGCCTGTCTGCCACACGTCAAGGCGATCTCTGTAGGACGGGAACCTAACACTAAATTCTACCTGTTATGTGCCTTGCTATCATAAAATTCAGGGAGTGTAGGTTCCACATGCATGCTGGGCCTATGATGCTTGCATGGATAGCACAAGACCACTGAGGCCAGTTAGTGGCTGCAGTAGGTTCCCATAGGTAAGGCACATCATCACTGGTAGTGACCAACTGAGTAGCTGGAACTCGCAATCCCTTGTGCTAGAAGGGTTCTAAAATTATATATTGATCATTACGTATCCTGCTGCTGCCTCAAATTAAAGCTGACAGTCTGCAGCTAAAGTACATCTTGTTTGTTTCATTTCAAATCCATTGTGGTGGTGTATAGAGTCAAAAAATTTTGAATTGTGTTGATGTCCCAATATTTATGGACCTGACTGTATGCTTTATATCAGCTGCACAGACCAAGTGTCTGCAGAGGATTTATTATGACTCATGAGGTAGAGTTTTTGAGGCATGTTCTACAACCTGTGCAGAGAGGGGCAGGAGATGAGCTGTAGCCATCACTTCTGTAATATTGCCTGTAATATTAATGAGAACTATTCAGAAGTGATCCCCATAGGTCAGCAAGTGCTATTATGATGCTCAATGGTCAGTAGGAAAACTATGCGATTTCACAATTATTTTTTAACCACTTCCAGACCAGGCCATTTACCCCCTTCCTGACCTGGCCTAATTTTGAAAATCTGACATGTCACTTTGGAACGCTTTTATTTATCCAAGCCATTCAGAGATTGTTTTCTAGTGACACATTGTACTTCATGTTAATGGTAACTATGTTTTACCTTTTATTTATAAAAAGATCCAAAAGTTAACAAAAAAAAATCAAAAAAATCACTGTTTTCTAAATTTGAATCTCTCTGCTTTTAAAACAGAAAGTGATACTTCAGAAAAGTTTTATTACTTAACATTCCCCATATGTCAACTTTCTGTTGGCATCATTTTGTAAATGTCATTTTATTTTTTTAAGCCTTTAGAAGGCTTAGGCCTCTTTCACACGGGCGAGATTTCCGCGTGGGTGCAATGCGTGAGCTGAACGTATTGCACCCGCACTGAATCTGTACCCATTCATTTCTATGGGGCTGTGCACATGAGCGGTGATTTTCACGCATCACTTGTGCGTTGCATGAAAATCGCAGCATGCTCTATTTTGTGCGGTTTTCACACAACGCAGGCCCCATAGAAGTGAATGGGGCTGCGTGAAAATCTCAAGCAAGTGCGGATGCGGTGCGATTTTCACGCATGGTTGCTGTGAGATGATCGGGATGGGGACCCGATCATTATTATTTTCCCTTATAACATGGTTATAAGGGAAAATAATAGCATTCTTAATACAGAATGCAAAGTAAAATAGGGCTTAGGGATTAAAAAGAAATATAAAAAATAATTTAACTCGCCTTAATCCACTTGTTCACGCAGCCCCGCTTCTCTTCCTTCTTCTTCTTTGCTGTGCAGGAGGAAAAGGACCTGTGGTGACATCACTGTGCTTCTCGCATGGTCCGTCACATGATCCATCACCATGGTGATGGATCATTTGATGGACCATGTGATAGCGCAGTGAAGTCATCAAAGGTCCTTTACCCAAATCCTGAAGAAAGAAGAGAAGCCGGGCTGCGCGAACAAGTCGATTAAGGCGAGTTAAATTATTTTTATTTTATTTTTTTAACCCCTCAGCCCTATTTTACTAAGCATTCTGTATTAGGAATGCTATTATTTTCCCTTATAACCATGTTATAATGGAAAATAATACAATCTACACGACACCTTCTGTGAAGAAGTTCGGATTTGGGTACCAAACATGCCGATTTTTCTCACGCACGTGCAAAACGCATTAAAATGTTTTGCACTCGCGCGGAAAAATCTCGCATTTTCCCGCGATGCACCCGCATCTTATCCGGCCCAAATCCATGACGCCCGTGTAAAAGAGGCCTTAGAATTTTAGAAGCAATACATTTTCAAAACCCACTTTTTAAGGACCAGTTCAGGTCTGAAGTCACTTTGTGGGGCTTACACAGTGTAAACCCCCCATAAATGACCCCATTGTAGAAACTACACCCCTGAAGTTACTCAAAACTGATTTTACAAACTTTGTTAACCCTTTAGGTGTTCCACAAGATTTAAAGAGAACTTTCATCAGAAAAGTGTGTGCAATTCTTATACTACCTAATCGGGCTGCTGCCACTGATGTCCGTCCACTTTTTATATATTTTTTTTTTTTTTAAAAAGGACCCCCCCCATTCGCGCGCTGTGCTCCCCGTTTGTTTCGTCGCCTCATATGCAAATGAGGCGACTTGGCTATAGTAGGCGCTGACATTTTAGTTCTGCTGGGCGTGGGTATCTTCTCCCTGGCAGCGAGCGCATCCAATCGCAGCGCCCCGCTCTTAGCCAGGGAGAAGGAGCTCAAGTTCTCACGAGAATCGCGAACTGGCTAAGAGCAAGGCGCTGCAATTGGATGCTCTCGCTGCCAGGGAGAAGATAACTGCGCCCAGCAGAACTAAAATGTCAATGCCTACTATAACCAAGTCGCCTCATTTGCATATGAGGCAACTTAACAAACGGGGAGCACAGCGGGCGAACGGGGGGTCCTTTTGAAAAAATAAGTGTCAGGACATCCGTGGCAGCAGCCTGATAAGGTAGTATAAGAATTGCACACACTTTTTTCTGATGAAAGGTCCTCTTTAAAGAAAAAAGGAGATAAAATGTCTAAATTTCACTTTTTTGGCAGATTTTCCATTTTAATCCATTTTTTTCTTTAACACATCGAGGGTTAACAGCCAAAAAAAACTTAATATTTATTACCCTGATTCTGCGGTCTACATAAACACCCCACATGTGGTCGTAAACTGATGTAAGGGCACACAACAGGGTGCGGAAGAAAAGGAGCGCCATATGGTTTTTGGAGGGCAGATTTTGCTGAACTGGTTTTTAGATGACATGTCCCATTTGAAGCCCCCCTGATGCACCCTTACAGTAGAAACTCCCTAAAATTGACCCCATTTTGGAAACTAGGGGATAAGGTGCCAGTCTTATTGGTACTATTTTGGGGTATATATGATTTTTAATTGCTCTATATTACGTTAGGTAACCAAAAAATTGCAGTTTTGGCTCTGTTTTTTATTTTTTACAACATTCATCTGCCAGGCTAGATCATGTGCTATTTTTAAAGAGCAGGTTGATACGGATGCAATGATATCAAATATGTCTACTTTCTTTGTTTGTTTCAGTTTTACATAATAAAGCATTTAAAAAAAAAAAAATTATGGGTGCTTGTTTTTTGCAGGAAGAGTTGATGTTTTTATTGGTACCATTTTTGGGTACATATGATTTTTTGATCATTCATTAGAATTTTTACATTTTATGGGGCAAGGTGACCAAAAAATTAGTTGTTTTAGCACAGTATTTATTTTTACAGCGTTCACCTGAGGGGTTAGGTCATGTGACATTTTTATAGAGCAGATAGTTACAGACGTGGCAATATCTAATATGTATACTTTTTCTTATTTAAGTTTTACACAATAATAGCATTTTTTAAACCCAAAAAATTATGTTTTAGTGTCTCCATAGTCTGAGAGCCATAGCTTTTTTTTTTTTGACTGATTGTGTTAGAGTCTCACCTTTTTGATCGCTTGGTGTTGCACTTTATGTGATGTTAGGTGACAAAAAATGGCTTTTTTAGCACAGATTTTATTTTTATTACGGTGTTCACGTGAGGGGTTAGATCATGTGATATTTTTATAGAGCTGGTTGTTACGGACATGGCGATACCTAATATGTATACTTTTTTTTATTTATTTCACTTTAACACAAGAATAGCATTTTTGAAACAAAAAAATGATGTTTTAATGTCTCCATGCTCTGAGAGCTATAGTTTTTATTTTATTTTAGTGATTTATTTATGTAAGGGCTCTTTTTTGCGGAAGGAGGTGACATACGCCTTTTTGATCACTTGGTGTTGCACTTTTTGTGATGTAAGGTGGCAAAAATGGCTTTTATTGACACAGTTTTGATTTTTATGGTGTTTATCAGATGGGGTGGATCATGGGATATATTTATAGAGCCGACCGTCACAGACGCGGTAATACCAAATATGTCTACTTTATGTTTGTTTTTTTGTTTTTTTTACTACTTCATTGGGGATTTATTTTTTTACATGTGAAACATTTTAATTTGAAATTTAATTGTAATTTTTTTCTAAAATACTTTCTATTTATTTATTTTTGCACTTTGCGTCCCCCATAAGGTCATACAAGACCTCTGGGGGACATTTAACTTCGTATTCTTTTCACTATTGGTTTCTCTTGTAACTGGGGCTGATATAGTAGCCCCAGTTACAGGGGAAATACACCCCCCAGAGAGGCTGTACAGCATAATGCAGTGCTGTACAGCCTCAGTGCAGGGCTGATTGAGGTCTGTGGAAGACCAGACAGCTCCTGCCCTCTCCCGGCGGTCACATGACCACCGGGCCGGGACAGGAAAAGCATAGCGCTACCTGATCTGTATACACAGTGCTCGCTGAGTGCTGTGTATGCAGCGATTTAGAAGGCAGGGACATTTCTCAGCTGTCACTGACAGCGGGCCCCCCGCTTGGCAGCTGCACGATTAGCGTGCAGCTGCCATCTCTGAATGGACATTTTAGAATGTCCATTTAGAGATAAACAACCGCCCATAGGACGTTTATATCCTATGGGCGGTCGGGAAGTTGTTAACATAGATATGTAGTGACCTGGAAAATTATTTTAAAAAAATCACCAAAAATGTGTAAAACTAAGCTTAAAGAGGACCTTTCACCGATTCTTACCCTATGAACTAACTATACAGATATGTGGAGCGGCGCCCGGGGATCTCACTGCACTTACTATTATCCCCGGGCGCCGCTCCGTTCTGCCGCTATGCCCTCCGGTATCTCCGCTCACTAAGTTATAGTAGGCGGAGATACCAGTCCCTAAGTTATGGTAGGCGGAGTCTGCCCTAGCGCTGGCCAATCGCAGCGCAGAGCTCACAGCCTGGGAGGTTATTTTCTCCCAGGCTGTGAGCTCTGCAATGCGATTGGCCAGCGCTAGGGCAGACTCCGCCTACCATAACTTAGGGAACGGAGATACCGGAGGGCATAGCAGGAGAACGGAGCGGCGCCCGGGGATAATAGTAAGTGCAGTGAGATCCCCGGGTGCCGCTCCACATGTATGTATACTTAGTTCATAGGGTAAGAATCGGTAAAAGGTCCTCTTTAAAGCGAACCTTTCACCTGCATTTCACTTAATAAACTATCAAAAGTACCTTATAGATCATCCTCATTGTGTTATCATACAGTCTTGTCCCGCTTTTCTGCCATGTATATGCATGAAAAAATCGCCTTATAAAGTACTCTTCTCCAGCTCCACAAGTCACGTTAGAAGTCAAGGGGGTAGCCCTTCCCTCACTCTGGGCTGTAACTCCCCTGCCCTAACCCCGCCTCTATGCAGTCTAATTGACACCCGGCTCAGTCGCCGGGACCGCGCTTGTACAGGCGGCGCATGCGCCGTCGGACTCAAGCGCGATCCTGTAACTGAATCGCGCATGCGCCGTCCCCGATCTCTGCCTATCTTCTCTTCCTCACACGCGCGGGAACGGCGCATGCGCGATTCAGTTACAGGATCGCGCTTGAGTCCGGCGCATGCGCCGCCTGTACAAGCGCGGTCCCGGCGACTGAGCCGGGTGTCAATTACACTGCTTAGAGGCGGGGTTAGGGCAGGGGGTTACAGCCTGGAGTGAGGGAAGGGCTACCCCCTTGACTTCTACCGTGACTTGTGGAACTGGAGAAGAGTACTTTATAAGGCGATTTTTTTCATCCATATACATGGCAGAAAAGCGGGACAAGACCGTGTGCTAACACAATGAGGATGATCTATAAGGTACTTTTGATAGTTTATTAAAGAGGACCTTTCACCAGAGGAAAGCCTCTAAACTAACTATACAGAGGTGTAGAGCGGCGCCCAGGGATCCCCCTGCACTTACTGTTATCCCCGGGCGCCGCTCCGTTCGCCCGGTACAGACTCCGGTATGTAAGGAGTTAGGCTCCACCCATTTGATCCTGCCGGCGTCTTCTTCTCCTATGCTGTAGCGCTGGCCAATGGCAGCGCTCAGCTCATAGTCAGGCTATGAGCTGAGCGCTGCCATTGGCCAGCGCTACAGCATAGGAGAAGAAGACGCCGGCAGGATCAAATGGGTGGAGCCTAACTCCTTACATACCGGAGGCTGTACCGGGCGAACGGAGCGGCGCCCGGGGATAACAGTAAGTGCAGGGGGATCCCTGGGCGCCGCTCTACACCTCTGTATAGTTAGTTTTAGAGGCTTTCCTCTGGTGAAAGGTCCTCTTTAAGTGAAATGCAGGTGAAAGGTTCACTTTAACATAAAGGAGTTGAGCTAAATAAGTATAAATAAGTTTTAGTGGCCAACCGGTTGTTTTTGGTGGAGATAATATCTAAAAACTCAATCTCAAAAACAAAAACAACCGGTTGGCCACTAAAACTTATTTTAAATCCATTGATACAAATGGCTACATTCATTTTTCAAGTTTTCATAAAAAAAATGGTTGGAAAACATTCCATATAGCCAATACAAACGCATTCGACAAAACTGTACCCTTGACAGCGATTTTAAAAACCAGGCAAAAATTCTTGAAAGAAGATTTATTGAGAAAGGCTACCCCAAGAAACTTATTAAGAACGTCTATAGTAGAACAACTACTGACACACAAGAAACCTGTCTACAGCCCAAAAAAAAGACATACTGAAATGAATATAAATTTTGTCACACAGTTCAATACATCTAATAATACTATACGTACAATATTTTCAAAACACTGGCATATCCTATTACAGGATCCATATCTCGCCAAATATTTACCCTCTAAGCCTAGAATGATTTATAGGAGAGCCCTGACTATTAGGAATCTCCTTGCTCTGAGTAAGCCGGTACAGCATAAAAAAGCTAGGTCAGGTGGTTCGCTTTTACCTTTTAAAACAGGCAGCTTTAAATGTGGAAAAAGCCGGTGCCTATGCTGTAAGGTTATAACCAACAATTGCACACACTTTTCTTCAAATAAAAATGGGACTACTTTTGCGATAAAGTATCACCTGACATGTCAATCAAGCTATGTAATTTATCTTATCGAGTGTAGCTGCGGACTTCAATATATAGGCCGTACAACCCAAGAGTTACACTGTAGGCTAAACCAGCAAAGACACAACATTCAAAAGCATTACCAAAAACATAGTCTTTCTAAACATTGTGCCTCTACATCAGAGAGAGAGAAACATCCAATTAAGATTACACCAATCGATTATATACCAGATAATCCATACAATCGTTTCAGTATTCTCCAGAGACGAGAAGTCTACTGGATGTACCAATTATATACCCTTGCGCCACAAGGACTAAATGAAATAAATGAGACCATTACCTACGAGCCGTACTTTTTTGAGATATTGACCATCCCTATCACCTAGCTACAATTCCCTAGGTATTTTTTAGTCATCCAAGATATAATGAGGATGGAATAATATAATAATAAATAAAAAATATATAAAATTTCAAAAATGATGAGGATTAAATAATGTAAAATATGAATAAATATAAAAAATAAAAGAATAAAACAATAAAATTATTTCCTATCAGATATATACATTATTTTTTTAATCGAATCATTTTTATTAATTTTTTTCATAAAAACTAATATTTTAGTAGCATTGCAATTTACTAATATCTCTTATATAGATATTTATACAGTGTTTGTAAACTATGACTTTTTATTACATTCTATCTCTCTTCCCCTGATTGCCCTTAGCAGACCAGTCTAATGATTATATATAATTTTTTTTAGATTCTACACACCAATATCGTTTTTATGTAATACATAATACCCTGTGCAGATCAGCCCAATGATTATTTTTTCTGATTTTACAGGCTAATACAGCTTATTTAATATATGCTTACAGATTTCACTGCTCTGCATCCTCACCCCTTTAATAAAGGGGAAACTGCTACATTTATGTAATGGTGTCTATGAGATTCATTGATACAGTTTTGTAACAAAAATACATAATTACCCTATTTGTATACTTACGATCCTCCCGCACCTTGCAACGGTTACTGTTTATTACATTTTTTTTCTTCTCTTCTTATTTCTTCTTTCTTCTGAAACAAAACCAGCTTCAGTTAATGATTCACACCAAAAATATATATATATATAAAAAAGCAAAAAAAGGGCCACAGCAGCACAAGACCAGTACAGGTGGGTGCAGGTAATCCTCACAGCCGCAGGCTCACACGGCTATCGTAAGTATAGCATCAAAGGATGAGGCAGCACTCCAAATGAAGTGAAAAAATGGTGGATCTTTATTCCCCTTGCAACGTTTCAACCGCTCAATGCGGTCTTTCTCAAGCATACAACAGTGTCATACCAGGGTATATATACCCACAATGCATAGCATAAAACAAAGTGATAATAATCCAATTACAAATAAAAAATCATATGTGGAATACAATAAACATATCAAAATCATGAGGATCTTATTCATGGTGATTCGTAAACTCTAATACAACATATGAAAAATCAATAACCATACTGTAGACAAAACAGTGCATCAATTAGTGATAATAAGGCACATTACTATAATGTGATATCACCTGTGTAGGAGTATAAAAGGTGATCATAATCAATAAAGTTTAAAAACAACTCACGCGGCAGTGCAAGGACCTAGGCGCCAGAAGTCCGCGTCCTCATAATCAAACTGCGCATGCCCAGGATCCCAGCAACGTCAACCCACACAGACGTAGCCCAGCGACGTCAGCGGACACGTAAACAAGCACATGACCTGCCAGACCATCACGTGACTCATCCGGGGGAGGAGTCGGGCCGCGTCACGCAGGCGGTACAAGGCGAGCGTCGTCAAGGCAACGACGCCGGCATTACCGGCATAGTTGCCCCAGCAACCGCCAGCCAAACAACGCCGGCAGCGACACGCCCATGCTGGAATGAATGGGCCAGCGCAGCCAGATGAAAGGAGACAGGAGAGAAAGCACAGGGCATAGCAATCCTAAAATTACAGAAAAAACAACAAAGGGAGCATATACACACTCCCACATGGTGACCATTATACAGGTTTACATATCAGAGTGAACGTGGCATATATGTATAACTGCACCAAAACGGAGCGCCCTCAACTCCTGTGCCATACAAACATAAATAAGGTGGGGGGACAGGGGACAGTGGTCCGGCCATTCTCATGGCACGACCACTGATCCATAGAGGGTGAAGAGTCAAGGACACGTCCATGCCCACAACCCCAAACCCAAAAACTGTCCCCTAAACCCCTAAATAGAGAATTAGAAAAACCACCACTCATAGACAACCTTGTACAGTCAGCCCACATGATATACAATGTATAGATTACTTCAGCGCCCCATTCTCCCCCATCACCAATATCTCAACCGAGGAACGTAGAAAACTGTGCCCCCTGTCCACAAGCACTGCCACTGGAGTGTAGATGACAAAAATCTAGAGAAAGAGAACAAAAAACTGAGATATTAGTTAAAACAATAAATACAAAATTAGCTGTAAATCCAATCATCACAGTCAATTATATAATGAATGACACCAATCCCGTTTACATACACCAGGGCGGGACAAGAAGCGGATCAAGCAAACATAATGAACGGGCCCCATCCTATATCACATTCCACTTGAAATCAACATTGAGACCAGACGGTCTCAAGGTATTGAGGCGATGAATCCATCTTAATTCCCTCTGTTTGAGAGCCAGTATCCTATCACCTCCCCTTCTAGACGGGGTGATTTGATCCAGTATCACAAATTTAAGATCCCTCTCCTTATGATTAGCCTCCACAAAGTGTTTGGGGACTGGCAGATCTTTCCTTCTTTGTCTAATAGAGAATCTGTGGTTATTCAGACGTGTCTTCATGTCACATGTGGTCTCCCCAACATATAGGAGACCACAAGGACAGGAGAGCACATAGACCACATAGGAACTGTTGCATGTTAAAAAATGACCAATCTCATACTGGCTCCCTGTAACCGGATGGGTAAACCTCTCCCCTTGATCATGTATGGACAATTTACACACCCAAGACAAGGATAGGAGCCTCGCCTCCGTGAGCCAATGTGAGTCTGCACCAGAGTTTTGACTGGAATGTCTGCCCGAACTAGTTTATCACGGAAATTGGCAGAACGCCTATAAGAAAGCAAAGGCGGCACCGTCAGAGCTGCAATCTGAGGAAGGTTACTTTTAAGTATGGACCAGTGTTTGCGAATAATATGCACAATTCTAGTGCTGTGTTCCGAATACGTGGATATAAAAGGTATCCTGGCCACTTTGTTACTCAGAGTGTCCACTGTGGCCTGTTGTGGGCCTTTTACCTTACTCAGATGCTTATTGATCACCCGAGTCGGGTAACCCCGTTCTTTGAACCTGTGGACCATCTGTGTAAGACGAATAGGAAGTGCTTCCTCATCCTGTACTACTCTTTTTACCCTAAGTAATTGACTATAGGGTACCGAATTAATGATTGACCTGGGGTGACAACTTTTGTAATGTAAAAATGTGTTACAATCGGTGGGCTTGGCAAAGATGTCAGTGATTAATTGATTACCCACAATAGTCACCGTGGTGTCCAAGAATTGGAGTGCTGGCTCATCCTTTGATGAGATATATATATCTTCTATAGATCACCCCTCGTTCTGACAACCGGACATACCGGCATGTGAAGAATATACTTCTAGATTATACAGAACATAGCCACTTTCTCTACATCAGTATCGTCCTACCTTATAGTATGCTCCGCAATGAATATCGCCAACAAGAAACCAGCACAATTATTAAATAGGTTCGTAGGGACCATTAAGGTTAGGTCACGTCTTCCAGGGTTTGCGATATGCAAGTTCCATTGGTATACGCCCACTAACCCGCCCCTCTCCCTCCGCTCCACCTCCCCCAGTGTTCACGCGCCAAAATATTTGAGTTTAAATAACCGCTGTATGTGAATGCCGTCTCATGTTGTATATTGTCCTGATGAAGGGGGCTCTCCGCCCCTGTAACGTGTCGACTGTCAATAAATAGTATTGTTTTATCAATACTCACCTGCTTCCGACTCCTACTGACAGCGTCACCACAAAGGTTCAGTTTTTTCTTCTTCGTTACGGATTACCCTTCCCCGACGAATGCTCTCATAGCACGGGTTGGAACCTAGGCAGCAGCGCAGGCACCCCGCACGCTGATCGGGTAATTTAGCAGAGGCTACAGATAGATGTTGTGACTTCTCACAACATTCTCCGGTAAGAGTAACTTACTACTATTTTATCATCTTATTATACAGGGTGGGCCATTTATATGGATACACCTTAATAAAATGGGAATGGTTGGTGATATTAACTTCCTGTTTGTGGCACATTAGTATATGTGAGGGGGGAAACTTTTCAAGATGGGTGGTGACCATGGCGGCCATTTTGAATCCAACTTTTGTTTTTTCAATAGGAAGAGGGTCATGTGACACATCAAACTTATTGGGAATTTCACAAGAATGGTGTGCTTGCTTTTAACGTAACTTTATTCTTTCATGAGTTATTTACAAGTTTCTGACCACTTATAAAATGTGTTCAATGTGCTGCCCATTGTGTTGGATTGTCAATGCAACCCTCTTCTCCCACTCTTCACACACTGATAGCAACACCGCAGGAGAAATGCTAGCACAGGCTTCCAGTATCCGTAGTTTCAGGTGCTGCACATCTCGTATCTTCACAGCATAGACAATTGCCTTCAGATGACCCCAAAGATAAAAATCTAAGGGGGTCAGATCGGGAGACCTTGGGGGCCATTCAACTGGGCCACGACGACCAATCCACTTTCCAGGAAACTGTTCATCTAGGAATGCTCGGACCTGACACCCATAATGTGGTGGTGCACCATCTTGCTGGAAAAACTCAGGGAACGTGCCAGCTTCAGTGCATAAAGAGGGAAACACATCATTATGTAGCAATTTCGCATATCCAGTGGCCTTGAGGTTTCCATTGATGAAGAATGGCCCCACTATCTTTGTACCCCATATACCACACCATACCATAAAATTTTTTGTTCCAACAGTCTTGGAGGGATCTATCCAATGTGGGTTAGTGTCAGACCAATAGCGGTGGTTTTGTTTGTTATCTTCACCATTCACATAAAAGTTTGCCTCATCACTGAACAAAATCTTCTGCGTAAACTGAGGGTCCTGTTCCAATTTTTGTTTTGCCCATTCTGCAAATTCAGTGCGCCGATCTGGGTCATCCTCGTTGAGATGCTGCAGTAGCTGGAGTTTGTAAGGGTGCCATTTGTGAGTAGCTAATATCCGCCGAAGGGATGTTCGACTAATGCCACTCTCCAGTGACATGCGGCGAGTGCTACGCTGTGGGCTCTTGCTGAATGAAGCTAGGAAAGCCACTGATGTTTCTTCATTAGAGACAGATTTCATGCGTCCACATTTTGGCAAATCCAACACTAAACCAGTTTCACGAAACTTAGCAAGCAGTTTGCTAACTGTAGCATGGGAGATGGGTGGTCTCGTAGGGTGTCTTGCATTGAAATCTGCTGCAATGACCCGGTTACTGCGTTCACCAGACATCAACACAATTTCTATCCGCTCCTCACGTGTTAACCTCGGTGACAAGTCAATGGCTGTAAACAAAGAGAAACTTGTAAATAACTCATGAAAAAATAAACCAAGCACACCATTGTTTTTCTTGTGAAATTCCCAATAAGTTTGATGTGTCACATGACCCTCTTCCTATTGAAAAAACAAAAGTTGGATTCAAAATGGCCACCATGGTCACCACCCATCTTGAAAAGTTTCCCCCCTCACATATACTAATGTGCCACAAACAGGAAGTTAATATCACCAACCATTCCCATTTTATTAAGGTGTATCCATATAAATGGCCCACCCTGTATATTAATATTACAGAGGTGCTATTAAATATACTAATAATACACAGGGGGCCAGTATATTATATATACTAATAAAGCAGAGAGGACTGAAGCCTATGAGGCAGAACAGAGACTCCTGTGGCCCTCCTTGAAATGCCTGCTGCCCCCCCCCCCCCCCCCGCTTTGATGTTCTCCGTTACATAGCCTCCTGATGCAGCATGATCTCATGACTTCTCTAAAACCCACACTGTGCCATAGGTTTCGACGGAACAGTGTCTCATTTAGACAAAGAAGAATCCTTTCTGCAGCGAGTGTGTGATGGAGATCGTCACAGCGGGGAAAAACCTCCCCTAGCAAAGTAGAGAAGTCACACTGCTGTGTGGTGCCAGAAATCTCAGGGGACATCACTAAAGAACAGTAGGGGGGGGGGGGGGGATTTTGCATATTCATAAGTGAAAGTATACCTAGCTCAGGGAAGCAGTCCAAGTAGAATATATAAATGTCACTTTTTTGTAGTGGTGAAAGATTCTCTTTAAGAAAAATCTGCAGCACAATTTGTAAGCCATAATAATCAACATTAAAATAAAACGCTTGAAATAGATCACTATGTGTGTAATGAATCTATATAATATGAGCTTCACTTTTTGAATTGAATTACGGAAATGAATACAATTTTGATGATATTCTAATTTATTGAAATGCACCTGTATTCTTAAACTCAGAGGGTTATTTATCAAGCTCGGCATAGTGGATTAGCCTGTCAGTATTTAGCATAGTATTTATACAGTCGTGGCCAAAAGTTTTGAGAATGACGCAAATATTAGTTTTCACAAAGTTTGCTGCTAAACTGCTTTTAGATCTTTGTTTCAGTTGTTTCTGTGATGTGGTGAAATATAATTACACGCACTTCATACATTTCAAAGGCTTTTATCGACAATTCCATGACATTTATGCAAAGAGTCAGTATTTGCAGTGTTGGCCCTTTTTCAGGACCTCTGCAATTCGACTGGGCATGCTCTCAATCAACTTCTGGGCTAATTCCTGACTGATAGCAACCCAGTCTTTCATAATCACTTCTTGGAGTTTGTCAGAATTAGTGGGTTTTTGTTTGTCCACCCGCCTCTTGAGGATTGACCACAAGTTCTCAATGGGATTAAGATCTGGGGAGTTTCCAGGCCATGGACCCAAAATGTCAACGTTTTGGTCCCCGAGCCACTTAGTTATCACTTTTGCCTTATGGCATTGTGCTCCATCGTGCTGGAAAATGCATTGTTCTTCACCAAACTGTTGTTGGATTGTTGGAAGAAGTTGCTGTTGGAGGGTGTTTTGGTACCATTCTTTATTCATGGCTGTGTTGTTGGGCAAAATTGTGAGTGAGCCCACGCCCTTGGATGAGAAGCAACCCCACACATGAATGGTCTCAGGATGCTTTACTGTTGGCATGACACAGGACTGATGGTAGCGCTCAACTTTTCTTCTCCGGACAAGCCTTTTTCCAGATGCCCCAAACTATCAGAAAGAGGCTTCATCAGAGAATATGACTTTGCCCCAGTCCTCAGCAGTCCATTCACCATACTTTCTGCAGAAGATCAATCTGTCCTTGATGATTTTTTTGGAGAGAAGTGGCTTCTTTGCTGCCCTTCTTGACACCAGGCCATCTTCCAAAACTCTTCGCCTCACTGTGCGTGCAGATGCGCTCACACCTGCCTGCTGCCATTCCTGAGCAAGCTCTGCACTGGTGGCACTCTGATCCCACAGCTGAATCCTCTTTAGGAGATGATCCTGGCGCTTGCTGGACTTTCTTGGACGCCCTGAAGCCTTCTTAACAAGAATTGAACCTCTTTCCTTGAAGTTCTTGATGATATTATAAATTGTTGATTGAGGTGCAATCTTAGTAGCCACAATATCCTTGCCTGTGAAGCCATTTTTATTCAACGCAATGATGGCTGCACGTGTTTCTTTGCAGGTCACCATGGTTAACAATGGAAGAACAATGATTTCAAGCATCACCCTCCTTTTAACATGTTGAGTCTGCCATTTTAACCCAATCAGCCTGACATAATGATCTCCAGCCTTGTGCTCGTCAACATTCTCACCTGAGTTAACAAGATGATTACTGAAATGATCTCAGCAGGTCCTTTAATGACAGCAATGAAATGCAGTGGAAAGGTTTTTTTTGGGATTAAGTTAATTTTCATGGCAAAGAAGGACTATGCAATTCATCTGATCACTCTTCATAACATTCTGAAGTATATGCAAATTGCTATTATAAAAACTTAAGCAGCAACTTTTCCAATTTCCAATATTTATGTCATTCTCAAAACTTTTGGCCACGACTGTAGAGTCGGACAGCGGATCATGAATTGGGCGATGCGTCTTTGTATTCGCCAGGGCGCAGGTGGCTCATGTGTCACGATTGGATCAGATTGGCTCACGAATTAGGTGCAAAATTAAAGTTCTATATTAGATAAAAAGTCACATATTAGATATAAAAAGTCACCACCATATATAAATGTTTATATTTGTATATGCACCCGCCAATGTAACCATTTTAATAAAATTGTATCATCACCTCACACATCATTGGTGACAACAAAACTGTGCCACGCATGAAGAGGTGTAAAAATTAGACCAAATGTGTGACTAATTCCAACAGAAAGGCGCACTTACATAAATCTGTAAAAAAAATAAAAAAAAAGACAACTAAACCACACACCCAAAATCAGTCTAAAACAAAAAACAGTCGAACCAGGAAAAAGAGATGACACCTTTTTTTTTTTTGTGTTGTTGCAACGTGTAGCCAGTGCTATGAATGAGGTATCACAGTGCAGTTCACTGTGATACTGTGTTACCGTGCAGGCTGGCTGCCTGCGCTCTTGCATACTGGCTGCGGTATGTTTACGTGTATGCTGGTTGCTTGGGTGGTGTGTGCTGGCTGCGGCCTTTTATAGTGTGTGAACTGTATTCTGTGAATTTGTGTACTCCCTGTATCTGTATCACAGTGCGATTCACTGTGACACTGTGTTACTGTTGCGGTGGGGAGTGGGGGGGAATTCCACACTGAACACCAAAGGTAAATGGGATAGAAACTAAGCCTGGACACCGGGGAAAGGGAGCAGGGCACCTCCTAATGCCACCCACAACCTAGTCCTGACTCCTATCTATATGTGCGGACCTAGATGGTAGGGCGGCTCATACACCGGAACCTCGGATGAGTCGCCTTGATGATCCCTGGAAATAATGTCAGGAGCTAGAGACTACCTGTTCCTCCAAGATATGGATGAACAGGAATCTCCCACCAGCCTAGATAATAAGAAAATGGGAAGACAGTGAAAAGCAACTCTATCGGCAGGTAAGAACCCAGAACAACTAGCACTTAACTGCCGCAGCAACAGGAAGGAATACCAACACACCAGAAACTGCCTGGACTCCCATGCAGACAGGGTACATGGCATCCCCAGGCAGAGCTGCTCACTGACTTGTTGTTCCCCCTCCGGGGAATACTGGAGCCCTCTCATCCAAGGCACAGACAGACAGGGAAGTGTCAAGCATCCATGTAGGACCGTACACACCAAAGACATACCAGACAATCAGAATTAGAATCCCTTTATTTGGCCGAATAAGTTTGCACTTACAAGGAATTTGACAGACACAAACAAAACAGTACAAGGACAGACAGTATGGATAGTGCAGGACAAGGACATTATGTACGTTTTAGTGGCAATAAACAGGGAGAAGTGCTCGTTTTCAGTTCTATGCTGTAATGCTTTCAAGACATAGCAGCTTTAGGCCTTATTCACACGTCCGTTGTTTCTTTCCTGATCTGTTCCGTTTTTTGCGGAACAGATCTGGACCCATTCATTTTCAATGGGTCCTGAAAAAAAATCAGACATTGAGCTGTCCGTTTTTTTTCAGGACCCATTGAAAATGAATGGGTCCAGATCTGTTCCGCAAAAAACGGAACAGATCAGGAAAGAAACAACGGACGTGTGAATAAGGCCTAAGTGTGGTTCTGCATTAAGCAAGGCAACTGCCTGAGGGAAAAAGCTGTTCCTGTGCCTTTTTTGAAGTTTTAGTTGCCACTGAATGGTATCTCACTCCTGAAGGCATAGGCTGGAAGATGGAGTGAGCAGGGTGAGTGTGGTCTGAGGCAATCTTAGTTGGATGTAATTTGCGTGAATAGCTCTTTCTACACCTGCTAGCCTGAAGATCCTGCAGGGAAGGTAAGCTACAGCAAATTATCCTTTCCACTGTTAGAATGATGCGCTGCAGTCTTACCTTTTATAATACTGAGAAGGAGCCGAGTCATACAGTCATAGATGATGTAATGAAGGATTCGATGATCGCGGTGTAGAACTGCACCATTAATTTTTGTGGTAGGCCAGACTTTTTCAGCTGCCGTAGGTGGTAAATCCTCTGTTGCGCTTTCTTGATGATAGAGACAGTATTGTTGTTTCATTTTAGGTTGTTGGAAATTGTGGTCCCAAGAAACTTGAATGACTACTTGGGTTACTGTAGTCTATTATCATCTCCATGGTCTTAAGAGCATTAAGTTCCAAGTTGTTGTTGCTGCACCAGGAGGAAAGCTGTCCCACTTCATGCCTATATGCAGACTCATCCCCACTTTGTATGAGACCAACTACTGTTGTGTCATCTGCAAACTTCAGAACCTTAACAGATGGGTCTGTGGAGATGCAGTCATTGGTGTGCATGTGGGGAAAGCACACAGCCCTGGGGAGCTCCAGTACTCAGTGGTGTGTGGTGTGGGGGGCGCGGGGGGCGCGCGCGATGCCCCGGGCGCCAAATTGCAGGGAGTGCCAGGCAGCAGGAATTTCAATGAGGGCCAAGGGAGCCTACGGCTCCCGTCCCCTCCATTATGCCTCATAGCATTCAGGCCACTAGGCCTGAAGCCTATAAGGCTAAGTTCACATGAACGTGTGTGATCTGTGGCCGTCTTGCGGGCCGCAATACACGGCCACAGTTCCGTGTGAATTCCGCATCACGGATGCGGACCCATTCACTTCAATGGGTCCGCAAATCCGGAATCGCGGAACGGCCGGACGGGACCCCTCGGAAGCACTACGGAGTGCCTCCGTGGGGTTACGTCCCGTACTTCCGTTCCGCTAAAAGATAGGACTCGTTCTATCTTTTAGCGGAACGGCCGGATCGCGGACCCATTAAAGTGAATGGGTCCGCGATCCGATGCGGCTGACCTAAGGCCGGCGATCGTGCATTGCGGCCCGCTATTTGCGGGCCGCAGCACAGGCACGGGTCACACACGTTCGTGTGAACTCTGCCTAAGGCAGTAGAGCAACGCAGGACTCGGTTACGATTACCTCACTGTGACCTCCTGTGTCGGATCTCGCGAGATGACGCAATGACTCGGAAAACACAGTGAGGTGTTCGTGACCGCCTGCACCGGGACGCCACAAGCTGTGATGGAGAGAGGTAAGTATTTTTTATTTTTTATTTTTTTTATGTATCCTACCCTAATTGCAGAGGTACTGGGGGCACTATGGAGGTGGGGGAGGAGCAGAGAGAGGAGGACCGAGGACATCATACTAATAAGAGTAGAGTAGCCAATACATTAATAACAAAGAGGGGGCCAACACTTTAATAACAAAGAGGGGGCGCATTACATCTAATATATAAAGCTGAGCGTGTGTGTGTGTGTGTGTGTGTGTGTATGTCCGCTAAAGGAATCCGCACCGTCGCATTTACAATCACGAAATTTGGCACACAGGTACATCAGGTGTCCGGGAAGGTTTTAGACCAGGTCTCAGCTCTCTAGGACGAACTGTTCCTGAGAACTGGCGTACATACAGGGGTCGCAGTTGCGACTGGGCCCGGCACTCCAGGGGGCCCGGCCGCCTGTGGACCCCCCCCCCGGCCGCTGGCAGGGGCCCCGCTGTACTCCCATGTAATGGAGCGCTCTGATGGGGGCCCAGCATGAAGTAGAGTGGCAATTTTGGGCCCCATCAGAGCGCTCCATGCCTCCATTACATGTATAATATGGGGGGGGGCGCGCACTCACTCACTCACACCCGGCCAGGCAGTTCCATTTCCATAGTGAAGCAGGGAAACCTCTCTGCTCCCTGATTCACTGATGTTCAGAGCTCAGGAGCTCCCCCTGCTGGCCCTACATCGCGCTGCTTGCTGAAAGCCCGGGAATCTGCCTCCTGTCATCAGGGAAGAAGGTAAGTATGTGTTTTTTTTTTTGTTTTGTTTTCTAACGCTGCAGACTAGGGGCGGGGGGGGGACGGGAGTTTGATGGGCACAACTAGAGTGAGGGGGGCACAAAAGTGGGCATCTCTACTGAGGGGCACCTAATCTGGTATAACTACTGTGAGGGGGGCACATATGAAGGCATAACTGAGGGGGCACATATGAAGGCATAACTACTGTGAGGGGGCATGTAATCTGGCATAACCACTCTGAGGGGCACATATATGGGCATATCTAATGTGAGGGGCACAATCTGGCATAATCACGCTGAGGGAGCACATAACTGGGCAGAAATACTGTGGAGGGGCACATAATCTGCCATAACTACTGTGAGGGGCACATAATCTGCCATAACTACTTTGGAGGGGCACATAATCTGCCATAACTACTTTGGAGGGGCACATAATCTGCCATAACTACTTTGGAGGGGCACATAATCTGCCATAACTACTGTGGAGGGGCACATAATCTGCCATAACTACTGTGGAGGGGCACATAATCTGCCATAACTACTGTGGAGGGGCACATAATCTGCCATAACTACTGTGGAGGGGGGCACATAATCTGCCATAACTACTGTGGAGGGGGGCACATAATCTGCCATAACTACTGTGGAGGGGGGCACATAATCTGCCATAACTACTGTGGAGGGGGGCACATAATCTGCCATAACTACTGTGGAGGGGGGCACATAATCTGCCATAACTACTGTGGAGGGGGGCACATAATCTGCCATAACTACTGTGGAGGGGGGCACATAATCTGCCATAACTACTGTGGAGGGGGGCACATAATCTGCCATAACTACTGTGAGGGAGGCACATAATCTGCCATAACTACTGTGAGGGAGGCACATAATCTGCCATAACTACTGTGAGGGAGGCACATAATCTGCCATAACTACTGTGAGGGAGGCACATATCTGGGCATTAGTACTGTGTGGTTGCATTTAGGGGAAATGTCCTAGATTACCCTGCTATACATTGACATGGCTCAGTCTTACAGGCCAGCACAGTGCCCCCTGCTGGTGATTTCACAGGGGCAGTCACCATCCCTTCCTTATGTGATTATTCTTATTTTTTTCTCACCACAGGGACCTTTCTCTGGATCCAGCGGACATCACGCCGACGCCAGCGACACCCTGGATGAGGTAGGACCAGATTTTATTAGGACTGGGTGAGTGTAGCCATGCATTGGGCTTAGGGCTCTTTCACACGAGCGGATCCCGTGCATGGAATCTGCGGCGTGAAAGAGTGCCAAGCCCCAATCCAGACAGCAGAAACACGGGGCATTAACATGATTGATAATGCTCCGTGCCTCTATGTGATCTTTTTACTACAAAATCACAGTGAGATATTGTTGTCACCGTGATTTTGTAGTAAAAACATCAGTCAATCATGTTACTGCTCCGTGTCTCTGCTGTCCAGAATGGGGCTTGGCCCCATGGATTGTGTGTACGCCACTGTTCCTGAGATATTCCCAAAAAATGCATTAGCCAATAGAAGCTTGGTCACATGACACTTATCAGCTAATAGAAGCTCGCAAGTCCTCCAGCCTCCACATACATAGTTTTACTCCAGGTTTCCATAACAACACTGCTGTAGGAGAGCTTTAAAGGAAATCTGTCACCAGGATAATTGCTTTTGAAGTAAAGCCATGGCATAATACACTTAGTACCTTATTTCCAGATGTGCCTTTGTTCCAGCAATAGATGTTTTTATCCTCTGAAAATCCAGTTTATTTGGTATGCAAATGAGCCAGTAAGGTGCCCAGAGGGGCGTCACTATTGCAGGAAGGAGCCGAGACATCCCACCCCCAGGTCCCGCTAAGCCATGCCCCTTATCCAGTTAGACTACACCCCTTCCCACTCCTGAGCTTACGGGGATTGAAAAATCAAAGGTAAAAATCTACTTCTGTCAGCTGCAGGGGTGGGAGGGAGGGTGACTTTCTCCCTGCAGCTTATACTCAAAAAGCACAGTGCTACTGTCTTACAGTGAGCGGTTTAAAAGGACACGCCCTGATTTGGTTAGGCCATGCCCCCTCCCACTTCTCAACTAACAGATTGAAAAAATTAAGTTAAAAATCAACTTTTAGGTCCTGCTAAGCCACGCCCAGATCTGGTTAGGCCATGCCACCTCCCACTCCTCAGCTGACAGAAATTGAAAAAAATGAACGTAAAAATCAACTTCTGTCAGCTGCAGGGGTGGAAGGGAGGGTGACTTTCTCCCTGCAGCTCGCACTCAGACAGAACAGTGCTGCTGTATTACAATGAGCTGTTCAAAAGTACACGCCCCCGATCCGTTTAGGCCATGCCCCCTCCCACTCCTCAGCTGACTGAGATTGAAAAAATGAAGGTAAAAATGAACTTCTAGGTTGTGCTAAGACACGCCCCGATCTGGTTAGGCCACGCCCCTCCTGTCCTCAGCCAACAGGGATTGAAAAAATGAAGGTAAAAATCTACTTCTGTCAGCTGCAGGGGTGGGAGGGAGGGTGACTTTCTCCTTTCAGCTCACACTCGGACAGCACAGTGCTGCTGTCTTAGAGTGAGCTGTTCAAAAGAAAACGCCCCCGATCCAGTAAAGGCCACTGTTAAGGGGGCGGACCCCTGTGGAGGTCACTGTCAAAGGGGTGGTATGCTGTGAAGTCACTGCTGTGAAGGCTGCTGTAAAGGTCAAAATTAAGGGGGTGGCTGCTGTGGAGGTCCAATTTTAAGGGACCGGGCACTGGTGGGGGCGGTCAGTGTTAAGGAGTGGGGGCCTGTGGAGGTAACTGTTTTGGGGGCAGGATGCTGTAGATGTCGCTGTTATAGTGGATAGTGTTGATATCTTTTAACGACACACACAAACCTTAAATGAAATAGATTAAATATACCCGAGCAAAGCCGGGTTCTAGAGCTAGTCTGATATATAAAGCTGAGTGTATGTGTGTGTTGTGGGGATTCGCTCTGGTAGACAGGCTAGCGGACGCAGTATAGAGGCAACGACAACGTCTTTAACTTAAACAGTTCGGTTTTTATTCACACATAAGGATAAGCAAAACAAAGTCAGTTTCAAGGAAAACAGTCACCCTGAGTCTGGTGTTTGTTCACAGCATGCAGCAATGCAGAAACCACCTGCTCTTACACCAACAGGGTAGCAGCCCTTTACCCAGGCCCAAACTCCCAGGTTCCAACACAGAGACTGACAGAGCTTCACTGTCAGAGAGAATTAAATTCCTACCACCTGACAGTGCTGCCTGTGTTTTATAGCCCAAACCAAGACCCGGCCTGGAACATGGGGAGCAGCAACCCACCCTGCACTTTGGCTGCTCCCAGTAAGAGACGGGCCAGATCGGCTTTACAGCCATACTAAATAGCAAAACCATGTCAGCCAGCACTAGCTGCCGCTGACACATGAAATTACCGGCTCTTACCTCACTGAGGCCAGGAATCTCTGTGACACATACCTTCTGTCAATGACGGACCCTTGCGCCTTCCAACATACCTCCCCCTTTGTCCAACCCTGAGGGGGGTGAACACTTACCAGACAGGGTACCCGGGACAGGGCATCCGCGTTTCCCTGTAAGCGGCCTGCCCTGTGTTCCACTGAGAACTTGAAGTTCTGTAACGACAAGAACCATCTGGTGACCCGAGCATTCCTCTCTTTGGCTTGGCTCATCCACTTGAGAGGGGAGTGGTTGGTCACCAGACGGAACTTTCTCCCCAACAGATAATAGCAGGGAGACTCAAGGGCCCATTTGATGGCCAGGCACTCTCTCTCCACTATACTGTACTTAGTCTCGGCTGGGGTAAGTTTTCAGCTCAGGAAAAAACAGGATGTTCCTCCACATTGATGTCCTGAGAGAGTACAGCTCCGAGGCCTACTTCAGAGGCATCGGTCTGTACCACAAATTCCCTCTTGAAGTCAGGTGTCACCAATATTGGGGACCCACACAGGGCAGGCTTCAAAGCGGAGAAAGCCTTTTCCGCCTGTTCATTCCACTGAACCGTCACTGACTTGCGTCCCTTCAAAGAGGCCTGTCAATGGTGCGGCGACTGTAGCAAAATTGGGGACAAACTTCATATAGTACCCCACCATACCCAGGAACGACTTTACTTGCCGAGTAGTGACAGGTCGGGGCCAATTCCAAATTGCCTCAATTGTCTGGTGTACCTTGTAATCTACCTCTCCAATTTTTTTTCAAGTACCTCGTAGGGCCCCTGCCACCTAGCTAGGAACTTACTGTCTACAGTTGGTACCAGAACCAACACCCAATCACCCGGGTTAAAGTTCCGGACCCGAGCCTGCCGATTATATACCCTACTCTGGGCTCGCTGTGCTGCCTCCATATGCTCCTTAACCAGAGGTAACACTGCTTCCATCCGTACTTGCATCTGGGTGACATATTCAACAAAACTTTTGTGCAGGGTGGGTTGTTGTTCCCACGCCTCTTTGGCCACATCCAACAGAGAGCGAGGGTGTCTGCCGTATAGCAGTTCGAAGGGCGAGAACCCAGTAGAGGCCTGGGGCAGATTAAACCTCTCTACCAGGCCATCCGTTTGCGGATGATACACGGACATCCGTAACTGTTTTATGTGGAGCAACTTAGAGTTCCCTCATGACCTTGGACATAAACAGGGTACCTTGGTCAATCAGAAACTCCTTAGGCAGACCCACTCGAGACAACATCTCCATTAACTCCTTAGCTATGAGTTTGGCTGATGTATGACGCAGTGGCACTGCCTCCGAGTACCGAGTGACGTAGTGGTGGATGACCAAGATGTGTTGGTGCACTCTAGCGGACTTCGGTACTGGGCCTATGAGATTCATAGCTATCCGCTCGAATGGAACCTCAATAATCGGGAGAGGGACCAGAGGACTATGGAAATGTGGCTGGGGGCTGGTTATCTTCCACCTCTCTGAACACACTGGGCCAGTAGAACCGCTGTAGAATCCGGTCCTGCGTTTTCTGCTGGCCCAGGTGTCCCCCAAGAATATGTTGGTGGGCTAACTCCAACATGAGCTTGTGATACGCCTTGGGCACCACCAGCTGTTCAATATGTTCACCCCGTAGTTGATTTATCCGGTACAGCATCTCCTGTTAAACCACAAAACTGGGGAACATAGACTCGGCCCCCGGTTGTTGCGGCTCACCCTCAACTACTACCACATTCTCCCAGGCTCGGGATAGAGTCAGGTCCTGGTGCTGTACCAAAATTATCTCCGGAGACGTTGAGGTCTGCCAACTCCGGACCTGGCGGCACCATCACGTCTCCCACCATCACACTGTAACGGAGTTGTCTCCCCCTCTTCCACCGAAGTGGCGGTCACCCCTACCGCTGGCCCTTCGGACTCAAGTTCCCAGGGTTCTGGTCTCTCCCCTGAGCCGGGCCACTCTGCTAGGGTTACGTCTGTCTCCCGGGTATCAGTAACTTTCGTATCTGGCCATAGTGTCGGGAAACCGGGGAAGTCTCTCCCAATTATCAGTTCATGCTGTAATTTTGTGGCGACATAAGTCCACCTGCCGGCCACCGTTGATCGAGAGACCAGGGTGGTGGGATAGTCCTTTGAGTCTCCATGAATACACACTACGCTGACCTTTTGGCCAGTATACTCGGCGGGCCGTACCAGGGCAGCTCTTACCAGGGACACCAGGCTCCCTGAATCCAGCGGAGCCACCGCCAGAGTGTCCCCCACTTCCACCTGGCATAGGTGGCTATTGTCTATAGCCTCGGAGGTACCTGTGGCACAGAACTTCCTGGCATATAATGAGTGGTGGTAGCCATAGTTGGTGTCCATAGGTTCACCCCGATGGGGACATCGGCCCTTATGTGTCCAGGCTACTGACATCACCAGCAGACCACCGGGGCTGAATCTACAGGGGGTACGTCCCGGGTGGGCTTGGCTGGCACCGGCCGCCGGGTCTGGGGTGGAGATTTCTGGGGTTTGACTGGCCCCCTCCCAAAAGAACCCCCCTGTAGATTTCTGGTGGCCTCGTAGAGCTCCACCAGGTCGACCATCTCCAAGGCATTATCCGGAGACACCTGGCCGATCCACTGCTGGAGGGGGTACGGCAAAGCCCTCCAGAACACATCCGCCAAAAGACGGTCCAGCATAGCAGTGGGAGTCAGTACGTTAGGCTGCAGCCATTTTTGCAAATGGTGTAACAGGTCATAATACTGCTGTCTGGCGGGTTCAACCGGGTTAAATTCCCACTGATGCACATTCACCCCCAGTCTCACCAGGATCTCACCTTTTACGGTCAGGTAGTCGGCCGCTTGATTATCGGGGAGATCAGAAAAAAAACTTGCTGTGGTCCAGACGCAAGGAATGGAGCGACGACCTCAGCCCACTGGTCTCGGGGTAACTTTTCCCTCACGGCCACCCTTTCGAACATCGCCAGATAGGTCTCGACGTCATCCGAGGGGGTCTTCTTAAGGATCGCCGCAAGGACAGCTTTCCGGGCATCGTGGACGTTCAGGGATGTGCCTGCCGCTTGCAATGCCATCATATGTTGCAATAGCAGCTCATTCGTTTGCTGCTGCTGCTTGTTAGCCTCCCACTGCTGCAAGTTAGCCTCCACGAGGGCCTTCACGTCCACCTCCATTGTTTTAGGGGACACGGGTCGTAACCTTGCTGGCTTAATGTTGGACATGCACTTGTGCAGGGGAAAACAAAAACTTTTCGGCCTTCAGGCCTGCCTCACTGCGTTTGCCGCATCTGACACCAATTGTGGGGATTTGCTCTGGTAGACAGGCTTGCGGACGCAGTATAGAGGCAACAACAACGTCTTTAACTTAAACAGTTCGGTGTTTATTCACACATAAGCATAAGCAAAACAAAAAGTCAGTTTCCAACCAGTCACCTTGAGTCTGGTGTTTGTTCACACAATGCAGCAGCGCAGAAGTCCTTGAACATAGCAGAAACCACCTGCTCTCACGCCAACAGGGTAGCAGGCCTTTACCCAGGCCCAAACTCCCAGGTCCCAACACAGAGACTGACAGAGCGGAGTAAATTCCTACCACCTGACAGTGCTGCCTGTATTATATAGCCCAAACCAAGACCTGGCCTGGAACGTGGGGAGCAGTACTTTGGCTGCTCTCAGTAAGAGCCGGACCTGATCGGCTTTGCAGCCATACTAAATAGCAAAACCAAACCATGTCAGCCAGCACTAGCTGCCGCTGACATATGAAATTACCGGCTCTTACCTCACCAAGGCCAGGAATCTCGTTGACACATACCTTCACGGACCCTTGCGCCTTCCTACAGTGTGTGTGTATGTCTGCTAAAGGAATCTGTACCGTCGCAATTACAATCACGAAATCTGGCACACAGGTACATCAGGTGTCCGGGAAGATTTTAGACGAGGTCTCCGCTCTCTAGGATGTACAGTTCCTGAGATATTCCCCAAAAATGCATTAGCCAATAGAAGCTTGGTCACATGACCCTTATCAGCCAATAGAAGCTCACAGGTCCTCCAGCCTCCACATACAGTTTTAATCCAGGTTTCCATAACAACCCAGCCATTTATCTTCACTGCTGTAGGAGAGAGAGCTTTTAAAGGAAATCTGTCACAGGTATAATTGCTATTGAAGTAAAGCCATGGCCTAATAGAACTTAGTACCTTATTTCCAGATGTGCCTTTGTTCCAGCAATAGATGTTTTTTTCCTCTGAAAATCCAGTTTATTTGGTATGCAAATGAGCCAGTAAGGTGCCCAGAGGGGCATCACTCTTGCAGGAAGGAGCCCAAACACTCCCCCTGCCACAATGTGTCCACCTTCAAAAGACTTAAAACCCTGCCCCCAGGTCCCGCTAAGCCACGCCCCTGATCTGGTTAGGCCACATGTCCCCGTCCCCCCCCCCCCCCCCCCCACTCCTGAGCCACGGGGATTGAAAAAAATGAAGGTAAAAATCAACTTCTGTCAGTTAAAGGGGTGGGAGAGAGGGTGACTTTCTCCCTGCAGCTTACACTCAGACAGCACAGTGCTGCTGTCTTAGGCTCCATTCAGACGTCCGTAGTGCATTGCAGATCCGCAATACACCCGGCCGGCACCCTCATAGAAATGCCTATTCTTATCCGCTATTGAAGACAAGAATAGGACATGTTCTATCTTTTTCCGGAAGATCAGGGCCGCGCTCTGGAAATGCGGATGCGGACAGCACACTGTGTGCTATTCGCATCTCTTCCGGCCCCATAGAGAATGAATAGGTCCGCACCCGTTCCGCACCCATTCTACGGACGTGTGAATGAACCCTTAGAGTAAGCTGTTCAAAGGACATGCCCCCGATCAGGTTAGGCCATGCCCACTCCCACTGCTCAGCTGACTGAGATTGAAAAAATGAAGTTAAAAATCAACTTCTAGGTCACGCTAAGCCACACCCCAATCTGGTTAGGCCATGCCCCCTCCACTCCTCACCCGACAGGGATTGAAAAAATGAAGGTAAAAATCAGCTTCTGTCAGCTGCAGGGGTGGGAGGGAGGGTGACTTTCTCCCTTCAGCTCACACTCAGACAGTACAGTGCTGCTGTCTTAGAGTGAGCTGTTCAAAAGGGCACACCCCCGATCCAGTAAAGTTCACTGTTAAAGGGGTTGTCCGGGTTCAGAGCTGAACCCGGACATCCCTCCATTTTCACCCCAGCAGCCCCCCTGACTTGAGCATCGGAGCAGTTCATGCTCCGCTGCTCTCCTTTGCCCTGCGCTAAATTGAGCAGGGCAAAGGCATTTTTTGGAGATCCAGTGAAGTAACGGGGCTTTCCATGGGGCTGCCAGGAAGCCCGATGACGTCACCGGCACTGATAGGCGGGATTTAGCGCTGCCCTAGCCAGTAAAACGGCTAGGGCAGCGCTAAAGCCCGCCCATCAGAGCCGGTGACATCACCGAGCACACTGCCAGGCGGAAGTGTTATGATAAACAAAAGAGCCCGTGCCCTGCGCGATTTAGTGAAGGGCAAGGGAGCGCATCGGAGCATGAGATGCTCCGATGCTAGCCTCAGGGGGGCTGCCTGGGTGAAAATAAGGGTATGTCCGGGTTCAGCTCTGAACCCGGACAAACCCTTTAAGGGGGCGGGCCCCGGGGAGTGGCTAGCCGAGCATGTGAGCGGCCGCAGGTCCGGTGAGCTCCAGCACACCCTCGGCTCGCTCCAGTTGTTGTATTTGGATCCCTACAGCCTGCCCAACGGTGCCCTGAGTCCTCCAGTACCTGTGATACAGTGACCGGAGGGGAAATGACCAGCCAAAGAGGAGCCAAAAGCGCCGACAGAGAAATCCAAGATGGCGCCAGACCAGACACGTTGAGGCGCGGACAGCGCGCTGGGGAGGTTCAGCGTGAAGCAGCAGCTAAGTTGGGCAAGTATGCTCGTAATGCAGCCTCAACCCCAGCAAAAAATATCTGCGATAACAGGCACAATCCTCAATCCTCCCACAGATGATGGCCCTGATTCGGAGGAAGAAGATACTGCTGTAGGCACTGCAGCCAGGCATTTCTCTTCCATAAGTGAATCCCTGCTGACCTATAAGGCCAGAGCTGAGATGGATGCTTTGGATCCAGAGCCAGAGGAACCTACTCTTAAGGATGTCCTGCGAGCCATCACTAAATGCAGTAAGTCCTTAACTGCTCTTACAATGCAAGTGGGTACTATTAAAGAGGACGTGTCTATAGTGCGCCATGATTTAAAACGGTTGGCGGAACGTACTACTCCTCTAGAAGGCCGCATGGGGGATCTGGAGGACGCCATACCACCTCTCAGAAGGGAAACAAATGAGCATGCCCGCAAGCTAGATGTTATTGTGGCCAAACAGGATGATTTGGAAAACCGTCTACGCAGAAATAATGTGCGAATTGTGGGAGTACCGGAAAAAGTGGAGGGTCCGAACCCTACTGATTTCTTTGAAAATTGGATTAAAGAGCAATTTGGGACAGAATCCTTGACTTCACTTTTCGCAATAGAAAGAGCGCACCGGGTTCCGACCCGACCCGACCCTTACCACCAGGTGCTCCACTCAGACCTGTGCTCATGAAAATACTTCACTATAAAGACCGGGACATTATCCTCAGAAAAGCTTGTGAAATGCCTGCAATGTCTATTAACGGCCAGAAGGTGTCACTCTTTCCTGATTATTCTCTGGAAGTCCAGAAAAGGAGGGCAAAATTCCTGGATATAAAGCGTCGCCTGCGAGGTCTCAACGTGTCTTATTCGATGCTCTAGCTGGCAAAATTGAGAGTAGTTGCCTTTGGGACTACCACATTTTTTGAAGACCCAAGAGAAGCGATGCGATGGCTGGATCGTCATGAGCGACAACTCCGTGCGGCAGAATCACAGGCAGACTGGGACTGACTTATCTCTTCTTCTGATTGCCGCTGAATACTTGAGTATATTGTACTGAAAGCATGCATGAGAATGTGTTCCTGAATGTTTATGCTGCTATGTACTAGAGTTTCCATTTTGATTGCACTGTTTTCCCTTCCTAACAAAAGATATAGAATATAGAAAAGATATAACATAGAAGTTATATGATATAGCTAGGTTTGAGATTATTTTGAAATTGCATAGTCCGAGGGGGTGATAGCGGTGGGTCCAAGGACTCTACAGGCCCCAATGATTGTGGGGCCTGGGCCCGGTGGTGCTGACAGGTTTTTGTTATTGATCCCGCGGTCCTGTCATGGGAGTTTTTGCGGGGACCTGTTGGTGCGGCCGGTATCCGTCCTTTGGTTCCAGTTGTTTACATGGGGTAGGGGTATGGGGGGTTCCAAGGGTCGCGGTCAGGGAAGATTGGGTTCCTAAGAGGTACGCTCTAACTAGTCACTTGCTGATATTTGATGACTATGGCTAGCTCCGCAAATCTTCTGAGCTGGAATGTGAGAGGGATTAAGGACGCCAACAAAAGAAAAGCAGTTTTAGACAGTGTACGACAGCACCAGCCCTTAATATGATGTTTGCAGGAAACACACTTGCTCTCCTCTGACGCTCACTCCTTCCTGGGCTGGGCATAGCTTCCACCATACGTACTCGACATACGCCAGGGGAGTGAGCATTCTGGTTCATAAAAATATTCAGTTTACCTGCATCACCAAAAGAATTGATAACGAATGGAGGTATATATACTTGCACTGCACTTTATTTAATGTTGACTGCGTTCTTATGGGGATCTATATCCCTCCGCCCTATTCACCATTGCTGATAAGGAAGATGAATTCCTTTATTGCAGACTTGCCACAGGTTCCCACCTTACTTTTCGGTGACTTTAATACTGTACCCTGTCAAAAATTAGACAAGCTCAGCTGGTCCTCTAGTGTGATCAATGAGGGTATTACTCCCTTTAGACGTTTAATACAGGAGGCGGCGCTCTTTGATTTATGGAGAATGAGAAATCCAGATGTACGGCAGTATTCCTGCCACTCTAGCTTGTATGGCTTATTATCCAGAATTGATTTGGTGTTAGGAAATGAAGCTATGGGCCGCTTTGTACAGGATATTGCCTACCTCCCCAGGAGGTTGTCTGATCACTCTCCGCTATTGACAATTGTTACTTTGCAGCCGCGCTTGAAGCAGGGAGATAGATAGGTGTTGGAAATTCAACCCGAATTGGCTACATATACTAGTAGATGTTGCGGATGTTAAGGAGCAACTAACTGAATTTTTCGCTTTTAATTTACCTACTGCCTCGCGGATGATAGTTTGGGACGCGTTGAAAGTCTTTCTACGTGGCCTCCTAATAGCGAGGGTTAATGGGAGGAAAAAGGAGACTAGAGAAAAAGTGAGGAGACTGACGCAAGAAGTAGCGGAAACAGAAGCTGAGTTTATATTAAGTCCATCGGTAGATTCTGAGAATAAATGGAAAGAGGCCAAAGGGCGCTGAATGATCGATTATTGGTGAATGCACAGAATAGGAGATTTTTTCAACGGTACTATGAGGGAGAAAAGACAGGGAGACTATTGGCTATTTTAACTAAGGCCCAATATCAGTCCAGCTTTATACCAGCTCTGCGTAATTCACATGGGTTGATATGTACTTCCCCGGAGCAGGTGGTAGAGGTCATGTATTCCTTTTATTCCAATTTATATTCTTCAAAAATTACTGCCTCTGAGGCTCAGATGGAGGACTTTCTTGCCCCACTTAATCTCCCTGCTCTTACACAAGATCAGCAATCCCAATTGGATGCCCCCATTTCCCTTATGGAATTGGAAATAGCGCTGCGAGACATGTCCAATAATAAAGCACCTGGGGGGGGGATGGCATACCAGCTGAAATATACAAAACTTACTCCTCAGTACTCCTGCCCCAGTTGTTAGAGGTATTTAAGGAGGCTCAAACTAGTAATTCCCTTCCAGCTCCTATGAATGAGGCCATTATTGTGGTTATCCCAAAACCAGGGAAAGACGTCCTTGAGGCAGAATCTTACCGACCCATTTCCTTGTTGCAGGTAGACGTCAAACTGTTAGCGAAGGTATTGGCTAACCGCTTGAACTCTGTGATCAAGGACTGCAGGTAACATCTACTACGTTATCTGTACTCAGAGTTATCACTGTGGTGTTACATAGGACTGCACGTGATCTACTACATTATCTGTTAAAAGCGGCGTGCCCACAGGCTGGGGAAGGGGCACAATTTTTGGCTTGCCCCGGGTGCTGGCAACCCACGCTTCGCCACTGCCAGTACTGACTGTCAAAGAGCTTGAGGTGTGTTTCCCAAGTCTAACCTGCTGTCTCCTGTCGGTTAAGAAATTGGTTGTCCATTTGCAGATGGATTCAGGTATGCGTAGGTGGGAGAGCTTGCTGTGTAGCAGCGATGGTATTATGGTATTAAATGCAGAGCTGAAATCTACAAATAAAATTCTGGCATTATTTCCCGGGGAGTCTAGGTGTTTTAGTACATAATGAATACACATGTATGCATTATGTACAAGGAACAACAACTAGACATAACACAAACCCTGAACATAATCCACACCACACATAGAATAGGGAAGGTAGGGTAAAAGACATAGAGGAGACATTGATGTCCCACAAGGTGTCCCTAAAGAACTGGGCAGATGGAATACCCAGGACAGGAGCATAGCTCCAGCACCAACAGAAGCTGGAGTACCACTCACCCCTCACTACCAGCCACAGGCTAAATAGTACCAAGTGACCACACCCAGCCAGGAACTTAACCCCTCACGCATCAGACAGAGAAGGAACCAGGAGAAAGGAGCAAAGCACACACATGCTGCATAAACAACACGTTGCCCCAGGCAACCAGCATGGCTAACGTTTCATGGCGAAACAACGAGACCTTGACACAGCTGTGACAGTTACGGTGTAGGCTGGGTGCCTGGACTCTTGCATACTGGCTGCAGGTCATTTCCCATGTATGCTGGTTGCTTGGGTGATGCGTGCTGGCTGCAGCCTTTTATAGTGTGTGAACTGTTTCCTGTGAATTGTGTGCTCTGTGTTTTGTAGGGTTAATTCTTACCTGAGCTTGTGTTTAATTACCAGGTAGTCAGGTGCTCCCATCACCCTGCTATTTAGACCTGTGCTGTATGCCTTGGAGTTCAGTCTGTCTCCAGGAATGCTGTGTGCATGCTCCTGACCTGTGTGTTTTTGATTGTGTGGTCAGCCTGGTTATTCATCAATGTATTTGTGTCCTAGTCTGTCTGGGAACACCATGCTCACCATTCTGCATGGGTTCCAGGCCATGTACCACGTTTCTACGTTACTATGTCTTTGTTTGTCTGGATCTGTCTGTATGCGCCATACTTTGGTTCCATATGGGTTCTAGGCAGTGTATTAATGTCATCTGTATTTCCTAATCTGTTTGTGTGCCCCATGCATCAGTTCCACATGGGTTCCAGGCAATGTATCAATGTCTGCTGTATGTACTGATCTGTCTGCACCATGCATCAGTTCCGCATGTGTTCCAGGCAATTAATCATTGTTGTCTGATTATGCTCTTATCAGTCTATGTTCGCCATGTTCCATGTATCCTGGTTTGCATAGGTTCCTGGCTCTGTCCGTGATCCTATATCCTGATGTGTTTGCCCACATTGCTGTTGCCTTGCACCAGCCTCTCTGTTTCCATGCAGGTCAGTCAGGGGTGGGCTGGGCCGGGGGGCAGGGGGGCAATTGCCCCCCAGGCCGCCCTAAAAAAACTGCCGCTGGGCCGTCTTTAACAAATAATAATAATTATTTATTTATTATCCCTCAGGGCCGCACCGCCGATCACCACAGGCGGCGCGGCCCTGGATGTAATTGCGGCGGGCAGCAGTGGCGGCGGGCAGTATTAGATGAGCGCTTCCATTGTGGAAGCGCTCATCTCCATATTCATCTGTCACTATGGCTATGGGGGGACTGCCACAATAGGGGGGGCTGGCACTATGGGGGGATAACTGGCACTATGGGGGAGAACTGGCACTATGGGGGGGCTGGCACTATGGGGGGGAGCTGGCACTATGGCTATGGGGGGGAGCTGGCACTATGGGGGGGCTTGCACTATGGGGGGACTGCCACAATAGGAGGGGCTGGCACTATGGGGGGAGCTGGCACTATGGGGGAAGCTGGCACTATGGGGGGGAAGCTGGCACTATGGGGGGGGAGCTGGCACTATGTGGGGAAGCTGGCACTATTAGGGAAGCTGACACTATGGGGGGTGCTGACACTATGGGAGGAGCTGGCACTATGGGGGGGCACTATGGGGGCATTTCTTACTGGCACATTATGGGGGGCACCATGGGGGAGAGGAGCACTATGGGGGTATCTGGGGGCTCTAAAGGGGCTTTTTGTAATTATTGGCACATTATGCGGGGCACTATAGGGGAGAGTGGCACTATGGGGCATCTGGTGTCACTATAGGGCATTATTTGAGGGCACTATGGGGAAGTGGGGGCTCTAAAGGGGCCTTTTTATTGGCACATTATGGGGGGCGCTATGGCATTTGGTGGCACTAAGGGGACATTTTTTACTGGCACATTATGGGAGGCACTATAGGGGAGAGCGGCACTATGGGGCATTATTTGGGGGCACTATGGGGGAGTGGAGCACTATTCGGGCATATGATGGCACAAAGAAGGGGCATTTTTTACTGGCACATTGTGGGGGAGAGGAGCACTATAGGGGCATCTGCTGGGGGCACTAAGAAGGGGCTTTCATACCTTACCAAGCGCTGGCTGTACACACAGTGTGGTCTTCAGAGTGGTGAGTTACCTGCTACCTATGTTAAGTTATATTCTTGTCTGCCTTGCTATGTAATATTGGTGGTCCTCCTCATACCTCTAGATGCTCCTCCCGAATTCCGGGATATTTTGCCCTAGAGGTTTAATTATGCACTCCTTGGAGTTTTTTCTCTTATATAATTTTTCTTATATTTCCCTGACATGCTTTACTCATGCTGTTTCAGCCCCTTGGTAGGTGACGTGGTACTTGAGGCCGGCCTGTGACAGTCTTTTCTGCCGCAGGGACGCCTTGACTACCCCGCCAGCCTCCACCCCAAAAAAAACTCTAGTTTTCTCCTATGGCCTCCATTGTACAACAGATGTTCCTGTGTGTTAATACCCCATTTTTTTCTGGCCGCTGCCTGCTTCGCATACAGATGTAGCACTCACATACCTACATTGAGCACATTTGCTCCTAGTGTTTTGGAACATTACTCAGCCCTTTGGACCATTAGTTTATACTTGGTGACCTTCCGCCTCACCGGTTGCTTTTTATGAAATATGTGACTGTAACATTATTGTATGAACTTTCCAAATAGTTGTTTAATCGTGTCTTATTTGTATAATCATGTATTTATACATCTATTCACACTATCATGTATTATTGATGTGTCTTGATGGCAGCCATATGAATTGTCTTTTTGTATATTATGTCTTGTCAGCCTGATGAAAGGCGATTATCAAGCTTCAGAGCTTATGGACGGTGGAGAGGAAGACGTGGCCGTAGAGGCTGGACTCACCGCTGCTGCATATGAGGTCGGGGGCCCTCCGGTGAGTTGATCTCCCTGGGTGCGGGAACTGAGGGCTGCAGTCTTCCCTCTGGTCACAGGCGTTGAGGCGCCGACCTCATGCGCTGGCTCCGCCATCTTGAAAACAGCGGCTCCCGTGCCTAAGTTCCCCGGCTGGCTGGACGGGCCGAAAAAGCGTGATATGTCGCCCGGTTCACGTGCTGGGGTGGAAGGTGGACCCTTCTTGCGACCCATAAAGAATATTGCGGTCCTCTTTGCGCTATGGCAATGTGATAGAAGCCGGCGGCGTTCAGGACCTCAGGCTGCGTGCTGCTCCGCCCCGAAATTCCGAATATATAACCCTATATTCTAAATATTTGCAAATTCTCGAAGTGCCGATATTCGCGATTAATATTCGAATATTCGCGCCCAACACTAGTGCAGTGTATTAGGGAGAAAGCTGTCCTGCAAGGTGAGCCTGAATATCTGAATATCACGAATATAGCAGACTCCTTGCTGGCAGCACTGGTCATTTTTAGGCTGCAAGAAAAAATATACATATTTGCTTCTTTTTTTATGTGCTAATTTTTACACACATAGCTAAATATACTCTCTATTTGTAGAACCAATATGGAGCAAACAATATCATATAATGGTTAATTGCATACTGCAACCACACCTGCCACACACAAACATTATCAAGGGAAATAAAATAGCTAGTTATAAAAACAATGCCATGTCTATGGGGACAATCAGTACATAGATGTATAATAAACAAAGCATTTAGATCAGTGGTGCATAAGTTCTGGCCCGGGAGCCGCATTTGGCTCAAGCCTGATGTTACAGCTGTTAAAAGACAGCCACAGCCTTTTTATACAGAGACGCAAGTGCCACAATTAGATGGGAACTATTCTATCTTCTATGAAATGATCAGAGATACTGGTGAAGGCTTTGGGAGATACATCACTGCCTTCTAGTGGATGCTCACATATAGCTCCTAGAAAAGAGAAGGAAATAAGGAGCAGCACACCATAATGGGGCTGGGACAGGACATTTTAAGGCTACCTGCACATCGATGCAGGATTACAGACAATTTCTGCAATGATTTCTGTGTGCATTTATTTTCCGTTCTCACCCTTTTCCTTGCAATTCTGCACAAAAAATCCACAAAAACAATTGACGTGCTGAAGATTTCAAAATCAGATCAATTTCCACCTGGCTCTTCTCTGAAGTGCCAAACAAGAGGGCAGTGGAGCCCAATTCTCCTGACAATTGGGAGTGCAAAAAGTGGAATTCCTACCATTTATTTATTTATTTATTTATTTATTGTTATACTCACTTATATAGCGCTGACATATTCCACAGCGCTTTACAGACATTAGCATCACACTGTCCCCAATGGGTCTCAATATATGGTCCCTATCAGTATGTTTTTGGAGTGTGGGAAGAAACCCATGCAAACACGGGAAGAACATACAAACTCCATGCAGATGTTGTCCTTGGTCGGATTTGAACCCAGGACCCCAGTGCTAACCACTGAGCCACAATCATCACGATTAAACTAAAACTATTGTTTTGTAGCACTTACTACCTCCTTTCCAGATGTGCTTTTCTTTCCTTGCTGCTTGGTTTCTATCTTGAAAAAATCCACTTTATTCCTTATGCAAATGAACCAGTAAGGTGCCCAGAGGGGCGTTATTTTTGTTCAAAGGTGCCCAGGAACACCCCCATTGAGTGCCCAGGCCTGCCCTCCAGCAGAGCCCAAG
The DNA here is from genome assembly GCF_905171765.1 of Bufo bufo. NCBI lineage: Eukaryota > Metazoa > Chordata > Amphibia > Anura > Bufonidae > Bufo > Bufo bufo. The sequence continues at coordinate 249,184,382 of NC_053392.1, forward strand.
CACGCCTCTCCTCGGCTAATACCTTACGCCCCCAGTAGCGCCGTTGTCCCCCCCCACTATATCACTTACAGCAGAGAACCCTGCCAACCCTTGCCTTCAATGTCACTGACAAATCTCGCCACTCTAAATCAGTGGACAGGAGTCAGGGAATACCGTTCTCCCAAAAGACAAGGACCCGAGAGGTGAGACCCACACCTGTCAGGCATTTATGGCATATCCGTTCAATACTCAAGATGGGAATAGAAGGTAAATTGTGCTACCAGTTAAGAATAGCAATACTATAGCACAGGGAAGCGATGTAGCTACGTTTCACATGCAGCCAGATATTCCTCACAACATTTGCAAAATATAAAATGGGTAAAAGAGAAAAAACAGCATCCACTTTATTTAGCACTATTTTTGCACATTTTAAATCATTGCTGTGCAAGAACTACTTCTTAGCCCGATATCTAGAATGAGCAGTCTTGTAGTTCTCTGTACCGTGAGTGGTCAGGAGCTGCAATGTGCAGAGAAGTGGCTGTGTTCTAAGGATCTGTGGGGGGTCGTTACCTATAGCCTTACTTGCAATACCTTTAGTATAGCTGAAAAAACTATTTAGCTGCCTAGACACACCACTAGGGGGAACTTTTAATACCACCCAATGAATTCAATGAAAAATTCCGGATTTCATATCAGAAAAGTGAGTTTTACCATAGATGTATTTATGAAATTAATCATTACAAAAAGACCAATTCCACTGAATAAAACAAAAGAGCACCTAAAAGTGTACATGGTACATTTTCTGTATTATAGCATGTGCAATAGAGCACTTATTCTAGGAGGCAACCGTGAAGAGGAGATAAAGTAATTGGGTATGACCAAAAAAAAAAAAGTATTAAGGAGAATGTAAATGCACAGAAAATGAAAGTACAGAATAATATCTATGAACATTGCAGATCTAGATTGTTGCAATCCTCAGTCATCTCGATTTTCACATGTGTATTCAGGATCTTGTAAAACAAGGTTCACGGGCACAGTTATAGGTATGCAAGGGCTGCAGCTATCGATTATTTTAGTAATCAAGTATTCTATCGATTAATCCAATGATTAATCGAGTATTCTAATAAGAGAAAACGAATTAAAAGAACATTTTACTTTATAAAAACTCATCAGCCCCCCATGCCAACATCAGACCCCCTTGCCATCAGTCCTCAGCGCCATCAGCCCCCTCCATGCCATCAGGTTCCCCCCAGTACCATCAGCTCCCCCAATTCCATCAGCTCCCCCCAATGCCATCAGTCCTCTGTGCCATCAGCACCCCAGTGCCATCAGTCCTCTGTGCCATCAGGTTCCCCCATGACATCAGCTCCCCCCATGTCATCAATTCTCTGTGCCATCAGCTACCCCCATGCCATCAGTCTTCTGTGGCAACAGCTCCCCCAGTGCTATCAGTCCTCTGTGCCATCAGATCCCCCCAGTGCCATCACCCCCCATGCCATCAGTAGTCTGTGCCATCAACCCCCCCCCCCCATGACATCAGTACTCTGTGACATCAGCCCCCCCATGAAATCAGTCCTCTGTGCCCTCAGCTTCCCCAGTGGCACCATCTCCGCTCCTAGCCATCAGTCCCAGTAAAATGCTTACCTTTCCTGTAGGGGCGTTTATGTGCACAATGTCTCAGGATCCAGTGCAGGGCGGTGAGGGCCGGCGGGTGACCATGGAATGTGAGTAATAGCAAGCGCTTCACTCGGTCACATAACACAAACAGATTTTTCTGTGTCGAGTTACTCGATTTACTTGAGTACTCATTGCAGCCGTAGAGTATGCACCAAGTCAATCACTGCTCCGTACAGTATTGGAACAAAGTTTTAAGCGAATCTACTTCAGATGTTTCATTCGAAGTCGATCCGCTCAACCCTAGTTATAAACTTTGCTGTGTTCATTTTTGGGCATAAATGACATGATAACTTTGTTCTCTGGGTCAGTATGATTACAGCGATACACACTGTTATGAGGATACTTGGGAGATCATGGATCATGTGACTTTAACCCCCTCATCCTAAAGCATACACACATGTACTGCAGTACATTGGTGTATTCTTAAGGATGCGGGGGTTATGGTCATATTTAATATCAACACTGTCCAGAGACTATACTGTAATTGGCCTGTGTTTATATTAAAAAGGATTATAAACCTCCTCATCCATAAGAATGCACCCATTTACTGCAGTACATGGGTGTATTCTTAAGGATGAGGGGGGCTATAGTCACATTTAATATTAACACTGTTTTCCAACACTGTCATTGGCATGTGTTTATATTAAATGTAACTATAAAACTATAGGGGGGGGGGGGGGTTATAGTCATATTTACACCCAGCTAATTTTTAGGTCAGCCCCTGAGCTGTCACTTACCAGGGACTTTAGGTGACAGTCCAGCGGATAGAACACGATGACTGAGGCCACTATAACTCTTTCCTTCCTCCTATCTCACAGCAGTTGTATTGGTGCTCTGTAGCAATAGCCGGTCTGGAGGGAGGGAGTAAGAATATTGGTGGAGGTGGCAGTTCCCGCCAGCGCTCATCACCAATCACAGTACATGCAGGCAGCAGTCCTCTTCTATGGAGCAGACCCAGACGGCAGCTGCGTATTACGCTGGGTTCACACCTGAGCATACCGAGCTCTGTATGCGCGATTTTATCGGGCGTACAGACGCGGCTCTGGCAACAAGCAAACGCCCATTTTCGCGCGTTCCCGGAAGTCTATGTACGGGAACGCGCGACCATACGCCCCAAAGAAGCTCCTGTACTTCTTGGGGCGTAGGGCGTTTTACAGCGCGTTCGTACGAACGCGCTGTAAAGCGCCCTACTCCCCAAGAAGTACAGGAGCTTCTTTGGGGCGTATGGTCGCGCGTTTGCGTACATAGACTTCCGGGAACGCGCGACAATGGGCGTTTGCTTGTTGCCGGAGCCGCGTCTGTACGCCCGATAAAATCGCGCATACAGATCGCTCCTTCGGTACGCTCAGGTGTGAACCCAGCGTCACTGAATGCTTAACTATCGCCGCCCTCCCCACACTTAAATCGCAGGATCAGAAGGCTAAGTAAGAGCTCCTTTTTGATCCTGGAATACTGCTGGCCTGCTTGATTTTTGGCACATTCGTTTTATAAGACGCACTCACTTTTTCCCCCACTTTGAAGGGGGGGGGTGCATCTTATAAAGCGAAAAATACATAGAAACATAGAATGTGTCGGCAGATAAGAACCATTTGGCCCATCTAGTCTGCCCAATATACTGAATACTATGGATAGCCCCCGGCCCTATCTTATATGAAGGATGGCCTTATGCCTATCCCATGCATGCTTAAACCCCTTCACTGTATTTGCAGCTACCACTTCTGCAGGAAGGCTATTCCATGCATCCACTACTCTCTCAGTAAAGTAATACTTCCTTATATTACTTTTAAACCTTTGCCCCTCTAATTTAAAACTGTGTCCTCTTGTGGTAGTTTTTCTTCTTTTAAATATGCTCTCTTCCTTTACCGAGTTGATTCCCTTTATGTATTTAAAAGTTTCTATCATATCCCCTCTGTCTCTTCTTTCTTCCAAGCTATACATATTAAGGTCCTTTAACCTTTCCTAGTAAGTTTTATCCTGTTGTTTGACATGATCTCCCTGAAGTAAACCCATGTTGTTTTTCATCTTGCAATCCATGGGATTTTAGATGTTCCACAATCCTATCCTTTAATAGGGTTTCCATTAATTTGCCTACTATTGATGTCAGACTCACTGGTCTATAGTTGCTCGATTCCTCCCTACTACCTTTCTTGTGAATGGGCACGACATTAGCCAATTTCCAATCTTCCGGGACGACTCCTGTTACTAATGATTGGTTAAATAAATCTGTTAACGGTTTTGCCAGCTCACCACTAAGCTCTTTTAATAATTTTGGGTGTATCTCATCAGGCCCCTGTGACTTATTTGTCTTCACCTTAGACAGCAAACTTAGAACATCTTCCTCTGTAAAGATACATGCATCAAACGATTTATTAGTCATTCTTTCTAGTGGAGGTCCTTCTCCTTTTTCTTTTGTAAAAACTGAACAGAAGTATTCATTAAGGCAGTCGGCTAGCCCTTTATTCTCTTCTACATACCTTCCGTCCTTTGTTTTTAATTTAGTTATTCCTTGTTTTAATTTCCTTTTTTCATTTATATATCTGAAGAATGTCTTATCCCCTTTTTTCATAGACTGAGCTAGTTTTTCTTCTGCCTGCGCTTTAGAAGTTCTTATAACTTGCTTGGCCTCTCTCTGCCTAATCTTGTAGATTTCCTTATCTTCATTGCTCTGGGGTTTTTTTATAATTACAAAATGCTAGTGTCATGGTCTTACCTGCTTGCTGCTCTCCTTCGTTTGACATGTGCTGGCGGCCATCTTGGGTTCTGGGTTTCTTGTAGCCTTCCACCCTGCGGCTCCTCCTTCCCCTGGGAGGAGCTGGATGCCTAGCTCATATATATAGGAGGTCTGTGGCTTCAGTTCCTTGCTTGGTCCCCCTGTGTTCACATGCTTCTAGACTGCTGCTGCTTCTGGTTCCTGATCCTGGCTTCGTCTGACTACCCTTCTGGTTCCTGATCCTGGCTTCGTCTGACTACCCTGCTGGTTCCTGATCCTGGCTTCGTCTGACTACCCTGCTGGTTCCTGATCCTGGCTTCGTCTGACTACCCTGCTGGTTCCTGATCCTGGCTTCGTCTGACTACCCTTCTGGTTCCTGACCTCTGGCTTCGCAAAGACTCTGCTCGGTTTCACCATCCGTTTGGACTTTTGCTTTACAGCTTTATTTTCAATAAAGCCTTCTTATTTTCACTTATCTCTTGTTGTACGTCTGGTTCATGGTTCCGTGACATTAGGACCAAGCCATGAATTCTGACGGTACAGGGCCATCCTCGCTACCCACGCTGGTTGCCAGACTTGATCAGCAGGATCACCTGTTGGGTCGGTTCGCTGTGGCGTTGCAAACCCTGCTTGAACGCACGGCTCATTTCGCTCCCGTTGCCGATGGGTCGGTTGTCGCTCCTGGGCTCGCTCCTACTGCCGCTCCGGTTGTTGCGCCAGAGTCTACCCCGACACCTGTTGTTGCGCCTGCGGTGTTTCGGGGTATGACCGGTTCTGCCCCTCTTCCACAGCGCTTTGGGGGAGAGCCAACTCAGTGCCGAGGTTTCCTTAACCAGGTGGGCATTTATTTCGAGTTGCTGCCACATGCCTTTCCTACTGAGAGATCAAAGGTGGGCTTCTTGATCTCGCTGCTCTCGGACAAGGCCTTGGCCTGGGCCAGCCCTTTATGGGAGAACAACAATCCGGTGGTTGCCGAGTTTTCCGGTTTTGTTGCTTCTCTTCGGAAGGTATTCGATGTGCCGGCTCGTGCTGCCTCTGCTGCGAAGCTCCTTATGTCCATCAGACAGGGTTCACGATCCGTAGCTGAATACGCCATTGAGTTTCGTACCCTGGCAGCAGAGGTGGGCTGGAATAATGAGGCTCTGGTCGCTGCTTTCTCTCATGGTCTCTCGGATGCCTTGAAGGATGAGGTTGCAGCTAAGGACCTACCAGTTGAGCTCGAGTCTCTTATTTCTTTCCTGATTTTGATTGACACCAGACTCAGGGAGAGACCTTCCTTTAAGGAGAACCTGCGGAGGTCTTCTAACAGATTGGTGCCTACGTTTGCTGTCCCACCCGTGCCTCCCTCTCCTCCCACGCCTCCTGGGGATGACTTGTCTGGGGGTGAACCCATGCAGCTGGGGTTTGCTCGCCTGTCCGAGGGGGAGAGGGCACTCCGGAGACGCGAGGGCCGATGCATGTACTGTGGTCTCGGTGGGCATTTTCGGTTGGCATGTCCGAACCGTCCGTGAAACGCTCGTACCCTGAGATCCTGTCGGGGGCAGATCTTGGGTGGAGTCTCCTCGTCCCCGGTTTCCCGTGTTGACAAACCACTGATCACTGTTGTCCTCTCCTGGGTCGGGGGCTCGGTGACGACCCAGGCGTTGGTGGACTCTGGTGCTGGTGGTTTGTTCATTGATAGTGTGTTCGCTGCCGCCAATTCCATTCCTCTGCAGGCTCGAGGTTCCCCACTGGCTCTTGAGGCGATAGACGGCAGACCCCTTCTGCCGCCACACGTGACTCATGAGACCCTTCCAGTGGGGATAGCCATTGGTGCCGTTCACAGAGAGTCGGTCTGCCTCCAGGTTATTTCGTCTCCACACTACTCGGTGGTCTTGGGGTACCCCTGGCTCCAGAAGCATAATCCGACTTTCGATTGGAGATCGGTCGAGATCCTCTCGTGGTCACCGCAGTGTGGGGCTAGTTGCATCCATGGGTCTGTCAAGTTGCTGTGTACTTCCTCGGACTCTCTGTTGCCTCCTGAATACGAGGAGTACCGGGATGTATTCGATAAGGTGCGCGCGGTTGCCCTACCTCCGCACCGCCCATACGATTGTGCCATAGAGTTACAATCTGGTGCCGTTCCTCCTCGTGGCAAAGTCTATCCACTGTCGGTAGCGGAGAATGAGGCCATGGAGGAGTACGTGAGGGAGGCGCTTTCACGCGGACACATTCGCAAGTCTTCGTCCCCGGCAGGGGCTGGATTTTTCTTTGTGAAAAAGAAGGGCGGTGAGTTGAGGCCTTGCATCGATTACAGGGGTCTCAATCGCATCACGATCAAGAACGCTTACCCGATACCCTTGATTTCCGAGCTGTTCGATCGCCTTAAAGGGGCCACGGTCTTTACCAAACTCGACCTGAGGGCGGCATATAACCTGGTAAGGATCAAGGCGGGCGATGAGTGGAAGACCGCGTTTAACACCAGGACCGGTCATTACGAATCCTTGGTTATGCCCTTCGGGTTGTGCAATGCGCCCGCAGTCTTTCAGGAATTCATCAACGATGTTTTCCGTGACCTGTTGCAGCAGTGTGTGGTAGTCTATTTGGATGACATCTTGGTATATTCTGAATCCATGGAGGTCCACATTCTGGATGTCAGACGAGTGTTGCAACGGTTATGAGAGAACAAGCTGTTCGGTAAGCTTGAGAAATGCGAATTTCACCGATCCCAGGTAACCTTCTTAGGTTACATCATTTCCGCTGAGGGGTTCTCCATGGATCCTGAGAAGGTTTCGGCTGTCTTACAGTGGCCCCAGCCCAGTGGTCTTCGTTCCCTGCAGCGCTTTTTGGGCTTCGCCAATTATTATCGGAAGTTCATCAGGGACTTTTCCATGCTGGCCAAGCCTCTCACGGATCTGACCAGGAAGGGCAGTAATTCCCAGGTCTGGCCGCTCGAGGCCATCCGAGCTTTTGAGGCCCTAAAGTCCGCCTTTGTGTCGGCTCCGATTCTGTCGCATCCCAACCCTGGGTTGCCCTTTGTCCTCGAGGTGGACGCGTCTGAGACGGGAGTAGGCGCCCTTCTGTCTCAGCGTAGAACACCAGAGGGTCCTCTGCTTCCTTGTGGGTTTTACTCCCGGAAACTGTCTTCCGCGGAGTGCAACTATCAGATTGGTGACAGGGAGTTATTGGCCATCGTGCAGGCCCTTAAAGAATGGAGGCACTTGCTCGAGGGTTCGGTGGTTCCGGTTCTCATCCTGACGGACCACAAGAATCTGACCTACCTTTCTGAGGCCAAGAGATTGACACCACGTCAGGCCAGATGGGCTCTGTTCTTGTCACGTTTTAATTACGTGGTCTCCTACCTACCCGGTTCCAAGAACATCAGGGCGGATGCCTTATCACGGCAGTACTCCGAGCTGTCCAGGGAGGAGTCGATTCCGACTTCGGTCATACCTCCGAATCAGATCCTGGCCGCCATTCGCACCAGCCTGACCTCTCCCCTGGGTGAGCAGATTTTGGCGGCTCAATCTGGTGCTCCCTCTGGGAGACCCAACGGCAGATGTTTTGTGCCTGAGGAGTTGCGCACTCGGTTGTTGCGAACCTACCATAACTCCAAGACCGCGGGGCATCCTGGAAAGAATCAGCTGTCCTGGGCTGTTTCACGTCTGTTCTGGTGGCCTTCCCTACGTTCCGACATCGCCGCATATGTAGCGGCATGCTCCGTTTGTGCCCAGAGTAAGTCCCCTCGGCACCTTCCGTTGGGCCTTCTGCAACCCATAGCCACCGGGGAGCGCCCATGGTCACACCTGGGGATGGATTTCATTGTGGACCTCCCTGCATCCCGAGGCCATACGGTCATTCTCATGATTGTGGATCGGTTTTCCAAAATGTGCCACTGTGTTCCTCTCAAGAAGTTACCCTCTGCACAAGAGTTGGCCACGATTTTTGCCAGGGAGGTCTTCCGGTTGCACGGTTTGCCTAAGGAGATTGTGTCGGATCGGGGGAGTCAGTTTGTGTCCAGGTTCTGGCGCGCCTTTTGCTCCCAGTTGGGGATTCATCTCTCCTTCTCCTCGGCCTACCACCCTCAGTCCAATGGGGCCGCAGAACGATCCAATCAGGCCTTGGAGCAATTCCTTCGTTGCTATGTCTCCGATCACCAAGACAATTGGGTTGACCTCCTGCCTTGGGCTGAGTTTGCCAGGAACACGGCGATGAACTCTTCCTCTGGGACGTCTCCCTTCATGGCCAATTATGGGTTCCAACCTGCCGTGTTACCGGAGGTATTCTCTCCCCAGGATATTCCGGCTGTGGAGGATCACCTTTCCGTCCTACGTGCTTCTTGGGTACAGATCCAGAAGTCCCTTGAGGTCTCTGCGCAGCGCCAGAGACTCCAGGCTGATCGCAGACGAGCGCCTGCTCCTTCCTACCAGGTCGGAGACCGTGTATGGTTGTCCACCCGCAACCTCAACCTTCGAGTGCCCACTCCCAAGCTGGCGCCTCGCTTTGTTGGTCCCTTCCGAGTGCTTCGCAGGGTAAACCCGGTAGCCTATGCCCTTGCGCTTCCTCCTGGCATGCGGATCTCCAACGTGTTTCATGTCTCCCTGTTGAAGCCTCTGGTGTGTAATCGTTTCACTTCCTCGGTTCCTCGGCCTCGTCCGGTCCAAGTGGGCAATCGTGAGGAATATGAGGTGAGCAATATCCTGGACTCACGCCTGGTCCGCGGTCGGTTGCAGTTTTTGGTCCATTGGCGTGGTTATGGTCCAGAGGAGCGTTCCTGGGTTCCCTCCGCAGATGTCCATGCTCCTGCCTTGCTCCGAGCCTTCCACGCACGCTTCCCTCAGAAACCGTTTTGTGCTCCGCGGAGGAGGGGCCCTTGAGGGGGAGGTACTGTCATGGTCTTACCTGCTTGCTGCTCTCCTTCGTTTGACATGTGCTGGCGGCCATCTTGGGTTCTGGGTTTCTTGTAGCCTTCCACCCTGCGGCTCCTCCTTCCCCTGGGAGGAGCTGGATGCCTAGCTCATATATATAGGAGGTCTGTGGCTTCAGTTCCTTGCTTGGTCCCCCTGTGTTCACATGCTTCTAGACTGCTGCTGCTTCTGGTTCCTGATCCTGGCTTCGTCTGACTACCCTTCTGGTTCCTGATCCTGGCTTCGTCTGACTACCCTGCTGGTTCCTGATCCTGGCTTCGTCTGACTACCCTGCTGGTTCCTGATCCTGGCTTCGTCTGACTACCCTGCTGGTTCCTGATCCTGGCTTCGTCTGACTACCCTTCTGGTTCCTGACCTCTGGCTTCGCAAAGACTCTGCTCGGTTTCACCATCCGTTTGGACTTTTGCTTTACAGCTTTATTTTCAATAAAGCCTTCTTATTTTCACTTATCTCTTGTTGTACGTCTGGTTCATGGTTCCGTGACAGCTAGCTTTTTATTTTTAATGATTTGGGCCACTTCTGCTGAGTACCACAGTGGTCTCCTCCTTTTTTTGCTTTTACTGACAAGTCTAATGCAATTTTCTGTTGCCTTCAATAATGCACCTTTTAAGTAGTCCCATTTCTCCTGGACTCCATGTAATCCGTTCCAGTCTGATAAGGACTCATTTATGACTAATTTCATTTTTGAAAAGTCTGTTTTTCTAAAATCTAAAACTTTTGTTTTTGTGTGGTGGGACTCTTTCACAGTTCTTATATTAAACCACACTGACTGGTGATCACTAGATCCCAAGGTTTCGCCTACAATGACATCATATACCGAATCCCCGTTTGTGAATACCAAATCCAAAATGGCCTCCCTCCGGGTTGGCTCCTCAACCACTTGTTGTAGAGATAACCCCAGTAGGGAATTTAGAATATCTGTACTCCTGGTAGAACTTGCTATTTTGGTTTTCCAGTTTATATCTGGAAGATTGAAATCTCCCATAATGATAGCTAAAATGACAATGAAAGGAGAAGTTATTTCTTCAACTAGTAGATCATCTAGTTCTTTAACTTGACCAGTAGTTTATTTTACAATTTACTACTTTTGCACCATAAAAAAAAAACTATATATTTTTTTTTAAAGAGAAAATCTTTCTGTGGGTCTGTGTGAGGGTTTGTATTTTGTAGGACACTTTTTAATTTTTATGGGTAGCATTTTGGGGTATATAACACTTTTTGATAAATTTTTATTTATTTTTTTGGTGGCAAAAAAGCAAAAACAGGAAAAATTACATGATAATTGTGTAGTGCGGGTCGTTTTGGAAGCGGCAATAACAAATATATGGAGATTTTATTTTTTGCAATTTTTAAATGGAAAAAAGCTGTATTTTTTTTACTTTGAATTTTTTTAAATAAAACTTATTTTTAACTTGTTTGAGCCTCTTTATTTACTAATGGAGAGAAATGTGTCAAATCAGGTCAGTATAGGGTCATAGTGGCTGTTCTATGGGGCAGATTCCAGACAGGTTTGCCCTTGTCAAGGCGGCTGCTCTGCATTTAGGCAGGAAGGGCATATTAGGGCTCCCTCACATACTGATTAGGGATTATTAGAGTCAGTTCTGCCTGCTTAATGCGCACAGCCATGAGGAACAGAAGCACCCAGACACAGAGTCACATGACTTCAACTAATCATCTCATAGGAAGGACCAAAATTGTCATATGGTCTGAAACGCGTTGACGAAACTATCCTGTATGAAGATTTTTAACCGCATTAATAAAAAGGGTTTCCTGCTTAGACGTGGAGTTGGATGTTTTTCTTCCAATCATCTTATACTGGTACCTTATGATTATAAACCCCTTCAGATTACCAGTAAGATCTTTCAGTTTTTCTTTTAGCCGGACTTATATCTGTGGTATTTTACAAATGACAAGGGGCGGATTAAGTGCATGATAGGCCCGGGGCTGTCTACCCAACTTGGGCCCCCCCTCCCCCTCTATTTTATTTATTTTTTTATTTTTTTGTATGAAGAGGCTGCGGTGCTTCATGGGCGCCACAGTCTCTTCTTAGGCCATATGACATCTTCAGACAAAAAAAAAAAATACCCCAAATTGGGTCCTAAACTGAAAAATTTGGTCACCAAATTTAAAATACATATAATTGTAATAAAAAAGACATGGAGGAGAATACAGCACCACATACCTCTTACATTCAGTGACATCTCCTGTCATGTAGACCTTCTCTTTCCTCTTCTCCTCCATTTGACCCAGACCACCATGGCAAATTCTTTCAGCCGCATCTCGTCTCTACAGTTTGTAACACAGACACGTTAGATTTCTCAATTTTTCCATCAACCTCCCCATCCTGGTGTCCCCACAGTGTCATCCTGCCACCCCCAATACTGTGCCCGTTTTGCTCCCCAATGCTCCAGGAACTATACTGCTGAAAAAATAGTGACCCTAATAGACATAATTGGGGTAATTTATCAAACTGGTGTAAAGTAGAACTGGATTTCCAAAAGAGCTGTCAAATATGAAAGGTGGAATCTGATTGGCTGCTATGGGCAACTAACCCAGTTCTGCGTTACACGAGTTTGATAAATTACCCCAAATGTTCCTATAGTGTCCACAGCAGCTATAATGTCCCCTAGAGTGCCCCGAGTAATAATACCACCCTCTATTGTGCTCCAGGCAATAATCCCTGTATAGTGTCCCCAGAAATAATAGAATTGCCCCTACAGTGCCTCCCCAATAGCAACACCCCCATATAGTAATTTCTACCACACTGCCCCCACATAGTAATCCCCCATAGTAATTTTCCCCCACACAGTAATTTCCCCCAAACTGCCCCCATATAGTAGTTTGCCCCCCCACACAGTAATTTTCCCTACACTGCCCCCACATAGTAATTTCCACCACACTTCCCCCACATAGTAATTTCCACCACACTTCCCCCACATAGTAATTTCCACCACACTGCCCCCACATAGTAATTTGCCCCCACATAGCAATTACCCCACACTGTCCCCACATAGAAATTACCCCACACTGTCCCCACATAGAAATTACCCCACACTGTCCCCACATAGAAATTACCCCACACTGTCCCCACATGGCAATTTCCCCCACACTGCCCCCACACAATAGTTTCCCCCACACTGCCCCCACACAATAGTTTCCCCCACACTGCCCCCACACAATAGTTTCCCCCACACTGCCCCCACACAATAGTTTCCCCCACACTGCCCCCACACAATAGTTTCCCCCACACTGCCCCCACACAATAGTTTCCCCCACACTGCCCCCACACAATAGTTTCCCCCACACTGCCCCCACACAATAGTTTCCCCCACACTGCCCCCACACAATAGTTTCCCCCACACTGCCCCCACACAATAGTTTCCCCCACACTGCCCCCACACAATAGTTTCCCCCACACTGCCCCCACACAATAGTTTCCCCCACACTGCCCCCACATAGTAATTTGCCCCCACACTGCCCCACATAGTTATTTGCCCCCACACTGCCCCACATAGTAATTTGCCCCCACACTGCCCCACATAGTAATTTGTCCCCCACACTGCCCCACATAGTAATTTGTCCCCACACTGCCCCACATAGTAATTTGTCCCCACACTGCCCCATATAGTAATTTGTCCCCACACTGCCCCATATAGTAATTTGTCCCCACACTGCCCCACATAGTTATTTGTCCCCACACTGCCCCATATAGTTATTTGTCCCCACACTGCCCCATATAGTAATTTGTCCCCACACTGCCCCATATAGTAATTTGTCCCCACACTGCCCCATATAGTAATTTGTCCCCACACTGCCCCATATAGTAATTTGTCCCCACACTGCCCCATATAGTAATTTGTCCCCACACTGCCCCCACATAGTAATTTGTCCCCACACTGCCCCCACATAGTAATTTGTCCCCACACTGCCCCATATAGTAATTTGTCCCCACACTGCCCCCCCCCCCCCCCCCCAAGTAGGCACATGAAATAAAAAATGAACAAAAAAATGAAAAGATAGGTGAGTATTTATGTCCAGGGCCAGGCGCTTGCTCGCAGAGGAAGGCGGGATGAGTCAGGCGCATCAGTGCTGCGTCCCGGCACAGGCGCGCGATGATGACGTCCTCACGCACGCCTGCGCCAGGATTTCTCTACCGCATAGGCCTCAGGCCTACAAGGCCTGAAGCCTATGGCTGTGATCGCGGACGGGACAGGGAGCTATGCGCTCCCGTGCCCCGCCGCAGTATGTGGGCGTTCGGGTCAGCGTTGGGCCCCCCAGCGGCGCTGGGCCCGGGCTGCCGACCCGAACGTCCCTATTGTAATCCGCCACTGCAAATGACACAGGTTTTAATGACAAGGTATGTCTGCCCATTTTGGTACTGTTCTTATGGGCTTCTGCACTGACCACTATGCAGACCCTTGGTGTTTGTGTCTAAAGGTTATTAGAGATAGCTGAGCTTTGTCTATACTACCTTTTAAGTGTATTTATTAAAAGTTATGTTTTATTTATTCTGATTCACATTACAATTTTGATGATGAGAAGGCTGTGAACATAAAATTATTTGTGTTCTTGAGGTGGTACTTCAGCTATTACAGTTGAAACAAATAATTTATGTTAGGAATCAGCCAAGGCAGGACCACAAAGAAAAAAACATCTAATTTGCATTTACATGTAGGAAGAATATTTTTCCTGGATGTTCTATGGCAGAAGTCGCCAAATGGTTAAAGCCCCTTTAGGTACAACTAGACAGAGACAAGTTAATAAGCAGTAATGATCAATCAATTAACCAATCACCATGGCCCCTATAAAGCTAAGCAGGAGGAAGGAGCCAGTGTATTTTATTTCTCTCTAGCTCATGATGGAGACAAGGTCTTACCACATTGTGCCTTTTACAGACACTTTCCAGCTCTCTCAAAGCCTTTCTGAGCTCCCTGTCTGTATACCACCTCCCTTCTCTGAGAGTTAGGTGCCATGAGTCAGTAATATGGTGCATGCATGGAATTACTTGCTGGTGCCCAGTCTCAGTCCCTCTACCTGAAGGTAATTCAAGACTGTGCCTTCCCATTTAAGTGGCCCAGCTACTGCGCCTCTTGATTGCAAGGAGAACATTTACCTCTGGTTTTGTTTCCGGTCATGGTTGGCTACTCCCCCCATGGGGTTATGTATGCAGCACCTCTTTTGTGCACTGCCCGGCTGAGAGGAGCTGGGTGGGCGGTGCATCTGGGGACAGTGTCTACACGTCACTGGAGTGCCCTCTCTTTACTGAGGTAAGGCAAATCATGTCAGTACATTTATTAATATGCTCCTGGTGTTTGTGACAGTAAAATGGCTTCCATTTCACTGTAATGATGCATTTTACCCAGCAAATAGCTCTTGGCCAGCTTTCCGATGGGGATGATGGGGAAGCATTCTCACAGAGATACGGTGACCCTTGTACCTCTTGCTCCAGCACCATCCAAGACCCATTTCTGTAGCCAGCTGCTGCACGTGATTTCTGAGAATTCCTTCCAGATGCCTTTTTTTCCCCCAATCCAAACAAGAATTCAATTCTTCAGGTCCTCCAGGGATTGTTGGAAAAGGCAGTATTAGAAGAAGTGCCATCTTCAGAAACAAAAAATTCAAAATAAAGACTATTCGATCAGTCATGTGTTTTGGAGGAAAGATTTTCTGGTCACAATACATCTTACAGATGTGTACCTGCACACTCCCATGGTATCCAGCCACAGGAAATTCTCACACGTCACTGCGCAGGCGATTTGTCATGTTTTCATCAATCAAGATAGCTGCGATGGCTTCTCCGCAAGCAAATGGATGTGGGGAGTATGTATTTTTTGTTTTCCCGCTATTTCAGGAAAAATTGATTCGCTACCATGAAGTGCAAGGAAATTTGGCTTTGGCAAATCGATTTATTCCTGAAATTCGGATCAAAGTCCACTTTGTTAACTTCAATTCGCTCAACACTAGTTACAGTAAACACAAATTTGGACACTTCATCTGCAATTCATTTCTCTGCCCTTCAGCATTTTTTATGCTCCCAGGGTCTTGCCAAGTGTAGGAAAACAACTAAAAATGTCCACTGTCCATGTGAAGAATTGTATTCTTTTAAATTTATGGAATAAAAATTGAAGACTTTTATTCATCTCAGTGCTGGGCATTTTTCGTTGTTTTCCTGGATTATATTGCACAAGAGGTAATATGGGGAGTGCTGGCTTACCTTTTTGACCTTTACGGTGTTGCCAAGTGTGCAGTGTTTCTAACAGGTTCCCTAAGGATACACAGTGTGATTAACATCCCATACTTAAGAGGATTGGAGGTAAAGGCATCCTCCAAACATCAACTCCAAATGATTCTGCACACATCCATGCAACTGTTACAGGATAATGGCTCACTGATCAATAGCAAGGAATCATAGCTAGTCCTAACTAAGCTGGAATACCTGGTTTAATCATAAATTCTTTTCAGCTAAAATTGCCATCAGAGAGGGGAGATGCAATCCTGAAGGGGGCAATTCACCTTTCCTCACCCTGCGTCCAGTTGTTATGTCATGAAAGTGTTGGATCACCTATTTTCACTATAGAAATAATACTAGGGCCCACTTTCATGTCAACTTCTCCCAAGATAATATACACTCCTTGGAACAGATGTCTCAAGAGCCAAAATAAGAAACTGTTGGATGTATCCATTAACTCACCATGGACTGAAGTGGTGGTAAAATCCATGCATCCACTGCATGTCAAATTTCTGATTCCCCAGCCTCAGGAAAGTCTTCACTATAGATTACTCTACCTGTGACTCGGGTAGACATGTAGACAGATTGTGGGTCCACAAAATGTGGCACAATAAGAAGTTATTGTAATTCAACCTGAAAGATCCAGGGCGGTCAGCTCACTTCCAACCTTAGCCTCACAATCTCCGAATGCCTGTTCAGTCAAGCTAACTAGAGGAGTGAGGAGTATTAAAACAATACAAATAAAAAAGCTTTGGATGCTATAGCAACAGAGAAAAAATACGTAGCTATCCAAATTTGCTCTCACCATGTTCTAGTGTCAGACGATTTATCAATCAGCTGGAAGGAGAAGCTGGTGTGTATACAGTGCCTTGAAAAAGTATTCATATATTTTTTCACGTTACACCCGAAAATGTAAATTAATTTTATTGGGATTTTATGTAATAGACCAATACAAAGTAGAAAGAAAATGATAACATGGTTTTCAAATTTTTTAATAAATAAAAATCTGAAAAGTGTGGCATGCATTTGTATGTAGCACCCCCCAAGTAAAATCCATTAAGACCAATTGCCTTCAGAAGTCACCTAATAGAGTCCACCTGTGTGTACACTGACAGCCCAGGCAAGGAGAGCACTATTAGAGAAGCAGCCAAGAGATCCATGTTCACTCTGGAGGAGCTGCAAAGATCCACAGCTCAGAAGGACAACTATTATCTGTCCACAGGACAACTATTAGTTGTGTACTATACAAATCTGTCCTTTATGGAAGAGTGGCAAGAAGAGAGCCATTTTTTAAAGCAAGCCATAAAAAGTCCAGTTTGCCACAAGACATTTTGAGAACACAGAAAACATGGAAGAAGGTGCTCTGGTCAGGTGAGACCAAAAAGTTGAAATTTTGGGCCGAAATGCCAAATATTATGTGTGGTGTCAAACTAACAATGCATATCACCCTGAACACACCATCCTCACAGTGTTCAACATCATGCTAGTCAGAATTGATGGGACGATGGATTGAGCTTAATACAGGGCAATACTGGAGGAAAACTTGGTAGAAACTGCAAAAGACTTCAGACTGGGGTGGAGGTTTACCTTCCAGCAGAACAACAACCCTAAACATAGAGCCATAGCTACAATGGAATGGTTTACAGAAAAGCATATTTATGTGTTAGAATGGCCCAGTCAAAGTCCAGAATCCCATTGAGAATCTGTGGCAGGACTTGAAAATAGCTGTTCACAGGCACTCCATCCAATCTGACTGAGCTTGAGCTATTTTGCAAAGAATGGGCAAAAATGTCAGCCTCTAGATGTGCAAAGCTGGTAGATATATGTTCCAAAAGACTTTCAGCTATAATTGCAGTGAGAGGTGGTCGTACAAAGTACTGACCCGGGGGGGTGAATACAAATGCACGCCACACTTTTCAGATTTTTATTCATAATTTTAAAAAAAAAACATGTATCATTTTCTTTTCACTTCGCATACTTGCTACTTTGGGTTGGTCTATCACAGTGGTCGGCAAGCCGCGGCTCGCGAGCCACATGCGGCTCTTTACACACTTTAATGCGGCTCTTCTGCAGGGCTCCAGATGCCATTAGCGACTAGACCCGCCGCCGCAGCTCTGCTCAATACAGCGGCGGGCACAGGAGATGATCGTTCTCAGCAGCGCAGGAGGAGTCTCTCCCTCCCCCCTGTGCTGCTGCTGTCCCCGCCGCTGCCAATAAGAAGAGGCAGGAGGAGGAGGGGAGGGGCTGTGGCCACTGCGCCACCAATGAAGAAAACTGACCTGTTAATACAAATACAGGAGGCGGGTGCCGGAATCAAATAGCCGGCACCCGACCTCTGTGACAGGGAGCTGCGATCCGCTGCAGTTGAGTTAACCCTTCAGGTGCGGTACCTGAGGGGTTAACTGCCGCTGATCGCAGCTCCCTGTCACAAAGGTCGGGTGCCGGCTATTTGATTCCGGCACCCGCCTCCTGTATTTGTATAAGAAACGTTGGTGGCACAGTGCCCCCCCCCCCCCCCCAGTATAATAAACGTTGGTGGCACAGTGCCCCCCCCCCCCCAGTATAATAAACGTTGGTGGCACAGTGCGCCCCCCCCCCCCCCCCAGTATAATAAACGTTGGTGGCACAGTGCGCCCCCCCCCCCCCCCAGTATAATAAACGTTGGTGGCACAGTGCGCCCCCCCTCCCCCAGTATAATAAACGTTGGTGGCACAGTGGGAAGTGCCAATGAGGGTTAAAAATAATAAAAGAAAATTAACTCACCTCCTCCAGTTGATCAGGTAGCTGCCGGTCTCCTGTTCTTACTTCTTTCTAGTTTCTTCAGGACCTGTGGTGACGTCACTGAGCTCATCACATGGCCCATTACCATGGTGATGGATCATGTGATGAGCACAGTGATGTCACCACAGGTCCTGCGTCCTGAAGAAACTAGAAAGAAGTAAGAACAGGAGACGATCAATTGGAGGAGGTGAGTTAATTATTTTTTTATTTTTTAACCCTCATTGGCACTGCCCACTGCGCCACCAATGTTTATTATATTGAGGGGGGGCGCACTGCGCCACCAATGTTTATTATATTGGGGTGATGGGGGGGGCGCACTGCGCCACCAATGTTTATTATACTGGGGTGTTGGGGGGGCGCACTGCGCCACCAATGTTTATTATATTGGGGTGATGGGGGGGGCGCACTGCGCCACCAATGTTTATTATACTGGGGTGATGGGGGGGGCGCACTGCGCCACCAATGTTTATTATATTGAGGGGGGGCGCACTGCGCCACCAATGTTTATTATATTGGGGTGATGGGGGGGCGCACTGCGCCACCAATGTTTATTATATTGAGGGGGGGCGCACTGCGCCACCAATGTTTATTATATTGGGGTGATGGGGGGGGGCGCACTGCGCCACCAATGTTTATTATATTGAGGGGGGCGCACTGCACCACCAATGTTTATTATATTGGGGTGATGGGGGGGCGCACTGCGCCACCAATGTTTATTATATTGACCTTGTACTAAGCATTCTGTATTCAGAATGCTATTATTTTCCCTTATAACCATGTTATAAGGGAAAATAATACAGTGAATAGACTTTCATCCTAGGAACCATGCGTGAAAATCGCACTTGCTTGCGATTTTCACACAGCCCCATTAACTTCTATGGGGCCTGCGTTGCGCGAAAAACGCACAACAGAGCATGCTGCGATTTTCACGCAACGCACAAGTGATGTGTGAAAATCACCGCTCATGTGCACAGCCCCATAGAAGTGAATGGGTCCGGATTTAGTGCGGGTGCATTCCGGTATTTTGAATGCCGGATCCAGCACTAATACATTCCTATGGGGAAAAATGCCGGAGCCGGCATTCAGGCAAATCTTCATTTTTTTTCGCCGGAGATAAAACCGTAGCATGCTACGGTTTTATCTTTTGCCTGATCAGTCAAAATGACTGAACTGAAGACATCCTGATGCATCCTGAACGGATTACTCTCCATTCAGAATGCATGGGGATAAAACTGATCAGTTATTTTCCGGTATAGAGCCCCTGTGACGGAACTCAGTGCCGGAAATGAAAAACGCTAATGTGAAAGTACTTTAAAATATTAAGTTTAAATCCCCCCTTTCCCAATTTTACATATAAAATATATAAACAATAAATAAATAAACATATTACATAGCCTTTTTAGTCACCTTGTCACCCCAAAAAATAGCATAGGACTGTTCTATTATGGGCCGAATGTTTCATAAAATGCGAAATGCACACAGCTTTTTTTGTTGTTTTTTTTTTTTTGCACGGTATTGAGTATCACAATACTTTTTTATGGTGACGAAAGCGAATCAAAATTTTGGTTTCAAAACAACCCTACGCCGATCTGATCGGCGTAGCGTTGTCACGATACCAAAATTTTGATTCAGTTTCGATTTGGCAACTAAAAATTTGATTTGGCTCCTAAATTTTTCAGTTCAGGAGCCAATGGCTACTTGGAATTTTTTTTTAGTCTGGAGCACTGTTCTGTGTGCCCGGCGCCCGCTCCCCTCCCTCCTCTCGGGGGCGGCAGCCTGCGGCTGTCCTGCCTACATGTGTGCCGTGCGGCGCTCAGGCCAAAGGAGGCGTCACTGACTGTCAGTGGGGCCGCGGCGGAGGGAGGCGAGGAGGCGGAGCTGCTCTGTCTGCTATGACCTGTAAAAGCTGCCCCTCCAGGCTGGCAGCAGAAGAACACAGTCACAGAGTAACACTGAGGCACGACTTGTTGGAACTTGGCCGACCCTGCTGGACTCTAGTCTGGACTCTGGAGAAGACACCTTAAGGCAGAGCCAGCTGAGATTGGAGCCAGGACCAGACCGACCCCACTCCAGCCAGACCCCAGTGATATATCAGGTACCGACTTCAACATTGTCCCTCATCATGTCACCCCCCCGATGGTGCAGACTCCAACATTGTCCCCCATTAGGGAGCATAATGGATGGGGGCTGACGGCTGTCATGGGGGGCATGATGGCTGACATGGGAGTAATGATGGATGGGTGCTGACGGCTGACATGGGCATGATGGATGGGGTGCTGACGGCTGACATGGGCATGATGGATGGGGTGCTGACATGGGGGGCTGACGGCTGACATAAGGTCATGATGGCTGACATGGGGGGCATGATGGATGGGGGCTGACGGCTGACATGGACATGATGGATGGAGTGCTGACATGGGGGGCTGATGGCTGACGGCTGACATGGGGTGCTGACGGCTGACATAGGGGCATGACGGCTGACATGGGGGGCATGATGGATGGGGGCTGACAGCTGACATGGGCATGATGGATGGGGTGCTGACGGCTGACATGGGGGGCATGATGGCTGACATGGGGGGCTGATGGCTGACATGGGGGGTAATGATGGATGGGGGCTGACATGGGCATGATGGGGTGCTGATGGCTGACATGGGCATGATAGATGGGGTGCTGACGGCTGACATGGGCATGATGGATGGGGTGCTGACATTGGGTGCTGACGGCTGACATAAGGTCATGATGGCTGACATGGGGGGCATGATGGATGGGGGCTGACGGCTGACATGGACATGATGGATGGAGTGCTGACATGGGGGGCTGATGGCTGACGGCTGACATGGGGTGCTGACGGCTGACATAGGGGCATGACGGCTGACATGGGGGGCATGATGGATGGGGGCTGACAGCTGACATGGGCATGATGGATGGGGTGCTGACGGCTGACATGGGGGGCATGATGGCTGACATGGGGGGCTGATGGCTGACATGGGGGGTAATGATGGATGGGGGCTGACATGGGCATGATGGGGTGCTGACGGCTGACATGGGCATGATGGATGGGGTGCTGACGGCTGACATGGGCATGATGGATGGGGTGCTGACGGCTGACATGGGCATGATGGATGGGGTGCTGACGGCTGACATGGGCATGATAGATGGGGTGCTGACATGGGGGGCTGACGGCTGACATAGGGGCATGACGGCTGACATGGGGGCATGATGGATGGGGGCTGACATGGGCATGATGGATGGGGTGCTGACTGCTGATATAGGGGGCTGATCTGAGGTATGATTAACATTGGGGGTCTGATTGGTGGTCTGACCTGAGGTATAATGGAAAATATTGTTTCTGATTATACTCCTCTAAAACCTATGTGCATCTTATAGGGCGAAAAGTACAGTCCTCAAACCAGATCGAAGATATCAGGACCACACAGAGGAGAAGCCAGCTGCTGCAGACAGAACCAGGACCAGGTGAGCTGCGGGCGGGGCGGTGGGAGAAGGGGGTCACCGAGATGTAGCTTCGCTTGTGTTGCCAAAAAATCCTTGCACAGGCTCTGGTCACGTCCACGTGACAGGGCCGGTGCAAAGAGTCCCACAGTACCCGACCTATGTGGATACTTGCATGCACAATATTCTCAATAAAAACTTATTGAAACTAAAAACAGTGTACCATCCTATGTATTTTCGGTTTTAAAAATGTGGCTCTCAAAATAAATTTCAATCGTGGTTTTGGCGAGATTTGGCTCAGTTGAAAAAAAAGGTTGCCCACCACTGGTCTATCACATAAAATCCCAATAAAATACATTTAATTAGGGGTGTAAAAAATGTGGAAAAGTTCAAGGGGTATGAATACATTTTCAAGACACTGTATATTGTATATACATTCCCATATCTTACATTATTGCTGAAAGTGCTCAGGAAAAGCCTGAAGAAGCAAACAGAAGTCATAGCCATTATCCCATGATAGCCTCGCGTGGCCTGGTTCCCGTTTCTGTGGTCACTCTCGTAGAACAGTTACTGGAGTCTGCTAAAAATTTCAAACCTTCTCTTCTAAAAGGGATGTCTTTGTCTTTATCCATACAAGTTCCACTGAGGTTGTTAACACTGTTAGGGTACTTTCACACTTGCGGCAGGACGGATCCGACATGCTGTTCACCATGTCGGATCCGTCCTGCGGCTATTTCGCCGGACCGCCGCTCCGTCCCCATTGACTAAAATGGGGACGGGGGCGGAGCTCCGGCGCAGCACGGCGAAAGGCCGCCGGACTAAAATTACTGCATGTCAGGCTTTTTAGTCCGGCGGCTTTCGCCGTGCACTGCCGTGCTGCGCCGGAGCTCCGCCCCCGTCCCCATTATAGTCAATGGGGACGGAGCGGCGGTCCGGCGGCACGGCGAAATAGCCGCAGGACGGATCCGACATGGTGAACAGCATGTCGGATCCGTCCTGCCGCAAGTGTGAAAGTAGCCTTAGCTGCCAGGAGGCCCAAGATATTTTTGTACAATATATTTAAATAAAGCAAAAAAAAAGACACAGTTGCAAAGAGCAAAGTTTCCAACCACCATCATGCCATCATATTCAAGATCTTGCACATTCACACTTTTGGCAAAAATGAGGAAACAATGATTATATATATATATATATATATATATATATATATATATATACACTGCTCAAAAAAATAAAGGGAACACTTAAACAACACAATGTAACTCCAAGTCAATCACACTTCTGTGAAATCAAACTGTCCACTTAGGAAGCAACACTGAGTGACAATCAATTTCACATGCTGTTGTGCAAATGGGATAGACAACAGGTGGAAATTATAGGCAATTAGCAAGATACCCCCAATAAAGGAATGGTTCTGCAGGTGGTGATCACAGACTACTTCTCAGTTCCTATGCTTCCTGGCTGATGTTTTGGTCACTTTTGAATGCTGGCGGTGCTTTCACTCTAGTGGTAGCATGAGACGGAGTCTACAACCCACACAAGTGGCTCAGGTAGTGCAGCTTATCCAGGATGGCACATCAATGCGAGCTGTGGCAAGAAGGTTTGCTGTGTCTGTCAGCGTAGTGTCCAGAGCATGGAGACGCTACCAGGAGACAGGCCAGTACATCAGGAGACGTGGAGGAGGCCGTAGGAGGGCAACAACCCAGCAGCAGGACCGCTACCTCAGCCTTTGTGCAAGGAGGAACAGGAGGAGCACTGCCAGAGCCCTGCAAAATGACCTCCAGCAGGCCACAAATGTGCATGTGTCTGCTCAAACGGTCAGAAACAGACTCCATGAGGGTGATATTAGGGCCCGATGTCCACAGGTGGGGGTTGTGCTTACAGCCCAACACCGTGCAGGACGTTTGGCATTTGCCAGAGAACATTAAGATTGGCAAATTCACCACTGGCGCCCTGTGCTCTTCACAGATGAAAGCAGGTTCACACTGAGCACATGTGACAGACGTGACAGAGCCTGGAGACGCCGTGGAGAACGTTTTGCTGCCTGCAACATCCTCCAGCAATGCCAGCATGACCGTTTTGGCATTGGGTCAGTAATGGTGTGGGGTGGCATTTCTTTGGAGGGCCGCACAGCCCTCCATGTGCTCGCCAGAGGTAGCCTAACTGCCATTAGGTACCGAGATGAGATCCTCAGACCCCTTGTGAGACCATATGCTGGTGCGGTTGGCCCTGGGTTCCTCCTAATGCAAGACAATGCTAGACCTCATGTGGCTGGAGTGTGTCAGCAGTTCCTGCAAGATGAAGGCATTGATGCTATGGACTGGCCTGCCCATTCCCCAGACCTGAATCCAATTGAGCACATCTGGGACATCATGTCTCGCTCTATCCACCAACGTCACGTTGCACCACAGACTGTCCAGGAGTTGGCAGATGCTTTAGTCCAGGTCTGGGAGGAGATCCCTCAGGAGACCGTCCGCCACCTCATCAGGAGCATGCACAGGCGTTGTAGGGAGGTCATACAGGCACGTGGAGGCCACACACACTACTGAGCCTCATTTTGACTTGTTTTAAGGACATTACATCAAAGTTGGATCAGCCTGTAGTGTGTTTTTCCACTTTAATTTTGAGTGTGACTCCAAATCCAGACCTCCATGGGTTAAAAAATTTGATTTCCATTTTTTTTATTTTTGTGTGATTTTGTTGTCAGCACATTCAACTATGTAAAGAACAAAGTATTTCAGAAGAATATTTAATTAACTCAGATCTAGGATGTGTTATTTTTGTGTTCCCTTTATTTTTTTGAGCAGTGTATATATATATATATATATAGGGAGTGCAGAATTATTAGGCAAATGAGTATTTTGACCACATCATCCTCTTTATGCATGTTGTCTTACCCCAAGCTGTATAGGCTCGAAAGCCTACTACCAATTAAGCATATTAGGTGATGTGCATCTCTGTAATGAGAAGGGGTGTGGTCTAATGACATCAACACCCTATATTAGGTGTGCATAATTATTAGGCAACTTCCTTTCCTTTGGCAAAATGGGTCAAAAGAAGGACTTGACAGGCTCAGAAAAGTCAAAAATAGTGAGATATCTTGCAGAGGGATGCAGCACTCTTAAAATTGCAAAGCTTCTGAAGCGTGATCATCGAACAATCAAGCTTTTTTATTCAAAATAGTCAACAGGGTCGCAAGAAGCGTGTGGAAAAACCAAGGCGCAAAATAACTGCCCATGAACTGAGAAAAGTCAAGCGTGCAGCTGCCAAGATGCCACTTGCCACCAGTTTGGCCATATTTCAAAGCTGCAACATCACTGGAGTGCCCAAAAGCACAAGGTGTGCAATACTCAGAGACATGGCCAAGGTAAGAAAGGCTGAAAGACGACCACCACTGAACAAGACACACAAGCTGAAACGTCAAGACTGGGCCAAGAAATATCTCAAGACTGATTTTTCTAAGGTTTTATGGACTGATGAAATGAGAGTGAGTCTTGATGGGCCAGATGGATGGGCCCGTGGCTGGATTGGTAAAGGGCAGAGAGCTCCAGTCCGACTCAGACGCCAGCAAAGTGGAGGTGGAGTACTGGTTTGGGCTGGTATCATCAAAGATGAGCTTGTGGGGCCTTTTCGGGTTGAGGATGGAGTCAAGCTCAACTCCCAGTCCTACTGCCAGTTTCTGGAAGACACCTTCTTCAAGCAGTGGTACAGGAAGAAGTCTGCATCCTTCAAGAAAAACATGATTTTCATGCAGGACAATGCTCCATCACACGCGTCCAAGTACTCCACAGCGTGGCTGGCAAGAAAGGGTATAAAAGAAGAAAATCTAATGACATGGCCTCCTTGTTCACCTGATCTGAACCCCATTGAGAACCTGTGGTCCATCATCAAATGTGAGATTTACAAGGAGGGAAAACAGTACACCTCTCTGAACAGTGTCTGGGAGGCTGTGGTTGCTGCTGCACGCAATGTTGATGGTGAACAGATCAAAACACTGACAGAATCCATGGATGGCAGGCTTTTGAGTGTCCTTGCAAAGAAAGGTGGCTATATTGGTCACTGATTTGTTTTTGTTTTGTTTTTGAATGTCAGAAATGTATATTTGTGAATGTTGAG
Organism: Bufo bufo; assembly: GCF_905171765.1. Lineage (NCBI taxonomy): Eukaryota > Metazoa > Chordata > Amphibia > Anura > Bufonidae > Bufo > Bufo bufo. The sequence continues at coordinate 249,210,231 of NC_053392.1, forward strand.
ATGTTATATTGGTTTGTCTGGTAAAAATAAATAATTGAAATGGGTATATATTTGTTTTTTGTTAAGTTGCCTAATAATTATGCACAGTAATAGTCACCTGCACACACAGATATCCCCCTAAAATAGCTAAAACTAAAAACAAACTAAAAACTACTTCCAAAAATATTCAGCTTTGATATTAATGAGTTTTTTGGGTTCATTGAGAACATGGTTGTTGTTCAATAATAAAATTAATCCTCAAAAATACAACTTGCCTAATAATTCTGCACTCCCTGTATATATATATATATATTCTCTGCCTGGGGTGGCAATGACATTCCTCTCATCAAACAGGGGGATTTTCAAGCTCAAACTGTGCTTTATTTGTCACACAGCTCATCAAACGTCCATCACTTGGCACTATGAAGGCGCAGCTTCACATCACATGTTACATCAACACAAAACAATAAATGCTTGCTCGACTAGACGCTCACTATACAGAGGTTTTTTCTAACTCCCCTCTAGGTCAGTATTCACACTGCAGTATTCAGCTTCACTCAGCCATGCGGTCACACAGCTTCCTAGCTGTGACTAATGCAACCCATTGGGGTCTCGGTCCACCAGTCCTGGCGGTGACCACGTGAGAAATTGGGGAGATACGGTCCAGCAGTCTTCCCAACTCTGACCATGTTACATCCCTCTTCTCCAGGTGTCACCGGGTCCGTCCAAACTCAGGCTTTACTCAGCCTTGTGAATGATGAATATCCATCATCACACTCAGTTGTTTGTCCAGCACAGCTACCAAGCTAGCATGTACCAGGCTCACCTGACTCCCTGCATCCAACACTTTGACTGGACTGCCATTCACCACAATGTTGTGCATTTTTGGCGCAGTCTCTGATCCGGGTGTCTCAACACCTACCGGCTTGGCACATAGCGATTGCTGCTTGCTCACGCCAGTTCATGGCTTCTGAGGCACTAAGCCACTGGTCAGCAACATGTCCAACCTCCAGAGCCTTTCTCTCTATCACATTTTCGGCCACACACGCAATAACAGAAACGCTCTTACACAGACATCACAGGTTGGGCACCCCTGGGAGATGAGGGTGCTATAGGAACATCTCCACAGAGGTTATACTTCTCCTGGATCTTAGGAACCTCCAGCCCTTACTTCCTGGTCACACAATCACATACAGGCTCCCCAGCGCAACAGTTGCCATGGGAAACGTCTTGGCTTTGAATCCAGTCTTCTTTATCAGGCGACGAGTCACACACTCTGCCAAAGACTTTTCCTCAGATTCTCCATCCGCATATTTTGATGCACTTTCTTCATTCCATAATTGCAAAAAAACGGGAAGTCTATGCCCAGAACAAATTCTACATCCAGGGCCTCTCATTTCAAGAGCTCCCACTGTACAGAGCAATAGTCTATTACAAAGGTCAGAGACGCAGTGGTATCAGTCTCTGGCCCCCTCTTCAGGAAGTCCAGTACGTCTGGCATAACCCAAGATACTTGCTGGCGAGCATCTACAGTGACCCTGAGCAGGATCTCCCCCCCCCCCCCCCCCCCCATCACCAACTCGCAGGATCTTTGACTTACTTTATCTGATCTCCTGATCAAACGATCACCCATTCCAGTCCTCCAGCTCCCAACAATACTCTGTTGCACCTGATGGGCTCCACCAAGCCACAGCAACCTACACAGGATATCATAGTGACCCCCAAAAAAAAAAAATCTTCTCAACAGGTCACTCTTTCACTTGGGCTTCTGGCCCTCTAAATCATCACAAGATTTCCTTGCAAAATAGCAAAAGTGTCCGGATTAGCAGCAGCAGCTTCACCAGACAAGTAGGCTTTCTCCAATATAGCCTTTAGCAGCAGCACATGCTCTTTTGTCATACTGTTGCCCCTCACAAATATACAGTATAATATATATTTACTTGCCCCTCACAAATATACAGTATAATATATATTTACCAAATATGATTATTTCTGTCTCATTGACGTGTGTGAACAATACAGAAGTTCAGATAGTTATTATTTGGGTCACGCATTCTATTTCTCTTAAAAGCACATCAAAAACATGCGTTTTTATTTTTATATCTCCATTGTAATACATGCAGTACATGATTTTCATATATCTTTATATCTCCATTGCAATACATGATTTTCTGATATATCTTTATATATCCATTGCAATATAAGATCATTTACATAGTAACATAGTACATAAGGCCGAAAAAAGACATTTGTTCATCCAGTTCGGCCTGTTATCCTGCAAGTTGATCCAGAGGAAGGCAAAAAAAAAAAACCCTGTGAGGTAGAAGCTAATTTTCCCCACTTTAGGGGAATAAAAAATTCCTTCCCGACTCCAATCAGGCAATCAGAATAAGTCCCTGGATCAACGACCCCTCTCTAGTAGCTATAGCCTGTAATATTATTACGCTCCAGAAATACATCCTCTTGAATTCCTTTATTGTACTCACCATCACCACCTCCTCAGGCAGAGAGTTCCATAGTCTCACTGCTCTTACCGTAAAGAATCCTTTTCTATGTTTGTGTACAAACCTTCTTTCCTCCAGACGCAGAGGATGTCCCCTCGTCACAGTCACAGTCCTGGGGATAAATAGATGATGGGATAGATCTCTGTACTGACCCCTGATATATTTATACATATTAATTAGATCTCCCCTCAGTTGTCTTTTTTCTAAAGTGAATAACCCTAATTTTGATAATCTTTCAGGGTACTGTAGTTGCCCTATTCCAGTTATTACTTTAGTTGCCCTCTTCTGGACCCTCTCCAGCTCTGCTATGTCTGCCTTGTTTACAGGAGCCCAGAACTGTACACAGTACTCCATGTGTGGTCTGACTAGAGATTTGTAAAGTGGTAGGACTATGTTCTTATCACTGGCATCTATGCCCTTTCTGATGCAACCCATTATCTTATTGGCCTTGGCAGCAGCTGCCTGACACTGGTTTTTGCAGCTTAGTTTGCTGTTTATTAAAATTCCTAGATCCTTTTCCATGTCAGTGTTACCCAGTGTTTTACCATTTAGTATGTACGGGTGACTTGCATTATTCCTTCCCATGTGCATAACTTTACATTTGTCAGTGTTAAACCTCATCTGCCACTTATCTGCCCAAGCCTCCAGTCTATCCAGATCCCTCTGTAGTAGTATACTGTCCTCTTCAGTGTTAATTACTTTACACAGTTTAGTGTCATCTGCAAAAATTGATACTTTACTATGCAAGCCTTCTACAAGATCATTAATAAATATATTGAAGAGAATAGGGCCCAATACTGACCCCTGAGGTACCCCACTAGTGACAGTGACCCAATCTGAGTGTGTACCGTTAATAACCACCCTCTGTTTTCTATCATTGAGTCAGTTACTTACCCACATACAGACGTTTTCTCCTAGTTCTCATTTTATATACTAACCTTTTATGTGGTGCAGTGTGAAATGCTTTGAAGAAGTCCAGATATACGACATCCATTGATTCGCCGCTGTCAAGTCTAGAACTTACCTCCTCATAGAAACTGATTAAATTAGTTTGGCATGACCGATCCCTCATGAAGCGCCATGCTGATATGGCGTTATTTGCTTATTTCCGTTGAGATGCTCTAAGATAGCATCTCTCAGAAAACCTTCAAACAGTTTACCCACGAGTCACGACAGATGTTAAACTTACCGGCTTATAGTTTCCAAGCTCTGTTTTTGGACCCTTTTTGAATATTGGCACCACATTTGCTATGCGCCAATCCTGTGGGACATTCCCTGTCAGTATAGAGTCCGCAAATATCAGAAATAAGGGTCTGGCTATGACATTACTTAATTCCCTTAGGATACGGGGTGTATGCCATCCGGTCCTGGCGATTTGTCTATTTTAATCTTTTTAAGTCGCTGATCTACTTCTTCCTGGGTCAGACAGGACACTTTTAATGGGGAATTTATTTTTACATTCTGCATGTCATCTGACAGTTTATTTTCCTCAGTGAATACATTGGAGAAAAAAATATTTAACAGCTTTGCTTTCTCCTCGTCGCTCTCTGCGACTCCCCCCTCATTACTCTTTGAAGGGCCGACACCTTCAGATTTATACTTTTTAACATTTATATAATTGAAGAACATTTTAGGGTTAGTTTTACTCTCTTTGGCAATTAATCTCTCGGTCTCTAGTTTGGCCGCTTTTATTAGTTTTTTACATGTTCTATTTTTTTCCTTATAGTTTTTCAGTGCTTCCGTGCTACCCTCCTGTTTTAGTGATTTATATGCTTTCTTTTTGTCATTTATTGCTTTCTTTACAGTTCTATTTATCCACATTGGTTTCATTTTGTTCCTTAACCTTTTATTCCCATACGGTATGTACCTCTCACAGTGAGATTTTAGGATGTTTTTAAAGATATCCCATTTTGTGGCTGTATTTTTATTTTTGAGGACTTTGTCCCAGTTAGTTAGGCCTATGGCCTCTCTTAGTTGGCTAAATTTAGCTTTTTTGAAGCTTGGTATTTTTGTTCCTCCCTGTAGAAACGCTCTTTTGAATGATATTTGGTAGGTTATTACTTTATGGTCACTATTTCCCAGGTGTCCACCAACCTGCACGTCTGTTGTTCTGTCAGGCCTATTGGTTAATACTAAGTTCAGTATGGCCGTCCCTCTAGTCGGGTTCTGAACCAGTTGGGAGAGGTAATTGTCTTTGGTTATTGCCAAGAACCTGTTTCCCTTATGAGATATACAAGTTTCAGTTTCCCAGTCTATATCTGGGTAGTTGAAGTCCCCCATAATAACCACCTCATTATGATTTGCCGCCTGGTCTATCTCGTTTAGTAGTTGATTTTCTGTGGACTCTGGTATATTAGGTGGTTTATAGTAAACTCCTATTAGTAATTTATTGTTGTTTTTAGCTCCATGTATCTCTACCCACAGTGACTCCACATGTTCATGTCCCTCACTTATATCTTCACGGAGTGTGGGCTTTAGACAAGACTTTACATAGAGGCAAACCCCTCCCCCTCTCCGGTTTTGACGATCCTTTCTAAACAGACTGTAACCTTGTACATTAACTGCCCAGTCATAGCTATCATCCAGCCATGTCTCAGTTATTCCCACTATGTCATAGTCCTCCTCACACATCACTAATTCCAGTTCACCAGTTTTATTAGTCAGGCTTCTGGCATTAGTATACATACATTTGAGAGGTTTATGTATATTTTTTACCCTACACCTTTCCTTCTGAACTGTTCTAGTCCCTCCTTCCATTCCTCCCCCAGTCCCACTACCTTGCCCCCGGTCTCTATCTGCACTATCTTCCCCTCCTATAGTGTAATTTCCCTCCCCCCCCAGTCCCTAGTTTAAACACTCCTCCAACCTTCTAGCCATCTTTCTCCCCAGCACAGCTGCCCCTTCCCCATTGGGGTGCATTTGAAACATTATTAATTTATTGATAATAACGGATTTGAGATTCCAGAATATCTTTTATTAAATTACCTCATTTGTGAAGATCCATTCCTGGTTTTCTTTGCTTCTGAGCTATATAAAATCTGAATTATCCTGAGAGAGATATGTTACTGAGGACGGAACCAAGGAGGTTCTGAAACGCATCTAGCAGTGACCTATCCAACTATCCCTGCAACTATTTTATCCAGTATATTCAGCAGGCAAGAACAATTTTGTAGCGAAGACGATTTAACAACTTACAGCCTACCACTAAACTGCCAGCAGCTCTTAGCCGACACAGGACGTCAGCGTAGAGAGAGGAAGCTGAGGACACCCAGACAGCGTACAGCACACACTGCGAAGCAGTATAGCTGAAGGATGCCACAAGGAGGAGCAACTTCAGGTGTTCGGTCGGTGAACAAACTACACCCCGGGTGCGCTCAAACCTGCACATTGTTCTAATTAGATATCAGCAACACATGTATTCCATTTCGTACACCATATAAACACAAGAATACCATAAGCTACAGTATACAGTATGTGACCACAATTTTGGAATGGGTTGAAAGGAAGGAAATCCGGCACTCAAAAGTAGGTTCCTTTATGTGGTCATGCGATATATAAGGTACAGAGGTACAGAATGATTCATAACCAGTGATGCCCTTGTCAGTCTACGCGTTTCAAACGACAACGTTCTTATTCATGACACAATTTTGGATACTTGCATTAAGACATTTAATGCCCAAGTTGGATATCTACTTTGATTACATGCATTTCAAAAACTAGAACAGCATATCGGTGGACAATGATTTTTTATGTCGCATGGACCCTGTGACTGTTATTGAGAGCCATATATGGGCTCACACATTAATATTCTATAACCTGGATTAATATTTTATTAATTGGACTGTTTTTCTTTCTTTTGTATTGTATTTTTATTATGTTATGTATTTATGCTGATAGGTGAATCGATTTGGCACTGGACCAATTATCTATTATAGCAATAAATAACCATATTTTCATATAGATATATAATCATTGTTTACTCATTTTTGCCACGTGTGGATGTACAGTACTTATGTACTTATAACATACTCTTTTGTAATCCATCTGGTATCAGACAACCAGTAAGATTTTGGCACCCACCTTGTTTACAGTATTCAAGATCTTCTTGATAGTTGTCATCACTTCTGCAAGGCATATTCATGAACTATAGGATCTGTACATACAAGGGACCTTATCTCGGAGATTTAGAATTAACAAGGTCAGGAACAGGAGGAATGGCACTCCCTTGATGCCAGAAGAACAATCTTAATATATATTGAAATGCCAAATACCTTAAAAAAATCTGTAGTCCCTTTCTTCAGCATCAAGTACCGAAAAAGGGCCAGAGAAGGAGAATGCCACTAAATCGGTGGAACAGGGGGTCTAGAGAAGTGCTACCATTTTCATCAGTCACTCTACCTGTTCCACAGCCATGAACTGAGCACATACCACTGGAACACATTTACAATGCTGCCCCATGGTCAACATCTTCACCCTTGATAAAGGATCACAGGCTTACCATGCTCACGACATAGGCCTCTAATATCCTTAGAATATTTGTAAGGCCTATTCGTGACTGTGATGCCATAGTACGTCCAGGAAAACTAATATTTACCTGAACGTTTTCCTTTGCTGTAATCCGTAGGCAGCACAGCTTTCCCTCCTTTTAATAAATTTAAGATTGCTTTATAAAAACACACTGGTTCCTTCCTTCTGCTCAGCTTTATAGGGGGCATGGTGATTGGTTAATTGATTTATCATTTGTACTTGTTAACCTGTCTTTGTCTAGTTGTACCTAAGGGAATTTAACCTTTTGGTGAATGTGCTGCCTGAAGATAACAGGAAATTCCAGGTAAATAAATTTCCATCTAAGTAGGCCTGCTGTGTTAAGGACACATTTGAAGTGCTCCATTTACCTTACTCCTAAATGTGCATTATGTTTTGTCATCACCCTCAGTATTTAAATGCTAATAGGCTTTTTACTCACTACAACAGAAGAGGGTGAAGGGGGAGCTCTTTGGTTTTTGACAATCTCTCTACTCTCTGTCCTTGCCCTCTACCTTACACATCCAGGGTAACAAATAAAAGAATCCTTATTGAGACTACAAAAAATGACCAGGAGACTATGCGAAATGAAAACTGCTCGGTTTCCACAAATATGGCATTCCAGTGCCCAGTATGCCGTGCCCAGCTGTTTGTAAATGACCCCCTAGATACATAACCCACATTTAGCCTCAAATGTGCAAGGTGCTTTTTTACTCCTCAGCCCCATTGTATGTTCAGGCAAATTATTAGGGTCACATGTAGGGTATTTCTAAAATATGAAAGCACAGCATAATAAGAGGGCCTGCTTTTCAGACTGGCATACGATGGATACAAAATATCGGGCACTGAACTGGCATATCTGTGTAAAAATTGCAATTTTCACTTTACACCATCTGCTGTGAATTAATTCTTGCAAAACACTTGTTGGGTCAAAATGCTCACTGCACCCACTGATAAATTCTGTCAGGGGTGTGGATTCTAAAATGGGGTCACTTCTTGTTTTTTTTTATTTAACCTCCGGGCCTCTGTTGTTGTTGGCCATTGCTATAAAAATCACCAAACTAGGCCTCACATACACAAGGTGCTCTTTGTCTTATGAACCTGTAGTGTGCCCAACAGCAGTTTTACAGCCACAAATGGTATTTCAAAGGAGGTATTTCAAAGGAGACCGCGGCACTCACAAGTCTTGTGAGTGCCGCAGTCTGCTTTGAAATTTGCTGTTGCTGGGGGTGCTTCGGACTGGCACCCAACACTGCGGGCACCACCACAGTAAGGCCTTTTTTTTACTACACATATAAGGTATTGCAGTATTCAGTAGAAATTAACAAACTATAGCATCTTTTTTTCTCCCGTTATCCCTTTTGAAAATTAAAAATGTTTCATTTTCACAGCCAAGTGTTTCTAAATTCAATGAAATGTCTGTGGGGTCAAAGTGGTCAGTACACCACTCAAATTCCTTGAGGGGTGGAGTTTCCAAAATAGGGTCACATATAAGGGGCTTCTATTGTAGGGGTACCTTAGGGTCTCTTCAAATGTGATATGGCATCCAAAAACCATTCAAGCAAATCTGTCCTCCAAAAACCACATGATGCTCTTAAATTTCTGAGCCTTGTAGTGTGCACATACAGCAATTTACAATGACATATGGGGTGTATCTGCAAAGTGTAGAATTGGGATAATAAATATTGACATTTGAAGTTTGTTTTGCTGTTAACCCGTGCTGCGTTACTGGAAAAAATAGATTCAAATGGAAAATCTAATTTCCATTTTACTTTAATTCTTGTGGAACACCTAAAGGATTAGCAAAGTTTATAAAATCAGTGTCATTTATAGGTGGTTTCTAATATGTAGCTTCATAACTGAACTGGAATGGGTTTTTGAAAAAATTCTTAAACAGCGAGGATGAGAAGGGGGTTCATAGCGGAACGCCTGGAACACAGTTTTAATTGTATATAAAGAGAAGAATTGCGGCATCTGCAGTAGTCACACCCTGTACACCTTCACTAGCCAAGGTAAGACACCCATACATTGATCCAGCTAGTCTCTCTTATTAGACTGTAGGAACGCATCACAGGTGCTTCGCTCTCAATCTTCAAAGTGCACCTAATATAGTGGTCCCTCAAGATACAATATTTTCAACTTACAATGGTCTCTTGTGCCACTGTAGAAACACAACCCGTGTTTGCGTGGGTTTCCTCCGGGTATTCCGGTTTCCTGCCACACTCCAAAAACATATTAATAGGGAACTTAGATTGTGATTCCTATTGGGGACAGCTTGATGCAAAGTCTGTAAAGCACTGCAGAATATGTCAGCGCTATATAAGTGCATAAAATAACATGGCCATTTCTCTGTCTGGTAAATCACCTATATTGGTTGTCTAGTAGCTCTTCTTTACAGTACAGTAGCTACATGTCCTATATTGCCCTCTCTCTGTACCAGGAGGAAAAGCTCCTTTGGACATCCGGTACAGATCTGCAGCTCTATGTTATTTTTCTGTTACACTGTGCGCTATACAGGACCCTGAAGAAACTACTGTAATCATCATAGAAAGTGATTTATAGCCTGCAGCAGGTTTTTCCTGTTTGCTATATGTAAAGACTTGCTTTATTTGTGTTAGGCTGTGTTCACATCTCGGTCTATGAGATCCAGCTGACTGATCCAGTGCAAATGCCTGATGTCAGCCGGACACAAATCTGAATTAGTCTTACCGGTAATTCCTTTTCCATGAATCCACCATGACGGCATATAACTGGAGATTGACCCCTGACCTCTGTAGGGGCAGGAAAACAGAGAAAGATTAAATTGCCCCCCACTACCACCCACCACATTTTTTTTTACTCTATTGTAGCTAAGTAAATACATACAGTATTTAATTATATACATATGTATATTTTTTTTTTGGGGGGGGGGGGAATTCGGTCTGAAGAACCTGTCTATCGAAAGATAGATATGATGATCCTGTCAAATCAAGCCTATAATGTCTAATAAAAGTATGCACATTGGACCAGGTTGCAGCTTTGCAGATCTACTCCAAAGATGCACCAGCTTTTTCTGCATAAGAAGAGGGTACAACCCTGGTGGAATGGGCCCTAATCTTTACAAGACACTAAAGACCCTGAATCAGGTAACAGGTACTTATAGTCTGTTTAATCCACCTACCAATGGAAGCTTTGGATGCTGCCTTTTCCTTGTTTTCCCCCTAAATTGGACTAGAAGATTGTCTACCCTTCTATAGCTTTTGGAAACTTCCAGGTACTTCAGTACCATTCTCCTGACATCTAAAGAATGAAATTATTCTTCTTTTGCATTTTTAGGATTACTACAAAAGTAGGGGAGGGATTATTTCCTGATTTCCATGGAAGTCTGATATCAACTTTTGAAGAAAACTGGGATCAAGCTTAAGAATAATTCTATCATCTAGGATCATTAATAGGGATCTCTGATTGACAGGGCCTGCATTTCACCTAGTCTCCTTGCTGACGAAATTACTTCTAGGAAAGCGGTTTTGAAGGAGAGCAATATAATTGAAGTATTCCCTAGAGCAGGGGTACTCAACTAGTTTTATTAAAGGTCCACATACCAGGGTCTGCAGTCAGGTGAAGGTCCGAGCTGAACGCCAACAGTAAAGATGCCATGCGATCATGTGATCCATGCACGTGGGGCGCTCTGACGTTATAGTGGAGCGCCTCGGGTAAGTCCCAGAATTAGTAATGGCCACATTAGTGCCCCAGTAAGAATAATGTCCCCATTAGTGCCCCCAGTAAGAGTATTGCCCCCCTTCTCTGCTTTTGCAAAAAAAATAAAAATATTAGCATTCACCTGGCTGCGGTGAACATTCGCTGCTGACTGCACGCTCAGGACCGGTGCTCCAACGTGATGGCGTCTTGTAGGTCCTGTCCTGAGCTTCTAGTCAGCAGGGAGTGTTCTCCACAGCGTCAGCAAATGGAGGTGGAGGTACCGTAATACAGTGTTTCCCAACCAGTGTGCCTCCAGCTGTTGCAAAACTACAACTCCCAGCATGCCCGCACAGCCAAAGGCTGTCCAGGCATTCTGGGAGTTGTAGTTTTGCAACAGCTGGAGGCACACTGGTTGGGAAACACTGCCGTAATATATATTTTTTTTTACTAGCACAAGTAGCGGTGGAGGTAAAGGCTGTACTAATGGGCGTTCCATGATGGAAGCGCTCATTAGTAAGGGTACTTTCACACTTGCAGCAGGATGGATCCGACAGGCTGCTCACCCTGTCAGATCCATCTTGCCACTACTTCGCCGTGCCGCTGCTCTGTGCCCATCGACTATAATGGGGATGGGGGCAGAGTTACGGCGCAGCACGGTGAGAGGCCGCCAGACTAAAAGTACTACATGTCCGACTTTTTCGTCTGGCGGCCCCCTCAATATAATAAACATTGGTGGCGCAGTGCGCCCCCCCTCAAAATAATAAACATTGGTGGCGCAGTGCGCCCCTCCTCAAAATAATAAACATTGGTGGCGCAGTGCGCCCCCCCTCAAAATAATAAACATTAGTGGCGCAGTGCGCCCCCCCATCACCCCAGTATAATAAACATTGGTGGCGCAGTGCGCCCCCCTCAATATAATAAACATTGGTGGCGCAGTGCGCCCCCCTCAATATAATAAACATTGGTGGCGCAGTGCGCCCCCCTCAATATAATAAACATTGGTGGCGCAGTGTGCCCCCCAACATAATAAACATTGGTGGCGCAGTGTGCCCCCCAACATAATAAACATTGGTGGCGCAGTGTGCCCCCCAATATAATAAACATTGGTGGCGCAGTGCGCCCCCCAACATAATAAACATTGGTGGCGCAGTGTGCCCCCCAACATAATAAACATTGGTGGCGCAGTGTGCCCCCCAATATAATAAACATTGGTGGCGCAGTGCGCCCCCCCTCAAAATAATAAACATTGGTGGCGCAGTGCGCCCCCCCAATATAATAAACATTGGTGGCGCAGTGGGCAGTGCCAATGAGGGTTAAAAAATAATTTACTCACCTCCTCCAGTTGATCGATTAGCTGCCGGTCTCCAGTTCTTACTTCTTTCTTCAGGACCTGTGGTGACATCACTGAGCTCATCACATGATCCATCACCATGGTAATGGGCCATGTGATGAGCTCAGTGACGTCACCACAGGTCCTGAAGAAAGAAGTAAGAACAGGAGACCGGCAGTTAAGCGATCAACTGGAGGAGGTGAGTTAATTTTCTTTTATTATTTTTAACCCTCATTGGCACTTCCCACTGAGCCACCAATGTTTATTATAATGGGGAAGGGGGGGGGGGGAGGCGGCGCACTGCGCACCAATGTTTCTTATACTAGGGGGGGGGGGCGCACTGCGCCACCAATGTTTCTTATACTGGGGTGTTGGGGGGGGGCGCACTGTGCCACCAACGTTTCTTATACAAATACAGGAGGCGGGTGCCGGAATCAAATAGCCGGCACCCGACCTTTGTGACAGGGGGCTGCGATCAGCTACAATTAACCCCTCAGGTACCGCACCTGAAGGGTTAACTCAACTGCAGCTGATCGCAGCTCCCTGTCACAGAGGTCGGGTGCCGGCTATTTGATTCCAGCACCCGCCTCCTGTATTTGTAATACAGGTCAGTTTTCTTCATTGGTGGCGCAGTGGCCACAGCCCCTCCCCTCCTCCTCCTGCCTCTTCTTATTGGCAGCGGCGGGGACAGCAGCAGCACAGGGGGGAGGGAGAGACTCCTCCTGCGCTGCTGAGAACTATCAGCTCCTGTGCCGCCGCTGTATTGAGCAGAGCTGCCAGAGTGTGCAGGAGGAGGAGCGCTACATGTGGAGGAAGCCCTGTCTCACTGCGCTGTGGGACAGGTGGAAGTGCGCCGGTAAGCTCCTCCTCCTGCACGGCACAGTGTGCAGGAGAGGAGCAGCGCTCTGAACGATGGCCGGGGTCCGGACAACTGGCGGCCGCGGTCCGTATTTGGACCGCGGTCCGCCAGTTGAGTACCCCTGCCCTAGAGGTTCAAAGGGACTTCCTGTTAGACCATTTAGTACTATATTTAAGTCCCAGGAAGGGACGCGAGGTCTGATAAAGGGTCTTAGTCTAGAAGCTCCTCTGATGAACCTTTTAACTCATCTGTGTTCTGCCAGGTCTGTATCAAAAAAATGTACACAGAGCCCCTATCTGCACCTTTAGGGCAGAAGGATGAAGACCTAGATCTTAGTGATTCGGTTAAACTTCGCCCAGCCAAGAGCAAAATTTCTTCGAGATCTTGAGATAAATTGCTAAAGTGACTTTCTTTCTACAAGATCTGAGTGGAGATTACTTTATCTGATAGACCTTGGCGTTTTAGGATTTCTGACTCAGGATCCAAGCTGTTAATCTGAAAAATTCTGGATGGACGTGTACTAACGGACCCTGTGTTAGAATGTATTTTCAGATAGCTAGAATCCAAGGTTCCTGTAGAGACAGCTTCTTGAGAATGGGAAACCAGCTTATCTTTAGCCAAAAAGGCGTTATTAGTATGAGAGTCAGTCTTTTCTAAAGCATCTTTTGAATCACTTTCGGAATCAGCTGAAGGGGGGGGGGGGGACGCATAGGCTAGGCTCCAGTCCCAGATCGGAGAGAAAGTGTTGATCGCGCAAGGAGGGTCCCTTTGATTTAGGGAATAGAATCTCTGAACTTTTGCGTTTTCTTTTGAGGCAAATAAGTCTATCACCGGAGAACACCCTCTCTTTTTGATGAAGCTGAAGGTTTCTCCTTGGTGTCTTAAGTAGGATACTGTTGTTATATTGTCTCCCTTTAGGAGACCTGATGCGGCTTTTAGAGTCTCCCATACAGCCCGAAGCTCTCTGTAGTTTGATGACCGATCTGTTATGGAACTTTGCCAAAGACCTTGGTAAAATCTTTCGTCTATGTTTGCTCCCCAACTTGATTTGCTCGCATCCGTCTGAATTTGGATGAATGGTGTCTTATGCTCTACTACGCCTTTGTTGAGGTTTCATGAGATGGTCCACCAGATGAGGGATAGTTTTACATGTTCAGGGATTAGAATTTTCTGATCTAAAGATATCTGTCTTTTGTCCCATCTTTTCAGTAGCCAGGATTGTAGGTTTCTGAAATGAATCTGGCACCAAGGTACTGATGTTATGCATGACGTTAAAACCTCCAATAGACTCATCGCTTCTCTTATGGAACAGGAACTCCTCTTTTGAAAGCTTAGAACTTTTTATCTCAGGGCATTTTTCTTTTCTTCTGGGAGAAATGATGACTATTCTTTTAAATCTAAGAAAATCCCTAGAAACTTTATTCTTGTTTGGGGAAGGAGACAGGATTTTTTAAGGTTTATCACCCATCCTCGTTCCTCTAGGAGGAGTAAGATACTGTCTACATCGTGCTCCATCTGGCTTCGGGAATCTGCCACTATCAAAAAATCATCTAAGTATTATTGTTAAGCCTTCCTTCCTTATATGAGCTACCATTTCTATAACGAGCTTGGTGAATATTCTGGGGGCTGATGAAATGTCAAACGGAAGGGCTGTGAACTGAAAATGAAGTATGCATCCTTTTAGAGCAAATCTTAGATACCTCTAAGACTGTTCCTGTATCGGGACATGTTAGGCTACTTTCACACTAGCGTTCGGAGCGGGTCCGTCTGATGTTTCATCAGACGGATGCGCTCCTATAATGCTGACGTTTGCATCCGTTCAGAACGGATCCGTCTGCATTATAACTTAGAAAAATTTCTAAGTGTGAAAGTAGCCTGAGCGGATCCGTCCAGACTTTACATTGAAAGTCAATGGGGGCGGATCCGTTTGAAGATTGAGCCATATAGTGTCATCTTCAAACGGATGCGTCCCCATTGACTTACATTGTAAGTCTGGACGGATCCGCTCGCCTCCGCACGGCCAGGCGGACACCCGAACGCTGCAAGCAGCGGTCAGGTGTCCGCTCACTGAGCGGAGGCTGAACGCTGGCAGACGGATGCATTCTCAGTGGATCGGCCTCCACTGAGAATGCATTAGGGCCGGACGGCTGCGTTCAGGGCCGCTTGTGAGCCCCTTCAAACGGAGCTCACGAGCGGACACCTGAACGCAGGTGTGAAAGTAGCCTTAGTAAGCGTCCTTTAAATCAATTGTGCTCATCAACACATTCTTTTTGTTTATTAAAGGGATGGTAGAGTTCAGGGACTCCATCTTGAATTTCCTGTACAAAAATATTGGATTACACTTACCGGTAATCGTTTTTCTTTGAGCCTATGACAGCACCCCTGGAGAGACCACCTCTTACTCCAGACAGGAACGAGAACCGCCTTTTAAAAGAGGGATCTTCCCCTCTACCTCCAATCCTTTCTCAAGAACTAAGAAACTTAACATCTTAAATAACATCATTCTCTAATCTATGAATATACACTGCTCAAAAAAATAAAGGGAACACTTAAACAACACAATGTAACTCCAAGTCAATCACACTTCTGTGAAATCAAACTGTCCACTTAGGAAGTAACACTGAGTGACAATCAATTTCACATGCTGTTGTGCAAATGGGATAGACAACAGGTGGAAATTATAGGCAATTAGCAAGACACCCCCAATAAAGGAGTGGTTCTGCAGGTGGTAACCACAGACCACTTCTCAGTTCCTATGCTTCCTGGCTGATGTTTTGGTCACTTTTGAATGCTGGCGGTGCTTTCACTCTAGTGGTAGCATGAGACGGAGTCTACAACCCACACAAGTGGCTCAGGTAGTGCAGCTTATCCAGGATGGCACATCAATGCGAGCTGTGGCAAGAAGGTTTGCTGTGTCTGTCAGCGTAGTGTCCAGAGCATGGAGGCGCTACCAGGAGACAGGCCAGTACATCAGGAGACGTGGAGGAGGCCGTAGGAGGGCAACAACCCAGCAGCAGGACCGCTACCTCCGCCTTTGTGCAAGGAGGAACAGGAGGAGCACTGCCAGAGCCCTGCAAAATGACCTCCAGCAGGCCACAAATGTGCATGTGTCTGCTCAAACGGTCAGAAACAGACTCCATGAGGGTGATATGAGGGCCCGACATCCACAGGTGGGGGTTGTGCTTACAGCCCAACACCGTGCAGGACGTTTGGCATTTGCCAGAGAACACCAAGATTGGCAAATTCGCCACTGGCGCCTTGTGCTCTTCACAGATGAAAGCAGGTTCACACTGAGCACATGTGACAGACGTGACAGAGTCTTGAGACGCCGTGGAGAACGTTCTGCTGCCTGCAACATCCTCCAGCATGACCGGTTTGGCATTGGGTCAGTAATGGTGTGGGGTGGCATTTCTTTGGAGGGCCGCACAGCCCTCCATGTGCTCGCCAGAGGTAGCCTGACTGCCATTAGGTACCGAGATGAGATCCTCAGACCCCTTGTGAGACCATATGCTGGTGCGGTTGGCCCTGGGTTCCTCCTAATGCAAGACAATGCTAGACCTCATGTGGCTGGAGTGTGTCAGCAGTTCCTGCAAGACGAAGGCATTGATGCTATGGACTGGCCCGCCCGTTCCCCAGACCTGAATCCAATTGAGCACATCTGGGACATCATGTCTCGCTCTATCCACCAACGTCACTTTGCACCACAGACTGTCCAGGAGTTGGCAGATGCTTTAGTCCAGGTCTGGGAGGAGATCCCTCAGGAGACCGTCCGCCACCTCATCAGGAGCATGCACAGGCGTTGTAGGGAGGTCATACAGGCACGTGGAGACCACACACACTACTGAGCCTCATTTTGACTTGTTTTAAGGACATTACATCAAAGTTGGATCAGCCTGTAGTGTGTTTTTCCACTTTAATTTTGAGTGTGACTCCAAATCCAGACCTCCATGGGTTGAAAATTTTGATTTCCATTTTTTTATTTTTGTTTGATTTTGTTGTCAGCACATTCAACTATGTAAAGAACAAAGTATTTCAGAAGAATATTTAATTAATTCAGATCTTGGTTATTTTTGTGTTCCCTTTATTTTTTTTAGCAGTGTATAAATCCTTTTTTTGGGGGAAGGGGGGGGGAAATAACCAGGTGCTGTCATAGACTCAAAAAAAAACGATTATCGGTAAATGTAATCCAATATTTCTCTTTTGCCTATGACAGCACACCTGTAGAATAGGCAAGAATCCTATCTAGGGTGGGACCACAACCTGCAGCACCTTACGACCAAAGAAAAGACCTTCATTAGAAGGTAGCTGTAGTCTATAGTGCCTAAAAAAAAAAAAAAGTATGAGGAAACCTCCAGGTAGCTGCCCTACAAATCTGCTCAATTGAAGCTGAAGCTCTCTCTGCCCATGACGTGGAGACTGATCTTGTAGAGTGAGCCCAAACCCCGAGGACGGAACTACTCTCTTCGAAGAGAAAGCTAAGGAAATGGCCTGCCTGATCCACCTAGCAATAGTCTGAGAAGAGGCATCCAAACCCTTCCTAGCTCCATGAACTAAAAGCAGCAGACAAGAGGAGGCCCTCCAGGGCTGAGTAACCTTCAGATATTGTAAAATATACCTCCTAATGTCTAGGCAATGGAATTCTGATTCTTTCTCATTCTTAGGGGAGGCACAGAAGGAAGGTAGCACTATCTCCTGAGAACAGTGAAAATGAGAAGAGACTTTTGGTAAATAAGAAGGATCAGAAAAATCACTACCAGATCTTCCAAGATAACCAAATAGAGGGGTGATCTCACTAACCCTTCTAGCCGAGGTAATGGCAAGCAGGAAAGCAAGCTTTAGGGAGAGCATCTTTGGGGAGATATTATCAATCGGCTCAAAGGGGTCAGAAGAGAGAGCAGAGAGGACCAAGTTTAAAGGGAACCTGTCACCGGGATTTTGTGTATAGAGCTGAGGACATGGGTTGCTAGATTGCCGCTAGCACATCCGCAATATCCAGTCCCTATAGCTCTGTGTGCTTTTATTGTTTAAAAAAAACGATTTGATACATATGCAAATTAACCTGAGATGAGTCCTGTACGTGAGATGAGTCAGGGACAGGACTCATCTCAGGTTAATTTGCATATGTATCAAAGCGTGTTTTTTTACACAATAAAAGCACACAGAGCTATGGGGACTGGGTATTGCGGATGTGCTAACGGCCATCTAGCAACCCATGTCCTCAGCTCTACACACAAAATCCCGGTGACAGGTTCCCTTTAAATCCCAAGGAGGGGTTTTAACTTTGGAGACCAGGGATAACTTGGACACAGCTAAAACAAACCTCTTGACCCAGCGATGTTCTGCTAATCTAAACTCAAATAAGGCACTTAAAGCAGATATCTGGACCTTTAAAATACTAGGCCTGAGTTTTTTCTTCCATCCTTCCTGTAAGAATTCTAGCATGAGCGGAATGTCAGGAACCTCTAACATATCCACAGGTCTATTTACGTATCTGAAAAAGGCCTTCCAATCTCTCAGCTAGATCTCAGAAATAACCCTCTTTCGACTGGCCAACAGAGTGTTAACTACTTCTTCAGAAAGACCTTTTTTTTTTTTTTTTTTTATCTCCCTCTCAAGAGCCAAGCAGTCAGATGCAGATTTCTTACTTCTGGGTGAAAGATTGGACCCTGAGACAAAATTGACCCAATGCGTCCACTGCTCTTGGATACTCCCCCGGAGATAGGGAATAGAAAACATCTACCTTTCTGTTCGATCTGGTGGCAAAGAGATCTATCTCCGGAATCCCACATAATGCTGTGATCTGGTTGAAAACCTTTTGATCTAGGGACCATTCTCCCTGGCTTTGATGATGACGACTGAGGAAGTCCGCTTTCACATTGTCCAAGCCCTTTAGATGCACCGCAGAAAGGGATGATAGAGAAGCTTCTGCCAGACTGAATATCTGATGGGTGAGAGACATGAGGCCCTGAGCCCTTGTACCTCCCTGCCGATTACCCTGAAGAGCCTGATCTGACTAAGACACAAGAAGAAAGTCGTCCAGGTAAGGTATAATGACTCTCTTTCTCCCTCACGTAGGCCATCATTTCTGAAACAATCTTCATGAACACCCTCGGAGCCTGCGAAAACCCAAAGGGTAAGGCCTGAAACTGAAGATGTAGAGCTTCCTTCCTTAATTGGACTGCTACCCTCAGAAACATCTGATGGCTGGGATGGATAGGGACATGGTAATATGCATCCCTCAGGTCCACTGTGGCCATAAAGCAGTCCGGGGAAAGATTGCTTACTGCTGACCTAATGGACTCCATACGAAACCTCTCGTACACCAGATACTGGTTTAAGCATTTTAAGTTTATTATGGTCCGAAACGAGCCATTTGGTTTCTTAACCGCCTCACGTCCGCCCATAGGATATAAACGTCCTATGGGTGGACGTCTATTTCTGACAGCATGTTTTAAAACGTCCTGTCAGAAATAGCAGCTGCACGCTAATCGTGCAGCTGCTGATCGGGTTGCCCGCTGTCAGTGACAGCAGGGCAACCCTAAGACAAGGCAGGGACAGTGCCCAGGTGTCCCTGCCTTCACGATCGCTGCAGACACAGCGTGACCGGAGAGTGCAGGAGCTGTGTGAGGTCTCTCAGAGACCTCGATCAGCCCTGCTGTGAGGCTGTACAGCGCAGGATTGCTGCTGTACAGCCTCTATAGGGGTGCATTTGTCCTGTAACTGGGGCTACTATGTCAGCCCCAGTTACAGGAGAAATCAACAGTGTAAAAAAAAATAAAAAGTGAAGTAAATGTCCCCCAGAGGTCTTGTATGACCTTATGGGGGACGAAAAGTGTAAAATAAAAAAAAAATAAAATAAAGGGTTGAAAAAAAAAAAAAAAAAAAAAAAAAGTTTCACATGTAAAAAAAAAAAAAATCCCAAGTAAGGAATAAAAAAAAAAATTAAAAATAGAAAAAATAAAATAAAATAGACATATTTAGTATTGCCGCGTCCGTAAAAACCAGCTCTATAAAAATATCACATGACCTAACCCCTCGGGTGAACACCGTAAAAAAAAAAAAAAAAAAAAAAAACTGTGTCAAAACAAGCAATTTTTGTCACCTTGCATCACAAAAGGTGCAACACCAAGTGATCAAAAACGCGTATGTCCCACAAAATGGTACCAATAAAACCGTCACCTCATCCCGCAAAAAATGAGCCCCTACATAAGAAAATCTCTCAAAAAATAAAAAAAACTACACTGCGTGCAGAATTATTAGGCAAATGAGTATTTTGACCACATCATCCTCTTTATGCATGTTGTCTTACCCCAAGCTGTATAGGCTCGAAAGCCTACTACCAATTAAGCATATTAGGTGATGTGCATCTCTGTAATGAGAAGGGGTGTGGTCTAATGACATCAACACCCTATATTAGGTGTGCATAATTATTAGGCAACTTCCTTTCCTTTGGCAAAATGGGTCAAAAGAAGGACTTGACAGGCTCAGAAAAGTCAAAAATAGTGAGATATCTTGCAGAGGGATGCAGCACTCTTAAAATTGCAAAGCTTCTGAAGCGTGATCATCGAACAATCAAGCGTTTTATTCAAAATAGTCAACAGGGTCGCAAGAAGCGTGTGGAAAAACCAAGGCGCAAAATAACTGCCCATGAACTGAGAAAAGTCAAGCGTGCAGCTGCCAAGATGCCACTTGCCACCAGTTTGGCCATATTTCAGAGCTGCAACATCACTGGAGTGCCCAAAAGCACAAGGTGTGCAATACTCAGAGACATGGCCAAGGTAAGAAAGGCTGAAAGACGACCACCACTGAACAAGACACACAAGCTGAAACGTCAAGACTGGGCCAAGAAATATCTCAAGACTGATTTTTCTAAGGTTTTATGGACTGATGAAATGAGAGTGAGTCTTGATGGGCCAGATGGATGGGCCCGTGGCTGGATTGGTAAAGGGCAGAGAGCTCCAGTCCGACTCAGACGCCAGCAAGGTGGAGGTGGAGTACTGGTTTGGGCTGGTATCATCAAAGATGAGCTTGTGGGGCCTTTTCGGGTTGAGGATGGAGTCAAGCTCAACTCCCAGTCCTACTGCCAGTTTCTGGAAGACACCTTCTTCAAGCAGTGGTACAGGAAGAAGTCTGCATCCTTCAAGAAAAACATGATTTTCATGCAGGACAATGCTCCATCACACGCGTCCAAGTACTCCACAGCGTGGCTGGCAAGAAAGGGTATAAAAGAAGAAAATCTAATGACATGGCCTCCTTGTTCACCTGATCTGAACCCCATTGAGAACCTGTGGTCCATCATCAAATGTGAGATTTACAAGGAGGGAAAACAGTACACCTCTCTGAACAGTGTCTGGGAGGCTGTGGTTGCTGCTGCACGCAATGTTAATGGTGAACAGATCAACAGATCAACAGATGTTTCATCAGACGGATGCGCTCCTATAATGCTGACGTTTGCATCCGTTCAGAACGGATCCGTCTGCATTATAACTTAGAAAAATTTCTAAGTGTGAAAGTAGCCTGAGCGGATCCGTCCAGACTTTACATTGAAAGTCAATGGGGGCGGATCCGTTTGAAGATTGAGCCATATAGTGTCATCTTCAAACGGATGCGTCCCCATTGACTTACATTGTAAGTCTGGACGGATCCGCTCGCCTCCGCACGGCCAGGCGGACACCCGAACGCTGCAAGCAGCGGTCAGGTGTCCGCTCACTGAGCGGAGGCTGAACGCTGGCAGACGGATGCATTCTCAGTGGATCGGCCTCCACTGAGAATGCATTAGGGCCGGACGGCTGCGTTCAGGGCCGCTTGTGAGCCCCTTCAAACGGAGCTCACGAGCGGACACCTGAACGCAGGTGTGAAAGTAGCCTTAGTAAGCGTCCTTTAAATCAATTGTGCTCATCAACACATTCTTTTTGTTTATTAAAGGGATGGTAGAGTTCAGGGACTCCATCTTGAATTTCCTGTACAAAAATATTGGATTACACTTACCGGTAATCGTTTTTCTTTGAGCCTATGACAGCACCCCTGGAGAGACCACCTCTTACTCCAGACAGGAACGAGAACCGCCTTTTAAAAGAGGGATCTTCCCCTCTACCTCCAATCCTTTCTCAAGAACTAAGAAACTTAACATCTTAAATAACATCATTCTCTAATCTATGAATATACACTGCTCAAAAAAATAAAGGGAACACTTAAACAACACAATGTAACTCCAAGTCAATCACACTTCTGTGAAATCAAACTGTCCACTTAGGAAGTAACACTGAGTGACAATCAATTTCACATGCTGTTGTGCAAATGGGATAGACAACAGGTGGAAATTATAGGCAATTAGCAAGACACCCCCAATAAAGGAGTGGTTCTGCAGGTGGTAACCACAGACCACTTCTCAGTTCCTATGCTTCCTGGCTGATGTTTTGGTCACTTTTGAATGCTGGCGGTGCTTTCACTCTAGTGGTAGCATGAGACGGAGTCTACAACCCACACAAGTGGCTCAGGTAGTGCAGCTTATCCAGGATGGCACATCAATGCGAGCTGTGGCAAGAAGGTTTGCTGTGTCTGTCAGCGTAGTGTCCAGAGCATGGAGGCGCTACCAGGAGACAGGCCAGTACATCAGGAGACGTGGAGGAGGCCGTAGGAGGGCAACAACCCAGCAGCAGGACCGCTACCTCCGCCTTTGTGCAAGGAGGAACAGGAGGAGCACTGCCAGAGCCCTGCAAAATGACCTCCAGCAGGCCACAAATGTGCATGTGTCTGCTCAAACGGTCAGAAACAGACTCCATGAGGGTGATATGAGGGCCCGACGTCCACAGGTGGGGGTTGTGCTTACAGCCCAACACCGTGCAGGACGTTTGGCATTTGCCAGAGAACACCAAGATTGGCAAATTCGCCACTGGCGCCTTGTGCTCTTCACAGATGAAAGCAGGTTCACACTGAGCACATGTGACAGACGTGACAGAGTCTTGAGACGCCGTGGAGAACGTTCTGCTGCCTGCAACATCCTCCAGCATGACCGGTTTGGCATTGGGTCAGTAATGGTGTGGGGTGGCATTTCTTTGGAGGGCCGCACAGCCCTCCATGTGCTCGCCAGAGGTAGCCTGACTGCCATTAGGTACCGAGATGAGATCCTCAGACCCCTTGTGAGACCATATGCTGGTGCGGTTGGCCCTGGGTTCCTCCTAATGCAAGACAATGCTAGACCTCATGTGGCTGGAGTGTGTCAGCAGTTCCTGCAAGACGAAGGCATTGATGCTATGGACTGGCCCGCCCGTTCCCCAGACCTGAATCCAATTGAGCACATCTGGGACATCATGTCTCGCTCTATCCACCAACGTCACTTTGCACCACAGACTGTCCAGGAGTTGGCAGATGCTTTAGTCCAGGTCTGGGAGGAGATCCCTCAGGAGACCGTCCGCCACCTCATCAGGAGCATGCACAGGCGTTGTAGGGAGGTCATACAGGCACGTGGAGACCACACACACTACTGAGCCTCATTTTGACTTGTTTTAAGGACATTACATCAAAGTTGGATCAGCCTGTAGTGTGTTTTTCCACTTTAATTTTGAGTGTGACTCCAAATCCAGACCTCCATGGGTTGAAAATTTTGATTTCCATTTTTTTATTTTTGTTTGATTTTGTTGTCAGCACATTCAACTATGTAAAGAACAAAGTATTTCAGAAGAATATTTAATTAATTCAGATCTTGGTTATTTTTGTGTTCCCTTTATTTTTTTTAGCAGTGTATAAATCCTTTTTTTGGGGGAAGGGGGGGGAAATAACCAGGTGCTGTCATAGACTCAAAAAAAAACGATTATCGGTAAATGTAATCCAATATTTCTCTTTTGCCTATGACAGCACACCTGTAGAATAGGCAAGAATCCTATCTAGGGTGGGACCACAACCTGCAGCACCTTACGACCAAAGAAAAGACCTTCATTAGAAGGTAGCTGTAGTCTATAGTGCCTAAAAAAAAAAAAAAGTATGAGGAAACCTCCAGGTAGCTGCCCTACAAATCTGCTCAATTGAAGCTGAAGCTCTCTCTGCCCATGACGTGGAGACTGATCTTGTAGAGTGAGCCCAAACCCCGAGGACGGAACTACTCTCTTCGAAGAGAAAGCTAAGGAAATGGCCTGCCTGATCCACCTAGCAATAGTCTGAGAAGAGGCATCCAAACCCTTCCTAGCTCCATGAACTAAAAGCAGCAGACAAGAGGAGGCCCTCCAGGGCTGAGTAACCTTCAGATATTGTAAAATATACCTCCTAATGTCTAGGCAATGGAATTCTGATTCTTTCTCATTCTTAGGGGAGGCACAGAAGGAAGGTAGCACTATCTCCTGAGAACAGTGAAAATGAGAAGAGACTTTTGGTAAATAAGAAGGATCAGAAAAATCACTACCAGATCTTCCAAGATAACCAAATAGAGGGGTGATCTCACTAACCCTTCTAGCCGAGGTAATGGCAAGCAGGAAAGCAAGCTTTAGGGAGAGCATCTTTGGGGAGATATTATCAATCGGCTCAAAGGGGTCAGAAGAGAGAGCAGAGAGGACCAAGTTTAAAGGGAACCTGTCACCGGGATTTTGTGTATAGAGCTGAGGACATGGGTTGCTAGATTGCCGCTAGCACATCCGCAATATCCAGTCCCTATAGCTCTGTGTGCTTTTATTGTTTAAAAAAAACGATTTGATACATATGCAAATTAACCTGAGATGAGTCCTGTACGTGAGATGAGTCAGGGACAGGACTCATCTCAGGTTAATTTGCATATGTATCAAAGCGTGTTTTTTTACACAATAAAAGCACACAGAGCTATGGGGACTGGGTATTGCGGATGTGCTAACGGCCATCTAGCAACCCATGTCCTCAGCTCTACACACAAAATCCCGGTGACAGGTTCCCTTTAAATCCCAAGGAGGGGTTTTAACTTTGGAGACCAGGGATAACTTGGACACAGCTAAAACAAACCTCTTGACCCAGCGATGTTCTGCTAATCTAAACTCAAATAAGGCACTTAAAGCAGATATCTGGACCTTTAAAATACTAGGCCTGAGTTTTTTCTTCCATCCTTCCTGTAAGAATTCTAGCATGAGCGGAATGTCAGGAACCTCTAACATATCCACAGGTCTATTTACGTATCTGAAAAAGGCCTTCCAATCTCTCAGCTAGATCTCAGAAATAACCCTCTTTCGACTGGCCAACAGAGTGTTAACTACTTCTTCAGAAAGACCTTTTTTTTTTTTTTTTTTTATCTCCCTCTCAAGAGCCAAGCAGTCAGATGCAGATTTCTTACTTCTGGGTGAAAGATTGGACCCTGAGACAAAATTGACCCAATGCGTCCACTGCTCTTGGATACTCCCCCGGAGATAGGGAATAGAAAACATCTACCTTTCTGTTCGATCTGGTGGCAAAGAGATCTATCTCCGGAATCCCACATAATGCTGTGATCTGGTTGAAAACCTTTTGATCTAGGGACCATTCTCCCTGGCTTTGATGATGACGACTGAGGAAGTCCGCTTTCACATTGTCCAAGCCCTTTAGATGCACCGCAGAAAGGGATGATAGAGAAGCTTCTGCCAGACTGAATATCTGATGGGTGAGAGACATGAGGCCCTGAGCCCTTGTACCTCCCTGCCGATTACCCTGAAGAGCCTGATCTGACTAAGACACAAGAAGAAAGTCGTCCAGGTAAGGTATAATGACTCTCTTTCTCCCTCACGTAGGCCATCATTTCTGAAACAATCTTCATGAACACCCTCGGAGCCTGCGAAAACCCAAAGGGTAAGGCCTGAAACTGAAGATGTAGAGCTTCCTTCCTTAATTGGACTGCTACCCTCAGAAACATCTGATGGCTGGGATGGATAGGGACATGGTAATATGCATCCCTCAGGT
This sequence comes from Bufo bufo, assembly GCF_905171765.1. Lineage (NCBI taxonomy): Eukaryota > Metazoa > Chordata > Amphibia > Anura > Bufonidae > Bufo > Bufo bufo. The sequence goes on from NC_053392.1 coordinate 249,235,990, forward strand.
CCACTGTGGCCATAAAGCAGTCCGGGGAAAGATTGCTTACTGCTGACCTAATGGACTCCATACGAAACCTCTCGTACACCAGATACTGGTTTAAGCATTTTAAGTTTATTATGGTCCGAAACGAGCCATTTGGTTTCTTAACCGCCTCACGTCCGCCCATAGGATATAAACGTCCTATGGGTGGACGTCTATTTCTGACAGCATGTTTTAAAACGTCCTGTCAGAAATAGCAGCTGCACGCTAATCGTGCAGCTGCTGATCGGGTTGCCCGCTGTCAGTGACAGCAGGGCAACCCTAAGACAAGGCAGGGACAGTGCCCAGGTGTCCCTGCCTTCACGATCGCTGCAGACACAGCGTGACCGGAGAGTGCAGGAGCTGTGTGAGGTCTCTCAGAGACCTCGATCAGCCCTGCTGTGAGGCTGTACAGCGCAGGATTGCTGCTGTACAGCCTCTATAGGGGTGCATTTGTCCTGTAACTGGGGCTACTATGTCAGCCCCAGTTACAGGAGAAATCAACAGTGTAAAAAAAAATAAAAAGTGAAGTAAATGTCCCCCAGAGGTCTTGTATGACCTTATGGGGGACGAAAAGTGTAAAATAAAATAAAAATAAAATAAAGGGTTGAAAAAAAAAAAAAAAAAAAAAAAAAAGTTTCACATGTAAAAAAAAAAAAAATCCCAAGTAAGGAATAAAAAAAAAAATTAAAAATAGAAAAAATAAAATAAAATAGACATATTTAGTATTGCCGCGTCCGTAAAAACCAGCTCTATAAAAATATCACATGACCTAACCCCTCGGGTGAACACCGTAAAAAAAAAAAAAAAAAAAAAAAACTGTGTCAAAACAAGCAATTTTTGTCACCTTGCATCACAAAAGGTGCAACACCAAGTGATCAAAAACGCGTATGTCCCACAAAATGGTACCAATAAAACCGTCACCTCATCCCGCAAAAAATGAGCCCCTACATAAGAAAATCTCTCAAAAAATAAAAAAAACTACACTGCGTGCAGAATTATTAGGCAAATGAGTATTTTGACCACATCATCCTCTTTATGCATGTTGTCTTACCCCAAGCTGTATAGGCTCGAAAGCCTACTACCAATTAAGCATATTAGGTGATGTGCATCTCTGTAATGAGAAGGGGTGTGGTCTAATGACATCAACACCCTATATTAGGTGTGCATAATTATTAGGCAACTTCCTTTCCTTTGGCAAAATGGGTCAAAAGAAGGACTTGACAGGCTCAGAAAAGTCAAAAATAGTGAGATATCTTGCAGAGGGATGCAGCACTCTTAAAATTGCAAAGCTTCTGAAGCGTGATCATCGAACAATCAAGCGTTTCATTCAAAATAGTCAACAGGGTCGCAAGAAGCGTGTGGAAAAACCAAGGCGCAAAATAACTGCCCATGAACTGAGAAAAGTCAAGCGTGCAGCTGCCAAGATGCCACTTGCCACCAGTTTGGCCATATTTCAGAGCTGCAACATCACTGGAGTGCCCAAAAGCACAAGGTGTGCAATACTCAGAGACATGGCCAAGGTAAGAAAGGCTGAAAGACGACCACCACTGAACAAGACACACAAGCTGAAACGTCAAGACTGGGCCAAGAAATATCTCAAGACTGATTTTTCTAAGGTTTTATGGACTGATGAAATGAGAGTGAGTCTTGATGGGCCAGATGGATGGGCCCGTGGCTGGATTGGTAAAGGGCAGAGAGCTCCAGTCCGACTCAGACGCCAGCAAGGTGGAGGTGGAGTACTGGTTTGGGCTGGTATCATCAAAGATGAGCTTGTGGGGCCTTTTTGGGTTGAGGATGGAGTCAAGCTCAACTCCCAGTCCTACTGCCAGTTTCTGGAAGACACCTTCTTCAAGCAGTGGTACAGGAAGAAGTCTGCATCCTTCAAGAAAAACATGATTTTCATGCAGGACAATGCTCCATCACACGCGTCCAAGTACTCCACAGCGTGGCTGGCAAGAAAGGGTATAAAAGAAGAAAATCTAATGACATGGCCTCCTTGTTCACCTGATCTGAACCCCATTGAGAACCTGTGGTCCATCATCAAATGTGAGATTTACAAGGAGGGAAAACAGTACACCTCTCTGAACAGTGTCTGGGAGGCTGTGGTTGCTGCTGCACGCAATGTTAATGGTGAACAGATCAAAACACTGACAGAATCCATGGATGGCAGGCTTTTGAGTGTCCTTGCAAAGAAAGGTGGCTATATTGGTCACTGATTTGTTTTTGTTTTGTTTTTGAATGTCAGAAATGTATATTTGTGAATGTTGAGATGTTATATTGGTTTCACTGGTAAAAATAAATAATTGAAATGGGTATATATTTGTTTTTTGTTAAGTTGCCTAATAATTATGCACAGTAATAGTCAGCTGCACACACAGATATCCCCGTAAAATAGCTAAAACTAAAAACAAACTAAAAACTACTTCCAAAAATATTCAGCTTTGATATTAATGAGTTTTTTGGGTTCATTGAGAACATGGTTGTTGTTCAATAATAAAATTAATCCTCAAAAATACAACTTGCCTAATAATTCTGCACTCCCTGTATAGCTCTTAGAACATGGAGACACTAAAACATCATTTTTTTGGTTTCAAAAATGCTATTATTGTGTAAAACTTTAATAAATGAGAAAAAGTATACATATTAGGTATCGCCACGTCCGTAACAATCTGCTCTATAAAAATGTCACTTGACTGAACCCCTCAGGTGAACGCTGTAAAAATAAATAAATAGAAACTGTGCTAAAACAACCAATTTTTTGGTCACCTTGCCCCATAAAGTGTTATAATGAATGATCAAAAAAATCATATGTACCCAAAAAATAGTACTAATAAAACTGGCACCTTATCCCCTAGTTTCCAAAATGGGGTCACTTCTTGGGAGTTTCTACTGTAAGGGTGCATCAGGGGGCTTCAAATGGGACATGGCATCTAAAAGCCATGTGGAGTTCCTTTCCTTCTGCGCCCTGCCGTGTGCCCATACAGCAGTTTACGACCACATGTGGGGTGTTTCTGTAAACCGCAGAATCTGGGTAATAAATATTGAGTTTTGTTTGGCTGTTAACCATCGATGTGTTAAAGAAAAAAATTGATTAAAATGGAAAATCTGCCAAAAAAGTGAAATTTAAAAATTTGATCTCCATTTTCCTTTAATTCTTGTGGAACGCCTAAAGGGTTAACAAAGTTTGTAAAATCGGTTTTGAATACCTTGAGGGGTGTAGTTTCTACAATGGGGTCATTTATGGGGGTATCCACTATGTAGGCCCCACAAAGTGACTTCAGACCTGAACTGGTCCTTATAAAGTGGGTTTTGGCAATTTTCTTAAAAATTTGAAGAATTGCTTCTAAACTTCTAAGCCTTCTAACGTCCTAAAAAAATAAAATGACATTTCCAAAATGATGCCAACATAAAGTAGACATATGGGGAATGTTAAATAATAAATATTTTATGAGGTATCACTTTCTGTTTTAAAAGCAGAGAAATTGAAATTTAGAAAATTGTGAATTTTTCAAATTTTTGGGTAAATTTGGGATTTTTTCATAAATAAAGGTGAAATATTTTGACTCAAATTTATGACTATCATGAAGTACAATGTGTCACGAGAAAACAATCTGAATGACTTGGATAAATAAAGGCGTTCCAAAGTTATTACCACATAAAGTGAGATATGTCAGTTTTGCAAAATTTGGCTTGGTCAGGAAGGGGGCAAAGGGCCCAGATGGGAAGTGGTTAACGAGAAACAGGGGAGAGTAAAACCCTATTGTCACCTCCTGCTCTGGGACCTTTATCAACACTCTCTTCTCTATTAGGAAAAAGACTTCTGCAATGATAGCTGACTGCTTTGTGGGATCTGACTGGTAATCTGTGACTACAATTCTCCCTTCTGGAAAGCTTTGAAAGTTTAACCTTAGGCCTTCCCTTATTACCGAGTTTATGTATGTGCTGTCGGAGATCTCCTGCCACCAATGGGCAAAAAGAGACAGACGACCTCTGACCGGGGGCCTGGCGTCATTGGGACTGGTTCTATGAGGCATCTGGCCCAGAAAAAAGAAACCCCTTATTTTTTCTAGTCACACCAGAAAACTGCTTTGCTCTCTTCTTTCCCTTAAATACTTCTTTATTAAATCTAGCACGGAAAGACCTCCTGGGTGGTTGACTAGCGGAGGGAAAGCCTCTTTTCTTGTCGGAGACCTTTTCCAGAAGGTCGTCAAGGACGGGGCCAAACAAAAACTCACCCTGCCACAGGATAGCACAAAGCTTTGCCTTAGAGGAAGCGTCCCCATTCCAGCCCTTTAACCAAATAGCCCTACGGGCAGAGTTAGATAAGGCTGAAGCCCTAGCGGTAAATCTTAAGGAGTCCGCAGAGGCATTAGCCAAGAAATCTAGGGCATTGTTTATAATAGGGAAGGAGGTAAGCAACTGTTCCCTAGGGGTACCTCCTTTAATGTGGGCCTCTAACTCCCCCATCCACACCTTTAAGGACATAGCAACAGATGTAGCAGCAATAGCAGGTTTAAAAGTTGCTGCAGAGGCCTCCCAGTTTTTCTTTAAAGGGATTCTGTCACCTCGTATAACACAAATTCAGATTTTAAACTAGTCATGCTCCACAGCTTACCTTTAATCGGCTGTGCTGTTTTTTATTGTAATCCGTCCAGCAGTTTTGCAGAAAAACGACTTTTATAAAACCCTGAAGGTGCCCAGAGGGGCGTTATGTTCCCCTTTGTGTGCCCAGTAACGCCCCTCTTACAGTGCCCAAAACGCCTTCCTCCAGAATCCCTAACCGCCCACAGCGTCTCATCCCTCTCCTCCCCCTCCCTGACGGCCGAGCGAAGTCTCGCGCAGACGCAGTACCCATTGAGGGCTGCGCCAGTGCGATTTGCTGGAGACTGAGGGCAGGAGCTTCATCGTCGTCACTGGGCATGCGCCGAGCCCAGTGACGTCCGATGCTCGCGCGAGACTTCGCTCGGCCGTCAGGGAGGGGGAGGAGAGGGATGAGACGCTGTGGGCGGTTAGGGATTCTGGAGGAAGGCGTTTTGGGCACTGTAAGAGGGGCGTTACTGGGCACACAAAGGGGAACATAACGCCCCTCTGGGCACCTTCAGGGTTTTATAAAAGTCGTTTTTCTGCAAAACTGCTGGACGGATTACAATAAAAAACAGCACAGCCGATTCAAGGTAAGCTGTGGAGCATGACTGGTTTAAAATCTGAATTTGTGTTATACGAGGTGACAGAATCCCTTTAAATAAACTTATGCCCTTCTGTCCATTGCGTCCTTAAGGGAACCCATATCTTCAAAGGGTAGTGCATTCTTCCTGGACATCTTAGCCACAGGAGCATCTAGCTTTGGAGCCCTATCCCAAGGGGCGGAGACTTCTTCATCAAACGGATATTTCCGTTTAACAGAGGAAGGAACGAAAAACTTCCTATCAGGTCTTTTCCATTCTCTGGCAATTACCGCCTTAATGCTCTTATGTACAGTACAGACCAAAAGTTTGGACACACCTCCTCATTCAAAGAGTTTTCTTTATTTTCATGACTATGAAGGCATCAAAACTATGAATTAACACATGTGGAATTATATACATAACAAACAAGTGTGAAACAACTGAAAATATGTCATATTCTAGGTTCTTCAAAGTAGCCACCTTTTGCTTTGATTACTGCTTTGCACACTCTTGATGAGCTTCAAGAGGTAGTCCCCTGAAATGGTCTTCCAACAGTCTTGAAGGAGTTCCCAGAGATGCTTAGCACTTGTTGTCCCTTTTGCCTTCACTCTGCAGTCCAGCTCACCCCAAACCATCTCGATTGGGTTCAGGTCCGGTGACTGTGGACGCCAGGTCATCTGGCGTAGCACCCCATCACTCTCCTTCATGGTCAAATAGCCCTTACTTTCAAAGTTTTCCCAATTTTTCGGCTGACTGACTGACCTTCATTTCTTAAAGTAATGATGGCCACTCGTTTTTCTTTACTTAGCTGCTTTTTTCTTGCCATAATACAAATTCTAACAGTCTATTCAGTAGGACTATCAGCTGTGTATCCACCTGACTTCTCCTCAACGCAACTGATGGTCCAAACCCCATTTATAAGGCAAGAAATCCCATTTATTAAACCTGACAGGGCACACCTGTGAAGTGAAAACCATTTCAGGGGACTACCTCTTGAAGCTCATCAAGAGAATGCCAAGAGTGTGCAAAGCAGTAATCAAAGCAAAAGGTGGCTACTTTGAAGAACCTAGAATATGACATATTTTCAGTTGTTTCACACTTGGTTGTTATGTATATAATTCCACATGTGTTAATTCATGGTTTTGATGCCTTCAGTGTGAATCTACAATTTTCAAAGTCATGAAAATAAAGAAAACTCTTTGAATGAGAAGGTGTGTCCAAACTTTTGGTCTGTACTGTATATCAAACCCCTTCCTCTTCCTAGGACCTCAAACAGAGTCCTCCACCGATTGCTGAGGTTTTAGATCATCCAGCCCCATAGTAGCTCTAACCGCCTTGACTAGGGAGTTAGTGTTCTCAGCATGAAACAGCGGTTTCCCTGCGGCCTCGTCCTCAGAAGAATCGTCAGATGACAAACACTCTCCTTCTTCCTCCAAACCAGAAAGTATATCGCTGTCACTGGAGGGGGAATCTTTAGATGCAGCAGCAGAAGTACCGGGGCGGCTTTTAATCAATCCGCTTACCGACTCTCTGACCTCATCCCGGATCATCTGCTTAATACTGCTCATCAAAGACAGAGCTTCCTCCTCCATTAACTTGCTGACACATCCTTGACAAAGGGGTTTAGCCCATGCAGAGGGTAACTTCTTTTTACAGCACACCCCCTTTCTTTAGCTCTGGAGGTCTTCCTGGAAGACTCCTTAGACACCTAGGCACAAGCAAACATGACCCCATGAGCAATACTAAAAATAAGGTCTGCCGGGGAATGAACCCTCTTACCCCACCCTGGTACCGATGTATCATTGGTGGTCTCAGCACGCTGAACCTGCTCCATTCTTTCCACAGCACAACCAGCCGGAATGGGAAACTGTCAGCTCTTCAGTCGGCATGGCAGTGAGCTGGCTGTGCTTTTTCTCCTCGGTGCGCGCTGCCGGCTTCCTCCCACCGCTTGAACCCGGAAGTAGATGCAGACACACGCGGGCCGGTGGCCGAACATGCGAACACAGCCGCAGAGGTTCACAGGAATCCCAGAGAGGTCAAAACTCCCCAGGCCCGGGAAGGGGAGCGGAAGGTGAGGGACAGAGACTGGAGCCCAGACTTTAGCAGCGGCTCCTCATGGAGACTTAAGCTGCCCGGGTAACCCTCCTCACCGCATCAATTGCCGGGGCCCCCGCAGCTCTAGAACAACTGTAAACGGCGGATCCGATTCTCTCCTGCCTCTTAGGACAGGAAACAGAACTGGAGGTAGAGGGGAGGATCCCTCTTTTAGAAGGCGGTTCTGGTTCCTGTCCAGAGGAGGAGGCGGTCTCTCCAGGGGTGCTGTCATAGGCGAAAGAGAAAATGTTTGTTTAGATGTTTTAGATTTATTATTGTCTGGTATGAACCGTCCAGTTTTGTCACCAGGAACAGATTTAAATAATAGCATCGCTTTTCCTGAGATGGCGGAACCTGATCACCCCTAGTTTTAGCAAGTCTAGGACTTCCTTCCAGAGTTTTTCCAGGGATGATTTTGACCTGTGAGATATGATCATGTATCTGTTTGGGGGAAGAGAACCCAAGGATTTGATGTTATTTTCCTCCACTGGGATGAGAAGTCTCTTAGTTTTCCCCCAATCCTGGCGTCATTGTTTGTCGCTAGACTTGTTCTAAGGATTGTGGAGAAATCCTCTTCCTCTGCCCCCTTTCTGGTAACTCCACGGACCCATTTTTCCTTTCCCCTGTATGATATTTCTTGACCACAAAAGGGGCGAAAGGAAAATCTCCTTTTCTGAGTTTTCTCCTCAGGAAAACCTGTATGATATTTCTTGACCACAAAAGGGGCGAAAGAAAAATCTCCTTTTCTGAGTTTTCTCCTCAGGAAAACCTTTTTTCTTATCCATTGCTATTTCAAGGATCTTGTCCAGAACTGGGCCAAAGACATATTCTCCAGAAAAAGCACTCGAACACAATTTCATTTTAGATGCTTTATCCCCAGACCAAGACTTCATCCACAAAGCCCTCCTGGCTGTATTTGAGAGGAGTGAATCTTTAGCAGAGAATCTTACTGTTTCTGCTAAGGCGTCTGCTAGAAAAGCTGTGGCTGATTTTAGTAAGGGTACTGAATATATTATTTCTTCCCTTGGGGTCTTATTTTTTAGATGATTTTCCAGCTCATTGAGAGCCACAAATACATGGATCTGGCTTCTGATGTTGCTGCTATGTTGGTCTTTAAACTAAACATAGCCACTTCCCAAGACTTGCGTAAGAGGTCATCTGCCTTTCTTTCCATAGGGTCTCAACTGAGAAGAGTCCTCAAATGGAAGAGAGGTCTTTTTTATTAACCTTTGCTACCTGTACATCAATTTTGGGAATATCATCAAATATTTTAGATTCAGACGGGTCAAATAGTAACCAGCTTTTGAATTATTTAGATATGCCCAGTTTCTTTTCTGGGTCAAACCCTTCATCTAGAACCATCTTTTTTATGTTTTCATTTATAGGAAAAACTCTAGAGCGCTTGGTTCTTAGGCCTCCAAACATCTCCTCCTGTACTGAATGTGGCTTCTGGACCTCTTCAATACCCATTGTGGCCCGGACCCTCAACGGAAAAAATCTAATTTTTTTTTAATCTTCAACAATCTCTCCTTCAGAAAGGGGACCGTCATCATCCCACTGTATAGAAGAAGCAGCCTAATCCATTAGACCAGGCATGCTCAACCTACAACTCCCACAATGCCCTGCTGTAGGCTGATAGCTGTAGGCTGTTCAGGCATGCTGGGAGTTGTAGTTCTGCAACAGCTGGAGAGCCGCAGGTTGAGCATGCCTGCATTAGACCATCCGAATCAGAAGAGGCGTGAGCTGCTAATTTTTTGTTGTTTAAAGGGAGTTTGTCAACTCCATATGGCCATATACAGTGCTTACATAGCACACCTATACATGAATGTGATGGTACCTTTGTCTTTTTCTTTACACTTGCAGAAGCTGGAAAAACGAACTTTTATTCATATGCAAATGAGCACTCGCAAGTGCCCAGGGGTGGCGTTCACTGTGTTGGGGCCCAGGCTGCTCTGCATTTTTTCATTGTTTCTCTGACTGCCCTCCTATTGCGTCATCCATCAGTCCGACCAAGATCCCGCGCCTGCACACTGCCTCGCCGGGGCATGCAAAGACTAACTAATGAAAGGTATTTGGGAATATATTTATAATAAAGTAATATTTAAGTATTTTCACTTTCTTAATTTCTGGAGAACCTTTTTCAACATGGAGTCCACTCAGACGCTGAGCGTCTAATAACAGCGTCTAATATACCTGCTACCTGGTCCTCTGGTGGTCCCTTTTGCTTGGATCGACCACCAGAGGACACAGGCAGCTCAGTAATAAGTAGCACCAAACACCACTACACTACACCCCCCCCTCGTCACTTATTAACCCCTTAATTAACCCCTGATCACCCCATATTAGACTCCCTGATCACCCCCCTGTAAGGCTCCATTCAGACATCCGTATGTGTTTTGCATACGGACGTCTGAATGGAGCCTTACAGGGGGGTGATCAATGACAGGGTGGAGATCACCCCATATAGACTCCCTGATCACCCCCCTGTCAGGCTCCATTCAGACATTTTTTTGGCACAAGTTAGCGGAAATTTATATTTTTTCTTTTTATTTTTTCTTACAAAGTCTCATATTCCACTAACTTGTGACAAAAAATAAAATCTCACATGAACTCACCATACCCCTCACGGAATCCAAATGCGTAAATTTTTTTAGACATTTATATTCCAGACTTCTTCTCACGCTTTAGGGCCCCTAAAATGCCAGGGCAGTATAAATACCCCACATGTGACCCCATTTTGGAAAGAAGACACCTCAAGGTATTTTGTGAGGGGTATGGCGAGTTCATGTAAAATTTTATTTTTTGTCACAAGTTAGCGGAAAGGGGGACTTTGTGAGAAAAAAAAAAAAAAAATCAATTTCCGCTAACTTGTGCCAAAAAAATAAAACTTCTATGAACTCGCCATGCCCCTCACAGAATACCTTGGGGTGTCTTCTTTCCAAAATGGGGTCACATGTGGGGTATTTATACTGCCCTGGCATTTTAGGGGCCCTAAAGCGTGAGAAGAAGTCTGGAATCCAAATGCCCTCCTAAAAGATACTCATTGGTATTTGGGCCCCTTTGCGCACCTAGGCTGCAAAAAAGTGTCACACGTGGTATCGCTGTACTCAGGAGAATTTGGGCAATGTGTTTTGGGGTGTCTTTTTACATATACCCATGCTGGGTGAGAAAAATATCTCTCTATAATGACAACTTTGTATAAAAAAAAATGGGAAAAGTTGACTTTTAGAGAGATATTTTTCTCACCCAGCATGGGTATATGTAAAAATACACCCCAAAACACATTGCCCTACTTCTCCTGAGTACGGCGATACCACGTGTGACACTTTTTTGCAGCCTAGGTGGGCAAAGGGGTCCAAATTCCAATGAGTACTTTTAGGATTTTACAGGGCATTTTTTACACATTTGGATTCCAGACTTCTTCTCACGCATTAGGGCCCCTAAAATGCCAGGGCAGTATAACTACCCCACAAGTGACCCCATTTTGGAAAGAAGACACCCCAAGGTATTTCGTGATGGGCATAGTGAGTTCATGGAAGTTTTTATTTTTTGTCACAAGTTAGTGGAATATGAGACTTTGTAAAAAAAAAAAAAAAAATCATCATTTTCCGCTAACTTGTGACAAAAAATAAAAAGTTCTATGAACTCACTATGCCCATCAGTGAATACCTTAGAGTGTCTACTTTCCGAAATGGGGTCATTTGTGGGGTGTTTGTACTGTCTGGCCATTGTAGAACCTCAGGAAACATGACAGGTGCTCAGAAAGTCAGAGCTGCTTCAAAATGCGGAAATTCACATTTTTGCACCATATTTGTAAACGCTATAACTTTTACCCAAACCATTTTTTTTTTACCCAAACATTTTTTTTTATCATAGACATGTAGAACAATAAATTTAGAGAAAAATTTATATAGAAATGTATTTTTTATTTTTTTTTAAATTACAACTGAAAGTGAAAAATGACATTTTTTTGCAAAAATTTCGGTCAATTTCGATTAATAACAAAAAATGTCAGCAGCAATGAAATACCACCAAATGAAAGCTCTATTAGTGAGAAGAAAAGGAGGTAAAATTCATTTGGGTGGTAAGTTGTATGACCGAGCAATAAACGGTGAAAGTAGTGTAGTGCAGAAGTGTAAAAAGTGGTCTGGTCATTAAGGGTGTTTAAGCTAGGGGGGCTGAGGTGGTTAATAGTGACACCATCATTAACCCTATGTAGCCCATTATATGAGGACATGATGGAGTCAGTTGCTTTTAATATGAGGCACATGGAGGTGCTAAAGTAATAAGACCATGTGCCTTACATTAATACCGGCATATAGCATGAAGCACATACCTGTAAAAACTGCAGGAAACCTCCTGCAGCAAGATCTCACTGGATGCTGATGAGTAAAAGGACCTTTGATGATGTCATCACCACGTGACCAGTAAAAAGTGGATGTTATTGGTCACATGGCAATGACATCATCAGAGGTCCTTTAATTTGGCAGGATTCAGCACCACTAGGACTTGGCGAGTTCCCCTCTCCCTGCCCTCCTATATTCCCCCCTCGACACTTCCCCATCAGTTCACTAAGTGTATTCACTGGTGGCAGTGTCCTGCCACGTCACAGTGAGGAGGGAGGAACGCTCTCCCTCCTTCTCCAATGCCCAGACCATGTTCTCTAATAGTGACTGATACCAAGCTATGCAGCAGTGCAGCTTAGTATCGGAAAAACATAAATCACTGTATCATATCGAACCGGGTATCAAATTATGGAAAAAGTACTCAGACTTCGAAACCCGATGCAACCCTAGTCAGTATATGGTGATACAAAGGGTGGGTTCACATCACGTTTTTCCCATACTTTTAATGTATACAAAAAACATATATGTTAAACAGACTCAGACTGCTGCCATACAGTGGCAAGTGGCATCCGTTCACCATAGAGTTCCATTGAAAAAAAATGTATACTTTTTTTTTTTACTGGACTGTGCAGGATGCAAAAACATGGTGTTCTGTGTTTTGTCATTTTTTTCTGTAAAACTGAGGCATAAAACATGATGTGAATCCACCCAAAGAAAAACATTTTTCTCAAAGTTTGTATGTATTAAACAAAAGAAACTACTTAAACAAGGCATTGCTGGTTAACAGGTCGGATTTTCACATAGGGAACACCGAGAATTGTAGGGGTTTTTATTATCCAATTCCACTCCATATGGAGGTAAAAGCCACTTTTAGCTGGAGTTGCCACAGTTTTGCAATGCGGTTTTTGGCAGATACGGGAAATGCTCATTTCAAAGTGCATACCTGTACAAGCCCTGAAACCAATTTGACTGAGCAGTTAAAGGGGTTGTCCACACAAGAGGACATCAGCGGTGAGAGGAGGACTGGAGAACAGCGTTGGAAACAGCAGGGGGGAAAGGGGATACGTACTGTATTTTTCATTTTATAAGACGCACTTTTTCCCTCCAAAATGGCCGTGCATCTTATAAAGCAAATACTAGGGAGCGCTTCCATTATGGAAACACTAACTAGTATGCTTTAGGTGCCGGGAGTGAAGCGTTACAAGCGCTTCTGGTACTCCCCTTCCCTGGTCTTCCATCCTGGGGAGGAGCTGCAGTGTCCTGACCACGTACAGTGTCAGGACGTAGTGCGCACACTATGACCTGACGCTGCACAGGGTCAGGGGACAGTACAGCGCGGCCAGAGAAGACAGGGGAGTACAACTTCTGCAGAGAGCGCTGGACGTGGAGAGGATCCACAGCACAGGAGAGGTAAGAGGAGTTTTTTTTATTTTAATCTGATCTGAGGTCTAAAGGTGTTCTAGCAAGGAACTCTGATTGGGGAGGGGGGTGACATTGAAGGCCCATCTGAGGTCTAATGGGGGTCTGACAAAGGGCCGATCAGAGGTTTGAGGGGGGTCTGACATTGAGGGCTGATGTGAGGTCTGGCATGATGTCCCGCTATAGGGGTCTGATCGAATGTCCTGATATTTTTAAGGGAAATATTATTTTTTTCTTATTTTCCCTCCTCTACAACCTGTGGTGCATCTTATCAAGTGAAAAATATGGTATGTCTTTCTTCATTATTTTAATATGTCTATGATATGCCCAAGTTTTGATTGAACTTAGACAATCCTTGTCCGGGTGACAAGTCTGGGCTGGAGAATGTCGACAGGGAAGCCATCTGAATATGGGAAAGGCTGGTTTCACCAAAAGGATAGACCCCCCCAATTATAGTACCTTCACACCTAGCAGCTTTTGTTGCAAAATTTTTTGAAAATAAGCTGCACACTTATGTTCATTTTATTGTTGTGTAAAAAACAAAACAAAAGAAAACGTTAAGGGCCATGTGAAGCGTTTTAGAAACAGTTTTTTTTCCCCAAAACACAGACCATATATCCCCGTTTGCTATTTGCTATGTATTTTTATTTACAAAGCTGAGAATGCTGCTGAAAAAAATAAACGCCAAGAACATCTGGTTTTCTCTTGGAATCAGCTCTGTATTTATCAGCATTATCCCCTGTGAACATGGCCTTCTTATCGACATGTCAAACATTCAGACGGGGTGGCCCTTTCAAATGGATTGCTCACCTTGGGGGTTCCTTGAGACAGATCTCTATTCCCCCCACCCCCCACCAATATGGCCAGACCTACAGATGAAATTATACTTGCCTGATCTACCACTGCACTTTTCCGGTTTGGCTAAGGACTTAAGGCCATCATATGTCATGTCGCATGAACCCCCCCCCCCCCCCCATCAGTCACCGGCTGCAGAAACCACATGACCCACATCAAACCAGATCTAGAGAAGAGGAGCCCGGAGAGCTGTTACAGCAGAGCAAAGGAGCCAGAACCCAGCAGCTGGGATCAAGTATATGATTCCCTCCACAGGTCTGCCCAAAATGTCCAGGGGAGCAAACAACCCCTTTAAGGCTGGGTTTCAACATTGTGGTTTTCTGATGTAGCTTCTGAAACTAAAACCAGACGTGGCTCATAAATGGAGAGGAAGTATAAAGGCCAGATCAACTCTTTTCAGTGCACTTCTGATTTTTGGCTCCAAATACTGCATCAGAAAAACCTGAATGTGGAACCCCAGCGTCAAAGGGGTCTCGCCATCTTATAAAGTGATGCCCCATCCTACCCATGTACAATCACTATCTAACACAACACAAACCCCCCTTTGGCTATTTTCTACACATGGCTATAGTTCTTAGGCCTCATGCACACAAACGTATTTTCATTCCGTGTCCGCTCCGTTTTCTTTTTTTGCGGATTGTATACAGAACCATTCATTTCAATGGGCCCACAAAAAAAAAACTGGTTACTCTGGGTGCATTCAGATTCCGTATTTACATATAATAGAACATGTCCTATTATTGTCCGCACCATGCTACGGTGTTCTATTAGGGGCCAGCTGTTCCGTTCCGCAAAATACGGAATGCACACGGACGTCATCCGTATTCTTTGCAGACTGCAAAATACATACGGTCGTGCGCATGAGGCCTTAGTGTGTGGCTACAAAATGCATTCCGATTGGCTCCTGAAGTGGTCAGACTGGTACAATGATATCACCCCTCCCCCTTCATTACCCACCTTACTTGCTTCTTTGTGGTATATAGCAGAGATAAATGCACAGCCCTATTTTTTGGATGTCTCCCTCTCAGCTAGTGGATGCTACTCTGGTAATATAAGGCTACTTTCACACAAGCTTTTCTATTTTCCGGAGGGAGAAAAAAAAAAAAAAAAAAAAGCTTGTGTTTTCTCCCCATTGATTGTCAATGGGGACAAAACATAACTAAACAGAACGCTCCAAAAAGCATTCCGTTCCGTTCGCAGCATGCTGTAGTTTGCTTTCCGTCCTGCGATGCAGAGCAAGACAGATCCATCATTACCCACAATGCAAGTCAACAGGGACGGATAAGTTTTCTCTGACACAATCAGTCCATCCCCCATTGACTTTTAATGGAGTTCATGATGGATCCGTCTTGGCTAGGTTAAAGATCATACGACTAGATCGATTCATAACGGATGCAGATGGTTGTATTATCAGTAAGGGTACTTTCACACTAGCGTTGTTTGAATCCGGCGGGCAATTCCGTCGCCGGAACTGCCCGCCGGATCCGGAAAAACATGTGAAAACGGATTACATTTGAAACCTGATCAGGATTCTGATCACAATGAAAAAATGCATTGGAAAAAACAGATCCGCCATTTATGGACTTTAACTTTTTTTTTTGGCACATTTTTCATGTTAAACATGCAAAAGCTGGATCCGGTTTGACGGAACACACGGCACCGGATCCGGCACTAATGCAAGTCAATGGGAAAAATGCCAGATCCGGCGTTCAGTCAAAGTGTTCTGGATTTTTGGCCGGAAGTAAAAATGCAACATGCTACGGTTTTCTAAAAAGCCTGATCAGTAAAAAAGACTGAACTGAATGCATCCTGAACGGATTACTCTCCATTCAGAATGCATGGGAATAAAACTAATCAGTTCTTTTCTGGTATTGAGCCCCTAGGACGGAACTCAGCGCCGGAAAAGAAAAACACTAGTGGGAAAGTACACTAACGGAAGCGTTTTTGCTGAACCCTGCCAGATCCAGCAAAAACACTAGTGTGAAAGTAGCCTAAGGCACACATGGTGGGATTCCTATGAAGTTTCTCTCAAAATCAGAAGGAGCTTGCATTCTGAGGAGAAAGTGGGGGGCCAGGTCTCTAAATACTAGTGTGAGCAGGGGGGGCTCGCAGGAGCCAAGTCACTTTCCACATACCCCACTGCAGCTGTAACAGGCAAACCATACCTATAGGAGACACACCATCACCCACGAGAGGTAACAACAGTGGGTGGCATGCCTGGCCACAGGTCAAGGGTACGGGTATTTTACCAACACACCACTAAGATCACGGTGCATTCAGACAAGTAACTTCAGCACTCCAATAACCGGAGCCCCTCAGAAACCAGGCATACGTGTGGGAAAGAAAGGCGGGCCACTAAAGTCATGAAGACAAGCTCGCGGTCTACCAAGAGTAAAAACAGCCCCAAACCCCACGGGTCTCTACTAAATAGCACTGGACCCACGTGGGAATCCCCCTACTACGCGGCCATCTTGGAGACAGTGGGAAACACATGGTAAATATACCCAAAATGGCTACGAAAGGCGTCGCGGTAGGCTCGCTCATAGGTCCCTGCGAGCTTCGCGATCTCATTGGTTGGAGGTGTGCGTTCCAAATGAGATCTCTCGTCTGTCATTGGTTACACGTTCGCACAGGATCAAAAAGGCGGAGAGAGCGAGGGGCGGCTACTATCCCCGTCGTCGCTTACGGATTGGCTACTGGTAAGCACGTGACACGTAGTCTTTATTAGCGCCTTCTCCAGATCCTCGCCGCCAGTTGGTTTCTTGACACAGACCACTCGTGTCCTTCCGAGCAGCAAAGGCACATAAACTCCGACCTCCACGGGAACCGCACATCAACTGCCGACATGGTGAAACTAGCAAAGGTAAGAACGCGTGCGAGTAGTGTTTGTGCCTAAGGGTACGATTATTAACGCCTGTATTTTGCTGCTTTTACTTTAGGTCCCTTTTATATAGGCGCAGGGGGTGCATAGCTGATCGCAGGCGACCGTTGTATAATGACGGTAGCGACGGATGGAAGGTGCATCTGGCTGTGGCCTGGTTGCTTTGAGCGCGGAATTGTGTAGTACGCATGCGTGTGTAAGCGCGCGATCTAGGACTGTTGACGTCACTGTTCCGGCAGTATGCTGGTATATTAAGAGTTAATTATGTGCCCATAACGGCGGTTGTACGAAGGCTGAGCGTGGGTTTTCCCGCTCGGAGAGCTATTTCTGAGTCGGTATCTGCTAGTCTGCTGTGCCATAGAGACGGAGGGGGCGGGGGGTAGAGGTGTGCGCGCGGCCCTTTAGGCGCCATTTTGTTTTCCCGCTAGCTGAACTTCTCGCGTGCAGTCCGCGGCTCCCACTTCCGCCCCCACGCTGTCCGAGCACGAACACGTGGTTGGAAGCGGGGAGTAACACGTGGCCGCGGAGGCCCATACCACGTGAGTTGTCGGGGGAGGGGGGATCAGGACTACCACATGTGTTGTCGGCGAGCTGTTCGGTGGCACTGTTGTCGCACGTGTTCCCACAATGGATGCTCCCATCTTGTGCTTCATTCGGTGCCTTATGTGTTTAGCTCCTCCTGGGACTTCACTTACCGATTTGTACAGAATTGAGTGATGGTTTTGTTCAGTCCTGAAGTTTATTTAAATACCTTTTTTGTTTAAGGGAGCAAAAGCACAAGGCAAGCCTAAGAAGGCCCCTCCCCCCAAGGACGTGGAAGATAGTGAAGAGGAAGACATGGAGGAAAGTGAAGAGGAGGTGAGTTACACCTGTGTGATTGTAGCTTTATGTAAATAAAAGGGGTTATCCTATCTTAGACAATGGGGGCATATCTCTAGGATATACCCCTGTTGTCTGATGGGTGCGGGTCCCAAAGTGGGTAAATTAATGGACGGTGCACGCGCTTGGTGGTGGACAGACCCTGGGGTCCTCCAGCCACAACTCTCCCCCCCGGCTCCGTTCTCCTTGTAGGTGTGGGTACCAGAGGTGGGACCTGCACCTATCAGACAATTGGGCAAATCCTAGCCATATGCCCCTTTTGTCTAAGATGCGATAACCCCTTTAACAATGTCCGATGCTCAGAGGTTCCTCAGCTCATGCAGTATTTCACTTCTACATGGTTGCTTTCAGTGAATGGCAACTGTTTCACTTTCGAATGTTTCCATTCTTGACAGCAATCTGAGACTTTAAACAAAGTTTGCGTAGTAACTTATTTTTTTTCTTATAAAGTTACTAAGCCTTTCTAGGATAGCAGTTTCCTTTCTCAATGCAGGATTTTTCTGCTGTGCAAGCCTTTGACACTACGCAGTATGGCCGCACGAGGAGCATGCCATGCGAGCATGTGGGTGGGAAGGTCCATAGAGTTTACAGTAACAGCGGAGTATAGAAGCTGCAGATTTTATAGGGCTTATTCAACTCACAGCATGGCCCAGACTTGCCTGATAGTGTGGGTGATGGTCCTCGGATCCCCTCTACAGGATCTTTTCGGCTCCAGGGCCAGCAGTTCTGCCCCATCTGTATCACATGATAGCTGTGGCCTGTGATTGGCTGCAGTGGTCACATGTGCTCCCATCAACAGATGTCCTCAGCACATGTGGGTGAGAAATAGCTGGCCTGCTAGCCCAACGGACCCGATCCTGTAGTGGGGATCAGGTGAGCATCACCCCCACTCTAGGTCGGGCAGGTCTAAGGCCACCTGCACACACCGCGGAATGTGTGCAGAGAAACCACAGCGTAGTACAGTACCAGACAAGTGTATGAGATTACACATTTGGATTTTGTCAATGGATTTCCAGATCTGTAGCATGTCAATTGTTTGTGGATTTCACTCTTTTCCAATGAAGGATGATATCTGCAGCGAAAACGCATCTAATCCGCGGTTAGAAATTGCAGACTAGGTGCAGAAACTCAAGTAAATCTACACGGATACTTGTGCTGATCATATTTGCGTTTAGGCTACTTTCACACTTGCGGCAGGACGGATCCGACATGCTGTTCACCATGTCTGATCCATCCTTCCGCTATTTTGCCGGACCGCCGCTCCGTCCCCATTGACTAACTGGGACGGGGGCAGAGCTCCGGTGGTGCACGGCGAAAGCCGCCGGACTAAAAGGTCAAACATGCAGGACTTTTTAGTCTGGCGGCTTTCGCCGTGCTGCGTCGGAGCTCCGCCACCCGTCCCCATTATAGTCAAAGGGGACAGAGTGGCGAAATAGCGGCAGGACGGATCCGACATGGTGAACAGCATTTCGGATCCGTCCTGCCGCAAGTGTGAAAGTGCCCTAACCCCCACTCGTGTGCAGTCGCCCTTTATCAGCAGCATGTCAGTTTCTGCTGTGTATTTCTTCTGCTGACTTCACACTTTGCCGTGCAGAAGGTGTAATCTGAGCTAGTCTCAGCATGTAACTTGTAGATTTTCCACTCCAAGTACGACTCGGCTGGACATACTATGACTGATAATCAGGCCAATATCAGGGATGAGCACTTGTAGAAATGCTTGTTCCTAGTGATTGGACGGTGTGAAAGGTGCTATCACCTGATGGAGCTATGCTCGTTCATCAGGTGGTGGTGTCTTTCAGCCGGCACCTAAATGTGCAGCAGATCGTCCTGTCTAAATGGGGATCTGCTGCCCTGGAACAGTTATTCTCTATGATCGCTGTATTGGTTGCTTGTCCCGTACAGCAGAGGTGAGTGCCACTTGTAAATGTAGCCCTGTTCTCTGCTGAGAAGCAAGCGTGTTATCTGGAATGCTTGGTTCATTCCTGATTGTTCTCTATAAGGGTCCATTCACACGGAACAGATGCGGACCCATTCATTCTTTGAGCCTGGACGTGAAGCAGAGAGAACACTATGTGCTCTCCGCATTTACAGAGCGGCCCAGAACTTCCAGTCCGTAGCTCTGCAAAAGATAGAACGTGTCCTATTCTTGTCTGCAGCTGTGGACATGAATAGGCATTTCTATAGGGGGTGCTGGCCGGGTGTGTTGTGGATCCGCAACACCACGGACGTGTGAATGAACCCGAAGTGTGCAGCTACATGGTCCCTGCAGAGTTGGAATTTGTGATTCGTGGGGGGTCGCTGTCGCAGCATATGTGTAACTCGTGCTTTAACCTTAATCATTTCTATGGGATCCTGGCCGCGACCAGTGTTACAATGTACTTGTACCCTAAATGCCACCAAATACAGACCAACATATTTTACCCCTTTCCCATTGAATTCAGTCCCAACTGTTGCATAACATGTGCTTCTGTAGTGTAGTTTAAAAAAAAAAATACATGCCTATGCTCAATGGGACTTATTTCACATTGAAATCTATAGGAAGCTGTTTGGTATTTTCTCAAAACCCTTAACACAGCATACAGACTAATCCATCCACAGCCTCCCCCTCTTTGGTGCACTACAGCTAATGGATGTGGCTGCAGCACACTGACCTCATAACTACAGCTGCCATCATTTAAAGTCCTCATTTGTCTTATAGCTTGAACCTCCTTTAAAGGGGTATTCAATCACAGACCATGGGGGCATATCGCTAGGATATGCTCCTGTTGTCTGATAGGTGTGAGTTCCACCTCTGGGACCTACGTTTGGGGGTCCTCTGGAAAGTGCAGACAAAGTCCTGCATGAAAAGTCTGCTAAAGTGGACATAGTACAGACCCCATTATAGTTAGTGGGGTCCGTTTAGCTCAGTTATGTTTCGAATCAGACACTTCCATTATTTTCGTTGTCCTGCTCTATTAGGGCTGTTTCACACAAGCACGTTCAGTTCAGAAATCACACTGTGTATGAATGCGATCCTCCATTCTGGGCACTGCTCGTCCTGCAGGAGTGTACTGCTTTATAATGCAGTGTCTCTGCATGACCATATTGCTACAGAATCAGTGACAACTTTGTCACTATGATTCTGTAGTAGTAAGGACATGCAGAGACACACAGCAATATAAATCAGTATAATGTGGAGACAAGCAGTGTCCAGGACTGAGAATCGCTCACTGAGCAGAATTTCCACACTGCACACTTTCATATTGATTGCTAACATCTGGAACCAATGGTGCAGAAAAATGCCAAAAACCTAATGTCAGCAACCAGCAGTAACTCTGACCGTGGACACTTAACAGTCTGATGCTGTTGTCAAATGTGACCACAGCATCTGCGAGATAGCCAGAAGCACGTGCTCCTGAACCCCCCCCCCCCAACCTGGTGGGGGAGGCGGAGTGTGTACAGCAGCCCCTCCCGAGTGAAGCAATCTAATGATTGCATGGTATAGTTCCAAAGGGGAAACTAAATTGTAAAGAAATATAAGAATTCAAATCGCCCTCTTCCCCAAATTAAGTTAATAAACAATAAAAAAAATATAAAAATCACGGGCATTGCTGTGTACAAAACGTCCATACTATTAAAATTTATCCTATGTGCCCAAATCCCTGTAATAAGTGATCAAAAAGTCATACATGTGAATGAGCCCTCACAGCTATAAAAAAAAAAATTGTTATGGAGGTAAGAATATGATGGAAAGAGAATTTTTTTTTTCCAAAGCTTTTCTTAGTATTAAACCTCCCCAAAAATATATATTGTATCGTTGTAATCGTACTGACCCAGAGAATGAAAAGAAGTTTAGTTTTACTGCATGGGAAATAAAAGACTTGCCAGTTCTATGGGTTTTGTTTTTACAATTCTACTACATTGTTTACAACCATAAATGGGGCCTTTAGAAATACCAACTTGTCCCACATTAAAAGCCCACAAATGGCTATGTGAAGGGTTAATGGAGAGCACACTACCCATTTGTTAACGTTTGGATCCAGAAGTGTTGGTCAAGGAAAGCTTTAATAAACTCCAGATTCAGTAGTTCCTTTATGAAAATGGATATTCGGCTGGTTCTTACATCTAATTATGTCAACAGATGGAAGTTCCTGTGAAGACACCATCTAAGAAGGCAACCACTCCAGCTAAAGCAACACCAGGGAAAAAAGCTGCCACTCCAGCCAAGGCTGCACTCACACCTGGTAAAAAGGGTGCTACTCCTGCAGGGGCTAAGAATGGTAAAAAGGCAAAAAAGGAAGAAAGTGAAGATGAAGAGGAGTCTGGTACGTATTTGTCAGAATTGTTTAAATTTGTTAGAGAAGTTTCAGTAGTCCCATTGTACGGTGCAGATCATATGTTCATGATATATATATATATTTTTTTTTTTAATTTTAGAGGAAGAATCGGAGGAAGAAAAGCCTGTTGCTAAGAAGCCGGCTGCCGCTGCCAAAAAACCAGTAGCTAAAAAGGAAGAGTCTGATGAGGATGAGGAGGATGATGATGAGGAGGATGACGAAGATGAGGGTGATGGTATGTTTGGTTCATAAGCATTTGTGAAACTTTCTTTTTAAAGGGGACCTGTCACCATGAAATTGTAATGTAATCTGCAGGCAGCATGTTATAGAGCAGGAGGGGCTGAGCAGATTGATAGTGTTGTAAAATCTCCTGGAGCAACCACTCAAAAGTATGCACAAGCCACAGATATGTCAGAAGGTGCCGTCACTCAGAATAATGTTATCCAATTAATCGCTGGTGATTAGTTAATTTCACCATAAAGCGATTAAAATGCGGTCACCAAAAAATAGTTGGGCTGATAGTATGATCAGTATGCTGCCCTAACAGGAATATGTCCAGATGAAAGGAAATGAGTATAACACCTCACAGCCAGGGTATTATATGCAATCACATGTGCTGTGATCCACACATAACCCTGCCACCCATAACCCCTAATGGCCCAAGCTACAGCTAACACTTCCACATGAAGGGTCTCCAGAATGGCTCGACATGTTTCGTCATAAGAATCAGCAGCAGCTAGATATATTAATTGCCTGTGGAGAAAGATAGCAGCCGCTGCCACACTAGTGGCGTGACAGCGCTATGACTGCCACATTTTAATTGCTTTATGGTGACATTAACTAATGACCAGTGATTTAATTTGAAAGTAGCCTAACTTGTATTTAAAGGGAGTCTTTCACGCTGATTGACCCTATTAACATATTAACAGACTTATGTCCACGGCATCCCCCCTATTAAAACTGTTCTTACCGTTAGTTCCTTGCTATCATCGTTCCTCCGAAAAACACTTTTATTCCGTATGCAAATTAGGCTGTGAAGGTGCCCAGGGGCGGCATTACAGCGGCCGGTGCCCAGGCCCCTGGGTCATTTTCATACCAATCCACTCCCCTTCTGCCCGCCCTCGGTCTCTTTATCGTTCCTCCTACTGTCCGTGATCCCGCACATGTGCCGATATCGGCGCGTGCGCATTGAATGACCACAGTCTGGCCGAGGCATCACAGTTTACTGTGCGCATGCGCCGGCCCGGGCCGAACTTACGTTCTTGCCGTGGCACCTTCACAGCCTAATTTGCATACAGAATAAAAGTGTTTTTCGGAGGAACGATGATGGCAAGGAACTAATGGTAAGAACAGTTTTAATAGGGGGATGCCGTGGACATAAGTCTGTTAATAAATTAATGGGGTCAATCGGCGTGAAAGACTTAAAAAAAAAAAAAAAAACCCAGTTTATTCTGGGCTTGGAAGTCAAGGAGATGGTCTTTCAAACCGCAGAATGAGCAGGAATTTAAATGATTGATGCAATAAGTTTTACTAAATCTTTTCTCACTAAACGATATATCAATCTGCTCAGCTCATCCTGCTCTAACATGCTGCCTTCAACTCAAACACCATAGGGGAGACTTATCTCCCTTGTGCCCAAAAAGTGGCTTTAAAAAGTTGCAAACTTTACGCCACCCTCGTCTGTTTTCCAAAAAGGGTCGGGTAAAGGATATGGGCAACAGTTGAGACGGGCTACTCTTCATTTACGCCAGTTTTCTGGTGCAAAGTAAGCCAGAAATCTACAGCATCTCTGTGCTGTCATAGATTTCTGTTTAGGCACATGGACTGCAGCAGGATGTGCCTAATTTATCATGACGTGTGCTCGTCAGCATAAATGTGCGGCCTCTTCTGACAGTGCAAGGGATATCAAGAACCTTGCAGAATGTGCCTGTCTTGATAAATCCCCCCCCCCCCCCCCACCACCCCAATGTTCAATGTGACAGGTACCCTTTAATGTCCAGAACTGGCAGTAGTTACAAAAGCACAAATGATGAATATTTATGGGACTTAATACAGAGGAACCTGTGATGAAATATTTAACTGATGTGCTATTCAGTGTTGGCAACCATGGATCTCATTCATTATTGCAGCAATTTCTGTGTACACATAATGCAATCATTATATGGCAGGGATGTTGTCATCTGTTCATGGCTTATTGCAAACCATCATTAGTATATTACTGATCTTATGTATTTCAACGTTTTTAGAGTCTGAAGAAGAGGAAAAGTCTACTGCCAAGAAACCCGTTGCCAAAAAACCTGCTGCCAAACCAGCAGCAAAAAAGCCACCCAAGAAAGAATCTGAGGATGAGGAAGGTGAGCAAACCTAAGTTGGTACACAAAATGCAGAGCGTATGAAGAAAGTATAAACTTTCCATGCGGGAAAGCTTTTGGCTAATTTCATGGAGAAAGTGGCTTCTGCTGTTGCATTATCCACTGCCATAATTTTATTAAGGTCTTGTTCACATGACTTTCTAATGTGCTATTGGATTTTTCACAAATGGCACACTGACCCAGTCAGGACTTAATATACTCATGTAAAATGACTTTGTAATTCATGTTAATGGTGTTGTCTTGAGCAGCTGCTGCATATGGTATGTAATATATCACTGAAAGTGCAGGTTTAAGGGTAAATGCACACGTTCAGGATTTGTGTGCGGACAATCCGCACTGAAATCCGCATGTGTTCTCAGAAAAAAAAACATGCAGTCAATCTGCATCAATTGGTGTGGATTTTACACTCATTGTAGTGAAGATTTGATCAGGAAATATAAAATTGACATACTGCGGACATACTGCAAATTTTAAATTCTCATAGAATACAATGTACATGACCCATGGTGCAGATTTTCCATGCGCAATCCTGATTGTGTGTATTTAGCCTAAAGCACCATTTCCCAGCAGGATGCAGACCAGCCACTGTTATGAGGGAGGTTGCACAATACTGATTAAAATCCACTCGCGTCTGTCATTCATGTTGTCTGCTTAGTATCCTTAATGTGAAAGCACACCAGGCTTCTTCTAGGTTCCAGTTACATGTAATGCACCATGCTGGTTAACATCCTATTGGTCACACCCTTATTAGATCAGGTCTGCCTATCGCCAAAGTGTGCTGACACTGTTCTCTACCTACATCACAAAGCAAGGCTGTATGCATTTTCATAAGAACGAAGTGTCCATAAAGGCCATATAACTCTTCAGATATTTAAAATTAGATACAAAGATGACTTGGCCATTCACGTCACATAAACAGGTAGTTACTCATTAGAGGTTATACAATGTGTGAGTTCCATGGTGCACTGAGCCGTTTGGGAGCAAGAAGTTTAGGCATATTACTGTGCTGGTGATGGCTGTTGATCTAGACCAAGAGAGGAACGTACTCCATGGTATACAGATACATTTTAGAGGTATGTAGACGCACTATTGAAGCTAGTCAGTAGTTCTAGCAGCCCCCCCCTTTTGATCATGTTGCCTTCAAAGTCTTGTGCATATACATACAGCACAGTTTGACTTTGTATGTTAACAAAATCTCAATTTTAATGCAGATGATGAAGAGGAGGCAATGGAAGTGGCACCACCAGTAGCTAAAGGAAAGAAAGCTGTTGCTGCTAAAGAATCGGATGATGATGATGATGACGACGATGAGGAGGACGAGGAGGATGATGATGAGGATGATGAAGAGGGTGATGAAGATGATGAAGGTTTGTATGACAAAATTTAGGGAAGAGCAAATCAATTGGATGAAACATGCTAAGTCTATTAACATAAAACTTTGTTTCAATACTGTGTGGAGCAGGCGCTCTGTACAATTTTAGAATGTATTGGCTCCAATGAGCCGAAGTTTTTTTACTTTGCGTAGTCTCGTAAGACTTCGTGTAATTTCATAAATTGATTTCTACAGAATTTATTTTTTTCCCCCAAACTCTGGATATGCTCACCCCTAATGAAATTCCTTTCAAATTTTTTTTTTGTTAAATAACCTTTCTCCTGTTTAGAAGCTGCAAAGGAACCTGGAAAGCGCAAAAAAGAAATGCCAAAAAATAAAGCTACTCCAGATGCAAAGAAACAGAAAACTGAAGGCTCAGAAGGTATATATATCTAGCTGATTTTTCCTGCTATAGCAATTTTGTATTGGCCGGGGACAAGGTAAAAAAACATTTAATAGCAGCCAGGTTCAGCTGTCTCACTAGTGGCACTGACTGTCACTGCACTGGTTGCCCATCCACAATAGAATACAGCTGAAACTCACCTGCAAAACTGTCCACAGTGCTGCACTTAATATAACCTCCATCTCTCGTCTACAACTCTTCCTCTGGATCTGAAGCTCTTACTCTTTTCCACGACTTCAGCGCTGTGCTGGGTTAATTCCCAATCTCCAATTTTAGCCATGCCCTAAAGTGTCTTTTAAAGTGGCCTGATGCCTTCCCTATTCGAGCACTTCTGCACTTATCCTCCTTCTACATTATTCCCTACATTCAACAATAATCCTCACACCACATGCCCTTGATCTTCACATACATGCAGGCTGTATGTAAGAGGATGGCCATTTTACAAGACTAGCAATCTTAGCTTTAGCTTCCATGCCAACTCTATTCATAGATTGTGAGCAGGGTTTGAATCAATGATGGCGTTTTTTTCGGTGCTATATAAATATGGATTTATTCACAAGTTGTCATGATCTATACAGTTTAAATTGAGTATCACTGTAGTTCTATTATTGAGGCTGTGTGCATACACAATACTAATTGCTGTGCTTTTTAGATAAATCGCATGAACTCACAGGTGACCAGATCGGAGTTTGGCCGATAGCCATGGGGTTGTGTTGGAAATGTATTTTTATTGTATTATGCTCCTTTGATCATTGGTGCAACCCCTATTTTTTACATAATGGCAAACATGGAGCCATGTCAGGAGGCACTTTTTTTAAAGGTGCATCTAACAGTTTTTTTTCTCTTTACCAGGCCTGTCAGTATTTGTTGCCAACTTGAATTCTGCTAAGGATTATGATGAGCTAAAGGATTCTCTGAGAGAGTTTTTCGAAAAGAAGAGTCTACCTGTGCAGGATGTCCGTATTGGAGTTAGTAGGTGTGTGTGTTAAAGGGGAAGGTGTTTATATATGCTCTTGGGCACTGTAGAGTCTGAAATCTCCCCTAAGCCTCCTTTAAACACCCTCTATTTGTACTCTAGGAAATTTGGCTATGTGGATTTCTCTACCCTAGACGAGGTTGAGCAGGCACTGCAACTGTCTGGAAAAAAGGTGCTTGGCTTTGAGATTAAAATAGAGAAGGCAAATTCTCCCGCTGAGAAAAACAAAAGTGCTGAAAACAGGAAAGGTATATTTGATTTAGAAATGTACTTTAATTGCGTCCCTGCTGTAAATGTTCTGCACATTTAACTTTATGACAAATTTTTTATGACAGAAAGAGATTCACGTACTCTATTTGTGAAGAACCTGCCCTATAGTGCTGAAGTTGAACAGTTACAAGAGATCTTTGAAAATGCCAAAGAAGTTCGTCTCCTCACTTCAAAAGATGGATCCAGTAAAGGGTGAGATGATGATGAATGTGTAAAGTGTGTATATATCTGTATAGCTATGACATAGTTGATCCGTTGAGATTAGGAAACTTAATATGTAAATCAAATAATTTAATGATGCATGGCTTGTAATCCAAAGCTCCCTCATTTGAATAAGGACTGTCGCCATTTTCCAAAGTCTGATATATTTCCATTCAATTTGTTTATACTCCATGAGGTAATAGTGCCTCTTTTTTTTGTATATTTATATGCTTATACGCTGCTTCAATCATGTTTAGCTCTAAGCAGAACAAGGAGCTGTTGATTTTAATCCTGTGTTTTTGGTCAGGATTGCATATGTGGAATTCAACACTGAAGCAGAGGCTGATAAAGCCATTCAAGAAAAGCAAGGTACAGAGCTTGAAGGCCGGTCTATGTTCATCGATTACACTGGAGACAAGAGTAATTCTGGAGGCAGGAGAGGAGCACCAGGTGGAGCAGGTTGGTGCTGAACATACTAACATGACCAAAAATTCCACGCTTAAAACTCTTAATCCACAGGATAGGGCATAAGAATCTGATTGCTATGATCTTCATCAATCACTAGAATAAGAGTCTTGAGTCTGCCCAAAGGAATAAAGCGGTGGTTGAGGTGTTGTGCCCTCTTGGCATTTATGCCCTACGAGACTGCCAAAGATAGCTGACCGATGTAATCTGGCATTCCCCAAGAGGGTGAATGGAGCAGCAGATCGCATGCTTCATTAATTCGGGTGGACTCTGGGCCTTGTCTGGAGGCTGGATTCCAAATACCAAGAACCTCTACTCATCGGATCTTTCCCTGATACATAAACAAAAGATACGTGCAGGGGGCTGACTCTACGTGTTGGCTGGAAATGATGACTATTGGAATCTCAATACATATGTGGAAATATATTTGGATAGTCAAGTTCTGATCCAGCTGACAGATTCTCTTTAAATTGTCTCCATTTGATATTCCTTACAAAAGGCTAAAAACCATTAACAACTGTTCTGCTTCAAACTCCTTTTTCCTTTCATAAGAAAATTCTGCATTGGTATTCCTTGTACAGTGGCCCTAAACCTTGTAGTGAGACATGTATTGCCCTTAATTTGAATGAACTTATTGACTAGAATCGCATGGTTTCTGTTATTTCTCTAGTTGATGTGAAGGTACTTGTTGTAAATAATTTGGCATACAGTGCCACTGAAGACAGTTTGCAGGAAGTTTTTGATAAGGCAACTTCGATTAGAATACCACAAAACCATCAGGGGAGGCCCAAAGGGTAAGTATTGGCATTTTCGGACACTTGTTGCTTAGCATATGGGTCCTACCTAAATTTGAGTGAAGTTTGCAACCTGCTAATCCCAAGCTGATGAAACGTTCTTTCATTTACAGGTTTGCATTTGTGGAATTTTCATCTGCAGAAGATGCAAAGGACGCCCTAGATTCTCATAATAACACAGAGATTGAAGGCAGGTCAATACGTATTGAGTTCAGCCAAGGAGGTGGTCCTCAAGGTGGAGGAAGAGGTGTGTTCCCCAAATGAGTATTAGCATTGAACATTGTATACTTGTGCTGGAAAGGATGAAAAGATTGTCTGAATCCTCTGTTGATAACTTATTTTTCTAGATAGTCAAGTACTGATCCAGCTTTTGGCATTGCATGTCCTAAAATCTTTGTAACTGGTTTGCTGCAATTTGTGTTTTGCTGTTTCAGGATCAGCTCAATCAAAAACACTATTTGTCAAAGGCCTTTCTGAAGACACAACTGAGGAGACCTTAAAGGAAGCATTTGATGGTTCTGTTAATGCTAGAATAGTAACAGATAGAGACACTGGTACATCAAAGGGGTAAGTGATATGGTATACTAATTATCAATGCTATTTTTGCCAAGAATTTATATTTATAGATGTCATGCCTTCAAACCTTCTCATTGAGCTCCATCCAGTCTATTGTGGCTGTTGATGGATTCGCACGAGAAGGAAAAAAATGCACATTTGGCTTAATTCAAACCTCACTTGAGGGCCTTAACGTGCAACATGCTAACTAAAATAGCAATTTTATTTTTTATTTTTTTCTGTCATTAATATAAACTACCTTGCATCCTTCCAGGTTTGGTTTTGTAGATTTCTCTTCAGCTGAAGATGCTAAAGCTGCCAAGGACGCAATGGAGGATGGGGAAATTGACGGAAGCAAAGTTACATTAGACTTTGCAAAGCCCAAAGGAGAAGGCCAACGTGGTGGCCGCGGCGGATTTGGTGGCGGATTTGGTGGCAGAGGTGGTGGCCGCGGCGGATTTGGTGGCAGAGGTGGTGGCCGCGGCGGATTTGGTGGCAGAGGTGGTGGCCGCGGCGGATTTGGTGGCAGAGGTGGTGGCCGAGGCGGATTTGGAGGTAAGTTTAATACCTATCCCAAAACTTTTGTTGGTTAAATTTTTGGAAAATAACAATTTTTTTTTTTAAATTTACTTTTAGGTAGGGGAGGTGGAGGATTTCGGGGTGGAAATCAAGGAAAGAAAATAAAGTTTGATGACTGATTGGTTTGATTCTTCTATGTCCACGCCTCAAGCCATCTCCCTTAACTGAATGGACTCTGAGGGTAGGAGGGGGCCTACTTTGCCTTCTCCATGCCCAAATGAAACTAGCATTTGCAGAGCCTTCTGTATGGACATTCCAATGTGGAGACATACCTTTTCCTGTTGACACCTGGACATCGTCATTTCATGGAAGATGTGACTGTATCTTACAGACTTTTTTTTTAAGAGTGTGTGTGAGACCCCGTACTGAATTTGTCAACTTGTGTTTTACCTACTGTACATTTATATATTTTTTTTTTTCCCCCTCCAAATCCTGTAGTATTGCTCTAAATGCAAAATGTTCTGGTTTGTGCTTCAGCAGCTTGTCTTCAGATTAAAGAACCTCATCTGGTTATGTACTTTTATTATTAGAACTGTTTTCAAATACTATGCCCTTATGTGTGTAGTAATTTATCCTTATAGTTAGTGCGCTTGATGAAGAAAAGTTTTGGTGTACAAACTGCCCTCTACTTAAATGCTGTGGACACCTGTGAGGTCTTTTTGTTTGCATTGCAATCATTTTGAGCTAGAACTATTTTTCAATTGGTTTTTATTAAAAATTGAGACCCTTTCTCTGTACAGCCCTGAGATTCTGGAGTTGTAGGAGATCTGTATTTTTACTGTGTTCTGTCAGGCAGCTCAGCTGATGGCTCCTGATCTCTAATCTTATAAACCAGGCATCCTCAAATTTCAGCCCTCCAGCTGTTGCAAAACTACAACTCCCAGCATGCCCAAACAGCCTACAGCAGGGCATTGTGGGAGTTGTAGTTTTACAACAGCTGGAGGGCTGCAGTTTGAGGATGCATGTTATAAACACTCGTAGCTCAGTTCTTACTGATAAGAATGTGGCTTAGGATACATTCACACGACTAAGTGTTTTGCAGTCTGCATTTTGCAGACCTTGACCGTGATTGCGGTGTGCTGTCCACATCTTTTGCGGCTCTATTGAAATGAATGGGTACAGAACAGATGTGGACCCAGAATTATGGTTGTATGAATGGACACTGAAATAGCTTTTAGAGATGAGCCTTATTAGGGGACTCAAAGTCAAATTACAATTCAAGCAGCTAGACAGTTAACACTTCATGACAGAACGGCAGAATATTTTTAATAAAGACCAATTGAAAACAATGATTTGTAGCCCAAATTGAGTAAAATGCAATTACAAAAAATTTGCCCCAAAGGTATACATAGACTTTAAAGATATCACTCCAGTAATCGCTAAAGGGGTTTACTGGTACTTTTATATAGATGGCTTGCCAGCAATATCTGGCATGGGGTCTGCCATCCCAAACCCCCCACGATCAGCTTTTTTGCAGTATCGCTAGAACTTTTCTGCTCTGTCCATTATGTGTAGTGACCACTGCTGGTTAATGCAGCAGTGCTCATATTCACTTTAGTGGAAGCGGCACTGTAGTTAGAGGTAATGCAGAACAGCTAAGTGAGAAGTATCAAGACTCCCACTGATCAAATACTGATGGCCTATACTCAGGATAAGCCATGAGTTAAAGGAGTGGAAAACCCATTTAATGAAATGCTGCACTTGTATAGAGCCAATTTGAAAGTCAGATATAAATGTTATTGCAGTTTGCTTCCTAAATACATATACCTTGTGTATAAAATGTTAACGCTGTTACTACAATTCTGAACTATTTGCAGTAATACATTAGTAGTACAATCACATAAGGAATCACTGCCATGTTACCTTGCCGTAAATACTTGGCTGCGCTGAAATACATTGTCAGGACTGCTGTGTTGTGTAGAGGACTTGGGTGCTTGTGGACTTGGTACAGTAGAACAACAAAGTAGCTATCTGGACTCCTTAAAGGGAACCTGTCAACAACTTTCTGCTAACCTCACTGAGGGCAGCATAAAATAGTAACAGAAATGCTGATTTCAGCGGTGTCACTCATGAGCTAAGTCGGTGGTTGCTGAGAACCAGCATCATAACCATTGCAGGCCAGGCCTTAAAGTGTCAAATCTACTTAAGAGTCATGGTTATTCAGAATATCCTGCTCTGCTGATTGGCAGTTCTCCTAGTGAGAAAGGGAGAAACTAGGTAGACTGTCAATCAGCAGGGAGAGCAGGAATTCATGACTAACCAAGACTTTCAGGTGGCTGACTTTTCCAGGCCCAGTCTGCAGTGATGTTGGTTCTTGGCAACCACTTTTAAATGACTGCTGAAATCAACTTGCCTCTCTACTTTATACTGCCGTTAATATGGGCAGCATAAAGTTGATGACAGGTTCCCTTTAATTGCAGTTCTACTCTTGTATTACAGCAGATAACTGTCCATAAATGTGGCGACTGATTTCTTTTAAACATGTATTCACAAAGCGCTCAAGGTGTGGTTAAAAACTGCATCTGAAAGCTGGTGCGATTTTTCAGTGCAGTAGTTGTACTTGCAGGTTTTCACGGCCAAATGGCTATGCTGCAAAAGCCACCACATGCCGTTTTACATTGCATTGACATGACTGTGTGTTGCTGTCTGCAAAGAGCAGATCCACCGAACATGGATACTAGCTAAGTGCATGCCGCATCACTGTGTGGACCTGCATGTTGTGGCAAAGTATGAATGTGCTACAAAAGATAGGATTTGTCCTATACTTTGCTGCAACATGCGGACATTAAAGTGAATGGGTCTGCAAAACAGGCGTAGGAATGCTGGCTTAGACTGCAGCACAACAATTTTATGAATAAACAGTTGAATTAAAAGGTTTAGAAAGATTGTTAGTTTTTATTTCTAGATTTAACTCTAACAGAGGCATATACATTGCTAAAAATGGATGTGGCAGCTAGTGAGCGTGTTTTAGAACTGCTTAATGAATGAGCAACTTTATTTAATGAGTGCTAGCACCTAGAATATTGTACTCTAGAAAAATGTTTTAACAGTAAAAGTAGGTTAATATTTTAACCATGGTTCTTTAGTGTGCTGTGTTCATTGGTAGCTGGTATGTATTAAGTCTCAGTACACTTTCATATTAAATGTGCTGTTGATCAAATTCATGTGACAGTTATAAAAACTGGCCTTGTTACCTAAATGTACCTAACATTTCAACGAACTTTGCATTAATCAATAGTACAATGTGTGTGTACATAAGGAATAACACTATTTCCATTTCGTCCACCATGACTGCTCTACTATGAGATTGACCCTCGACCTCTGTAGGGGCAGGAACACAGTTTAAAAGGCCACCACCCTCTCACCCTCAGTGTTTCCTGTCCCTATGGGGTCAACTACACAGAGAGCCCTCCTGATGGAGGTGAAGAAAGTTTTATTGTTATTAAAAAAAAATACCTGAGGATTTGGTCCTCTTCCCCTGCGGTCCGGTCCAAAGCTGGGCAGGGGATACATACGGAGCCGATCTTGTTCCTGCCGCAGGAGCCTGTATCCCTCCCACAGTGTCGGTCCCCCTTAACTACATTGAGGAAGATGACCGCACGAAAGCAGAAGCATGCTGCATGCCAAATCCGGTAGGAAACCTCAGCATTACACTCTGCTCTCGGCTGGCAGAGGCGGAAGGGGCGGAGCTTGGATTGGGCGCACTGATGACATCAGACGCCGTGCTGACTATTTGAGGCGGCAGTTTCAAACAGCAGTGGCACACACCGATCTTCCTCCTGGAACATTCACACAGATGTCTGCACCTGAAGCCCCGGACGCCTCTGCAGCCCAGATGGAATCTGAAGCCCCCTCGGCTACTCCAACAGTGAGTTCCCCTGTGGGGAAAGGACAAATTATGTATCTTTTTTTTTACTTATTTTGTGATTTGTCTATTGATACCTGGCTGCTCCTCTCTTATATAGGGAGTTAAAGAGCCCAGATCAAGATTTAAAGTTCAGAGATGTGCGACTTGTAGCAAGAAGCTTCCTGAGAATTATAAAAAGCTCTGCCAAGGTTGCATATATGATCTCATAAAAGAGGAGCAACCGTCCATTTTGTCTGAGGTCAAATCACTTATTCAAAACTAAATTAAAGAGAACCTGTCACCAGGATTTAGTGCATAGAGCTGGGGACATGGGCTGCTAGATGGCCACTAGCACATCTGCAATACCCAGTCCCCACAGCTCTCTGCGCTTTTATTGTGTTAAACAGTTTTGATCCATATGCAAATGACCTGATCTGTGTCCGGAGAGGAGTCCAGCGGAAAGGAGCCCAGCACCGCCCCGCGTCCTCCGAATCTCCTCCT
Organism: Bufo bufo; assembly: GCF_905171765.1. Classification (NCBI taxonomy): domain Eukaryota; kingdom Metazoa; phylum Chordata; class Amphibia; order Anura; family Bufonidae; genus Bufo; species Bufo bufo. The sequence continues at coordinate 249,270,295 of NC_053392.1, forward strand.
TGCTGGCTGATGTCACAGAGCTGGAGCCCCGAAATCTCGCGATGCATGAGCTAGCGCATGCGTAGTTCGTTCCCTGTGCTGATGCCAGCACAGGGAATGAACATGATGCTGACACTGCGCATGCGCTAGCTCGCGCATCGCAAGATTTCGGCGCTCCAGCTCTGTGACGTCAGCCAGCAAGGAGGAGATTCGGAGCATGTGGGGCAGCCCATATAGACCTGTTTGCATCAAGGAAAAATGCAAAGGTCCATACCTTCTGCTCCCTAAACCCAAGGGACAATCCTTGGGCGACAGATGCATTCTCAATCAGGTGGACTTGGGATCTAGCCTATGCCTTTCCCCCTTGGCCATTAATACCTAGAGTGCTGCAGAAAATAAGGTCGGACCCAGTAACAGTAATACTGGTTGTCCCATACTAGACAAAAGAAATTGGTTCCCAGTACTAAAGGAGCTAGCCCTGGAAAATCCCTCCACAGGAGAACATTATCTCTCAGGGCCCAATTCTTCACCAGAATCCAGGTCTGTTCAAATTATCAGCCTGGATCCTGAACGCGAGGTCCTAAAAAGCAGTGGGCTATCAGAGAAGGTTATAAATACCCTTAAATCTAGCAGGAAAGATATATCTTAAAATGTGGAAGAGATATTGTAGTTGGCTAGGCCAGACTCCTCCGGTAAACTCTTCCCCAAATATTGAAAAAGTTCTAGACTTTCTCCAACGAGGGTTAGATCTGGGCCTCATACCAAGTACTCTCAAAGTACAGATCTCGTCCTTGGGGGCTTGCTATGATACGGACCTAGCCAGTCATAGGTGGATAAGGAGGTTTATAAGAGCTGCCTCCAGGTTGAGGCCATCCCTAACCCGTAGGACGCTTCAGTGGGATTTAAACTTGGTCCTGAGAAGTCTTACAGGTTTACCTTTTTCTCCTATTCAGGATATCTCACTCAAACACCTATAATTAAAAGCAGCCTTCATAGTGGCAATTACTTCAGCCAGACGACTAGGCGAAATCCAGGCACTGTCCTGCAGCTAGCTGCGAGAATTAGTGTGAATTGCAGGACACATTGATCATCGACACTTCGAAACAGTTTTATGTTTGGATCCGGGTTTCCTCCCGAAAGTGGTGTCTGACTTTCACAGAGACCAGGAGATTATTCTTCCATCCTTTCCCAAAGACTGTCCATCACAAGATCAGTTCCAACTCCTGGATGTTCGGGATACTATCATACAGTACCTAGATTCAACAAAGGAATTTAGGAGGGATGATAATCTTTTCGTTCAATATGCAGGTCCAAACAAGGGAAAAAAAGGCATCCAAAGCCACCATTGGAAGATGGATCAGATCCCCCCCCCCTCCCAGGATTTTAGGAGGGGTTGAGTATGAATTAATACTCCAAAAAAAAATAATATATATATATATATATATATATATATTTATATATATATTGCCTAGGTTAAGGCTGCACCCACTTGATAATTTGGAAAGTGCTGAGGGTGAGAGTGGGTGGTGGCCTTTTAAACTGTGTGTTCCTGCCCCTACAGAGGTCAAGGGTCAATCTCATAGTAGAGCTGTCATGGTGGACTCAAGGAAACAGAATTACCGGTAAGTCTAATTACGGTTTTTCCATTATGCACTATTACAGCACCTGGCCAGGAACCTACGTGGATCCCTTTTAAAAGGCCCTTCATCTGCCTCCCCTTAAGTTTGCAGGCGGTTGCATGCCAAATTGTGAGTTACCTCCCCAAATCACCAGCAGACAAACATCCCACGGGTGACTGGCTGGAGATATTCTTCCCTGAAGCATACTTCTCTCCAGTGCTATCATGCAGGAAGGAGAAGGGAGATCAGTGTGCTGAATTCTGGAGTGTGAGTCTCAAACAGAGTGGTTTACACCCCTATATTGCATAGGGAGACTTTTTATTATGCAGTCCCATACAATTATAGATGTTATTTCAGGGCCCTTTGGCTACCCCAAAGAAAGGTACTCAAATATAGGCAGGAATGTGTATAAAGAGACTGAGCCCATCCAAAGTCTGTCATGTCTGGACAAAATTTTGAGTGAAGAATCTCATAAAATATCCAGGACATGATTAGATCTGAAGTCTGTACCCTTGTGAGGCGATTTCTTCAGCTAAAGAGAAGTTCCGAAATTTAGTTCTGACCTGAGTGATTCAGAAGTTCAGCAGAAAGGTCAGATTTTCATCTTCATACGTTCCATTAAAAGCGGTTAGCGGTACTATGGAATTAGAGGATGCTCATGAATCCAGATCAATTCAGTTGCAGATGTTTGAAAGTCTTAAAGGGGTTTTCCAGTTGGTTAAAGTTATTCCCTAGCCACAGGATAGGGGATAATTATCAGATCGGTGGGGGTCCTACCACTGGGACCCCGATAAGAACAAGGGCCCTGTAACCTCTGCATCTCCCTGGAAAAGAACGGTCATACAAGCATGCAGCTGCTCCATTAATTTCTATGGGAATACTGGAGATAGCTCAGTACAGCACATAGAAATTAATAGCCCTGGGGAGCCTCCATACGCGAGTGGTATGAGGCTGCCAAGCGTTGGTTCCTATGGAGAGCCTGATGGTTGGAGCTAATCTGTATGGGAACTATTATAAAGTGTAAAAAAAAGTTTAAAAAAAATATATATAAAAATTAAAATCTCCCCCTTTTCCCAAAGTAAAAAAAAAAGAATATTGCCACGTGCAAAAACACTTGTACTATTAAAATATAATACATCCTTTACGGCGAAATGGAAAAAAAGGCCGATTTGCCTTTTTTTTTTTTTTTTTTTTTTTTTTTGGTTGCACAATTTTTTTTAATAAACAGTGATCAAAAGAAAAGATCACCCTGCAAAAAAATGATCTCTCACAAACCTCTGTACATATAAAAATAAAGTTATAAGGGTCAGAACCTGGCAATGCAAAGAAAAAATTAGTGGTTTTTCCCATACTTTTTAAAAAAAAAATAATGCAAGAAAAACTACATATGTGGTATCGTTATTGTCACGAGGGTGTCAAGAGCCACGTCTGACGTTATACCCGGGGTCAGGAAGTCGCAGCGGGTGGCTGCGCGCTCTATGTCTAAAGATAGTGCTGTTTCTTAATGGTAGCTTTCTGGGTTTGCCTTGCAATCCTTTTTGGCTCACTCAGGCATCCGTAGCTTTTCCTCCTCAGCTGTTTCTTGTCCGGCAATCCCAACCTCCTTATATTCCCATCTCCCACTTCTCTGGTTGCCAGATATAGAGCTTCCTGCCTGGACTTCTATACTGACCCACTGGAGCTGTGTAGCTGTGATTCCTGGTTGTTGTTCCAGAGCGCTACCCTCCGGATCCCTCCCTGTTGGGCTTTTGTTGTCCGCTGTTGTCGCCCACCTGGGATTATATGTTTGTCTGTATTGTCTGTCCTCTCCTTGGTGTTTCCCTTTAGTGTTAGTGGTGCGGACTAGTGTTCCCACCGCCCTATTCACTACGTAGGGCTCATCTCGGAAAGCCAGGGTTTAGGCACGTGATCGGCGTACGGGTGAGAAACCCGTCTAGGGACGTCAGGTGCCAGCCTCAAGGTGAGTTAAGGGTCACCACCTTTCCCTTGGACAGGGCCTTCCCATTTCCCTCCCTTTGCGTCACGTATGTGATCGGCACGCCGGTCATGACCGTTATAATCGTACCATCTGGAGAATAAAAATAACAGGTCAGTAGGAATTGGTGTAAATAAAAAAAAAAATGGTGGAATGGTGTTTTGGTTTTTAAATATAATTCCCACCATATTGTAAATGGTGCCAATACAAAGTGCATCTTGCGCTGGAAAGAACAAGCCCTCATACGGCAATGTAAATAAAAAAAATCGTTAATTTCTAACGATAATTTGTTTTCCCTTAGTCCTAACAGCAGCACAGATGGGGTTAACTACCCCCTGTGGACTGGTAGGACTGGCGGAAGTTTAATGAGCCCAAGTACCAATAATAAACTTTACTCCCCTACATAAGGAGGGAACCGCCCCCGAGCCCACTGTGTTTATAGCAAGAATAACTTTACTAGGGTGGGATATTTGTGTGCTGCTGTTAGGACTAAGGGAAAACAAATTATCGTTGTCATGCCTGCAAAACTAAGAATAGTCTGCCCAAAGGCTGAAAACTCAGTTACCCTGGCGTCCAGTCTGTAGTGGGAGATGAAGGTAGATTCAGAGCTCCAGGAGGCAGATTTACAGATTACATCCAAAGGAAGGAGACTTCTTTCAGCAAAAGAAGTAGAGACGGCCCTAGTGCAATGGGCCTTCACAAACTCTGGAGGATCCAATGCCTGGGAAACGAAAGACTCTTATGGCCTCCTTAATCCAACGACTAATAGAAGTCTTGGACGCCTTACAGCATTTAGACTTACCGGCAAACAGGATAAAGAGGTTCTCATCTATCCTGAACTCCCTAGATCTATACACATAGATCTGGAGGCATCTCGAGATATCCAACGGATGTTTGACTGGATCTCTGGAGGAGGTAGAAAGAATACAAAACTGGCAATGAAATAACTTGGTTGATATTTTGAACGATAGAACCTTGTGCCTGAAGTATGGATGAAATCTTAGGAGAACCCGGTCTTGTAGAAAAATGGTATAGAGTTCATAGGCCGAGAAAGCTTGAAGCTCCGAGACCCTCTTGGCCGAGGTTACCGCCAGTAGGAAGACCAACTTCAACGTCACAAATTTCAAATCTACCTCCTCCAAAGGCTCGAAAGGGGGAGATGCTAACCCCTTGAGTACAACTGAAATCCCACTGAGGGATAGGCTTCAGTACTGTAGGCTTCAATCTTTCAGCTCCTTTGAGGAAGTGTTTGATGAGTGGGTCCCGAGAATAGAATCTGTTGAGGCAGGCCGAAATGGCAGAAATCTGGACCTTCAGAGTAGATGGAGCAAGGCCTTTGTCAAGGCCGTCCTGCAGGAAATGAAGTATCGCAAAGAGGGGCGGATCTGCAAACGCCACCTGTTTAGAGGCACACCAAGACGAGAAGATCCTCATGATTTTGGAGTAGGCTATTTGAGTCTGCTCTTGAATGTGACAATGTTCTCAGGACCGATTTCTGAGAGCCCTTCTATTCTGGGAAGGGACTGATCAACCTCCAGGCTGTCAGGTTGAATCTGTGCAGAGATGAGTGTCCCACGACACCAGGGTCTGCTGAGGGGGGAGCCTCCAATAATGCCCTCGTCTCATCTGAATGAGTTGGGTAAACCAGGATCTCTTGGGCCAAAACGATATGATGGCTATCACGAGGCCTGATCCTGACGAATTTTCATCAATACCCTCGGTATTATGGAAAACGGAGGGAAGATGTAAGCCAGCCTGAACCTCCACGGTATTGACAGAGCATCTATCGGCAGGGGGTTGTCCTCCCTGTAGAGGGAGCAGAACCTCTCCACCTTGGCATTGAACCTCGTTGCCATGAGATCTACCTTTGGCAAACCCCACTTGAGGACTATCTGCCTGAACATCTTCGGATGCAAGGACCACTCCATCGTCGGTAGACCGCGACTCAGGCAATCCGCGATCATATTGAGGGAACCTCGAATGTGGATGGCAGACAGGTGGGAAAGGTTCGACTCTGCCCACCGAAGAATCATCCCGATCTCCGAAAGGAGGGGGTAGAGATCTTGTGCCACCCTGCTTGTTGATGTACAGAACCGCAGTCATATTGTCTGACTGTACTTTCACCGCCCTGCCCCAGATTCGGGGGGGCGAAGTGAAGGAGGGCTAGCCGGATGGCTCAAATCTCGCGGAGATTGGAAGAGAGTAGCTGCTCCTGAGGAGACTAAGTCCCATGGACTGGGGAATAGTCTAGGTGAGCGCCCCACGTCCGTTGTCAATATGACCCAGGGCGGCTGGGTTGTAGACTTCCCGTCCGGGAGATGGAACCACCATCTCAGGGAGCTTCGAGTTTGACAAGACAGGGAGCACCAGGAATCTAGCCCGGCAGGGCTGCCATCCAACTTGGAAAGGACCTCCGACTGTAGAGGGCGGAGGTGCCACAGAGCCCAAGGGACTGAAGCCGCTGACATGAGCCCCAACATCTTCATGAGAGTCCGGATTGGAACTCGACGAGGAACAGATAAGAACTTTGCCAGGTCCTGAGTCCTGAATCCGAGTTCTTTCTGGAGTCCGTTGGGATGTCCCTCCAGTTGAGTCGACTATAAACCCTAGGTAGGTGACCGAAGTCGAGGGGCTCACGTTCGACTTCTGCCAGTTGATGATACACCCTAGGCGGACCAGAAAGGAGATAGCAATATGAAGATGGTGGGAAAGGACTGGAACCGAAGAGGCCATTAGGAGCCAATCTTCCAGATAAGGAATTATGGTCAGTCCCTGAAGTCTCAAAGCTACCACTACCTTGGTGAAGGTGAGAGGAGCAGAAGAGATCCCGAAGGGCAAGGCGATGAACTGGAGGTGCCTGCGGACCCCCGAGACCTGGACCGCGATCCTGAGATACTTCCTGGAAGCAGGATGGATCGGGATGTGAAGATATGCATCCTTGAGGTCCAGAGTTGCCATCATGTCTCCAGAATTGAGAACGTGAACCACTGACCTGATAGTTTCCTTACGAAACTTTGCCTTCTTTATATATCGATTGAAAAGTCTCAAATCGATAATCATCTGGAGATCTCCAGATTTTTTGGGGACTAGAAAAACCGGAGAATAAATCCCTAAGCCCCGTTCTCCTGCCGTAACCTCCTCCAGTGCGCCCTTGAGAATGTAGTCCTGAATGTAGGACTCCAGAATTGCCTGCTTGGCAGGTTGTAAGCGCTGGTTGCCAGGAAGCCTTTCGTCCAATAGGTTAACCCACGCATACATCTCTTGCATGGTGGGTTCAGTAGATGGTTGGGGCCTACGACAACCTTCGCATCTGGAATAGGGACAATTCTCGTCCAGGAGAGCGCTGCAGTCGAAACAGGCCAGATGTTTCCTCTTCGAAACCGATTTCCGGGTCTCTAGGTGAAGCCATAGCTGTAAAGAATTAAGAATTAGTAAATTTTGCCACCAGTAAAAGAATACCAGAAAAAAAAACTTAAGCAGAGGCCCACCGAGGGAAACGCCAGAAAGCAACCGCTAGTAGCAATGAAATCTGGGAGCTAGCTTGGAGAGAAGCGTGTGCTGAGCGAGGAAGAGCATGAAAACAGAGGCTCCTCCCCCTTGGACGGAGATCCCGCCCCTGGAAGGATCTACCCTGATCCTTATAAAATAATATTTTAACTACTTAATACAGTAATCCCCCTCCCTCCCCAATCCCCCGGAGTCAGGGGGGCAAGTATGCGGGCGCAGAGGAAGCAAAAGCTTCCCAGAGGGCAGAAACGCCGCTGGCCGAGGACCGGAAGTGACGCCAGAGAGGCCGACGTCACTTCCGGAAGATGGCGGCGCCCACGGAGACACGGCGGAGCGCCGCACCGACAGAGGAGGGAGGTAAAGGAAAAAAATAGCCCTGCAAAAAGATAGCCGGGCTTGAGCAAATATAAAAGAAATAATGCCGAAGCCAGCAGTATAAAAGAATACATGCTTCCCCCCAAAAAAAACACCAGAGAAAAGGGGGGAACCGCCTGTCCACCTGTTCGGAGGACAGCAAAAAAAACACAGTGGGCTGGGGGGCGGTTCCCTCCTTTTGTAGGGGAGTAAAGTTTATTATTGGTACTTGGGCTCATTAACCACCTCAGCCCCCAGTGCTTAAACACCCTGAAAGACCAGGCCACTTTTTACACTTCTGACCTACACTACTTTCACCGTTTATTGCTCGGTCATGCAACTTACCACCCAAATGAATTTTACCTCCTTTTCTTCTCACTAATAGAGCTTTCATTTGGTGGTATTTCTTTGCTGCTGACATTTTTACTTTTTTTGTTATTAATCGAAATTTAACGATTTTTTTGCAAAAAAATGACATTTTTCACTTTCAGTTGTAAAATTTTGCAAAAAAAACGAGATCCATATATAAATTTTGCTCTAAATTTATTGTTCTACATGTCTTTGATAAAAAAAAAAATGTTTGGGTAAAAAAAAAAAATGGTTTGGGTAAAAGTTATAGCGTTTACAAACTATGGTACAAAAATGTGAATTTCCGCTTTTTGAAGCAGCTCTGACTTTCTGAGCACCTGTCATGTTTCCTGAGGTTCTACAATGCCCAGACAGTACAAACACCCCACAAATGACCCCATTTCGGAAAGTACACACCCTAAGGTATTCGCTGATGGGCATAGTGAGTTCATAGAACTTTTTATTTTTTGTCACAAGTTAGCGGAAAATGATGATATTTTTTTTTTTTTTTTCTTACAAAGTCTCATATTCCACTAACTTGTGACAAAAAATAAAAAGTTCTATGAACTCACTATGCCCATCAGCGAATACCTTGGGGTCTCTTCTTTCCAAAATGGGGTCACTTGTGGGGTAGTTATACTGCCCTGGCATTCTAGGGGCCCAAATGTGTGGTAAGGAGTTTGAAATCAAATTCTGTAAAAAATGACCTGTGAAATCCGAAAGGTGCTCTTTGGAATATGGGCCCCTTTGCCCACCTAGGCTGCAAAAAAGTGTCACACATCTGGTATCTCCGTACTCAGGAGAAGGTGGGGAATGTGTTTTGGGGTGTCATTTTATATATACCCATGCTTTGTGAGAGAAATATCTTGGCAAAAGACAACTTTTCCCATTTTTTTATACAAAGTTGCCATTTGACCAAGATATTTATCTCACCCAGCATGGGTATATGTAAAATGACACCCCAAAACACATTCCTCAACTTCTCCTGAATACAGAGATACCAGATGTGTGACACTTTTTTGCAGCCTAGGTGGGCAAAGGGGCCCATATTCCAAAGAGCACCTTTCGGATTTCACAGGTCATTTTTTACAGAATTTGATTTCAAACTCCTTACCACACATTTGGGCCCCTAGAATGCCAGGGCAGTATAACTACCCCACAAGTGACCCCATTTTGGAAAGAAGACACCCCAAGGTATTCCGTGAGGGGCATGGCGAGTTCCTAGAATTTTTTATTTTTTGTCACAAGTTAGTGGAAAATGATGATTTTTTTTTTCGATTTTTTTTTTTCATACAAAGTCTCATATTCCACTAACTTGTGACAAAAAATAAAAACTTCCATGAACTCACTATGCCCATCAGCGAATACTTTGGGGTCTCTTCTTTCCAAAATGGGGTCACTTGTGGGGTAGTTATACTGCCCTGGCATTCTAGGGGCCCAAATGTGTGGTAAGGAGTTTGAAATCAAATTCAGTAAAAAATGACCTGTGAAATCCGAAAGGTGCTCTTTGGAATGTGGGCCCCTTTGCCCACCTAGGCTGCAAAAAAGTGTCACACATCTGGTATCGCCGTATTCAGGAGAAGTTGAGGAATGTGTTTTGGGGTGTCTTTTTACATATACCCATGCTGGGTGAGATAAATATCTTGGTCAAATGCCAACTTTGTATAAAAAAATGGGAAAAGTTGTCTTTTGCCAAGATATTTCTCTCACCCAGCATGAGTATATGTAAAATGACACCCCAAAACACATTCCCCACCTTCTCCTGAGTACGGAGATACCAGATGTGTGACACTTTTTTGCAGCCTAGGTGGGCAAAGGGGCCCATATTCCAAAGAGCACCTTTCGGATTTCACAGGTCATTTTTTACAGAATTTGATTTCAAACTCCTTACCACACATTTGGGCCCCTAGAATGCCAGGGCAGTATAACTACCCCACAAGTGACCCCATTTTGGAAAGAAGAGACCCCAAGGTATTCGCTGATGGGCATAGTGAGTTCATGGAAGTTTTTATTTTTTGTCACAATTTAGTGGAATATGAGACTTTGTATGGAAAAAAAAAAAAAAAAAAAATCATCATTTTCCACTAACTTGTGACAAAAAATAAAAAATTCCAGGAACTTGCCATGCCCCTCACGGAATACCTTGGGGTGTCTTCTTTCCAAAATGGGGTCACTTGTGGGGTAGTTATACTGCCCTGGCATTTTCCAGGGGCCCTAATGTGTGGTAAGTAGGTAAATGACCTGTGAAATCCGAAAGGTGCTCTTTGGAATGTGGGCCCCTTTGCCCACCTAGGCTGCAAAAAAGTGTCACACATCTGGTATCTCCGTACTCAGGAGAAGGTGGGGAATGTGTTTTGTGGTGTCATTTTACATATACCCATGCTGGGTGAGAGAAATATCTTGACAAAAGACAACTTTTCCCATTTTTTTATACAAAGTTGGCATTTGACCAAGATATTTATCTCACCCAGCATGGGTATATGTAAAAAGACACCCCAAAACACATTCCTCAACTTCTCCTGAATACAGAGATACCAGATGTGTGACACTTTTTTGCAGCCTAGGTGGGCAAAGGGGCCCAAATTCCTTTTTAGGAGGGCATTTTTAGACATTTGGATACCAGACTTCTTCTCACGCTTTGGGGCCCCTAAAATGCCAGGGCAGTATAAATACCCCACATGTGACCCCATTTTGGAAAGAAGACACCCCAAGGTATTCAATGAGGGGCATGGCGAGTTCATTGAAAAGAAAATTTTTTGGCACAAGTTAGCGGAAATTGATTTTTTTGTTCTCACAAAGTCTCCCTTTCCGCTAACTTGGGACAAAAATTTCAATCTTTCATGGACTCAATATGCCCCTCAGCGAATACCTTGGGGTGTCTTCTTTCCAAAATGGTGTTATTTGTGGGGTGTTTGTACTGCCCTGGCATTTGAGGGTCTCCGCAATCATTACATGTATGCCCAGCATTAGGAGTTTCTGCTATTCTCCTTATATTGAGCATACGGGTAATGAGATTTTTTTTTTTTCCGTTCAGCCTCTGGGCTGAAAGAAAAAAATGAACGGCACAGATTTCTTCATTCGCATCGATCAATGTGGATGAAAAAATCTCTGCCAAAAAAAGAAAAAGGAGGGGAAAGGCGTCTGCCAGGACATAGGAGCTCCGCCCAACATCCATACCCACTTCAGCTCGTATGCCCTGGCAAACCAGATTTCTCCATTCACATCAATCGATGTGGATGAATAAATCATTGCCGGGATTTTTTTTTTTATATATACAAAGTGTTTGCCAAAGTATATGAACACCGCCACCTCCTCAGCTCATATGCCTCGGCAAACATATCTTTTACTGCAGAGGAGAAATCTCGTCTTGCAGCGCCGCATACACCGACTTGCGTGTAATCTGACAGCAGCGCAATGCTTCTGTCCGAATGCACATCAGTGCTGCAGCTAGTCGATCGGTTGGTCCACCTGAAAGGTAAAAAAAACAAAACAAAAAAGAAAAAACCAGGCCGCAAAGCAATAACTTTATTAACTTTAGAACAGAACATATTAACTTTTTTAAACTTTTTTACTTACCGGTAATTTTTTTTTTTGTTTAGTTTTTTTTACCTTTATAGAACAAACCTCTCCTTCCCCATGGGACAATGTGCAAAGCGCAAATCGCCCAAAGATGTGGCGAAGTACGTTATGCACTTTATCCCAGGTGAAAGGAGAGGTTTGCAGCAGCTGAGAGTAAAAGGGCCCTAATAGCCCTGTGTGCCTGTCCTGTGAGATGCAATCCCTATGCTAGGTGTACCTGTGTGTGGTACTTCCGGAAACACTCACCAAAACTTAGGGCAGGGTGGTCAGGACAGTCAGGACAGAAATAGCGGGTGTCACGCCTTATTCCACTCCTGCTACAGACACGACATCTTTTTCGGGGTGACGGTTGGGTTGAGGTACCAGGAACGACACTGGGGAAATGTCGCTCGTGTAGACTGCTAACTACACTGGTGGATGGGGCCACGGAACCTCCTGGGTAAAGGAGGTTCTCGATGATCTCTTCCTGGAATTTGAGGAAAGATCGTGTTCTCCCAGCCTTACTGTAGAGAACAAAACTATTGTACAGCGCCAATTGAATTAAATATACAGACACCTTCTTATACCAGCGTCTGGTTCTGCGGGAAACTAAATACGGAGACAACATCTGGTCATTGAAGTCCACCCCTCCCATGAGCGCATTATAGTCGTGGACACAGAGGGGCTTTTCAATGACACGGGTTGCTCGCTCAATTTGGATTGTCGTGTCTGCGTGAATGGAGGAGAGCATGTAAACGTCACGCTTGTCTCTCCATTTCACCGCGAGCAGTTCTTCGTTACACAAGGCAGCCCTCTCCCCCCTTGCAAGACGGGTGGTTACAAGCCGTTGGGGGAAGCCCACGCGACTAGTTCGCGCGGTGCCACAGGCGCAAATCCGTTCTAGAATCAAATGCCTAAAGAGGGCCACACTTGTGTAAAAATTGTCCACATAAAGATGGTACCCCTTGCCGAATAAGGGTGACACCAAGTCCCAGACTGTCTTCCCACTGCTCCCCAGGTAGTCAGGGCAACCGACCGGCTCCAGGGTCTGATCTTTTCCCTCATAGATCCGAAATTTGTGGGTATAGTCTGTGGCCCTTTCACAGAGCTTATACAATTTGACCCTATACCGGGCACGCTTGCTTGGGATGTACTGTTTGAAGCCAAGGCGCCCGGTAAAATGTATTAGGGACTCGTCTACGCAGATGTTTTGCTCGGGGGTATACAAATCTGCAAATTTCTGGTTGAAATGGTCTATGAGGGGCCGAATTTTGTGGAGCCGGTCAAAAGCTGGGTGGCATCTGGGACGGGAGGTGGTGTCGCTAAAATGCAGGAAACGGAGGATGGCCTCAAATCGTGCCCTGGACATAGCAGCAGAGAACATGGGCATGTGATGAATCGGGTGCGTTGACCAATATGACCGCAATTCATGCTTTTTTGTCAGGCCCATGTTGAGGAGAAGGCCCAAAAAAAATTTAATTTCGGAAACTTGGACTGGTTTCCACCGGAAAGGCTGGGCATAAAAGCTTCCCGGGTTGGCGGATATAAATTGTGTGGCATACTGGTTGGTCTCTGCCACGACTAAGTCCAAGAGCTCCGCAGTCAAGAACAGCTCAAAAAATCCCAGGGCCGAACCGATTTGAGCCGTCTCAACCCGAACTCCAGACTGGGCGGTGAAAGGGGGAACTACAGGTGCGGCTGAAGTTGGTGACGGCCAATCAGGGTTTGCCAGCACCTCAGGGATTCTAGGGGCTCTACGGGCCTGTCTGTGCGGTGGCTGCGACGGGGTAACTAGTGCACATGCCACCGTACCAGCTTCAACTGCCCTTCTGGTGCTCGCCACGTCACCATGTTGTACGGCAGTGCTGGTACTAGGTCCAGGGAGGGCTGCGCTGCTGATGTATGCCTCACCACGTGATCCGGCAGCGACAGCCTCACTCTGCTGCTCTTGAAGCGGATCCTGCATATCCTGTGGTCTAGCGCCACGGGGCCGGGTACGCCTGGTGCTGCCAGGGACCTCCACCTCCTCGTCCGAACTTTGGGTCAGAGAGCCACTGCTTTCCACAGGTTCATATTCTGACCCGCTAGATTCATCAGATGAGGGTTCCCACTCCTCATCCGACTGGGTCAGAATCCTGTAGGCCTCTTCAGAAGAATACCCCCTGTTTGACATTTTGGACTACTAAATTTAGGGGTATTCCCTGAGACTACCCAAGAAAAAAAGCAAGCCTGTCTTACAAAGGGGAGGCTAGCGAAGTACCGGAGGCCGCTGCGGTTGATAAAAAATATCAAAACTGATTTTTTTTATCGCCGCAGTGCGTGTAAAATGAATGTGCAGTGATCAAAAAATATATATTTTTTGTCACTGCGGTGGGGCGGGCGTGGGTGAACGCACGTGTGGGCGACCGATCAGGCCTGATCGGGCAAACACTGCGTTTTGGGTGGAGGGCGAACTAAAGTGACACTAATACTATTATAGATCTGACCGTGATCAGTTTTGATCACTTACAGATACTATAAAAGTACAAATGCTGATTAGCGATACGCTATTCAGCGAATAAAAGTGACTGCGGTGCGGTGGGCTGGGCGCTGACTGACGCTAACTACCTAACCAAGGGGCCTAAACTATCCCTAAAACCTAACAGCCAATACTAGTTAAAAAAAAAAAGTGACAGTTTACACTGATCACTTTTTTTCCTTTCACTGGTGATTGACAGGGGCGATCAAAGGGGTGATCAAAGGGTTAATTGGGGTGCAGGGGGGTGATCAGGGGCTACAGTGAAGTGTTTGGTGTACTTACAGTTCAGTCTGCTTCTCTGCTGGATCCAACCGATGAAAAGGACCAGCAGAGGAGCAGAGAAGCCATATAACAGATCATATTTACTAATATGATCTGTTATATGACTTTTGATTGGATTTTTTAAAAATCGCCAGCCTGCCAGCCAATGATCGTAGCTGGCAGGCTGGTGACGAACTTCTTCTTTGAATTTTGCCGGCCCGCGATGCACGGGCCGGCTTGGAGCGAAATCTCGCGTCTCGCGAGATGACGCGTATATGCGTGATTGTGCGCAGCGCTGCCACCTCCGGAACGCGAATCTGCGTACAGCGGTCCGGAGGTGGTTAAACTTCCGCCGATCCTACCAGTCCACGGGGGGTAGTTAACCCCATCTGTGCTGCTGGTAGGACGTAAGGGAATCTAAAAGTTATGGCTTTGGGAGGGCTGGGAGTAAAAAAAAAAATAATGAAAATCACCTGGTCTTAAAAGGGTTAAGAAGGAATGGAACAAGTCAGAAAAAGTCTATTGGTAGAGTGATTAAAAGGAAATCCCCCTTTAAAGAGGAAGATATTGGGGAACATTTATCAGTATTGGCGTCAGGTGTGCTGAAGAAGGTTGTGGGATGTTTTTCCAGCAACGACTTATCGTTATTTGCTCATCCCTAATCATTATCTCTGAATCCAGCATTTCTGGATGCTTGTTCTACTTGGATAGAATTTTCCCTGAGGATTCCTTAAATGGACTCTTGCTCAGGCACTGCTTCCAGAGTTGGTTAGAATCCCTAACACTCTCATAGCATCCCTGATCCAAATCCTGTGAGCTGTAGTTAATCAGTGGAGCTTGATATTTTTTTTTATTTTTTTATAGCTGGTGACCCTTCGAGGTGATAGTAATAGAGACATGAGTAAAGAGTTGATTAGGAATTCCAGAAATACAGCGGTCTCTTAAGTTACAATTTGTTCCAGGACAACCAATGTAACCTGAGTAATCGGATCCAAAGCCCCAAAATGGCATCCAATATAAGAGAAAATGAAGATTTACAAAAAATAAGCAGATAACTAAGACTGATACAATGCACCCTTACATATAATAAGAATAGCTGCTTTCCCTTTCGTCCTAACCAGCAGCACAAGTGGGGGTATTCGCCCCTGTGAAGCTGGTCAGGACAGGCGGAATTTTTGCTGAATAAAATTCTGCATCCCAAGTAATTAATTAATTAACTCCCCCCTCCTTATATAGGCCGCCCTACACAGGGCTAGTTGCTTTTATTTTGTCCTGTGTGTTGGTCTGACAGGCATGACTCTATTCAGAGTCTCTCCCTTACTAGTTTGGGCAGAAATTTGCTAAATTTCTGCATGTTTATGTTGCCTTATGTTATAAACTTTCTTTTACAGGTTCAGGCAGAGGACGGCTGTCTCCTGCCTTGCTGGGAGCGTAAGTATGTGGATATCCTGGCTGTAGTAGCCGGTAAGTTAGACAGGGAAGTGCGCACAAGCGGAGCTGTGGAGCTCCCTTCCCCCTGTCCCCTCTCCGCTCCTTCCGCCCTCCTCCTACCTCCTCTGTAGTCTGCAGCCGGCCCTGAGATCGCGTCTCAGCTCCGGTGTGTCGGACGCGAAACCGGAAGTGCGTCACTGTCACTTCCGGTCCGCACTTAGATCGGCGCCGCTATAGAATACAGCTCAGATTGCTGTATTATGCTTGCAGAGCAAGGGGGAGGAGGGAATGTGGTTAAGTTCCAGCAAGAAACTTCTATTTTTATAAGTTAGTCCCGCAGTGTGGTGCCTGGACATTGCTAAAAAAAAAAAAAAAAAGGAGGAGGAGCTGTTGCTTCCTCCTCCCCCCGCCCTCCCCTTACTGCTATATAAGGCCAGGTTGCTGGCTGGGTCAGTGTTGCACTCAGTTTCTGTGTGCAGCTGACCTTGACAGTTGGCTGATCCAGTGTCCTACTCTGATCAGAAGGCTCAAGGTTGCTTAGAATTCTTAAAGTGATGACGTCACCTTCTCAGGGTAAGATGGACGTCTGGGCTGGGGCCTTCTTTGGGGGCGTTGGAACCATTTTTTTTTAAATCTTACTTCTTTTCTCAGGAAAAGCCGCCCACAAGCAGAAGCACCTGGCTTGTTCCAGTTGTGGCACCCCGTTACCGGATGCCTACGAATTTCATCGCTGTCCAGGCTGCCGCCCTAGGCCAGCCAATCCTGAGCCGACAGTCGTAGAGATGTTTTCTTGGATGAAAGAGTTCCTCGACACCTCCGTCGTGGAGATCAAGGGGGCGGTCTCCAACAAGAGACCCAGGCAGGCCTCACCTGGGCCTGTTCCAATGTCAGAAGACGTGATCTCGCTTGGCGAGAATTCTTCCTCTGAGGAAGAGGAGTCGGTCTTTTCCTTTCCCGCGGAGAAGACACAGAGATTACTGCGCTCCATCAGGTCAAGGGACCAGGATGTTGAGCATGGGGAAGCTCCACACTCCACCGCTAGGGGGCCAAGGGCCTTCAAAGTGGACGAGTCGCTTAAAAAGTTAATGGCGACCGAATGGAAACATCCTGAGAAAGGACCGGTTCTAACCAAGAGGTTCAAACTGATGTTCCCCCTACAGGAGGGGGACTCCCTGGATTGGGTCCCACCACCTAAAGTGGATATGGCAATAGCCAAACTTTCCAGAAGAACCTTGGTGCCTTCCGATGACGGGAGTAACCTAAAGGATCCCCTGGATAGACGCGCAGAATGTTCGCTCAGGCGTAACTATGCTGCCGCCTCTGCCTCTGTGGCCATAGCCGGTACTGAGGTCTCTGATTTCATTCGCGCCCGTACGCTGAAGATCCAGGCAGACATAGATTCGGGAGTCGCCAGAGATGACATCCTGGATCAATTTAAAACCCTCCTTTTAGGTATAGATTTCATGGCGGATGCGTCTCAGCAGCAGCTAAGACTTGCTGCCAAGTCAATGGCTTTGTCTGCTGCCAGCAGACGGCCTTTATGGCTGAAGCCCTGGGTGGCGGAAAACATATCAAAATTTAATTTGTGCTCCCTCCCTTACGAGCCTGGCAGGTTGTTCGGCTCCGAGCTAGACCGCCTCATGGAGAATCTTGCAGACAAGAAGGGAAAATCACTCCCTCAGCAATCCTTTCGAGGACGTGGGAGAGGCAGAGGTGGAAGATTCCAGGAAAGAGAGAGGAACCAGAGACGTTCCGAAAATAACAGGAGAGGTCGCGGTCGCGGGAACCGCAGGGCTGATCAATGACTCTCGGCAGCCCACCACCTCCCCATCCCCACCCCCCACACTTCCACACAAATCTCCCTGCCTGAATCCTCCAGTAGGAGGTCGTTTATTTTTGTTCAGAGATTTTTGGGAGCAAATAATCCCAGATCCTTGGGTGCTGCAGGTCATCAGCACCGGTTACAGGATCGACTTCAGTTCCCAGCCTCAAGAGAGGTTCGTCCTTACAGGACGTCTAACACCCAGCAGACAACTGATCCTGGAAGACTCTGTACTCCAGTACATTGTCAAAGGGGCCTTAGAGGAAGTTCCTCCTCGAGAGCTCGGTCAGGGAGTGTATTCTCCCATCTTTCTTGTTCCAAAGCCGTCAGGAGACTGGCGCATGATTATCGATCTGCGTTACCTAAATCGGTTCATCAGAAAAAAGCGTTTCCGGATGGAAACCATTCGCTCAGTCCTAAACATCCTGAACCCGGCAGACGTGATGGTGACGATAGATCTGAAGGACGCTTACCTTCATGTTCCTATCTGTCCGGCCCACAGGAAATATCTCAGAGTGGCTGTCTGCATAAAAGAGGTAGTGAAGCACTACCAGTTTGCTGTGTTGCCCTTTGGCATCTCCTCTGCTCCACACACCTTCACAAAGGTTGTGGCTCCTGTGGTCACCCACTTAAGGCTCCTCGGCTTAGAAGTCGTCCCTTATTTAGACGACTGGCTTTTAAAAGCCGCATCCGCAGACATCTTACAAGCCCAGCTTCAACAAGCTCTCCACACTCTGCAGAACCTGGGGTGGCTCGTGAATTGGGACAAATCAGAGTTGGTCCCCTCTACCACAAGGCGGTTTCTGGGGTTTGTGATAGATTCACAGCTAATGACCCTATATCTATCTCCACAGAGGAGAGACAAAGTAATAAAAGCTGCAGTTTCTCCTATCCCCCAGACGGGTGTCTATTCGGGTTCTCATGAGGATGTTAGGCCATATGTCAGCGTCTGCAGAGGCAGTACCTTGGGCCTTGTGGCACCTTCGGCCACTACAAGAGGAAGTCTTAGCGGTTTGGAATCGCAAACCCAGAGACCTAGATCGGAATCACTCCCTGTCTGTAGAAGTCCGTTCCTCCCTCAGGTGGTGGAAGAACCTAGTGGATGGAATGCCTCTAGCCCAACCTACTTGGGTGATCCTGACCACGGACGCCTCCCTTCTAGGCTGGGGAGCCCATCTGGGACACAATACAGTTCAGAATACCTGGAATCCTCAGGAGAGACTCCTATAGTCCAATCTGAGGGAGCTAAGGGCGGTAAGGTTAGCCCTCAATCACTTCTCACCTCTCATCCAAGGTCAAGCCGTGAGAGTACGGACCGACAACACGACTGTGGTTGCTTATTTAAACAGACAGGGAGGTACGAGATCCCGGACCCTCCTGAGGGAGGTGGGATTAATTTTATCTTGGGCAGAGAGCAATCTATCTCATCTAGTGGCAGTCCACATCAGAGGGGATCTCAATATAGTAGCAGATCGTCTAAGTCGGGGCCTTCCGGTACCAGGAGAATGGTCCCTGAACGACAACATCTTCTCCAGGATAGTCCAACGCTGGGGGACTCCCGAGATCGATTTGATGGCAACTCGTCTGAACGCCAAAGTAAGCAAATTCTGCTCCTTGTACAAGGAGGAAAATCCGGTAGCGATAGATGCTCTGTCCATAACATGGAGGTTCAGGCTGGCCTATGTATTCCCTCCAATTTCCATGATACCAAGGGTATTGATGAAGATCAAGCAAGACCAGACCTCAGTGATAGCCATCATTCCATTCTGGCTGAAGAGGTCTTGGTTCACCCAGTTCATGCAGATGAGTCAGGGCAATTATTGGAGACTTCCCCTAATACAGAACCTAGTGTACCAGAATCCAAACAAGTAAGGTAGGGGGCGGCACAGTCAAGCGAGCACTACGTCCAAGTGAAACAGTCAGTGCGGGTCACAGGCTGACGAGGAGATACGCACTCGGCGGTGCACAGCTGAAGACAGTTGATAGACTGTAGCAAACTCTGGTAAGTAAGAAATGCGTCAAAAGTTTTGACGCACAGCCTGATGAAGCGCAGATAGCGCGAAACGGCTGCCGCTGTTAGTTGCGTGCTTGGATTGTCTGCCCCCTGCCTTAGTTTGTCTATGAAATAAAAGCTGCTGACGCACACCGGTGAGTGCCGCTGTTTCATTTCTTACTTACCCTAGTGTACCAGAACACAGGTCCCTGTCTAGATCTGAGGAGGCTCAGTCTGACAGCCTGGAGACTGACCGGTCCCTTCTAGAAGCTAGAGGGCTTTCGGTGGAGGTCCTGAGAACAATCTCTCACTCCAGAGCGGATTCTACGAATCAGAAATATTCCCGCATATTCAAAATATTTATACGATGGTGCACGGATAGAGAGGTAGTTTCCTCAGATCCTCCTCTCTCTGAGATCCTTCAATTCCTGCAAGATGGTCTAGATAAGGGTCTA
Source organism: Bufo bufo (assembly GCF_905171765.1). Taxonomy (NCBI): domain Eukaryota; kingdom Metazoa; phylum Chordata; class Amphibia; order Anura; family Bufonidae; genus Bufo; species Bufo bufo. The sequence goes on from NC_053392.1 coordinate 249,290,115, forward strand.
AGCCCATCTACATTGAGAGCTCACGTTGCTGCCTTGTCAGCATGCCTTGGTAAGCCAATTTCTCAGGACCCCCTAATTAAGAGGTTCCTTAAAGGTGCTCAGAGGCTTAGGCCCAGCATCCAGAGACCAATCCCTGAGTGGGAGCTGCCAGTGGTCCTAAGGGGGTTGTGCTCCCCCCCCTTCGAGCCTTTGGAACAGGTAGACTTAAAATACCTTTCCCTTAAGGTTACCTTTCTCTTGGCCATAACCTCAGCCAAGAGGGTTGGGGAGCTCCAGGCTCTGGGGGCAGCGGAACCATACTTAAGTTTTCTGCAGGACAAGGTCCTGTTAAGGTTTCTGCCTACCTTTCTACCAAAGGTTCCTTCGTTTGTGAACACCAACCAGATAATAACACTGCCGGTGTTTTCTCCTACCTCTAACACTTCTGAGGAGGAGAGATTACTTTCCTTGGACATCCCAAGAGGCCTTAGAATATATTTGAATAGAACAGAAGAGTTCAGGAGATCAGAAAATCTGCTGATTGCTTATTCGGGGAACAACAGAGGGCTCAAGGTTTCCAAGCCCACTTTGAGCAGATGGATTAAAGAGGCTATTAAGCTGGCGTTTACGTCCCAAGACTTACCACCGCCATCCTTCTTATCTGCCCATTCTACAAGGGCAGTTTCTACATCATATGCGGAAAGGAAACTAATCCCTTTAGAGCAAATCTGTGCGGCTGCCTCGTGGAGCACGCAAAACACCTTTATTTCCCATTACCGCCTGGAGAGTAGGCGTTCAGAGGGAACAGCCTTTGGACGGTCCGTGTTAAATGCTGCTCGTCCATAGGTCAGCTCTCTAACTCCTGTGGGATAATTCAGCTACTTAGTATTAGTCCTTTAGCCCTCCCAAAATTTGTGCGAGGTTCCTTGCTACTTCCCCACTTGTGCTGCTGGTTAGGACGAAAGGGAAGCGTCAATTTTGACGTAAATTTGTTTTCCCTTAGTCCTAACAGCAGCACACAAATATCCCTCCCTCTATGCTGTTATGATTACTTGTTAAAAAAGCAACTAGCCCTGTGTAGGGCGGCCTATATAAGGAGGGGGGAGTTAATTAATTAATTACTTGGGATGCAGAATTTTATTCAGCAAAAATTCCGCCTGTCCTGACCAGCTTCACAGGGGCGAATACCCCCACTTGTGCTGCTGTTAGGACTAAGGGAAAAAAATTGACGTCAAAATTGACGCTTCACTTACGTCCTAACCAGCAGCACAAGTGGGGAAGTAGCAAGGAACCTCGCACAAATTTTGGGAGGGCTAAAGGACTAATACTAAGTAGCTGAATTATCCCACAGGAGTTAGAGAGCTGACCTATGGACGAGCAGCATTTAACACGGACCGTCCAAAGGCTGTTCCCTCTGAACGCCTACTCTCCAGGCGGTAATGGGAAATAAAGGTGTTTTGCGTGCTCCACGAGGCAGCCGCACAGATTTGCTCTAAAGGGATTAGTTTCCTTTCCGCATATGATGTAGAAACTGCCCTTGTAGAATGGGCAGATAAGAAGGATGGCGGTGGTAAGTCTTGGGACGTAAACGCCAGCTTAATAGCCTCTTTAATCCATCTGCTCAAAGTGGGCTTGGAAACCTTGAGCCCTCTGTTGTTCCCCGAATAAGCAATCAGCAGATTTTCTGATCTCCTGAACTCTTCTGTTCTATTCAAATATATTCTAAGGCCTCTTGGGATGTCCAAGGAAAGTAATCTCTCCTCCTCACAAGTGGGGAGTTCTCCCCTGTGAAACTGGTAGGACAGGTGGAATTTTTATTGATTAAAATTACTACCAAGACAATTAAACAATTAACCTACCCCCTATAAAGGGACGCCCGCCCTTAAACCAGTACTTTTTTAAAATCTGTCCTGTGGACTTAGGACAGGTTCAGGCGCTGCCTGTTACCTTATTGATTTGTTTGCTGCCAAGTCTTGGTCCTTGTGGCCGTTTTTTTCCTAATTTCGCCGGGTTGCGGCCTCTACCGTAGTTAGATGGAGCGGGGGGCCTGTTGGCACCTCTATATCCCAGCGATATTCCTCTGGGCTCGGCCTGTACTTGTCCGCGGTCCCGGCTGCCGCGCTCGGGGTTTCGCGCGCATGTACGCCATACCTGGAAGTGCGTCAGATGACGACTTCCGGGTCAGCGGTGCGCGTATTTCAGCGGCTGTTTTTAGCTGCGCTTCGGCCCCTGGTGTGCCTAATCGATGTTTTTGCCCCAGATTGCCTGCTGTTTTATTATTATAAATAAATAATGTAGTGACAGTGGGTCACTTCTGGCGGGGGGGCAGAGCTATGCTAGGGGGAGGGTCTGTTAGCTATAAAAGCTCAGCAGACGCCAGACTCTCCCTCTCTGCCTGCAGTGAGTCCATTCTAAACTACTTTCCAATTTTTTTTTGCAGATGGCGTCTCCCAATGGTAACCAGCGTGGGAAATCCTCCCATGAACAGAAGCACCTAACTTGTACCAACTGCGAGATACCGATGCCGGACTCCTATGAATACAATAGGTGTCCCTTATGCCGTCCTTCTCCGACGCAACCCACGATGGGTGACATGTTCGGCTGGATGAAGGAATTCATGGGTAATTCCATTATGGAGATCAAGAGCGCCCTTTCTCCTAAGAGGGCCAGAGTTTCATCGCCAGGTCCTGTACCTATGGCTGAAGACGTCATTTCGATTGAAGACGGTTCCTCTGATGAAGATGATGCCACTTACCTTTTTACTGCTGAGAAGACGCAAAGACTTCTACGCTCCATCCGATCAAGGGATCATGATGTTGAGCAAGGGGAAGCGCCACCGTCCACCTCTAGGGGGCCAAGGGCCTTTAACCACCTCCGGACCGCCTAACGCAGGATCGCGTTCCGGAGGTGGCAGCGCTGCGCACAGTCACGCATATACGCGTCATCTCGCGAGACGCGAGATTTCCTGTGAACGCGCGCACACAGGCGCGCGCGCTCACAGGAACGGAAGGTAAGAGAGTTGATCTCCAGCCTGCCAGCGGCGATCGTTCGCTGGCAGGCTGGAGATGTGTTTTTTTTAACCCCTAACAGGTATATTAGACGCTGTTTTGATAACAGCGTCTAATATACCTGCTACCTGGTCCTCTGGTGGTCCCCTTTGTTTGGATCGACCACCAGAGGACACAGGTAGCTCAGTAAAGTAGCACCAAGCACCACTACACTACACTACACCCCCCCCCCCATCACTTATTAACCCCTTATTAGCCCCTGATCACCCCTAATCACCCCTGATCACCCCATATAGACTCCCTGATCACCCCCCTGTCATTGATTACCCCCCTGTCATTGATCAACCCCCTGTAAAGCTCCATTCAGACGTCCGCATGATTTTTACGGATCCACTGATAGATGGATCGGATCCGCAAAACGCATCCGGACGTCTGAATGAAGCCTTACAGGGGCATGATCAATGACTGTGGTGATCACCCCATATAGACTCCCTGATCACCCCCCTGTCATTGATTACCCCCCTGTCATTGATTACCCCCCTGTAAAGCTCCATTCAGATGTCCGCATGATTTTTACGGATGCACTGATACATGGATCGGATCCGCAAAACGCATCCGGTCGTCTGAATGAAGCCTTACAGGGGCATGATCAATGACTGTGGTGATCACCCCCCTGTCATTGATTACCCCCCTGTAAAGCTCCATTCAGATGTCCGCATGATTTTTACGGATGCACTGATAGATGGATCGGATCCGCAAAACGCATCCGGACGTCTGAATGAAGCCTTACAGGGGCATGATCAATGACTGTGGTGATCACCCCATATAGACTCCCTGATCACCCCCCTGTCATTGATTACCCCCCTGTCATTGATTACCCCCCTGTAAAGCTCCATTCAGATGTCCGCATGATTTTTACGGATGCACTGATAGATGGATCGGATCCGCAAAACGCATCCGGACGTCTGAATGAAGCCTTACAGGGGCATGATCAATGACTGTGGTGATCACCCCATATAGACTCCCTGATCACCCCCCTGTCATTGATTACCCCCCTGTCATTGATTACCCCCCTGTAAAGCTCCATTCAGATGTCCGCATGATTTTTACGGATGCACTGATAGATGGATCGGATCCGCAAAACGCATCCGGACGTCTGAATGAAGCCTTACAGGGGCATGATCAATGACTGTGGTGATCACCCCATATAGACTCCCTGATCACCCCCCTGTAAAGCTCCATTCAGATGTCCGCATGATTTTTACGGATGCACTGATACATGGATCGGATCCGCAAAACGCATCCGGTCGTCTGAATGAAGCCTTACAGGGGCATGATCAATGACTGTGGTGATCACCCCCCTGTCATTGATTACCCCCCTGTAAAGCTCCATTCAGATGTCCGCATGATTTTTACGGATGCACTGATAGATGGATCGGATCCGCAAAACGCATCCGGACGTCTGAATGAAGCCTTACAGGGGCATGATCAATGACTGTGGTGATCACCCCATATAGACTCCCTGATCACCCCCCTGTCATTGATCACCCCCCTGTCATTGATTACCCCCCTGTAAAGCTCCATTCAGATGTCCGCATGATTTTTACGGATGCACTGATAGATGGATCGGATCCGCAAAACGCATCCGGACGTCTGAATGAAGCCTTACACGGGCGTGATCAATGACTGTGGTTATCACCCCATATAGACTCCCTGATCCCCCCCCTGTCATTGATCACCCCCCTGTCATTGATCACCCCCCTGTCATTGATCACCCCCCCTGTCATTGATCACCCCTCTGTAAGGCTCCATTCAGATATTTTTTTGGCCCAAGTTAGCAGAATTTTTTTTTTTTTTTTCTTACAAAGTCTCATATTCCACTAACTTGTGTCAAAAAATAAAATCTCACATGAACTCACCATACCCCTCACGGAATCCAAATGCGTAAAATTTTTTAGACATTTATATTCCAGACTTCTTCTCACGCTTTAGGGCCCCTAGAATGCCAGGGCAGTATAAATACCCCACATGTGACCCCATTTCGGAAAGAAGACACCCCCAGGTATTCCGTGAGGGGCATATTGAGTCCATGAAAGATTGAAATTTTTGTCCCAAGTTAGCGGAACGGGAGACTTTGTGAGAAAAAAATTAAAAATATCAATTTCCGCTAACTTGTGCCAAAAAAAAAAAATTTCTATGAACTCGCCATGCCCCTCATTGAATACCTTGGGGTGTCTTCTTTCCAAAATGGGGTCACATGTGGGGTATTTATACTGCCCTGGCATTCTAGGGGCCCCAAAGCGTGAGAAGAAGTCTGGTATCCAAATGTCTAAAAATGCCCTCCTAAAAGGAATTTGGGCACCTTTGCGCATCTAGGCTGCAAAAAAGTGTCACACATCTGGTATCGCCGTACTCAGGAGAAGTTGGGGAATGTGTTTTGGGGTGTCATTTTACATATACCCATGCTGGGTGAGAGAAATATCTTGGTCAAATGCCAACTTTGTATAAAAAAATGGGAAAAGTTGTCTTTTGCCAAGATATTTCTCTCACCCAGCATGGGTATATGTAAAATGACACCCCAAAACACATTCCCCAACTTCTCCTGAATACGGCGATACCACATGTGTGACACTTTTTTGCAGCCTAGGTGGGCAAAGGGGCCCATATTCCAAAGAGCACCTTTAGGATTTCACAGGTCATTTACCTACTTACCACACATTAGGGCCCCTGGAAAATGCCAGGGCAGTATAACTACCCCACAAGTGACCCCATTTTGGAAAGAAGACACCCCAAGGTATTCCGTGAGGGGCATGGCGAGTTCCTAGAATTTTTTATTTTTTGTCACAAGTTAGTGGAAAATGCTTATTTTTTTTTTTTTTTTTTTTTTTCATACAAAGTCTCATATTCCACTAACTTGTGACAAAAAATAAAAACTTCCATGAACTCACTTTGCCCATCAGCGAATACCTTGGGGTCTCTTCTTTCCAAAATGGGGTCACTTGTGGGGTAGTTATACTGCCCTGGCATTCTAGGGGCCCAAATGTGTGGTAAGGAGTTTGAAATCAAATTCTGTAAAAAATGACCTGTGAAATCCGAAAGGTGCTCTTTTGAATATGGGCCCCTTTGCCCACCTCGGCTGCAAAAAAGTGTCACACATCTGGTATCTCCGTAATCGGGAGAAGTTGGGGAATGTGTTTTGGGGTGTCATTTTACATATACCCATGCTGGGTAAGAGAAATATCTTGGCAAAAGACAACTTTTCCCATTTTTTTATACAAAGTTGGCATTTGACCAAGATATTTATCTCACCCAGCATGGGTATATGTAAAAAGACACCCCAAAACACATTCCTCAACTTCTCCTGAATACAGAGATACCAGATGTGTGACACTTTTTTGCAGCCTAGGTGGGCAAAGGGGCCCACATTCCAAAGAGCACCTTTCGGATTTCACAGGTCATTTACCTACTTACCACACATTTGGGCCCCTAGAATGCCAGGGCAGTATAACTACCCCACAAGTGACCCCATTTTGGAAAGAAGAGACCCCAAGGTATTCGCTGATGGGCATAGTGAGTTCATGGAAGTTTTTATTTTTTGTCACAAGTTTGTGGAATATGAGACTTTGTATGAAAAAAAAAAAAAAAAAAAAAAAAAAAAATCATCATTTTCCACTAACTTGTGACAAAAAATAAAAAATTCTAGGAACTCGCCATGCCCCTCACGGAATACCTTGGGGTGTCTTCTTTCCAAAATGGGGTCACTTGTGGGGTAGTTATACTGCCCTGGTATTCTAGGGGCCCAAATGTGTGGTAAGGAGTTTGAAATCAAATTCAGGAAAAAATGAGGAGTGAAATCCGAAAGGTGCTCTTTGGAATATGGGCCCCTTTGCCCACCTAGGCTGCAAAAAAGTGTCACACATCTGGTATCCCCGTACTCAGGAGAAGTTGAGGAATGTGTTTTGGGGTGTCTTTTTACATATACCCATGCTGGGTGAGATAAATATCTTGGTCAAATGACAACTTTGTATAAAAAAATGGGAAAAGTTGTCTTTTGCCAAGATATTTCTCTCACCCAGCATGGGTATATATAAAATGACACCCCAAAACACATTCCCCACCTTCTCCTGAGTACGGAGATACCAGATGTGTGACACTTTTTTGCAGCCTAGGTGGGCAAAGGGGCCCATATTCCAAAGAGCACCTTTCGGATTTCACAGGTCATTTTTTACAGAATTTGATTTCAAACTCCTTACCACACATTTGGGCCCCTAGAATGCCAGGGCAGTATAACTACCCCACAAGTGACCCCATTTTGGAAAGAAGAGACCCCAAGGTATTCGCTGATGGGCATAGTGAGTTCATAGAAGTTTTTATTTTTTGTCACAAGTTAGTGGAATATGAGACTTTGTAAGGAAAAAAAAAAAAAAAAAAAAAATCATCATTTTCCGCTAACTTGTGACAAAAAATAAAAAGTTCTATGAACTCACTATGCCCATCAGCGAATACCTTAGGGTGTGTACTTTCAGAAATGGGGTCATTTGTGGGGTGTTTGTACTGTCTGGGCATTGTAGAACCTCAGGAAACATGACAGGTGCTCAGAAAGTCAGAGCTGCTTCAAAAAGCGGAAATTCACATTTTTGTACCATAGTTTGTAAACGCTATAACTTTTACCCAAACCATTTTTTTTTTACCCAAACATTTTTTTTTTATCAAAGACATGTAGAACTATAAATTTAGAGCAAAATTTCTATATGGATGTCGTTTTTTTTGCAAAATTTTACAACTGAAAGTGAAAAATGTCATTTTTTTTGCAAAAAAATCGTTAAATTTCGATTAATAACAAAAAAAGTAAAAATGTCAGCAGCAATGAAATACCACCAAATGAAAGCTCTATTAGTGAGAAGAAAAGGAGGTAAAATTCATTTGGGTGGTAAGTTGCATGACCGAGCAATAAACGGTGAAAGTAGTGTAGGTCAGAAGTGTAAAAAGTGGCCTGGTCTTTCAGGGTGTTTAAGCACTGGGGGCTGAGGTGGTTAAAGTAGATAAAGATTTAACCCCTTAAGGACTCAGCCCTATTTCACCTTAACCTCTTCAGGACATAGGGCGTACAGGTACGCCCTTATGTCCTGTAACCTAAGGACACAGGGCGTACCTGTACCGCAGCGGGCGGTGATCGGAAGCCGGTGCCTGCTCAAAGCATCGCCGCAAACCGCAGGTCAATTCAGACCTGCGGTTTGCGGCTTTTATCTATTGCGGAGGCGAGCGGTGCCATCGGGTCCCCATGGGGCTGTGCGGGGGACCCGATGGCATGGAAGGCAGCGCGATGCCTTCCTTAAGGCATCTGCGCTGCCTTCCGGTGACGAGCCTGTGAGATACAGCCCCCTGGATCTCATAGGCCCCGGAATCTGTATGAGTAAGGCCTCATGCACACGACAGTATTTTTTCACGGTCCGCAAAACGGGGTTCCGTTGGTCCGTGACCGTTTTTTCGTCCGTGGGTCTTCCTTGATTTTTGGAGGATCCACGCCTGGCCGTGCGGAGCCAAACGGATCCGTCCTGACTTACAATGCAAGTCAATGTGGACCGATCCGTTTGACGTTGACACAATATGGTGCAATTGCAAACGGATCCGTCCCCCATTGACTTTCAATGTAAAGTTAGAAGTTAATATACCATAGGATCAGAGTTTTCTCCAATCCGATGGTATATTTTAACTTGAAGCGTCCCCATCACCATGGGAACGCCTCTGTTAGAATATACCGTCGGATTTGAGTTAGATTGTGAAACTCATATCCGACAGTATATTCTAACACAGAGGCATTCCCATAGTGATGGGCACGCTTCAAGTTAGAATATCCTACGAACTGTGTACATGACTGCTGCCTGGCAGCACCCGATCTCTTACAGGGGGCTGTGATCCGCACAATTAACCCCTCAGGTGCCGCACCTAAAGGGTTAATTGTGTGTATCATAGCCCCCTGTAAGAGATCAGGTGCTGCCAGGCAGGAGGGGGCAGACCCCCTCCCTCCCCAATATTATATTCATTGGTGGCCAGTGCGGCCTCCCCTCTCCCCCCCCACCCAGTTAAAATCACGTTCTGAATCCCCCATCATTGGTGGCCAGTGCGGCCTCACCTCTCCCCCCCCTAATTAAAATCACGTTCCGAATCCCCCATCATTGGTGGCCAGTGCGGCCTCACCTCTCCCCGCCCTAGTTAAAATCACGTTCCGAATCCCCCATCATTGGTGGCCCCTGTAAAAGATCGCGTGCTGCCAGGCAGCAGGGGGCAGTCATGTACACAGTTCTCATATCTGAAAAAGCTTTTATGCAGACGGATCTGTGATCCGTCTGTGTGAAAGTTGCCAATGGATCACGGACGCGGATGCCAATCTTGTGTGCATCCGTGTTTTTTGACGGACCCATTGACTTGAATGGGTCCGTGAACCATTGTCCGTCAAAAAAATAGGACAGGTCATATTTTTTTGACGGACAGGAAACACGGATCACGGCCGTGGATGAACAACGGTGCATTTTCCGAGTTTTCAACGGACCCATTGAAAGTCAATGGGTCCGCAGAAAATCACGGAAAACGGAACAACGGCCACGGATACACACAACGGTCGTGTGCGTGAGGCCTAATACAGCCAATGCATTCCAATTCAGAAGTATTGGAATGCATTGTAAAGGATTAGACCCCCAAAAGTATACATATTAGGTATACATATTAGGTATCGCCCGTTCGTATCGACCGGCTCTATAAACATATCACATGACCTAACCCCTCAGATGAACACAGTAAAAAATAAAAACTTTTTTACATCACAAAAAGTACAACAGCAAGCAATCAAAAAGGCGTTTGCCCACCAAAATAGTACCAATCTAACAGTCACCTCATCCCGCAAAAAATGAGCCCCATACCTGAGACAATCGCCCAAAAAATATGGCTCAGAATATGGAGACCCTAAAACATCATTTTTTTTGTTTTAAAAAAGCTGTTATTGTGTAAAACTTACATAAATAAAAAAAAAGTATACATATTAGGTATCGCCACGTCCGTATCGACCGGCTCTATAAATATATCACATGACCTAACCCCTCAGATGAACACCGTAAAAAATTTAAAAAAAAAACTGTGCTAAATAAACCATTTTTTGTCACCTTACATCACAAAAAGTGTAATAGCAAGCGATCAAAAAGTCACACGCACCCCTAAATAGTGCCAATAAAACAGTCATCTCATCCTGCAAAAATCATACCCTACCCAAGGTAATCGCCCAAAAACTGAAAAAATTATGGCTCTCAGACTATGGAAACACTAAAACATGATTTTTTTTGCTTCAAAAATGAAATCATTCTGTAAAACTTACATAAATAAAAAAGTATACATATTAGGTATCGCCGCGTCCGTGACAACCTGGTCTATAAAAATACCACATGATCTAACCTGTCAGATGAATGCTGTAAATAACAAAAAATAAAAACGTTGCCAAAACAGCTATTTCTTGTTATCTTGCCTCACAAAAAGTGTAATATAGAGCAACCAAAAATCATTGTACCATAAACTAGTACCAAAAAAACTTCCACCCTATCCCGTAGTTTCTAAAACGGGGTCACTTTTTTGGGGTTTCTACTCTTGGGGTGCATCAGGGGGGCTTCAAATGGGACATGGTGTCAAAAAAAAAACTGCCTTCCAAAAACCGTATGGCTTCCTTTCCTTCTGCGCCCTGCCGTGTGCCCGTACAGCAGTTTACGACCACATATGTGGTGTTTCTGTAAACTACAGAATCTGGGCAATAAATATTGAGTGTTCTTTGGCTGTTAACCCTTGCTTTGTAAAAGTAAAAAAAATATTAAAATGGAAAATCTGCCAAAAAAGTGAAATTCTGAAATTGTATCTCTATTTTCCATTAATTCTTGTGGAACACCTAAAGGGTTAAGGACGTTTGTAAAATCAGTTTTGAATACCTTGAGGGGTGTAGTTTCTTAGATGGGGTCACTTTTATGGAGTTTCTACTCTAGGGGTGCATCAGGGGGGCTTCAAATGGGACATGGTGTCAAAAAAACCAGTCCAGCAAAATCTGCCTTCCAAAAACCTTATGGCATTCCTTTTGCTCTGCGCCCTGCCGTGTGCCCGTACAGTAGTTTACGACCACATATGGGGTGTTTCTGTAAACTACAGAATCAGGGCCATAAATATTGAGTTTGGTTTTGCTGTTAACCCTTGCTTTGTAACTGGAAGAAAATTATTAAAATAGAAAATCTGCCAAAAAGTGAAATTTGGAAATTATATCTCTATTTTCCATTAATTCTTGTGGAACACCTAAAGGGTTAACAACGTTTGTAAAATCAGTTTTGAATACCTTGAGGTGTGTAGTTTCTTAGATGGGGTCACTTTTATGGAGTTTCTACTCTAGGGGGGCTTCAAATGGGACATGGTGTAAAAAAAAAAGTCCAGCAAAACCTGCCTTCCAAAAACCATATGGCATTCCTTTCCTTCTGCGCCCTGCCGTGTGCCTGTACAGCGGTTTACCACCACATATGGGGTGTTTCTGTAAACTACAGAATCAGGGCCATAAATATTGAGTTTGGTTTGGCTGTTAACCCTTGCTTTGTAACTGAAAAAAAAATTATTAAAATGGAAAGTCTGCCAAAAAAGTAAAATTTAGAAATTATATCTCTATTTTCCATTAATTCTTGTGGAACACCTAAAGGGTTAACGACGTTTGTAAAATCAGTTTTGAATACCTTGAGGGGTGTAGTTTATAGAATGGGGTCATTTTTGGGTGGTTTCTATTATGTAAGCCTCGCAAAGTGACTTCAGACCTGAACTGGTGCCTAAAAATTGAGTTTTTGAAAATTTCTGAAAAATTTCAAGATTTGCTTCTAAACTTCTAAGACTTGTAACATCCCCAAAAAATAAAATATCATTCCCAAAATGATCCAAACATGAAGTAGACATATGGGGAATGTAAAGTAATAACTATTCTTGGAGGTATTACTATGTATTATAGAATAAGAGAAATTGAAACTTGGAAATTTGCAATTTTTTACAAATTTTTGGTAAATTTGGTATTTTTTTATAAATAAAAATGATTTTTTTTACTTCATTTTACCAGTGTCATGAAGTACCATATGTGACGAAAAAAAAATCTCAGAATGGCCTGGATAAGTCAAAGCATTTTAAAGTTATCACCACTTAAAGTGACACTGGTCAGATTTGCAAAAAATGGCCAAGTCCTTAAGGTGAAATAGGGCTGATAACTTTAAAACGCTTTGACTTATCCAGGCCATTCTGAGATTGTTTTTTCGTCACATATTGTACTTCATGACACTGGTAAAATGAAGTATAAAAAAAAACATTTTTATTTATAAAAAAAATACCAAATTTACCAAAAATTTGTAAAAAAATTGCAGATTTCCAAGTTTCAATTTCTCTACTTCTATAATACATAGTAATACCTCCTAAAATAGTTATTAATTTACATTCCCCATATGTCTACTTCATGTTTGGATCATTTTGGGAATGATATTTTATTTTTTGGGGATGTTACAAGGCTTAGAAGTTTAGAAGCAAATCTTGCAATTTTTCTGAAATTTTCAAAAACCCAATTTTTAGGGACCAGTTCAGGTCTGAAGTCACTTTGCGAGGCTTACATATACACTGCGTGCAGAATTATTAGGCAAATGAGTATTTTGACCACATCATCCTCTTTATGCATGTTGTCTTACTCCAAGCTGTATAGGCTCGAAAGCCTACTACCAATTAAGCATATTAGGTGATGTGCATCTCTGTAATGAGAAGGGGTGTGGTCTAATGACATCAACACCCTATATTAGGTGTGCATAATTATTAGGCAACTTCCTTTCCTTTGGCAAAATGGGTCAAAAGAAGGACTTGACAGGCTCAGAAAAGTCAAAAATAGTGAGATATCTTGCAGAGGGATGCAGCACTCTTAAAATTGCAAAGCTTCTGAAGCGTGATCATCGAACAATCAAGCGTTTCATTCAAAATAGTGAACAGGGTCGCAAGAAGCGTGTGGAAAAACCAAGGCACAAAATAACTGCCCATGAACTGAGAAAAGTCAAGCGTGCAGCTGCCAAGATGCCACTTGCCACCTGTTTGGCCATATTTCAGAGCTGCAACATCACTGGAGTGCCCAAAAGCACAAGGTGTGCAATACTCAGAGACATGGCCAAGGTAAGAAAGGCTGAAAGACGACCACCACTGAACAAGACACACAAGCTGAAACGTCAAGACTGGGCCAAGAAATATCTCAAGACTGATTTTTCTAAGGTTTTATGGACTGATGAAATGAGAGTGAGTCTTGATGGGCCAGATGGATGGGCCCGTGGCTGGATTGGTAAAGGGCAGAGAGCTCCAGTCCGACTCAGACGCCAGCAAGGTGGAGGTGGAGTACTGGTTTGGGCTGGTATCATCAAAGATGAGCTTGTGGGGCCTTTTCGGGTTGAGGATGGAGTCAAGCTCAACTCCCAGTCCTACTGCCAGTTTCTGGAAGACACCTTCTTCAAGCAGTGGTACAGGAAGAAGTCTGCATCCTTCAAGAAAAACATGATTTTCATGCAGGACAATGCTCCATCACACGCGTCCAAGTACTCCACAGCGTGGCTGGCAAGAAAGGGTATAAAAGAAGAAAATCTAATGACATGGCCTCCTTGTTCACCTGATCTGAACCCCATTGAGAACCTGTGGTCCATCATCAAATGTGAGATTTACAAGGAGGGAAAACAGTACACCTCTCTGAACAGTGTCTGGGAGGCTGTGGTTGCTGCTGCACGCAATGTTGATGGTGAACAGATCAAAACACTGACAGAATCCATGGATGGCAGGCTTTTGAGTGTCCTTGCAAAGAAAGGTGGCTATATTGGCCACTGATTTGTTTTTGTTTTGTTTTTGAATGTCAGAAATGTATATTTGTGAATGTTGAGATGTTATATTGGTTTCACTGGTAAAAATAAATAATTGAAATGGGTATATATTTGTTTTTTGTTAAGTTGCCTAATAATTATGCACAGTAATAGTCACCTGCACACACAGATATCCCCCTAAAATAGCTAAAACTAAAAACAAACTAAAAACTACTTCCAAAAATATTCAGCTTTGATATTAATGAGTTTTTTGGGTTCATTGAGAACATGGTTGTTGTTCAATAATAAAATTAATCCTCAAAAATACAACTTGCCTAATAATTCTGCACTCCCTGTAGAAACCACCCAAAAATGACCCCATTCTATAAACTACACCCCTCAAGGTATTCAAAACAGATTTTACAAACGTCGTTAACCCTTTAGGTGTTCCACAAGAGTTATTGGCAAATAGAGATGAAATTTCAGAATTTCAATTTTTGGGCAAATTTTCCATTTTAATCAATTTTTCCCAGTAACAAAGCAAGGGTTAACAGCCAAACCAAACTCAATATTTATGGCCCTGATTCTGTAGTTTACAGAAACACCCCATATGTCGTGGTAAACCGCTGTACGGGCACAAGGCAGGGCGCAGAAGGAAAGGAATGCCATACGGTTTTTGGAAAGCAGATTTTGCTGGACTGTTTTTTTTTTACACTATGTCCCATTTGAAGCCCCCCTGATGCACCCCTAGAGTAGAAACTCCAAAAAAGTGACCCCATTTTAGAAACTACGGGATAGGGTGGCATTTTTATTGGTACTAGTTTAGGGTACATATGATTTTTGGTTGCTCTATATTACACTTTGTGAGGCAAGGTAACAAGAAATAGCTGTTTTGGCACTGTTTTTATTTTTTGTTATTTACAACATTCATCTGACAGGTTAGATCATGTGATATTTTTATAGACCAGGTTGTCACGGATGCGGCGATACCTAATATGTATACTTTATTTTTATTTATGTAAGTTTTACACAATGATTTCTTTTTTGAAACAAAAAAAATCATGTTTTAGTGTTTCCATAGTCTGAGAGCCATAATTTTTTCAGTTTTTGGGCGATTAGCTTGGGTAGGGTATGATTTTTGCGGGATGAAATGACGGTTTTATTGGCACTATTTTGGGGTGCGTGTGACTTTTTGATTGCTTGCTATTACACTTTTTGTGATGTAAGGTGACAAAAAATTGTTTATTTAGCACATTTTTTTTTTTTTTTACGGTGTTCACCTGAGGGGTTAGGTCATGTGATATTTTTATAGAGCCGGTCGATACGGACGCGGCGATACCTAATATGTCTATTTTTTTTCTCCTATTTTTTACCAATTCTTTTTAACTTTATTTGGGGAAAATGACATTTTTGTTTATTTTTACTTGAAACTTTTAATTTTTGGGGGGAAAACTTTATTTTTTCAACTTTTTTTTTTTACTTTATTTTTTTGTCCCACTTTGGGACTTGAACTTTTGGGGGTCTAATCCCTTTTACAATGCATTCCAATATTTCTGTATTGGAATGCATTGGCTGTATGAGTAATACTGTGTGTATTAGGCTACTTTCACACTTGCGTTGTTCTTTTCCGGCATATAGTTCCGTCACAGGGGCTCTATACCGGAAAATAACTGATCAGGTATGTCCCTATGCATTCTGAATGGAGAGTAATCCGTTCAGTTTGCATCAGGATGTCTTCAGTTCAGTCGTTTTGACTGATCAGGCAAAAGAGAAAACCGTAGCATGCTACGGTTTTATCTCCGGCTAAAAAAACTGAAGACTTGCCTGAATGCCGGATCAGGCATTTTTTCCTATAGGAATGTATTAGTGCCGGATCCGGCATTCAGAATACCGGAATGCCGGATCCGTCCTTCCGGTATGCGCATGCGCAGACTGAAAAAAAGGTGAAAAAATAAATGCCGGATCCGTTTTTGCCGGATGACACCGGAAAGACGGATCCGGCATTTCAATGCATTTTTTTGACTGATCAGGCATTTTTAAGACTGATCAGGATCCTGATCAGTCTTACTAATGCCATCAGTTAGCATACATTTTGCCTGATCCGGCAGGCAGTTCCGGCGACGGAACAGCTTGCCGGATCTCTCTGCCGCAAGTGTGAAAGTAGCCTTACTCATACAGCTTCCGGCCTGTGACATCCAGGGGGCTGGATCTCACAGGCTCGTCACCGGAAGGCAGCGCAGATGCCTAAGGAAGGCATCGCGCTGCCTTCCATGCCATCGGGTCCCCCCTACAGCCGCATGGGGACCCGATGGCACCGCCAGCCGGATAAGGTAAAACCGCAGGTCTGAATTGACCTGCGGTTTGCGGCGATCGCCGACACGGGGGGGGGGGGTCACGGGAACCCCCCCCCACGCGGCGTTGTGACAGGATGCCCGCTGAATGATGGGTCCTTAAGGACTTGGGAAACATGCCGTACCGGTACGTCATAAGTCCTTAAGGGGTTAAAAAAGCCTATGTTAACTGAATGGAAGCATCCTGAAAAAGGTCCAGTTGTCACGAAGAGATTTAAACTGATGTTTCCTCTCCAGGAGTCGGTATCAGAACTGTGGGTACCGCCTCCGAAGGTCGATATGAGGATCTCCAAGTTGTCTAAGAGGACCTTAGTTCCTTCTGATGACGGAAGCAACCTTTAGGATCCATTAGATCGGAGGGCCGAGTGCACTCTGAGGCGCAGCTATTCCGCAGCTGCAGCCTCTGCTTCTGTTGCAGTTGCTTCCTCAGAAGTCGCAGAGTTTGTTCGGTCCCGCGTTCTCAAAATCCAGTCGGACCTGGAATCTGGAGTCTCCAGAACTGACGTGCTAGACAAGTTCAAGACCTTGCTCCTCGGAACTGACTTTTTGTGTGACGCTTCCACACAGCACCTGAAATTAGCCGCCAAAGGCATGGCTCTCTCTTCCGCCAGTCGACGGCCCCTATGGTTGTGTCCCTTGGTTGCCGATAACGCCTCCAAATTCAATCTGTGTGGCTTACCATATGAACCAGGAAGACTCTTTGGTTCAGAATTAGATAAGTTAATGGAGAGCCTGGCGGATAAAAAGGGGAAGTCCCTCTCCCAACAATCCTTTCGGGGCCGGAGTAGGCCCAGAAGTTCTAGAACCCAGGGCCCCTCCAGGTCTCAGAGACGTTAGGAGTCGTCCGGACGGGGTAGTGGAAAGGACCGTAGAAAGGAAGCGGATCTATGACTCTCCCGCTTACCTTTCCCCATCCCCTCCAAATCGTCTGGGTGATGCTCAGAATTTCAGTTCCCCTCCGGTTGGAGGTCGTCTAAGTTTATTTCAGCAGGCCTGGCTGCAAAATATTCCGGACAAGTGGGTCCTAGAAATAATTATGTTGGGGTACAAAATAGATTTTCTGTCCCCTCCCCAAGAGAAGTTTGTTTTAACCAGAACCCTAAACCAGACCAAACAGTCTATCTTAGAGGAGTCTGTCCTCCTTTATGTTCAAAAAAGGGCCCTAGAGGAAGTTCCACCTCGCGAACAAGGGCTGGGAGTATACTCCCCTGTTTTTCTAGTCCCGAAGCCGTCGGGCGATTGGCGCATGATCATAGACCTGCGTTACCTAAATCGGTTCATAAGACCAAAGCTCTTCAGAATGGAGACCATTCGATCACTTATCAGCATCCTAAACCCCGGCGATCTAATGATCACCTTAGATCTAAAGGATGCTTACCTTCACATCCCCATTCACCCATCCATAAGAGGGGTGGTAAAACATTACAAGTTTGCTGTGCTGCCTTTTGGCATTTCTTCCCACACTTTCACAAAAGTTGTGGCTCTGGTTGTCGCCCAACTCGGGCTTCAAGGGCTAGAAATCATGCCATACCTAGACAAATGGCTTCTAAAAGCCGCCACTCTAGACGTTCTTTTATCTTATCTTCAGCTGGCTCTTCAGTCTCTCCAGCACTTGGGCTGGCTTGTGATGATGAAAAAAGATCTGTTTTTATGACTGAGATTTTAAGACCTGTTGTAAGTAGAATAAAACCTGCTGATTGCGATATTATCTGGTGAAACTTCACTATTTTGTACCAATACTTCCCTCTAGGGTGCTGGTGTACGTGAGTGCACCCAGCCTCTGGTAACCGATTGTTTGGCTACAAGGTGGAATAACCTGAGCATTAGAAAGAAGGATCTGGGATTGGAACTTTGCACTCAGAAGGCAGCGCGATCAACATTTGCTGGACATTTTAACTGTGAACCGATTTATACTCACGTCGCTTAGTGGATCTGCAGCGCCGATAAGTACATCAAAATTGGGGACTGTTTTTTTCTTCTTTATAAATTGGGAAAAATCGGAGATCGTTCCATCTACTTCCAGGATGTTCCTGGGTTTTCTTGTAGACTCCGTACGGATGACTCTTTCCCTCTCTCCAGAGAGAAAGGATAGAGTGATAAGAGCCACGCAGTTCCTCATGGCACCTCGGCGGGTGTCCATCAGAACACTCATGAAGATGTTAGGCCACATGCCAGCATCTGTGGAAGCAGTTCCTTGGGCCCTATGTCACCTAAGTCCACTTCAGGAAGAAGTGTTAGCAGTCTGGAATCGCAACCCCAAGGGGTTGGACAAGACGCACTCCCTGTCTACCGAAGTCCGTTCCTCCCTCAGGTGGTGGAGGAACCTATCAGATGGGAGGTCCTTGATTCAACCTCGTTGGATCACGTGGACCACAGACGCCTCCCTTCTAGGTTGGGGAGCCCATCTGGAGGAGAATCCAGTACAACGTACCTGGAGTCCGCAGGAGAGGCTTCTCTCATCCAATCTGAGAGAATTGAGAGCAGCGCGTCTCGTTCTCTATCACTTTGCTCCTCTTATCCGTGGGAAGGCGGTAAGAGTCCGCTCGGACAATACGACGGTAGTCGCTTACATCAACAGACAGGGAGACACAAGATCTCAACCTCTCCTCCAGGAAGTTGGTTTAATTCTTTCTTGGACAGAAACCAGTCTATCCCACCTTTCGGCTGTTCACATCAGAGGGAATCTCAACATAGTTGCAGATCGGCTGAGTCGGGGTCTGCCAGTTCCAGGCGAATGGTCATTGAACAGAGATGTTTTCACCCAGATAACACTCCGGTGGGGTGTTCCAGAGATCGACTTGATAGCGACCCGCTTGAACGCCAAGGTGGACAGATTCTGCTCCCTCTACAAGGAGGACAATCCTCTGGCGATAGACGCTCTGTCCATAACATGGATTCCATGATACCAAGGGTATTGACGAAAATCAAGCAAGACCAGACCCCAGTCATTGCGATAATACCATTCTGGCCGAAGAGGTCTTGGTTCACCCAGCTCATGAAGATGAGTCAGGGCACATATTGGAGACTTCCCCTAACGCAGGACCTTGTGCATCAGGACAAAGGTCCCTGCCTAGTTCTGAGGACACCTCAGTCTGACAGCCTGGAGATTGACAGGTCCCTACTAGAGGCTAGAGGGCTTTCTGCGGAGGTCTTGAAAACCATTTCACACTCCAGGGTGGAGTCTACAAACAAAGCTTACTCAAGGATATACAAGATCTTCCTTCAGTGGTGTGCTGATAAAGAGGTTGTACCCTCAGATCCTCCTCTTTCAGCGATTCTACAGTTTCTGCAGGACGGCCTGGACAAGGGTCTAAGCCCGTCAACGCTCAGAGTTCATACCAGTGTGCTTTCTGCCTTTTTAGGCAACCTTTATCTCAAGACCCCCTACTCAGGAGGTTCCTCAAAGGAGCCGAAAGATTAAAACCTAGAATCCTGAGACCTATCCCTGAATGGGATTTATCTGTGGTTCTGAAGGGGCTATCCTCTCCCCCCTTTGAACCCTTGGAAAATGTGGACCTTAGATTTTTATCTTTGAAGGTCACATTCCTACTGGCCATAACTTCGGCCAAGAGGATTGGAGAACTTCAGGCCTTGGCAGCCGCTGAGCCTTATACCCTCTTCCTCCAGAACAGAGTTCTGTTGAGGTTTCTACCGTCCTTTGTCCCCAAGGTACCATCATTTAGAAATACATCACCTTACTGGTTTTATGTCCGTCTCCCTCATCTCCGGAGGAAGAAGCCCTCCATTCCTTGGACATTTCAAGAAATCTCAGAATCTACCTGAACAGAACTGCGGACTTCAGAAGATCCGAACACCTCCTGCTGTACCTGTCGGGGAAAAACAAAGGTCTAAAGGCCTCTAAACCCTCTTTGAGTAGATGGGTAAAAGAGGCAATCCATGAACCTTTTCTAGCTCAGGGGTTGGCTCCTCCATCCTTTATCACTGCCCACTCTACAAGGGCAGTATCTACTTCGTACACAGAGAAAAGTTTGCTTCTGCTGGAACAAATCTGTGCTGCAGCCTCTTTGAGCTCCCACAGCACTTTTATAAAGCATTACCGCCTAGACTCTTGGCGCTCTGAGGGAGTGGCATTTGGACGTACCATTCTCAGTGCCGCCCTCTCATAAAAAAGAGAACGGGGAACCTCCCAATTTGTCTGTTGCTCCTTGCTAGGTCCCCACTTGTGCTGCTGGTTAGGACGTAAGGGTTTTCCCTTAGTCCTAACAGCAGCACACAAATTTCCCACCCTATTTTTGTTTGTGTACTTGCTGATAAAGCACTGGTTTAAGGGCGGGCGTCCCTTTATAGGGGGTGGGTTAATTGTTTAATTGTCTTGGTAGTAGTTTTAATCAATAAAAATTCCACCTGTCCTACCAGTTTCACAGGGGAGAATGTAACGGTCACGTCCACACACACACAGGGGGAAGGATAGTGACCACTGCGCTCCACCCTCACCCCTGGCCCTGCCTACTTGCCTCACGAGTCCTGATGACAGGGGACAACTGGACGACAGTCCCTAACTTAGGATACGTGCAGGGAAGACAGACAAGACAAAATACGGAACATGAACGGACCGGGTCAGAACCAAGAGAGCTACGCAGTACAAAGGGTTAAGCAAAGAATGGTCAGGAGAAGCCGGGGTCAAATACCAGGAGAGTAGAGAAGTACAAGAGGAGTCCTAAGAGAGTAGTCAGGTGGGACCCGAGGTCACAATACCAGGACGGATGCGCAGTACAGGAGGAGCAGGCAAAAGGATCGTCAGGGACTGGAATCAGGTGAGTATTCAGTAGTCCAACAAATAGCCAGGAACCTAGAAATTAACAGGCAACCTGTGGCTAGCAGGCTGCCTGTATTTATAGTGGGGAGTGAGGGTCATGTGACGTGGCCAGCGTCACATGACCGACAGACCAACCAGTTGAGCACCGAGTGATCAGCTCGGCGCTCAAGGCAGACTTGGGAGCAGGGAGCCACCCAGCAGTAAAGCCGCCCTGGGAATGAGGTCAAACAAAGATCCTCATTCCAAAAGCTAAGCAACAGTTCTGCGGGCAATGGGGGACCGAGTTCACCTTCGGAACCCCGTTATAGTACCACCCCTTTTACGAGGGGCCACCGGACCCAAGACTTCAGGCGATGGCTTTTCAGGGTGTTCTAAATGAAATTTACAAACCAGTCTAGGAGCATGAACCTCCCTGGCAGGTTCCCAAGATCTCTCTTCAAGTCCATACCCCTTCCAGTGAATCAGGTACTGCAGGGAGTTACGCACCTTTCTGACATCCACTATTTTAGACACGACATACTCGACAGCATCATTAACAAGAACCGGCGGAGGCGAGGCTTTCGATGGTACTACCGGTTCAAAATATTTTTTAAGTAGAGATTTATGGAACATATTATGAATGTGGAATGACTCGGGCAGCTCCAACCTAAATGATACCGGGTTAATCACCTCCGTGACCTTATATGGTCCAATAAAACGAGTAGCAAATTTTCTAGAAGCTACCTTGAGAGATAGATTCTTGGAGGACTACCATACTTTATCCCCAACCTGAAAGTTCACCCCCCTTGAACGTCTCCTATCGGCCTTGAGTTTTTGAGAACTTTGAGCCTTTTCTAGGTTCGATTGAACCCGGGCCCAAACTGTGCACAGTTCGGAGGAGAGTTTATCAGGTTCAGGGTTAGAGGAGGAGACGGACGACCCAGAATGAAAACGGGGATGAAAACCATGGTTACAAAAGAAAGGGGAGACCCCAGCAGAAGAATTGACACGGTTATTCAAAGCAAATTCAGCCAACGGAAGGAATTTGACCCATAATTGCTGGTCATCAGCAACATACAACCTCAGGAATTGTTCCACAGACTGATTAATGCGTTCAGTCTGCCCATTACTCTCAGGATGGTAGGCGGAAGAAAAAGACAACAAAATTTTACATCTTTGACAAATTACAGAATTTGGACACAAACTGCACACCCCTGTCAGAAACAATATTTTCCGGGATGCCATGTAAACGAACAATCTCTCTCACAAAAATAGACGCCAGGGTTTTAGCATTCGGAAGTTTAGACAGGGGAATGAAATGAACCATCTTGCTAAACCTATCGACCACTTCCCAAACCACAGTCTTACCCTCCGCCAGCGGTAGGTCAGTTATAAAGTCCATCGAGATATGGGACCAGGATCTACTGGGAATGGGTAGGGGTCGTAGGTTACCAGCAGGGCGAGTCCTAGGTGTCTTAGACCTGGCACAAACCTCACAGGCTGACACGTAGGACTTGACATCCCTGGTCAGAGTGGGCCACCAATAAGATCTAGAAACCAGATCCTTAGTGCCCTCAACACCCGGATGTCCACAAAAGGCAGAATCGTGACACTCACCCAACAGCTGGAGACGAAATTGTACGGGAACAAACAACTTATCTGTTGGGGTGGATGCCGGTGCCAGATGTTGTTCAGCCTTAATGCGAGCCGAGATATCCTGGGTTAGAGCCGCTAAGAAGATGTTTGCTGGTAGGATGGATTCAGGCGGCGTCTCAGTGGGTTGAAAAGCATGGAAGCTCCGAGATAATGCGTCTGCCTTCACATTTTTTACTTCCCGGCCTGAACGTAGTGGAGAAATCAAAACGGGTAAAAAAACAGAGCCCATCGGGCTTGTCGGGGATTCAACCTCTTAGCGGACTCGAG
Source organism: Bufo bufo (assembly GCF_905171765.1). Taxonomy (NCBI): domain Eukaryota; kingdom Metazoa; phylum Chordata; class Amphibia; order Anura; family Bufonidae; genus Bufo; species Bufo bufo. The sequence goes on from NC_053392.1 coordinate 249,312,997, forward strand.
AAACATTAGGTTTTTATGATCAGTGACAACAGTTACTCGATGCCTTGCTCCCTCCAAAAAATGTCTCCACTCCTCAAATGCCCATTTAATAGCCAGCAGCTCCCTATTCCCTATGTCGTAGTTTCTCTCCGTGGGAGAGAATTTCCTAGAGAAGAAGGCACACGGTCTCAGGTTAGTGAGGCTAGAAGGACCTTGTGAAAGGACTGCTCCTGCGCCGTCCTCGGACGCATCCACCTCCACAATAAAGGGTCTCTCCTGATCAGGCTGGATCAGAATGGGAGCGCTACTAAATGCCTTTTTTAATGTTTCAAATGAAGAAATGGCCTTGGTAGACCAATTCTCCAAATCCGCCCCTTTCTTAGTAAGTTCGGTCAATGGCTTAGCAATTACAGAAAAATTCATGATAAGTTTACGGTAGTAATTAGCGAAACCCAAAACCCGTTGTAAAGCCTTTAAGAATGAAGGCCTTACCCATTCCTTAATTGCTAAAACCTTACCAGGATCCATCTTAACCACTTCCCGTCACACTAACACCGAAAGGCGTCATCGCTGCGGCGCTCCCAGGTCACATTAACGCCGATTGGCGTCATCTCGCGTGATCCGAGATTTCCTGTGAACGCGCGCGTTCACAGGATCGGAAGGTAAGCGAGTGGACCTCCAGCCTGCCAGCGGCGATCGTTCGCTGGCAGGCTGGAGATGCGATTTTTTTAACCCCTTACAGGTATATTAGACGCTGTTTTGATAACAGCGTCTAATATACCTGCTACCTGGTCCTCTGGTGGTCCCTTTTGCTTGGATCGACCACCAGAGGACACAGGCAGCTCAGTAATAAGTAGCACCAAACACCACTACACTACACCCCCCCCTGTCACTTATTAACCCCTGATCACCCCATATAGACTCCCTGATCACCCCCCTGTCATTGATCACCCCCCTGTCATTGATCACCCCCTTGTAAGGCTCCATTCAGATGTCCGTATGATTTTTACGGATACATGGATTGGATCCGCAAAACACATACGGACGTCTGAATGCAGCCTTACAGGGGGGTGATCAATGACGGGGGGTGATCACCCCATATAGACTCCCTGATCACCCCCCTGTCATTGATCACCCCCCTGTCATTGATCACCCCCCTGTAAGGCTCCATTCAGACATCCGTATGATTTTTACGGATCCACGGATACATGGATCGGATCCGCAAAACACATACAGACGTCTGAATGGAGCCTTACAGGGGGGTGATCACCCCCATATAGACTCCCTGATCACCCCCCTGTAAGGCTCCATTCATATGTCCGTATGTTTTTTACGGATCCACGGATACATGGATCGGATCCGCAAAACACATACGGACATCTGAATGGAGCCTTATAGGGGGGTGATCAATGACAGGGGGGTGATCACCCCATATAGACTCCCTGATCACCCCCCTGTCATTGATCACCCCCCTGTAAGGCTCCAATCCGGCCTTTTTTTTTGGCCCAAGTTAGCGGAAATTTATTTATTTTTTCTTACAAAGTCTCATATTCCACTAACCTGTGTCAAAAAATAAAATCTCACATGAACTCACCATACCCCTCACGGAATCCAAATGCGTAAAAAAAATTTATGCCAGGGCAGTATAAATACCCCACATGTGACCCCATTTCGGAAACAAGACACCCCAAGGTATTCCGTGAGGGGCATATTGAGTCCATGAAAGATTGAAATTTTTGTCCCAAGTTAGCGGAAAGGGAGACTTTGAGAAAAAAAATAAAAAAATCAATTTCTGCTAACTTGTGCCAAAAAATTATTTTTCTATGAACTCGCCATGCCCCTCATTGAATACCTTGGGGTGTCTTCTTTCCAAAATGGGGTCACATGTGGGGTATTTATACTGCCCTGGCATTTTAGGGGCCCTAAAGCGTGAGAAGAAGTCTGGATCCAAATGTCTAAAAATGCCCTCATAAAAGGAATGTGGGCCCCTTTGCGCATCTAGGCTGAAAAAAAGTGTCACACATCTGGTATCGCCGTACTCAGGAGAAGTTGGGCAATGTGTTTTGGGGTGTCATTTTACATATACCCATGCTGGGTGAGATAAATATCTTGGTCAAATGCCAACTTTGTATAAAAAAATGGGAAAAGTTGTCTTTTGCCAAGATATTTCTCTCACCCAGCATGGGTATATGTAAAAAGACACCCCAAAACACATTGCCCAACCTCTCCTGAGTACGGCGATACCACATGTGTGACACTTTTTTGCAGCCTAGGTGGGCAAAGGGGCCCACATTCCAAAGAGCACCTTTCGGATTTCACAGGTCATTTTTTACACATTTTGATTTCAAACTACTTCTCACACATTCGGGCTCCTAAAATGCCAGGGCAGTATAACTACCCCACAAGTGACCCCCATTTTGGAAAGAAGACACCCCCAGGTATTTCGTGATGGGCATAGTGAGTGCATGGAAGTTTTTATTTTTTGTCACAAGTTAGTGGAATATGAGACTTTGTAAGAAAATAAATAAATAAAAAAAATCATCATTTTCCGCTAACTTGTGACAAAAAATAAAAAGTTCTATGAACTCACTATGCCCATCAGCGAATACCTTAGGGTGTCTACTTTCCTAAATGCGGTCATTGTACTGTGTGGCCATTGTAGAACCTCAGGAAACATGACAGGTGCTCAGAAAGTCAGAGCTGCTTCAAAAAGCGGAAATTCACATTTTTGTACCATAGTTTGTAAACGCTATAACTTTTACCCAAACCATTTTTTTTTTTATCCAAACATTTTTTTTTTTATCAAAGACATGTAGAACAATAAATTTAGAGAAAAATTTATATATGGATGTCGTTTTTTTTGCAAAATTTTACAACTGAAAGTGAAAAATGTCATTTTTTTGCAAAAAAAATCGTTAAATTTCGATTAATAACAAAAAAAGTAAAAATGTCAGCAGCAATAAAATACCACCAAATGAAAGCTCTATTAGTGAGAAGAAAAGGAGGTAAAATTCATTTGGGTGGTAAGTTGCATGACCGAGCAATAAACCGCTAAAGTTGTGGAGTGCCGATTTGGAAAAAAGGGCCTGGTCACTAGGGGGGGTATAAACCTGTGGTCCTTAAATGGTTAAAGGCGTGAGGAGTCAAAACATGCCCTAGAAACAGTATCTCCTGTACACCAAAGACACATTTCTCTTGCTTAGCGGATAGCTGGTTCTCCCTCAACACCTCTAATACTTGTTTGACATGGGACACATGAGATTCGAAATCAGGAGAGAATATCAAAATGTCGTCAAGATAGACAATAATAAATGTACCTAAGAACTCCCTAAGAATATCGTTCATTAAGTTTTGGAACACAGCTGGGGCATTGCTGAGTCCAAAAGGCATCACCTGATATTCAAAGTGTCCTATCGGAGTATTGAACGCTGTCTTCCATTCGTCTCCCTCCTTGATTCGGATTAGATTGTATGCCCCTTTCAGGTCAATCTTGGAAAACCAGGTTGCCCCCAAAACCTGGTTAAATAAATCCGGAATCAATGGGAGAGAGTATCTATTTTGGACAGTGATTTTATTTAATCTCCGGTAATCAATACAAGGCCTAAGACCACCATCCTTCATTTTAACAAAGAAAAACCCTGCTCCCATAGGAGAGACTGAAGGTCTAATATGCCCTTTAGCAAGGCTCTCCTTAATATAATCTTCCATAGCCTTGCGTTCAGGCCCTGAAAGATTATAAATTCGACCTTTAGGAAATTCAGCACCCTCAATTAGCTCTATGGCACAATCATAAGGTGTATGGGGGGGTAGAACCTCTGGAGTAAGGGACGAGAACACATCAGAATATTCCCTAACCCCTTAAGGACGCAGGGCGTATCGGTACGCCCTATTTCCCGAGTCCTTAAGGACTCAGGGCGTACCGGTACGTCCTAACTTAAAATCGGCATTCCGGCGCCCCAGGGGTTAATCGGAACGGGATTTCGGCTGAAATCATTCAGCCGGCATCCCGTAACAATGCAGGGGGGGTCATTTGACCCCCCCGCATCGACGATCGCAGAAAACCGCAGGTCAATTCAGACCTGCGGTTTTCTGCGTTTCCGGTCCATTCGGGTGTCCTGTGACCCGATGAACCGGAAAAAGACTGCGATCGGTGGCGTAATTATACACCACCTATCGCAGTCCGAGGATTTGAAGAGGCGGTGCTGGCCCTGGTGCTGAACGCCGCTGTCCAGGGTGCTGATTGGTGCAGGGGAGAGAGGCGCCAGATTCAAACTTCCTGCGCTCCTCTCTCCCCTCCTCTTCCTGTCCAGCACCCTGACCGTGCAGCACCGTCCAGAACGAGCTCCTGTGTCCCCCTAATCGGCATCCATCACCCTCCTGCACCCATCGCCACCCAGGTAGGTTAGGGTCAGTGAGGGAGAGGCACCGTTAGGCAGGGAAAGAAGGGAAAAGTTAGTTAGGGAAAAAAAAAAAACAACAACTTTTATTTCCAAACTTTCTTTGATCCATCCATCAGACCCCAGATCCCCCCCTGCCACTTGCCCCCCACCACCAGCCCCCCCCCTCCCCTGACCACCAGCCCCCTTACCACCATTTTTTTTTTTCTGCGTGCGCTGACTGGCCGGCACTTTTTAGCGTCCGTCCAGTGTTAGCGCATCGCCCGCCCCACCACCCCACCGACCGCTGATCAGCGTTGTACCGCTGATCAGCAAGTTTGAACTTTTTTTTTCCTAACACTTGCCCTTTCTTTTTTTGCCTTTTTTAGTACGCGAACACCCGTTGCCCCCACACACACGCACATATAATAAAGGTTTTCACACACGCACACATACACGCACACACACCCATGGCCCGCCGGATGTTCTCGGCCGAGGAGGCATACGCCCAGATTGCCTCCGACTCTGAGAGCCCCAGTGAGGATGAGGATGACCCCACGTTCCTTTTATCATCCGCATCCTCCTCATCATCATCTGATGACGATGAGCCACCAAGGCGGCGGAGACGCCGCCAGGCGGAGCCAGGGGCCCCACATGCTAGGGATCCTGTGGCCCACCCTAGTACGAGCCGCCCTGGGGTTCGTACTGGTTTCCCGGCCCACCAAATAAGTCCACCGGAGCCCCCTGCCGATGAACTTAGCTGGTGTCCCCCAGTGGACTTTGAGCCTGAGATTCCGGATTTAGCTGGCAATCCTGGAATCCAGATTCCCACAGTGGGGTTTACTGAAATAGACTATTTTAGTTTTTTTTTTCAGTAACCCACTGGTGAATCTGATGGTGGAGCAGACGAATATGTACGCCCAACAGTTCGTCGCTCAAAACCCAGGCTCATTTTTGGCTAGACCCGGTGGCTGGACGCCGGTCAGTGCAGCCGAGATGAGGACATTTTGGGGCCTCGTGCTGCATATGGGTCTAGTCCAAAAACCCAGTGTCAGGCAATACTGGAGTGGGGACGTCCTATACCAGACCCCACTGTACAGTATGGTCATGACACGCCCCCGGTTTGAGGCCATCCGGAAATGTCTTCATTATTCCGCTAATGCAGCATGTCCACCCCAAGGTGATCCTGCCTATGACCGGCTGTATAAGATACGGCCGGTCATCGATCACTTTGGGGCCACATTTCAGCAGGCCTACGTACCTGGAAGGGAGGTCGCGGTTGATGAGTCTCTCGTTGCGTTCAAGGGGAGACTCAGTTTCCGCCAATATATTCCCACAAAGCGGGCGAGGTATGGCGTGAAGCTATCCAAAATTTGTGAGAGTACCTCAGGGTACACTTACAAATTTCGTGTGTACGAGGGGCGAGATTCCCGGATTCAACCCCCAGAATGTCCCCCCACTCTGGGTGTTACCGGGAAACTCGTGTGGGACCTTATGTACCCACTGCTGGATAAGGGTTACCACTTGTACGTGGACAACTTTTATACCAGCATTCCCTTGTTCAGGTCCCTTGCCGCCAGATCCACGTTCGCTTGTGGGACCGTGCGGAAAAATCAACGCGGCCTCCCTGCCTACCCCCTCCAGGTACCTATCCCCAGGGGTGAGACCCGTGCACTTACCAGTGGAAACCTGTTGCTGGTCAGGTATAAGGACAAGAGGGATGTCCTTATGCTGTCCACAATCCACGGTAACGGCATCACCCCTGTCCCTGTGCGAGGTACCGCGGCAACGGTCCTCAAGCCCGATTGTATCGTCGACTACAATCGGTATATGGGAGGAGTTGATCTCTCTGATCAAGTCCTCACGCCATATAACGCCATGCGCAAAACCCGGGCATGGTACAAAAAAGTTGCGGTCTACTTGGTGCAGGTTGCCATGTACAACTCTTTTGTACTATCCCAAAGCGCTGGCAGCACAGGGACATTCCTCCAATTCTATGAGGCAGTCCTCAGGGACCTGATCTTTTCGGACCGGGAAAGAGCAGGCCGGAGTACCTCGGGAATTGGAGGCGCCCGGATCGTCCCTGGCCAACACTTTCCAGGTGTGGTCCCCCATACTGGAAAGAAGGGACGAACCCAAAAAAAGTGCAGAGTGTGTCGCAGGAGGGGGATACGGAAGGACACCACCACTCAGTGCGACACTTGCCCCGATCATCCGGGCCTCTGCGTTATTGATTGCTTCAGGGAGTATCACACTTCCATGGAGTACTAAATTTTTATAATCCCCAACAGTCCACTAGAGAACATAAAAAACTATGGCTCTCAGACTTTGGAGACACGGAAACATTTTTTTTTTCCCAAAAAAATATTAGTTTTAGTGCAGGCATCCTCAAACTGCGGCCCTCCAGATGTTGTAAAACTATAACTCCCAGCATGCCCAGACAACCTACAGCCATCAGCAGGGCATGGTGGGAATTGTAGTTTTACAACATCTGGAGGGCCGCAGTTTTTAGGATGCCTGCTTAGTGTCTCCAAAGTCTGAGAACCATACATATTGGGCATCGTCGCGTGCGTAAAAGTCGTCGCTATAAAAATAACTTTTGCCCAAACGCCTCGGATGAACGGTGTTAAAAATATAAAATAAAAACGGTGCCAAAACAACCATTTTTGGGCAAAATTTCCATTTGAATCCTTTTTGCCGGTAATAAAGCAAGGGTTAACCGCCAAACAAAACTCAATATTTATGGCCCTGATTCTGTAGTTTGCAGAAACACCCCATATGTGGTCGTAAATGGCTATATAGCCGCACGGCAGTGCATAGAACGAAGGGAACTCCATATGGTTTCTAGAAGGCAGATTTTGATGGACAGTTTTTATTTTGACACCATGTCCCATTAGAAGCCCCCCCTGATGTAGCCTAGACTAGAAACTCCAAAAAAGTGACCCCATCTAAGAAACTACACCCCTCAAGGTATTCAAAAGTTACTTTACAAACTATGTTAACCCTTTAGGTGTTCCACAAAACTAAATAGCGAATGTAGAAACAATTTTAGATTTTTTTTTTGGTTACATTGCCTCAAAAAAGAGTAATATAGAGCAACCAAAAATCATATTTACCCCTAAAATAGTCCCAAAACAACAACCACCTTATCCCGTAGTTTCCTAGATGGGGTCACTTTTGTGGAGTTTCTACTCTAGGGGTGCATCAGGGGGCTTGAAAGGGTACATGGTGTAAATAAACCAGTCCAGCAAAATCTGCCTTCCAAAAACCATATGACGTTCCCCTTCTTCTATGTCCTGCCGTTTAGCCAAATAGTAGTTTACGACCACATATGGGGTGTTTCTGCAAACTACAGAATTGGGGCAACCCATTTTGAGTTTTGTTTGGCAGTTAACCCTTGTTTTACTCCTGGAAAAAATTGATTATATTGGAAAATTTTCCAAAAAATAGAAATTTCAAAATTGTTTCTCCATCTGCCATCAACTCTTGTGGAACACCTAAAGGGTTAACAAAGTTTGTAAACCCAGTTTTGAATACCTTGAGGGGTGTACTTTCTTAGATGGAGTCACTTTTTTGAAATTTCTATTCTAGGGGTGCAACAGGGGGCTTCAAATGGGACATGGTATAAACAAAACCAGTCCTGCAAAATCTGCCTTCCAAAACCCATATGGTGTTCCCCTTCTTCTATGTGCTCCCGTTCGGCCAAACAGTAGTTTACAACCACATATGGGGTGTTTCTGCAAACTACAGAATCGGGGCAACCCATTTTGAGTTTTGTTTGGCAGTTAACCCTTGTTTTACTCCTGAAAAAAATTGATTATATTGGAAAATTTTCCAAAAAATAGAAATTTCAAAATTGTTTCTCCATCTGCCATCAACTCTTGTGGAACACCTAAAGGGTTAACAAAGTTTGTAAACCCAGTTTTGAATACCTTGAGGGGTGTACTTTCTTAGATGGAGTCACTTTTTTGAAATTTCTATTCTAGGGGTGCAACAGGGGGCTCCAAATGGGATATGGTATAAACAAAACCAGTCCTGCAAAATCTGCCTTCCAAAACCCATATGGTGTTCCCCTTCTTCTATGTGCTCCCGTTCGGCCAAACAGTCGTTTACGACCACATATGGGGTGTTTCTGCAAACTACAGAATCGGGGCAACCCATTTTGAGTTTTGTTTGGCAGTTAACCCTTGTTTTACTCCTGGAAAAAATTGATTATATTGGAAAATTTTCCAAAAAATTGAAATTTCAAAATTGTTTCTCCATCTGCCATCAACTCTTGTGGAACACCTAAAGGGTTAACAAAGTTTGTAAACCCAGTTTTGAATACCTTGAGGGGTGTACTTTCTTAGATGGAGTCACTTTTTTGAAATTTCTATTCTAGGGGTGCAATAGGGGGCTTCAAATGGGACATGGTATAAACAAAACCAGTCCTGCAAAATCTGCCTTCCAAAACCCATATGGTGTTCCCCTCCTTCTATGTGCTCCCGTTCGGCCAAACAGTAGTTTACGACCACATATGGGGTGTTTCTGCAAACTACAGAATCGGGGCAACCCATTTTGAGTTTTGTTTGGCAGTTAACCCTTGTTTTACTACTGGAAAAAATTAATAATATTGGAAAATTTTCCAAAAAATAGAAATTTAAAAATTGTTTCTCCATCTGCCATTAACTCTTGTGGAAGACCTAAAGGGTTAATAAAGTTTGAAAAAGCAGTTTTGAATACCTTGAGGGGTGTAGTTTCTAGAATGGGGTCATTTTTGGGAGGTTTCTATTATCTAAGCCTCACAATATGACTTCAAACCTGAACTGGTCCATAAAAAGTGGGATTTTGAAGATTTCTGAAAATTTCAAAATTTGCTTCTAAACTTCTAAGCCTTGTAACATCCCCAAAAAATAAAATATCATTCCCAAAATGCTACAAACATGAAGTAGACATATGGGGAATGTAAAGTCATCACAATTTTTGGGGGTATTACTATGTATTACAGAGGTAGAGAAACTGAAACTTTGAAATTTGCAAATTTTTCAAAATTTTCGGTAAAAATTGTGATTTTTTATGCAAAAAAATTAACTTTTTTGACCCAATTTTAGCAGTGTCATGAAGTACAATATGTGACGAAAAAACAATCTCAGAACGGCCTGGGTAAGTCAAAGCGTTTTAAAGTTATGAGCACTTAAAGTGACACTGGTCAGATTTGCAAAAAATGGCCAAGTCCTTAAGGTGAAATAGGGCTGAGTCCTTAAGGGGTTAATAACAGAGGGTAATGTATTAGACCTTACTGAAACCCCAGCCTGGACCACGGACAAGCATGAGTCACACTTAGGTCCCCATTTCACCAACTCTCCTTTGGACCAATCAATTGTGGTGTTATGTAAACGGAGCCAAGGCAACCCTAGTACCACCTCAACCGGTAGGTTCTCCAGGACTAGAAGAGAACATCTCTCAGAGTGGCACACACCCACGGACAGAGAAATTTCAGAGGTACATGACCTCACCGTACCACCAATCAGGGGAGTAGCATCAATAGCCATGACATGGATAGGTGTAGGTAAAGCAAACATTGGAATGCCCAATTTACAAGCAAACTCAAAATCAATAAAGCTGGCCGCTGAACCGGAGTCAATAAAGGCCTTACCCGGCCACTTATTAACCCCCAAAGAAATTGTTATGGGTACCAAAAGCTTACCTTTAGAAAAATCAGGGTTTACCTGGTCTTTAGGTTGTCTTGCCTTAGGAGACTTGTCAGAGAGGACCCTCTTAGGACACTTGTTGATCCAATTGCCAGGATCTCCACAGTAGAAGCACTCGCCGCGTCTGCCACGAAGATTACCCCGGGTCATGCCAACCTGCATGAGTTCCTCGGTGGAGACCTCAATGTTGTCCCTGGAAAATGCCTCTGGCAGGACCACCATCTGAGAACAGAACTGTCGTTCTTGTCGTCTCTCTCTAACTCGTCTGTCAAGTCGGACAACTAGGGTCATCATCTCCTCTAAGGTCTCAGGAATTTGGTAATTGACTAATAGATCTTTTAAATTATCAGATAGACCAGACCTAAACTGACTCTTCAGGGCTGGTTCATTCCATCCTGAGGGGACACACCACCGTCTGAATTGGGTGCAATACTCCTCCGCAGGGAGATGGCCCTGAACCAGTGCCCTAAGAGCCGTCTCGGCTACCAGGGCCCTGTCTGGTTTGTCATAGAGGGTACCCAGGGCCTGAAAAAAAAACCTCCACAGAAGTTAGACAACTGGCCCCAGGAGGTAACGAAAATGCCCAGTCCTGGGGATCACCCTGTAGTAGAGAAATGATAATCCCCACGCGTTGGCTCTCGGGACCGGAGGACACGGGGCGCAAACGGAAGTAGAGTTTGCAATTCTCCTTAAAGGAGAGAAACCTCTTCCGATCTCCAGAAAAGGGTTCTGGGAGCTTGATCTGGGGTTCAAAATGTGGACTGGAGGACAGAGGAGTGGAAGAACCTTGCCCTAACTCACAAGAACGGAGTTTCTCTCCTAGCTCCTGCACCCTCTGTGTCAAGTTAGAGACATGGTCAGTCAGGGTAGTAAGAGGATTCATGATACAGTGGTTATTGGGCCTGTTAATCTGTAACGGTCACGTCCACACACACACAGGGGGAAGGATAGTGACCACTGCGCTCCACCCTCACCCCTGGCCCTGCCTACTTGCCTCATGAGTCCTGATGACAGGGGACAACTGGACGACAGTCCCTAACTTAGGATACGTGCAGGGAAGATAGACAAGACAAAATACGGAACATGAACGGACCGGGTCAGAACCAAGAGAGCTACGCAGTACAAAAGGTTAAGCAAAGAATGGTCAGGAGAAGCCGGGGTCAAATACCAAGAGAGTAGAGAAGTACAAGAGGAGTCCTAAGAGAGTAGTCAGGAGGGAGCCGAGGTCACAATACCAGGACGGATGCGCAGTACAGGAGGAGCAGGCAAAAGGATCGTCAGGGACCGGAATCAGGTGAGTATTCAGTAGTCCAACAAATAGCCAGGAACCTAGAAATTAACAGGCAACCTGTGGCTAGCAGGCTGCCTGTATTTATAGTGGGGAGTGAGGGTCATGTGACGTGGCCAGCGTCACATGACCGACAGACCAACCAGTTGAGCACCGAGTGATCAGCTCGGCGCTCAAGGCAGACTTAGGAGCAGGGAGCCACCCAGCAGTAAAGCCGCCCTGGGAATGAGGTCAAACACAGATCCTCATTCCCAAAGCTAAGCAACAGTTCTGCGGGCAATGGGGGACCGAGTGCACCTTCGGAACCCCGTTACAGAGAACTTGGGCTGCTGTTAGGACTAAGGGAAAACAAATTTACGTTAAAATTAACGCAACAAGCAACTAAGGCTACTTTCACACTAGCGTTCGGGTGTCCGCTCGTGCGCTCCATTTGAAGGGGCTCACGAGCGGCCCCGAACGCATCCGTCTGGCCCCAATGCATTCTCAGTGGAGGCGGATCCACTGAGAATGCATCCGCCTGCCAGCGCTCAGCCTCCGCTCCGCTCAGTGAGCGGACACCTGAACGCTGCTTGCAGCGTTCGGGTGTCCGCCTGGCCGTGCGGAGGCGAGCGGATCCGTCCAGACTTACAATGTAAGTCAATGGGGACGGATCCGCTTGAAGATGACACTATATGGCTCAATCTTCAAGCGGATCCGTTCCCCATTGACTTACAATGTAAAGTCTGAACGGATCCGCTCAGGCTACTTTCATACTTAGAAAATTTTCTAAGTTTTAATGCAGACGGATCCGTTCTGAACGGATGCGAACGTCTGCATTATCGGAGCGGATCCGTCTGATGAAACATCAGACGGATCCGCTCCGAACGCTAGTGTGAAAGTAGCCTAATACAGCTATTTTTAACAGAGATGGGGCCTTGATTGTTTGGATCTGAGGCCTCTTGCACACGACCATATGTCTTTTGCTGTGTTTTGCAGTCCGCTTTTCACGGATCCGTTTTTATGGTTTTTGTTTCCGTTTATCTTTTTCCGCAAATTATCTCTGTATGGTTTCCGTATGCGATCTGTTTTTTGCGGATCACAAATGGAAACAAAATTTGTAATCATTAACTTTAATGTTTGTAAACACATCACGTGGGCATGGATCTGCAAAAAATGGATGACATACGGATGTGTTCCGTATTTTTTGCGGACCCATTGACTTGAATGGAGTCACGGAACGTTATTTGCAGACAATACTAGGACAAGTTCTATCTTTTAGCGGAACGGATATATGGAATGCATACAGAGTACATTCCGTTTTTTTGCGGAACCATTGAAATTAATTGTTCTGCAAAAACAGCACGGAAACGGGAAAAAAACGTTTATGTGCAAGAGGCCTGAGTCTGAGATATTGCATGTTGAGTCTAGTTTCAACTAATGATGGGTCAGAAACGTTAATTTTTAATGTAAATTTGTTTTCCCTTAGTCCTAACAGCAGCACAAGTGGGGATTCCTCCCCTGTGAAGCCGGTCAGGAGAGGCAGAATTTTTGTTGAAAGAAAATTACTGCCAAGTATCAATAATTAATTAAACCAACCCCTATATAGGATTCCCCGCCCTAGCAGGAGGTGCTTTTTAGCAAGTAGAACTAATAACTGAGATGGGGTGGGAAATTTGTGTGCTACTGTTAGGACTAAGGTAAAACAAATTTACATTAAAAATTAACGTTTCCCTGTCTTCCTAGCCAGCAGCACAAGTGGGGACTTAGCAAGGAGTACTACACACAAATTTGGAGGGACCCACTTACACATTTTTTTTTTCTAAGAGACAGCGGCACTTAGAATAGACTGTCCAAAGGCCACTCCCTCAGACCGTCTAGACTATAGACGATAATGTCTAATAGAGGTGCACTGGGAGCTCCAGGAAGCGGCAGCACAGATATGGTCTAGCGGAATCAGCTTCTTCTCGGCATAGGAAGTACAGACTGCCCTGGTGGAATGGGCAGTCACAAAAGATGGAGGAGCCAAATCCTGAGATAGGAAGGCTACCTGGATAGCCTCTTTTACCCACCTGCTCAAGGAAGGTTTAGAGGCTTTCAGACCTTTGTTTTTACCGGCATAAGACAAGAGGAGATTTTCGGACCTTCTGAAGTCGACAGTACTGTCCAGATAAATTCTTAGGACTCTAGGGATGTCCAAGGTATGTAATATTTCTTATTCCGGAGATGATGGAGAAGGACAGAGAACCGGTAAAGATATTGTCTGGTTGGTATTCATGAAAGACGGGACTTTAGGTACAAAGGTCGGAAGGAATCTTAGCAGGACCTTGTCCTGAAGAATTAATATGTATGGCTCAGAGGCCCCCAGGGCCTGGAGTTCTCCAATCCTTTTTGCCGAGGTAATGGCCAACAAAAAGGGGACCTTTAACCCCTTAAGGACGCAGGGCGTATCGGTACGCCCTATTTCCCGAGTCCTTAAGGACTCAGGGCGTACCGGTACGTCCTAACTTGAAATCGGCATTCCGGCGCCCCAGGGGTTAATCGGAACGGGATTTCGGCTGAAATCATTCAGCCGGCATCCCGTAACAATGCAGGGGGGGGTCATTTGACCCCCCCCCCCGCATCGACGATCGCAGAAAACCGCAGGTCAATTCAGACCTGCGGTTTTCTGCGTTTCCGGTCCATTCGGGTGTCCTGTGACCCGATGAACCGGAAAAAGACTGCGATCGGTGGCATAATTATACACCACCTATCGCAGTCCGAGGATTTGAAGAGGCGGTGCTGGCCCTGGTGCTGATGCCTGCTGTCCAGGGTGCTGATTGGTGCAGGGGAGAGAGGCGCGAGATTCAAACTTCCTGCGCTCCTCTCTCCCCTCCTCTTCCTGTCCAGCACCCTGACCGTGCAGCACCGTCCAGAACGAGCTCCTGTGTCCCCCTAATCGGCATCCATCACCCTCCTGCACCCATCACCACCCAGGTAGGTTAGGGTCAGTGAGGGAGAGGCACCGTTAGGCAGGGAAAGAAGGGGAAAGTTAGTTAGGAAAAAAAAACAACAACTTTTATTTCCAAACTTTCTTTGATCCATCCATCAGACCCCAGATCCCCCCCTGCCACTTGCACCCCCCCACCACCACGTTGTACCGCTGATCAGCAAGTTTGAACTTTTTTTTTTCCTAACACTTGCTCTTTCTTTTTTTGCCTTTTTTAGTACGCGAACACCCGTTGCCCCCACACACACGCACATATAATAAAGGTTTACACACACGCACACCTACACGCACACACACCCATGGCCCGCCGGATGTTCTCGACCGAGGAGGCATACGCCCAGATTGCCTCCGACTCTGAGAGCCCCAGTGAGGATGAGGATGACCCCACGTTCCTTTTATCATCCGCATCCTCCTCATCATCATCTGATGACGATGAGCCACCAAGGCGGCGAAGACGCCGCCAGGCGGAGCCAGGGGCCCCACATGCTAGGGATCCTGTGGCCCACCCTAGTACGAGCCGCCCTGGGGTTCGTACTGGTTTCCCGGCCCACCAAATAAGTCCACCGGAGCCCCCTGCCGATGAACTTAGCTGGTGTCCCCAGTGGACTTTGAGCCTGAGATTCCGGATTTTGCTGGCAATCCTGGAATCCAGATTCCCACAGTGGGGTTTACTGAAATAGACTATTTTCGTTTTTTTTTTCAGTAACCCACTGGTGAATCTGATGGTGGAGCAGACGAATCTGTACGCCCAACAGTTCGTCGCTCAAAACCCAGGCTCATTTTTGGCTAGACCCGGTGGCTGGCCGGTCATCGATCACTTTGGGGCCACATTTCAGCAGGCCTACGTACCTGGAAGGGAGGTCGCGGTTGATGAGTCTCTCGTTGCGTTCAAGGGGAGACTCAGTTTCCGCCAATATATTCCCACAAAGCGGGCGAGGTATGGCGTGAAGCTATCCAAAATTTGTGAGAGTACCTCAGGGTACACTTACAAATTTCGTGTGTACGAGGGGCGAGATTCCCGGATTCAACCCCCAGAATGTCCCCCCACTCTGGGTGTTACCGGGAAACTCGTGTGGGACCTTATGTACCCACTGCTGGATAAGGGTTACCACTTGTACGTGGACAACTTTTATACCAGCATTCCCTTGTTCAGGTCCCTTGCCGCCAGATCCACGTTCGCTTGTGGGACCGTGCGGAAAAATCAACGCGGCCTCCCTGCCTACCCCCTCCAGGTACCTATCCCCAGGGGTGAGACCCGTGCCCTTACCACTGGAAACCTGTTGCTGGTCAGGTATAAGGACAAGAGGGATGTCCTTATGCTGTCCACAATTCATGGTAACGGCATCACCCCTGTCCCTGTGCGAGGTACCGCGGCAACGGTCCTCAAGCCCGATTGTATCGTCGCCTACAATCGGTATATGGGAGGAGTTGATCTCTCGGATCAAGTCCTCAAGCCATATAACGCCATGCACAAAACCTGGGCATGGTACAAAAAAGTTGCGGTCTACTTGGTGCAGGTTGCCATGTACAACTCTTTTGTACTATCTCGAAGCGCTGGCAGCACAGGGACATTCCTCCAATTCTATGAGGCAGTCCTCAAGGACCTGATCTTTTCGGACCGGGAAAGAGCAGGCCGGAGTACCTCGGGAATTGGAGGCGCCCGGATCGTCCCTGGCCAACACTTTCCAGGTGTGGTCCCCCATACTGGAAAGAAGGGACGAACCCAAAAAAAGTGCAGAGTGTGTCGCAGGAGGGGGATACGGAAGGACACCACCACTCAGTGCGACACTTGCCCCGATCATCCGGGCCTCTGCGTTATCGATTGCTTCAGGGAGTATCACACTTCCATGGAGTACAAAATTTTTATAATCCCCAACAGTCCACTAGAGAACATAAAAAACTATGGCTCTCAGACTTTGGAGACACGGAAACATTTTTTTTTTCCCAAAAAAATATTAGTTTTAGTGCAGGCATCCTCAAACTGCGGCCCTCCAGATGTTGTAAAACTATAACTCCCAGCATGCCCAGACAACCTACAGCCATCAGCAGGGCATGGTGGGAATTGTAGTTTTACAACATCTGGAGGGCCGCAGTTTTTAGGATGCCTGCTTAGTGTCTCCAAAGTCTGAGAGCCATACATATTGGGCATCGTCGCGTGCGTAAAAGTCGTCGCTATAAAAATAACTTTTGCCCAAACGCCTCGGATGAACGGTGTTAAAAATATAAAATAAAAACGGTGCCAAAACACTAATTTTTGGGCAAAATTTCCATTTGAATCCTTTTTGCCGGTAATAAAGCAAGGGTTAACAGCCAAACAAAACTCAATATTTATGGCCCTGATTCTGTAGTTTGCAGAAACACCCCATATGTGGTCGTAAATGGCTATATAGCCGCACGGCAGGGCATAGAACGAAGGGAACTCCATATGGTTTCTGGAAGGCAGATTTTGATGGACAGGTTTTTTTTTGACACCATGTCCCATTAGAAGCCCCCCCTGATGTAGCCTAGACTAGAAACTCCAAAAAAGTGACCCCATCTAAGAAACTACACCCCTCAAGGTATTCAAAAGTTACTTTACAAACTATGTTAACCCTTTAGGTGTTCCACAAAACTAAATAGCGAATGTAGAAACAATTTTAGATTTTTTTTTTGTTACATTGCCTCAAAAAAGAGTAATATAGAGCAACCAAAAATCATATTTACCTCTAAAATAGTCCCAAAACAACAACCACCTGATCCCGTAGTTTCCTAGATGGGGTCACTTTTGTGGAGTTTCTACTCTAGGGGTGCATCAGGGGGCTTGAAAGGGTACATGGTGTAAATAAACCAGTCCAGCAAAATCTGCCTTCCAAAAACCATATGACGTTCCCCTTCTTCTATGTCCTGCCGTTTAGCCAAATAGTAGTTTACGACCACATATGAGGTGTTTCTGCAAACTACAGAATTGGGGCAACCCATTTTGAGTTTTGTTTGGCAGTTAACCCTTGTTTTACTCCTGGAAAAAATTGATTATATTGGAAAATTTTCCAAAAAATAGAAATTTCAAAATTGTTTCTCCATCTGCCATCAACTCTTGTGGAACACCTAAAGGGTTAACAAAGTTTGTAAACCCAGTTTTGAATACCTTGAGGGGTGTACTTTCTTAGATGGAGTCACTTTTTTGAAATTTCTATTCTAGGGGTGCAACAGGGGGCTTCAAATGGGACATGGTATAAACAAAACCAGTCCTGCAAAATCTGCCTTCCAAAACCCATATGGTGTTCCCCTCCTTCTATGTGCTCCCGTTCGGCCAAACAGTAGTTTACGACCACATATGGGGTGCTTCTGCAAACTACAGAATTGGGGCAACCCATTTTGAGTTTTGTTTTGCAGTTAACCCTTGTTTTACTCCTGGAAAAAATTGATTATATTGGAAAATTTTCCAAAAAATAGAAATTTCAAAATTGTTTCTCCATCTGCCATCAACTCTTGTGGAACACCTAAAGGGTTAACAAAGTTTGTAAACCCAGTTTTGAATACTTTGAGGGGTGTACTTTCTTAGATGGAGTCACTTTTTTGAAATTTCTATTCTAGGGGTGCAACAGGGGGCTTCAAATGGGACATGGTATAAACAAAACCAGTCCTGCAAAATCTGCCTTCCAAAACCCATATGGTGTTCCCCTCCTTCTATGTGCTCCCGTTCGGCCAAACAGTAGTTTACGACCACATATGGGGTGTTTCTGCAAACTACAGAATCGGGGCAACCCATTTTGAGTTTTGTTTGGCAGTTAACCCTTGTTTTACCCCTGGAAAAAATTGATTATATTGGAAAATTTTCCAAAAAATAGAAATTTCAAAATTGTTTCTCCATCTGCCATTAACTCTTGTGGAAGACCTAAAGGGTTAATAAAGTTTGAAAAAACTGTTTTGAATACCTTGAGGGGTGTAGTTTCTAGAATGGGGTCATTTTTGGGAGGTTTCTATTATCTAAGCCCCACAATATGACTTCAAACCTGAACTGGTCCATAAAAAGTGGGATTTTGAAGATTTCTGAAAATTTCAAAATTTGCTTCTAAACTTCTAAGCCTTGTAACATCCCCAAAAAATAAAATATCATTCCCAAAATGCTACAAACATGAAGTAGACATATGGGGAATGTAAAGTCATCACAATTTTTGGGGGTATTACTATGTATTACAGAGGTAGAGAAACTGAAACTTTGAAATTTGCTAATTTTTCAAAATTTTCGGTAAAAATTGTATTTTTTTATGCAAAAAAATTAACTTTTTTGACCCAATTTTAGCAGTGTCATGAAGTACAATATGTGACGAAAAAACAATCTCAGAACGGCCTGGGTAAGTCAAAGCGTTTTAAAGTTATGAGCACTTAAAGTGACACTGGTCAGATTTGCAAAAAAATGGCTAAGTCCTTAAGGTGAAATAGGGCTGAGTCCTTAAGGGGTTAAGGACAAAAACCTAAGGTCGACACTTTCCAAAGGTTCAAAAGGGGAAGAACATAACCCCTTTAGAACAACAGATAAATCCCAGTCCGAGATTGGTCTCAGGATGCTAGGTTTAAGTCTCTCAGTTCCTTTAAGGAACCTCCTGATTAGGGGGTCTTAAGAAAGAGATCTGCCAAGACAGGCAGATAAAGCAGAGATATGGACTCTGAGTGTAGATGGGCTTAGACCCTTGTCCAGACCATCTTGAAGAAACTGCAAAATAGCTGAAAGAGGAGGATCTGAGGCTACTACCTCTTTATCAGCACACCATTGAAGGAAGACCTTGTTTATCCTGGAATACTTCTTATTTGTAGACTCCGCTCTGGAGTGTGAAATTGTTCTCAAGACCTCCGCTGAAAACCCTCTAGCTTCTAGAAGGGACCTGTCAATTTCCAGGCTGTCAGACTGAGTCTCCTCAGATCTAGGCAGGGACCTGTGTCCTGATACACTAGGTCCTGCGTTAGGTGAAGTCTCAATTATACACCGTGACTCATCAGCATGAGCTGGGTGAACCAAGACCTCTTTGGCCAGAATGGAATGATGGCAATCACTGGGGTCTTCATCAATACCCTTGGTATCATGGAAATTGGAGGGAATACGTAAACCAGCCTGAACCTCCATGTTATGGACAGAGCATCTATCGCTATAGGATTGTCCTCTTTGTAAAGGGAGCAGAACCTGTTCACCTTGGTGTTTAGTCGAGTTGCCATCAAATCGATCTCTGGAGTCCCCCAGCGCTGGGTTATCCTGGTGAAGATGTCCTTGTTCAGTGACCACTCGCCTGGAACTGGAAGGCCTCGACTCAGGCGATCTGCTACTATGTTGAGATCTCCCCTGATATGAACCGCCGTTAGGTGGGATAGGTTGGTCTCTGCCCAGGAAAGAATTAAACTCACTTCCCTGAGGAGTAGTTGGGATCTTGTGCCTCCCTGTCTGTTGATGTAGGCAACCACAGTCATATTGTCGGTACGAACTCTCACCGCCCTGTTGCGGATAAGAGGAGCAAAGTGATTGAGAGCTAAATGGACTGCTCTCAACTCTTTTATATTGGATGAGAGAAGTTTCTCTTGAGTACTCCAAGTACCGTGTACTGGATTCTCCTCCAGATGGGCTCCCCAACTTAGAAGGGAGGCGTCCGTGGTCAACGTGATCCAACGAGGTTGAATCAATGACCTCCCATCTGATAGATTCCTCCACCACCTGAGTGAGGAATGGACTTCGGTGGACAGGGAGTGCGTCTTGCTCAAACCCCTAGGATTGCGATTCCAAACTGCTAACACTTCCTCTTGGAGGGGACGTAAATGCCACAAGGCCCAAGGAACTGCCTCTGCAGATGCTGACATGTGGCCTAACATCTTCATAAGAGTTCTGATGGAAACTTGCCTGAGTACCAGAAGTAACTCTTCTGCTCTTATTACACGATCTTTCCTTTCCGGAGAAAGAGATAGAGTCATGTGATCAGAATTGATCACAAACCCCAGAAATCTTATGGTGGAAGGAAGAATTTCTGACTTGTCAAAATTTATAAGCCAGCCTAGGCATTGTAAAGTTTGAAGAGCCAGCTGAAGATGAGATTGCAAGACGTCTAAAGTGACAGCTTTTAAAAGCCAGTCGTCTAAGTATGGGACGATCTCTAGACCCTGAAGCCTGAGCTTGGCGACAACCGGAGCCACATCCTTGGTAAAGGTGTGGGGGGCGGAAGAGATGCCAAAAGGCAGCACAGCAAACTGGTAGTGCTTCACCACACCTTTTATGGATACAGCAACTCTCAGATATTTCTTGTGCGCTGGGTAGATGGGAACATGAAGGTACGCATCCTTCAGATCTATGGTGACCATAAGGTATCCGGGATTCAGGATATTGATCACTGAGTGTATGGTCTCCATCCGGAAACGCTTTTGCTTGATAAAGCGATTTAGATAGCGTAGGTCGATAATCATCCGCCATTCGCCCGACGGCTTTGGGACAAGAAAAACCGGGGAATAGACCCCTCGACCCTGTTCGCGAGGGGGGACCTCCTCTAGAGCGCTCTTTTGAACGTACTGGAGAATAGAGTCTTCCAAGACTCGCTGCTTGTCGTGGGCAAGGGGTTTTGTCAGGATAAACTTCTCCTGAGGCAGGGAAATAAACTCTATTTTGTAACTGGATGTCACTACATCCAAAACCCAGGGGTCCGGAATTTCTTGAAGCCAAAAATTCCTGAACAATTTTAAACGTGCCCTGACTGGAGGAGGATTGAGGGATAGTGCCATGTGCAGCGGAACTGTAGGGGGTGGGGGAGGGTGACTTGTAGAAGGCTGATGAGAGAGTCATAGGTCAGCCTTGCGGTCTTGACCGCGACCTCTACCGCGTCTGAGGTTCTCAGGGCGTTTCTGGGATCTGGACGAGCTCTGATATCCCCCTCCCCTAGCTCTTCCTCGGCCTCGAAAGGTCTGTTGTGGAAGGGACCTTCCCTTCTTGTCAGCCAAGCTCTCCAGCAAGCGATCAAGCTCTGACCCAAATAATCTTTCCAGCTCATACGGGAGACCACACAGATTAAACTTTGAGGTGTTGTCTGCCACCCACGGTCTGAGCCAAAGAGGGCATCTACTGGCTGAAGAAAGAGCCATAGTCTTGGCTGCCAACTTAAGATTTTGGGGTGCAGCGTCACATAAGAAATCAACACCAAGGAGGAGTGTCTTAAATTGGTCCAGGATATCATTTCTGGCCACCCCCGATTCTAAATCAGATTGAATCCGAAAGACACGAGCGCGTATAAAATTCGCTACCTCACTTGAAGCGATGGAAACTGATGCTGAGGCAGCTGCGGCGGCATAATTGCGCCTAAGGGTGCATTCTGCTCGTCTGTCCAGGAGGTCCTGGAGATTACTGTCATCATCGGATGGAACAAGGGTCCTCTTAGAGAGTTTAGATATCTCCATATCGACTTTTGGAGGTGGTATCCAAAGCTCAGACTCCTTTTCCTGCAAGGGAAACATTAATTTGAATCTTTTAGTGAGAACCGGACCTCCGTGTTCATTAGCTTCCTTAGAGACTCATCCACTTTAAAGGCTCTTGGCCCCCTGGAAGTGGACTCTGGAGCTTACCTTTGCTCAACATCTTGGTTTCTTGACCTGATGGAGCGTAGTAGACGTGGAGTCTTTTCGGCCGGAAAAAGAAAAGTCGAACCTTCATCCTCAGAAGAGGAAACCTCGACCGACATAACCTCTTCAGACATACAGACAGGACAAGGAGAGGCCTGTCTAGGTCTCTTACCAGAGACCGTATTTTTTATCTCCGAAATGGAAGTGTCCATAAATTCCTACATCTCAGACTGTAGGCTCCGTACTGGGAGGCATGGGTCGACACCCAGGGCAACGGTGGAATTCATATGAATCCGGCAGTGGAGTGCCACAACTAGAGCACGCAAGATGCCTCTGTTTTTGAGTGGATTTTCCATGTCCGCAACCTGGAGATGTCATGATTTCGGCTGACCACCTGAAGTGCAGCTCCGAATGTGACTGGAGTAACACAAGATACCTCTGTTCTTACTCCTGCCACACTGAGCTAGGCAGACTGGCTTAAATAGCCAGAGGGTGGAGCTAACCTCCTACCCGGAAGTGAGGTCAGAATGCAAGGCCTTACACAGCTGGGGCGGCCTTCTAGAAACTTACTAAGTAAAAATCAAATATAATACAACTAGTCGGCTCCTGTCTTCAGACACACAAGAGGACAGGAGGTGCAGAAAATCTCTAGCGGCAAAAGAACGCTGTGCGCCTGACCGGAAGTCGTCAGATGATGCACTTCCGATACGCCACTAGAGCGCTGGCCGCCCGAAGTATTAGAACTCCAGAGCGGTCAGCAGAGGAACCGGATGACCCTACCCCCTGTCTTAAGACATCGAGGACAGGAGCGAACCTACCCAGATGCTCTGGAGCTTCCCCACAGAAAAAAACAGCGGCCGCAAACGCCGCACGTCCACCCGGAAGTCATCAGATGACGTACTTCCGGGACGCATGAGCGCCGGCCACGGGGCTTACGGAGAAGAAAGAAAAATCCCAGATGCCGAATGGCATCACACGAACAGGGGCCTGGACCCAAGGGGGATGCCTAAGGGCATCTTAGCAGGTATTTAAAAAGGCAGTAACTTTGCAAATTAGCATAATTAATTCACCTCTAAAATCTCCTCCCTGACAACACGCGTGTAATAAATAGAGACGAATTGCTGTAAAACACACATTTATTGGGAGGGATATAGTTGTGCTGCCTATGGACTCGAGGAAAGCAACATTACAGGTAAGAACAAATTTAAGATTTCCTCATCGTCCTACAGCACAGAATGAGATTTAAATAGCTCAAATTAAATAAGGATAAACGGGGGGTAGTTACGATTGCAAAACTGCACTTAGGACTCATGTGCCAAAAGCCGCCTCCCTTGAAGCCTCTATGTCCAAGCTATAATGGAGGTAGAAGGTGTTGACCAAGAAGCTGCTGTGCAAATATCCTGTAGCTGGCACTGTTATGGGGGGGGGATCTGTGGATGGCACTGTTATGGGGAGGGGGATCAGTGGATGGCACTGTTATGGGGAGGGGGATCAGTGGATGGCACTGTTATGGGGAGGGGTATCTGTGGATGACACTGCTATGGGGGGATATATGTGTCATCCACAGATCTCCCCCATAACAGTGTCCCCCAATACACCGGCCCCGCCGCTCACAGCAGTATAATATCTAAACTTTAAATCAGCGCTATGATCTTTATTACCTTACAGTGAAGCTCCGGTAACAGGCAGAGCGGGCGGTGGCGTAACGTCACTCACTCACCTGACGCACCTGCTTCATTTATAAAGTGGGCGGAGCAGTCGCGTCACGTGAGTGAGTGACGTTACGATGCCGCCTGTTACCTGAGCTTCATTGTAAGGTAATAAAAAGATCATAGCGCTGAGCCTCCCTCGCAGGTGATACGTCGCTGCCCTGTGAAGCATCGCAGCCAGCGATGTATCAGGGTCTTAATTGCGGCGGTGTGGGAGCGTGCTGGATTTACGGGACCCGCAGGCATAGCACGTGACCGCCCGCATAGCAACGAATCGGCCGATTATTCGATAACGTTGATTAATCGTTGCAGCCCTACAGTGAAAAAAATTAAGTTAGGGGCTACGCTGGGATCCAGGATTCAGGGCACGGCAGCACAGGGGGGGAGGGAGGGACTGCTTCCTTCTCCCCTGTGTTGCCTTATACCCAGCGTATAAGACAACCCCCAACTTTTGAAAATAATTTCTAGTGTTAGAAAGTCATCTTATACGCGGGAAAATATGGTATTCGTTTTCAGACCAATTTGGAACCCTTGTTGTAGGAACACAAGGACAGTTGGCACATCAATAATTGTTTAGGATTTCTCTGCCATCCAACAGGTAAACTTTTTCCACAGACGTGAATAAACTATTTGTTGACGGTTTTCTCGCCTGAAGCAACGTATTGATTACTTCAGCTTCCAATTCTTGACCTGTTAATTTTCACCTCTCAAAATCCATGCTGTCAGGCGTAATCTGTTCAGCTGAAGATGGCACATGCCCTTCTGCAGGAGGAAATCTTAGGAAAGGGGCAGTCTCCAGTGATCTCTGTTCGACAACCTCCATAGCAACTGGAATAAGACCCTCCGAGGCCAAAACGCAGTTAGGATGATTAAGGAGGGTCTGTCTAACAGGTATTTCTGTAACACTCGAAGGATCATTGCCACCAAGGGAAAGATGTACAGGAAGTGATGTTTCCAGGATATCCACAGAGCATCTACCACAAATGGATAGTCGCGGGGATCTAGGGAACAGAACTTCTCGATCTTGTGGTTCAGTTCCCACTCAGCTGGAATCAGTCTCATTCAGAGATCTGATTATATGCGTAGCTCTTATGTTGCAAAGCCACCTTTCTGCCCACTAAAGGATTCTCTTGCATTCCTGAAGCAGTATAGGGGACCTGGTTCTCCCCTGCTTGTTCAGATACCATACTGTTGCCAGGTTGCCTGAGTGAATCAGGACTGACTTGTTGATGATCCACGGTTTGAAATGTAGAAGAGCGAGATGAACTGCCTTGAGCTCCTTGAAATTTGAAGACTTCCACCTGTCTTCCAGCTGCCATGTATCGTGGACCCGATGTTGTAGGAGATGTGCTCTCCATCCGGTTGCTGAAGCATCCGCTCTTATGACATATTATTCTTGCAAGACAAATTCCTTCCCTCTCAAGAGATTCTCTGACACTAGCCACCACCGAAGATCTGCTCTTGTGAAAACTCAAATAGCCATATGTTTCTGAAGATGCCCAGCATCCCGGTCCCAAGAATTGAGGATGTCAAGTTGCAGTTCTCTGAAATGAGCCTTTGCCCAAGGGACAGCGTCTATAGGTGATGTCAGATGGACTAGGCATTTAATGGGAGTGAGGATGGACACTGAGCTGACCGTTCTTAGGTACGAGACTACCCTGAGAATAGCACTGATTCTCTCCTCTGGGAGAAAGAGAGTCTGTAAAGATGAGTCTGTGATGAACCCCAGGAATCTTTTCCGGATTGCAGGGATTACGTCTGATTTTGACCAGTTTATTAGGAATCCTAGGTTCCTTAGCAAGTCGATGGTAAGGGACAGATGAGTCTGAAGAAGATGTACTGACGGGGCTAACAGAAGCCAGTAGTCCAGGTATGGCACAATTTGGATACTTTGGAGCCTCAAATGTGTGACAATAATCTCCACTTTCCGTCGGTTTTTGGAACTGGAAATACCCGAGAATTAACACCTAGGCCTTCCTGTTCTTGAAGGACAGGTTCTAGAGCACCCTTTTCTAGGAATTTGTTTATCAATTGCAACATTCTTGCATTCAGAACAAATCTGTCTGGGGGAGAATCTTGAAATTCGAGCCAGTATCCATTTCTTATTATTTGAAGCACTCATTTGTCTGAAGTAATGTCGCACCAAGCAGGATAAAAGTTCGTAAGTCTGGCTCCTACTGCCCCTGAATAGCCCCTGGGATCAGAACTCACTCTTTGTGGATGGGGCTCCACCTGTATTTCTCTTGTATTTGTCCTGAAAGGAAGACTGGTCTCTACAATTTGTTCAGTTTGCTCTTCTATATCCTCCTCTGAAGTTGAAACTGGTACCCCGGCGGCCATGAAATCTGAAAGGAGGTCTTTTATGCATATTTGGAAACGCCAAGCCTCTCCCTTCTTTATTGTCTTTCAAAATGGTGTCCAATTGTGCTCCGAAGAGACGTCCAGGCTCAAATGGCAAGGCACAGAAATAGCTTTTAGATGCAGAGTCCCCAGACCAGGGTTTCAGCCCTTTTAGTGGTATTAGCTAATGCCAAATTCTTTGCAGATATCTTTAACACGTCTAGCGGAAAATCGCATAAAAAGTCGGCAGCCAATTTCAATCATGATAACTGCTCATACAGCTGTTCTCTAGAAACACCTTCCTGGATGTCCTCTCTTAGATGAGAGAGCCAGAGTCTTAATGCCCTGGCAACCGGAACGGATGCCATGGCAGCCTTGCTCATAGCAGCAAGATTACTGTAAGACCGTTTCAAGAGAGAATCCGCTTTACGATCCATGGAATCTTTCAATAGGGATGAATCGTCTCCTGGAAAAAGTTTACAGCTTGTTGTTTCAGATCGAAATCTTCATCCTCCTCTGACACCGCACAGTCCTTACATACATCAGTAGATGAACCATCTGACATAGGCTGGATGCACAAGATACATCTTCTAGTCCTTTTCTTCCTTAGGTGAGATACGGATAATTCCTGTACCTCTGGAACCTGGGTTAAACAGACATCCTGAATTAAGTCATCAGATAAAGGCTGCTGGCAACTGACACACATTCTGAGTTTATTTTTCTGCCTTTTCTTGGTTCCCAATCTGCTTGAGCTGTGACTTGACATCTGCACAAATGAAACATAACCCGAGTACATAGAATATATAACAGAACAGAACCCCTGTCTTGTACATGCTTCTGCAGATCCACAATTTTACCTTAGGGGGCTTAGGAGGCTGCTGCTTAAGCACACGTCCACCATGTGCAATCTGTAGACACAATAAATAGCCTGCCAAGAAATGCATCAATAAGCCCCTCCCCCTTTGGAATCAGCAACAGCAGGAAGGTAAGACATAATGCAGGTAATAATATATGATAACATCATATGAAGGGTTAGAAGAAGAAATATCGTTATCAGATATACCCGGCAAAATAATAAGCAGCGCATAATCGGATTGCCTAAGCAGGAGGAAACCGGAAGTGATGTCAGTGCAATACACACTAACCAGAAGTGATGTCAGTGGAACACACACACACTAGCCGGAAGTGATGTCAGTGGAACGCACACCAAACAGGAAATTATGTCAGTGGAACGCACACCAAACAGGAAGCAATATCAGCCTGCTCAGCCATACATCTTTTAGGCCAAAGTGATGAACCCCGCCACTGTACCAACCACGGGGCAAACAAACATGACGAACACCGTTGCTTGCTATGCCCTTTTTCCTGCAAGATCAAGGTAACAATTGTGTTGCCAGGCAATACCCCAGAGATCCCCTATGGAACAAGGGAGTCATTTATCCCCTCTGGCAGAGAAAACTAGAGAACCCCTCTAATATGTAATAAAAATCCTGAAAGTTTTCCTAAAATAAAGAAAAAAGAAAGATTAGCGTGGGCTGGACAGATGCACAGACATCTGCAATGAAGACAAAATAATACGTGTTGTCAGGGAGGAGATTTTATAGAGGTGAATTAATTATGCTAATTGAATATGCTAATTCTTGTTCAGTATTCTAGGTGGGCTGGTCCTAGTATGGAGACTGGGGACAAAATATCCCATTCTGTGCTGCCATAGGACGATGAGAAAAGGTGAGATTTCTTGAAATTGACGATGAATCTCATGTCGGTCAATGTTGAATTGTGTGAAGGAGCTCTTTGGAACACTGATGATAGTCGTCTAGGTTGGGTATCAGATATAACCCTTTCATCCTGTGAAAAGCTGCTTGTCAGGAATAAGGACCGCTTTATTCCTAGTTATTATGATTGCTCCCCTGGGGGTTAGTTAGCAGAGAGATGCTAACCAGGATGGGCCCTTTTGCTGATCACACTCAGGACAAGGGACAACAAAATCTCTGGCGCCGTGTGTCAGCATGGGAGCTTCATACAAGAGAATGAACAATAAGTTGTAATCCTTCATAACTTGTTCAGGATGGGGCTGACGTCTCCAAAACCCAGCTCATCATATCTGGTATGATAGGGGGATCGCATGGACACCAGACATGGTGTATCAACTCGCCTTCATCTTCTTAAAATAAGGATCTCATCTTCTGAGAGTCCTCGACGTGTCTCGTTTGATATGCTAGGACTCGGAACGATGAGATATGAATTATGAAGAATGTCTGGGGTCTGTAGTTTCCCAGTTGGCCTGGTGAAGATATGTTTTTGATATTTTCATACCTGTTCCCTAGATGGCCAGTGGGCCGGCTGCATGGGTAATGAAGCTCGGCCAGAGAGGCTGAGTCAGAGGTGGGAGTGAGAATCCCCCTCAGACCTGCCCCTGGAGGAAAGGCATAAACATGCAATCCCTGGATATTTGGGGGTTACAAAGTGGGAGATCTAATCGAATTAGTTTGTGCACCATTATTCTGCCCAAATCTCCTGGGAGGAAAGGAACTGCTAAGTATCAGAACTTTCTATGTTTTCTCCTTTTTATTTTACAATTGTTTGCCATTTATGTATGTATCTTGTTAATCAATTTTTGTAACCAAGTACTGTCTATTTTTAATACATTAAACCTTAAGAACCTGTTAGCTCCATGAAGAGTGTGTGTGCAGTCTGAGGCTGTATGTTGTTTTCCATGAGGCTTACTACCATGTGTGGGTGTCTGCTTGCGAGTGGAAAACTCAGTGGTGTCCTGTCGACCTTATAACTGACGGGTGGTGGCAGTGAAAGTTTCGTGTTAGTGCGTGGGTGTGCTTGCAGGCTTGAGGTGGCGATTTATGCTCGAGTTACGGCTCGGCGCAGGGCGTAACAGCGTGTGAGGACGTGAGGTGAATCGGCCTGAAGGGCTTGGGCAACCCTTGTCACGTGACGCGGTGGGCTGGTCTGGTCCCCGGTACGTGACACTGCTTCTACAACTACCACCTTCGTAAAGACACTTGGAGAGGAGGGCATGCCGAATGGAAGGTATGTGAATGTCATGGACATACCAAGAGACATACAGACGTCCCTGTGACAGTGGGTGACAGAAGATCTGTGAGACTGGCAACACGTGCTTTGATCTGACAGGTTTCCTTGTGGATCAATAGACGTCTGTGTTGTTTCTGATACTGGCCACACCTCTAACCTCCAGGTGTTGCTATTGTGGTCATTTAACGTTCCTTATTTATAGTTGCTTCTCCCACAATGCTGTGCGGTTTATAGCTTCAGTTGGACCTGTGGTCTGCTGGTGTTTGGTTCTCGGCTGAGTTCCTGTTGCTGCCATAGCTACTGGAAAGTTGTGTATCCTTTCCCTTTTGCATTTATTTTTGGTTTATCTGTGTTTTGTTTTTCCCCTGCCCTTTGTTGTAGACCTGAGGGAGACTCCTGGTCATACTTTCTTTCTGGAGGAACAGGTAGTCTCAGTCCTGTCACTATCACCAGGGTATTATAGGGTGAGTTAGGACTCTAGGTACTCCTAGAGGTGGTAATGGTGAATTCACTAAAAGAGTTCAAGAGGGGCCTGGATGTATTTCTGGAGTGTAATAATATTACAGGCTATAGCTACTATAGATGGGTTGTTGATCCAGGGAGTTATTCTGATTGTAAAAAAGAAATTTGGTTTTCCAGCTCACCATAAAAACGTGGATGCACGGAACAAGACCGGACCAATCTTCTATGCAGAGTACAAAACAAAGAGAGTTCCAGCACCCGATGATTCACACAGTTGCTTTGTCTTTATTGAACTTCATGGTATAATTGCGTCCAGTGTACACCTCCACCCACCACCGTAGCAGGTTAACATGTTTCAAACTTCTCTCAGTTCTTAGTCATACGTTATGACTAAGAACTGAGAGAAGTTTGAAACATGTTACCTGCTACGGTGGTGGGTGCAGGTGTACACTGGACTCAATTATACCATGAAGTTCAATAACGACAAAAGAAACTGTGTGAATCATAGGGTGCTGGAACTCTCTTTGTTTTGTACTCAGTTATTCTGATTGGAATCGGGAAGGAATTTTCTTCCCCTTTTTCCCACATGTGGCAGGCGTAGCACTATGAAGTCCCTTTTGCGCTGTGGCATTAGAAGAATTCTGATATCTCAGACTTTTTAGTCTAACCAGACTGTCTATTACTCTGTAATTCCTCTAGCGCCGTTCTATGGAAACAGATTTAAAGAGCACACCATATGCTTGAAATAACTTCTTTATTAATTTCAGCTTTTCTTCATATATAATACTGCCGCCTCCGCAGCAGATAGTCCATGTACATAACACGTGTTGAAAAAATATCACAAAATGGCGCTATGCATAAAATGGTGGTTCAACTGTTCAATCTTGTCATTCAACATAAAATGGTGGATATATTTCTCTCTTCAGTATCTGTACTCTCACTTTAAGCTATTTAAGCACTTTATGATCTCTCTGACAGTTATATCTGAGGTCTAACTAATAGTTCTACTTGCTGAATTTGGTCGCAATTTGCAGTATGCAGTTAGCAGTAACTATTTGCAGATTGGTTGAGTATGATCTGGTATGGTTGTATGCAATTTGGATTGCAATATGGAATTTGAATTTGGATTGGTGGAACTGTAAGTAAGCACACATATAACTGGTTCAGTATACAGTTCTAATCACTATATTAACAGTAAGAACATTATACACTGCTCAAAAAAATAAAGGGAACACAAAAATAACACATCCTAGATCTGAATTAATTAAATATTCTTCTGAAATACTTTGTTCTTTACATAGTTGAATGTGCTGACAACAAAATCACACAAAAATTAAAAAATGGAAATCAAATTTTTCAACCCATGGAGGTCTGGATTTGGAGTCACCCTCAAAATTAAAGTGGAAAAACACACTAGAGGCTGATCCAACTTTAATGTAATGTCCTTAAAACAATTCAAAATAAGGCTCAGTAGTGTGTGTGGCCTCCACGTGCCTGTATGAACTCCCTACAACGCCTGTGCATGCTCCTGATGAGGTGGCGGACGGTCTCCTGAGGGATCTCTTCCCAGACCTGGACTAAAGCATCTGCCAACTCCTGAAAAGTCTGTGGTGCAACGTGACGTTGGTGGATAGAGCGAGACATGATGTCCCAGATGTGCTCAATTGGATTCAGGTCTGGGGAACGGGCGGGCCAGTCCATAGCATCAATGCCTTCGTCTTGCAGGAACTGCTGACACACTCCAGCCACATAAGGTCTAGCATTGTCTTGCATTAGGAGGAACCCAGGGCCAACTGCACCAGCATATGGTCTCACAAGGGGTCTGAGGATCTCATCTCGGTACCTAATGGCAGTCAGGCTACCTCTGGCGAGCACATGGAGGGCTGTGCGGCCCTCCAAAGAAATGCCACACCACACCATTACTGACCCAATGCCAAACCGGTCATGCTGGAGGATGTTGCAGGCAGCAGAACGTTCTCCACGGCGTCTCAAGACTCTGTCACGTCTGTCACATGTGCTCAGTGTGAACCTGCTTTCATCTGTGAAGAGCACAGGGTGCCAGTGGCGAATTTGCCAATATTGGTGTTCTCTGGGAAATGGCAAACGTCCTGCACGGTGTTGGGCTATAAGCACAACCCCCACCTGTGGACGTCGGGCCCTCATATCACCCTCATGGAGTCTGTTTCTGACCGTTTGAGCAGACACATGCACATTTGTGGCCTGCTAGAGGTCATTTTGCAGGGCTCTGGCAGTGCTCCTCCTGTTCCTCCTTGCACAAAGGTGGAGGTAGCGGTCCTGCTGCTGGGTTGTTGCCCTCCTACGGCCTCCTCCACGTCTCCTGATGTACTGGCCTGTCTCCTGGTAGCGCCTCCATGCTCTGGACACTACGCTGACAGACACAGCAAACCTTCTTGCCACAGCTCGAATTGATGTGCCATCCTGGATAAGCTGCACTACCTGAGCCACTTGTGTGGGTTGTAGACTCCGTCTCATGCTACCACTAGAGTGAAAGCACCGCCAGCATTCAAAAGTGACCAAAACATCAGCCAGGAAGCATAGGAACTGAGAAGTGATCTGTGGTCACCACCTGCAGAACCACTCCTTTATTGGGGGTGTCTTGCTAATTGCCTATAATTTCCACCTGTTCTCTATCCCATTTGCACAACAGCATGTGAAATTGATTGTCACTCAGTGTTGCTTCCTAAGTGGACAGTTTGATTTCACAGAAGTGTGATTGACTTGGAGTTACAGTGTGTTGTTTAAGTGTTCCCTTTATTTTTTTGAGCAGTGTATAACTGTTTAAAATACCTATTTTGGCCTCTCTGCTTCCATAAAACACAGCTCTTAGTGGAGTGTGTGTCTATTCAGCTCCTCTCTCTGCTGAATAATAATTCCAAGAGCTCATGCTAGGGGAATTTCCCACACAGGCTGTGTGTGAGGCTGGCTGTGATTGGTCAAAACTCTTGCTGTGTGTGAGGCTGGCTGTGATTGGTCAAGACTTCTGCCCAGCAGCAACAGTTTAACTCTATGCTTTCTGGTGTTTCTGCTGTGTCATTGAGCTTACCTTACATTATATAATGAATCTTAAAGGCATATTATCTTTTCTGCTTCTGTGGATACAAAATATAACTATTATATGACATCCAAACAAACATAAGTCACTGTAAATAACTCTGCTTTTGTCTTTAACACACAAACATAGGAACTGTATTAAGGTTATTGGCAGGTCTAGCTGTATAAACACACAAGCTATATTAGTAACCAAGGACAGGTCTTAGCAGGCCAGCCACATGGGGAAAATTGGCTTCTACCTCACAGGTGTTTTTTTGCCTTCCTATGGATTAACTTGCAGGATAACAGGCTGAACTGGATGGATAGATGTATTTTTTTCAGCCTTATGAACTATGTTACTATGTTCAACTGAGGGGGGGAGATCAAGGGATATTTTTAAACAGCAAGTCGTTATGGATGCAATGGCTAATGTCTATTTTTTAAAATTATATCAGTTTTACACAAAAGCATTTTGGAAACAAATTATATTTTTGTGTCTCCATTTTCTGAAAGCCATATTTTTTTTATTTTTCTGCCAATCATCTTGATGTTTTTATCGTTCAATGTTATACTTTTTGGGGCAAGGTGACCAATGGCTGTTTTGGCTTTTTTTTTTTACGGCGTACACCTGAGGGGGTAGGTCTTGTGATATTTTTCATAAAGCCGCTTGTTACAGCATATCTATTATGTTTATTTTTATTACATGTTTTATTTTTTTTTATTAAAATCGCTTAATAATGTTAATTATGTTAAATTTTTGTATTATTTTTATAAAACACTTCTTTTTTTTTGTCCCAGTACATGGACTTCAACATTTCAAGGTCTGATCCATGTTTCAGTGTAGTACAATACATGTTACATTGCCTGTGACAACCAGCGTAGGTTGCCATGGCAGCTATCGGCCCTCTGTCACTACAGTGTTGGGGGCTGAAGGAGAATTGCGGTCCCCAATGCACGGAACGGTTGCACAATGGCCGTGTGCATGAGGCCTTATTCTGGTGAAACATGATTAGTAAATGTCTCCCATTGTCTTAAGGCAAAATTCTCCCAAGATTGATGCTTCAGTAGTCAAAATTAATAAAAGATCAACCTTGCCTTTCAATGGGAGTGTTAAAGGATCCTATGGATCAGAGAGCAGATGTTTTACTTAGGAAAAATTAGGAGGCACCAAAATAAGCTTTCAAGCCTAAGGCCTCTTTCACACGGGCGAGATTTCCGCGCGGGTGCGATGCGTGAGGTGAACGCATTGCACCCGCACTGAATCCGGACCCATTCATTTCTATGGGGCTGTGCACATGAGCGGTGATTTTCACGCATCACTTGTTCGTTGCGTGAAAATCGCAGCATGCTCTATTTTGTGCGTTTTTCACGCAACGCAGGGCCCATAGAATGAATGGGGCTGCGTGAAAATCGCAAGCATCCGCAAGCAAGTGCGGATGTGGTGTGATTTTCATGCATGGTTGCTAGGAGATGATCGGGATGGGGACTCTATCATTATTATTTTCCCTTATAACATGGTTATAAGGGAAATAATAGCATTCTTAATAAAGAATGCTTTGTAAAATAGGGCTGGAGGGGTTAAAAAAATAAATAAAAATTTAACTCACCTTAATCCACTTATTCGCGCAGCCCGGCTTCCCTTCTTTCTTCTTTGCTGAGCAGGAGGAGACGGCAGTGCGCTCATCACATGGTCCGTCACATGTTCCATCACCACGGTGATGGATCATGTGACGGACCATGTGACGAGCACAGTGATGTCATCAAAGGTCCTTTACCCAGGTCCTGAAGAAAGAAGAGAAGCCGGGCTGCGCAAACAAGTGGATTAAGGTGAGTTAAATTATTTTTAATTTTTTTTAACCCCTCCAGCCCTATTTTACTAA
Organism: Bufo bufo; assembly: GCF_905171765.1. NCBI lineage: Eukaryota > Metazoa > Chordata > Amphibia > Anura > Bufonidae > Bufo > Bufo bufo. The sequence continues at coordinate 249,347,348 of NC_053392.1, forward strand.
GCATTCTGTATTAAGAATGCTATTATTTTCCCTTATAACCATGTTATAAGGGAAAATAATAAAATCTACACAACACTTAACCCAAACCCGAACATCTGTGAAGAAGTTCGGGTTTGGGTACCAAACATGCCAATTTTTCTCACGCGTGTGCAAAACGCATTAAAATGTTTTGCACTCGCGCAGAAAAATCGCTCATTTTCCTGCGACGCACCCGCAGCTTATCCGGCCCAAATCCATGACGCCCGTGTGAAAAAGGCCTAAAATTACTTCCATTGCCCAATCTCTTAAAGATTTAGTTGGATCAGCTGGGGACCCATATTGTTAATAAGACTCTGACAGAACAGCTTTTGGAAGCAATTCCGACTATGTCGAAAGCTGTTGACTTTATTTCAGATGCGTCTGTAGATGCATTAAAATGAAATGCAAGACCATTTCAAATTTGGCATGTAGCGCCCTGGGATTCCCTTGTTATAGAGCAGGAGTTGCTGAACAGACTGGTACATTGGTACAATGGTATATAGTTTTGTAGAAAAAGATTTGGTAAAACGTATTAACTGACAGAAGAGACATACCGGTACGGCTACTTTCACACTAGCGTTCGGAGCGGATCCGCCTGATGTTTCATCAGACGGATCCGCTCCTATAATGCAGACGTTTGCATCCGTTCAGAACGGATCCGTCTGCATTATAACTTAGAAAATTTTCTAAGTCTGAAAGTAGCCTGAGCGGATCCGTTCAGACTTTACATTGAAAGTCAATGGGGGACGGATCCGCTTGAAGATTGAGCCATATGGTGTCATCTTCAAGCGGATCCGTCCCCATTGACTTCCATTATAAGTCTGGACGGATCCGCTCGCCTCCGCACAGCCAGGCGGACACCCGAACACTGCAAGCAGCGTTCAGGTGTCCGCTCACTGAGCGGAGCGGAGCGGAGGCTGAGCGCTGGCAGGCGGATGCATTCTCAGTGGATCCGCCTCCCCTTCAAACGGAGCTCACGAGCGGACACCTGAACGCAGGTGTGAAAGTAGCCTAAGTTAAATAACAGTGAACAATAAATTAATTAGCAGACTCCCCCTGCAGATAGAAGTTTGTGATTGAGCCAACTATACAGACTTGATCTGTCCCTAGGTTCTATGGAGGCGTAGATTCTATTTATTTAAATCCCCCTTGACCATATACAGACACTGACCTGTCCCTCAGCCTAAGACCATGTGCCCCATGGAGCATGCTATACAGAGTACCTGTTCTTTATCTCCATATTGCTATATGCATTCCACTGATTATTCCTCGATACATGGCATATGCGTTTGTGATGCGCTGAGTGTATTAAGATGCTGCTGATGAGGTAAGTCTCAGGCACATAGCTTTTCCCATACTTGCTTGCTGGCTAATTGTACGAGATATTCCAAGATGGCCACCGGGTTTGCAGTATTTATCTGGGTAATCACAGGATTTCTTGCGCATGTGCACAGGTCTCATGTTCACTGCAGTCCCGATCTCACGAGATTTTGGTAATTTAAATCCCCAGCGCGTCACTCGGTTCTTGCGCATCTGCCAGGCAGCAGAACCCTCTAGGCTGCAAGGTATTGTTCGGTCTACCCCCTGTAGTTGCCTCATTGCCTAAAAGGTCTTTTCGCTCATGTGCTGGGTTGTTTCTTTTCAAATGTCAAGCTCCTCTCCCCAAGTGGTAAAGAGGAAAGAAAGTCCAAGCCCTCTATATGCTCCAGTTGCCAGCAGCCTATGCCTGAAGACGAGGAACATGCACTCTGTTCTGCCTGCACTCCATCTGCAGATCCTCCTAGGCAATCTCAGCTGAATTATTTTCTGTCATGGTTCAAGGATCAACTTTTAGAAACTTTTCAGGAAATGAGACCTGCTCTGTCTGCTAGTGCTCCTTCTGCAAAGAGAAAGACAACAGCGCCCTATATCTGAGGGAAAAATTATGGGGGTAATTTATTATCCAGAAATACACCTATATTAGGCGTATTTATGGCAAAGATTGTGGCGCAACTAACAGTGACTTTTCCCCCGCTTATGCCAGATCTAAAAAAAATGGGTGGGGAAGGAGATGGGTCAGCAGGCCAAAGATTCTTCTTAAGCCTGCAAAAGAGTTTTGTTGTGATGTTCCTCTAGACATGCCAAAATTTTCCAGGTCTTTGGCTTTGTTAAATGCAGCCAGGCGCACCTTGTGGATTAAGCAGTGGGACGGAGATGTACCATCCTAAAACCATTTTTGCTCTTTACCATTTCATCCTTGATCTTTATTTGATCCACAGCTTGAGGGGATTCTCAAATCACTAAATGAAAGTAAAGGAGTATCCTTTCCCCGCTCTAATAAGAAGAGAATTTTCAGATCCTTCCAAATTCGGAAAACAGAATCCCCCAAGTTCCTACGTAATTTTTTCGTACCTCAGACTGCCATTTTTTTAGTGTTTCTAAGGGCATTGAATGTAGGCAGGCTATTATGATAAAATACATGGAAGATATACTATATTGGACTGTAGTATTCAGGTTGTTGGCACTTTGCGATAAATAAGCGGGTTTTGGGTTGCAGAAAGCCTTGCCTTTTAACTGCATTGTTACTGTTATGCTCCTGGTGGTAGAACAATCTTTTTCTTCAGAACTTTGGTTTACCGACTCCACAGCATTGGTAAACTGTGTGCTATCCCTTATGAAGACAAAAACACAGAAATGAAGTGGCAATTCTGGAGGAGCTGCTCAGCCCCTGACACTGTGGCGTGTCTTTTATTGAGGGAGCAGCCCCACCGCATGTGGACCGCAATAATCGACTAACCCCAGCAAAATATGCATACAATAGAGGACGTCGACGCGGTCCACATGCACCACAAGAGCAAACTACACAGAATGTAGCAAATAAACATATGAAACACAGAGAGGAAATGCACCAAACAGAAATGCTACTGACTATACTGGGACATATTGGCGAAAGTCTCAGCTTTTAATACCTGCATGTATGACTTCCCAGTATAGTCAGTAGCATTTCTGTTTGGTGCATTTCCTCTCTGTGTTTCATATGTTTATTTGCTACATTCTGTGTAGTTTGCTCTTGTGGTGCATGTGGACCGCGTCGACGTCCTCCATTGTATGCATATTTTGCTGGGGTTAGTCGATTATTGCGGTCCACATGCGGTGGGGCTGCTCCCTCAATAAAAGACACGCCACAGTGTCAGGGGCTGAGCAGCTCCTCCAGAATTGCCACTTCATTTCTGTGTTTTTGTCTTGTTAGATTTGAGTGTGTTTGGACACTCTGTTGCACCTGGTAACTTCCATCACATGGTCTGGCATAGGTGTGGCTCACGGCCTGGCCTCATTCACATTGTACTACCACAGTATTCATGCTGGGCCTTTGTGTGGAGGCTTGGCTGTGTGCTGAATTATATCACCCCCAGACCATGTTCACACCATAGTTAGAGTAGCGGCTAGGACCCTTTGCCATGCTGAGTGACCGTGACGTGGTGCATTGATGGGCTCCGATATCTTCCTGACTGGAACATATTGGCGAAAGTCTCAGCTTTTAATACCTGCATGTATGACTCCCCTGTTTAGTCAGTAGCATTTCTGTTTGGTGCATTTCCTCTCTGTGTTTCATACCCTTATGAAGGTAGTAGGTTATTTAGGTCAACCTTGATAAAGCTTAAAAGAAATGTGTCACCAAATATTTTATCTGCCAGTTAAAACCAGGTAGTAGGACATTTCCTGTTTTCTAATCAGATTTTATTTTCTGATTGCAGATTTTTTTATTCTATTTCCTGGACATTATTATGGGGGCTGCCATATTGCCTGAGATGTTCATAACAGCATTTATAAAGCATTAAAAAACTGCTTTATGGCAGCCTCACGGGCCATAGACACAATGGTGACAAGGTGACCTCATTGACTTTTATGGGATAGTTTTCTAGGCATGCTCGGCTCTGTCACTCTCCGTTATGTAAATGATCAGGCTACATTGATAGAACTTAAATGTATTTATTGGAATACAATTTCAGAACAATAATTTTTTTTTTACAGTTTTTTTTTTTTTTTTTTTCTGTGATCTGTGCAGAGGTCATTGCACAAGGAAAGAATAGAAACGATTTGACAATCACCTATTATGAATGGTGGATCTTGAACTATACACAGAGGTGATATCTCCTTATCATTACAGGCAGGTTTAGAATAATAAATAACTTCAGTAAAGTCATCTATACAGACCAAGAAGTGCCTGTTATTAGACTTAGTAACTAAAAGAGTGTGAAAACTAAAAGAGTTTATGTTTTTTTGTTTAAATCTAGAAATGTAAAAATTATTTTAAATATGTTAAATATAAAAACATGATTTAAACAATAAGGTCATTTTATCATGACACAGTCCCTTTAACCCCTTAGTGACCGCCGTAAAAACACGTATGGGTGGTAAATAAGGGGCCTTAGGCTGAGACGCCACTTTTTTAAGGCGGGCCAGTCTAAGTGATGCACGGGTCCCCTGGGGAGCGGTAACCCTGGCTTTCACATTAGAGCCACGGCCCTGCTCTAACAGCCCGGACCGTCAGGAGTGCCGATCCAGGCTGTTTAACACTTTACATGCTGCGGGCAATGGCGCCCGCCGCATGTAAAGTGCTGACAGAGGGAGCAGACTCCCTCTGTCTCCCATTGGCACCCCGCAAATGCAATCACGGGGTGCCGATGTGTGTGAAGGCTGCCTGGGGTCTGATGTAGGCCCCAGACCAGCCTCCCGTCAATATTCAATAGCATTGCCATTAAAATGCAATGCACTAAAAGCAACCGGGGGGCGTGGTTTGCCGGCATGGAGTGAAGGCGCACGGCGTAGAGCTCCCTTGCCATCCTGGATTACCCACATCTACTGACCTGCTGTGGATCCGATCTGAACGTGAGACCTGTCGGGAACCCCGCTGCGATAGTGTTTGAAGAGTGCCCGGCGGGAGGTCCGCGTGTGGAGCAGAGCGGCCATCTTGCGGCGGGTCGGAGCGCGCCGGCAGTAACAGACTGCGCGCTGCAGAGACCCAAAATCGGTAGCCGCGTGGTACGCAGGGTAGAGGCAGCGGAGGACCAGAGCCGCACGGAGGAAGGCTGACTAAGTGCTCATCCCGCTCACTGGTAAGCGCGGCAAGTGCGCCGGAGTGGGGCTTCCAGTGGTGTGCCTAAGGGGGAGCAGACCCAGTGAGCTCGGCGGTGCTGAGAAAGCGGTGAACACCCTGTGGGGCGGCTGAAATAACAATTGTAAAGGGCCCTTGCACCATCCTGTAGGGCCGAGCAAACTTTACACACAGTAAACACGGCCAGCGCCGCGCAGTAGGTGATTCAAAGACCCTCACCGTGATACAGGCCAGTAGTTAACCCACCTGAGGACTCGGCTTATAAGACTCCTCACACCTGTGGTCTTTCTGCGCCACTACACGCTGTGTATCTTCACCAGATCCCTCTCTCAGATAAGGACTGTATCCTTGGCGGAGGCACATAAGGGCAGATCATTTCTTATAAGTACTTATGGGCCGCAAGACTGCGTCATCAGCAAATCTTACTCCAGTGAAGGAGCTTGTAGATAACATGAGCCAGACAGACATGGAGGCGGAGCAGTGTACGTCTGCGGGCACCGAGACGCAGACTGATAAGATAATGTTGCCCATTGCAGCATGTCAGGCAGTTTTGACCACAAAGATTGACCATTTGCAGAGTGATATCAACTGCCTGCGCCATATCATGGACAAAATGAGAGACCGCACCAAAGAAGTGGAGCGTCGCCTGGGTGATGTGGAGGACTCCGCAAATGTCACCTCCGCAGCCACTAGAACTTTACAACAACAAGTAAAAATCCTAATGGCAAGATTAGGAGACGCAGAGAATTGCAATAGGAGGAATAATGTCAGGATCCTGGGTCTGCCTGAACGGGATAGAGGGGTCCAACCCTCTACCCGTTGCTGAGTATGCTGAGAGGCTGATTCGTACGGTGTTAGCTCCAATTGAACTGTCATCCAACTTTGTGGTTGAAAGAGCCCACAGAATTCCTATGAGGCCCTTGCCGCCGGGTGCTGCCCCGCGAACTTTTATAATGCGGATTTTAAACTACAGAGACCGGGACGCTATCCTGGCAGCCGCCAGACGCAAGAAAGATGTCCAGCTGGAGAATGCAAAGCTGTCCTTTTACCCGGATTTTACAGCGGAAGTACAGAAGCAACGCCGCCAGTTCACTTCGATCTGAGCACGTCTCCGGGAGTTTGGGATTAAATATGCCATGTTATACCCGGCCAAGTTGCGGATCCAGGAGGGAGATAGATCCAGGTTCTTTCAAACTCCAGAAGAAGCGTCTGATTGGATCATACGACATAATCCGAGATGATACACGATGGCGCACACTGCAGGGAACTCTTGCAAGTAACTGACGCCCACGGCGGGCAAAAGTTTTATTAGTCCTGCCTGATTGAGGTCGTTTCCTCATACTCATTGCAGTTGCGCCTGTTCAGCGTAAATGGCAGGACTGCTCTCAACACTGCATGATGTGATATCCTTACAGACAAGGGTTAAGCTCTACTTATAGTTCAATTTTGTATTGACTTATACTGATGGACTCAAGTTCTATGCTGGGTCATGTTCTAGCTAGATAGACTGTACTCATTTAGTCTATAAAGCACAAGTTTCTGTTTAGAATATTGAAGCTTAGACAGGTTGGGGATGTCTGGGCAGGGTGGGTATGGGATGGGAAGCTTTGTTGGGGTTACTGTGTTGTGTGCGTGCAGGTATGAATGGGGCAGTGACACTGGGATGCTAGGAGGACGTAGACGATCCAGGAATACAAAGCCATGGCGGTGTGCAAGCTGATCTCCTGGAACGTCCGGGGCTTGAATGACAAGGTTAAAAGAGCATTGGTGTTTAACTATGTTAAAAGAATATAACCCTGACGTTCTTATTTTTCAGGAAACCCATCTCAGAGGGTCAAAAGTTCTAGCATTAAAGCGACCATGGGTGGGGAACAGATATCATGCTACATACTCCAACCGCGCCAGAGGGGTGTCTATTTTGGTTAGTAAAACTCTTCCGTTTCAGCTGATCTCCATGCACATAGATCCAGCAGGGAAATACGTGCTGTTGCAGGCTACTATTAGAGGTTGTGAGGTAGTGCTAGTTGGTGTTTGCCCCGCCGCCATTTGGGAGAGAACTGCTAGACCAAATTATGGGTAGGGTAGCGTTGCTTCCTGTGGTTCCTATCTTCATTTTGGGGGATTTTAATGCAACACTTGATAGCTAGACAGGTTTAGGCCACCTCTCAGACATGATGCGGCTTTACTACGCTGGGCGCAGGCTCATGGCCTTGAGGAAATATGGAGGAGTTTATATCCAGATGGGAGACAATACTCTTGTCATTCGGCTTCGGCTCACTCACTGTCCCGGATTGATTTGGCCTTTACGAATCGGCCCGGGTTATCATGGGTAAAGGCGGCTGAGTACCTGCCGAGAGGAATTTCGGATCACGCTCCCCTACAGATTACAATTTCTCTACCAGTTAGTGTCACTAGATCTGCTTGGCGACTAAACCCAGTGTGGCTGGCGGTTATCCCGGTTAGAGTAGCATGCCTGGAAGCAATTTCAACATATTGGGAAATAAATGAGGGATCCTCTACTCCTCTGATGGAGTGGGATACCTGTAAAGCAGTCCTGAGAGGGACTTTAATAGCTGCAATTGCGGCCCATAGGGTGGAATTGCTCTCCACGCGAATGAAACTGGAGGGTGCAGTGACACAGACTGAATAAGCATATCTTGTTGACCCCACTCCGGAACACTATGTGCTCTGGCTGTTGGTTTAAAGGCAATATGAGCTTTACTTGACTGAATTCACAAAGAAGAGACTACTAGCTCAAAAACAAACCACTTTTTCAGAGGGAGATAAGAGTGGTAAAGCGCTGGCGTATTTAGCTAGAGTCGAGACCCCACAAACAGTAGTGGCTGCCGTTAGGAATGAGAGGGGAGATATATTTACCACGCCGGAAGAGGTCTGCAGTCAGTTTGCTGCCTACTACTTGGCACTTTACACTTCCAAAATCAATAAGACCACAGACGAAATCTCACGGTTTCTTGAGACCGTCCCTATGACAAAGCTCACACATGAGCATAGGCAGGGGTTAGATGGTCCAAATACCCCACTAGAAATTCAAACTGCCATTAAGTCAATGGCAAAGGGCAAGACCCCTGGTCCGGACGGCTTCCCGGAAGAGTGGTATACATTTCAAGTTGAGGAGGTGAGCAAAAGACTCAGCAACCTCTATAAACATGCACTTGAGTGCGGATCTCTACCAGTCTCATTTTCCGAAGCCACCATCGTGGTGATACACAAAGCTGGGAAGCCACCGGATCAGTGTAGCTCGTACAGACCCATTTCACTGATCAATTCAGATGCTAAAATTTTGGCGAAAGTGCTGGCCAATCGATTGTCGTCAGTTATCCTGAAGATGGTGGGGATGGATCAGTCTGGTTTTATGCCCGGGAAGGCGACAGACATTAATTTGAGACGTCTTTTCACTAATCTCCAGGTGACGCACGACAATGCAGGAAGTAGGGCCTCCCTAGATAACGAGAAGGCATTTAATTCGGTGGAGTGGAGGTTTATGTGGGCGGTGTTGGAGAGGCTAGGAGTCCCCCAATCCTTCCTCCGATGGCTGCACATGCTATATGCGCGTCCGACGGCAAGAGTCCGAGTCAATGGACACCTATCCAGACCTTTTGAGCTGCGGAGGGGCACCAGACAGGGGTGCCCACTGTCACCTCTCCTGTTCACATTGGCAATTGAGCCTCTCTCGATCGCTATTGGTAACAGTCCTGAGATACGGGGGTGGGAAGTTGCAGGTATCTCTGAAAGAATCTCGCTATACGCGGATGACATGTTGATCTATTTGAGAGATGTGGGGCCCTCGCTGGAAGCCCTACTACAGACGGTTGACTCTTTTGGGTCGTATTCAGGACTCAGGGTCAACTGGTCGAAATCGGCCCCACATGACATCCCCCACCCAAATATATCGACTAAGTCCTCTGCAGATAGTGGACAAATTCACCTACCTGGGGATTGTAATACACAAAGATGTTACCCAATTCAATGTACTAAATGTACAGCCTGTGGTGCAATATGTTACACAGAAATTGAAGGCCTGGGAATCGTTGCCACTGTCCCTGATTGGACGGATTAATGTCTATAAGATGGTACTCCTACCTTGGCTGTTATATTTCTATAGAGCAGCCCCACTAATGTTGCCTAGGACACACTTTCAGACCTTGGAACGTTTGATTTCACCCTTCCTTTGGAATAAATCCGTGCCCTGCATAGCTAGGGACACTTTACGACCACCATATAAAAGAGGGGGGTTGGCGCTGCCGGACGTGTACTTATACTACATAGCAACTCAACTAAACTATGCGGCTTCGTGGATCAAGGCAGTTTCGCACAATCCGGCGGTGGTGTTGGAGGCAGCCCTGATAGGTTCATATGAGGCCATGACGAATCTGGTATATCGGGCAGGGAAGTTTCAGGTGAAGCATCTCACTACACTCATGACGGGGGTGATTAAGGCTTGGAATGTCCTTGCGGTAGGGAAAAGGGGACCCGAACAGAGCACTGTTAGATCTCCAGTGATGCCTTTGTGGGGCAACCCTGAGTTAGTCGAGCTGTCTGCTCTACCTGTCACGGCGGACGGGGAACTCAGACACACAGATAAACCAACAACCAGGCTCTAGGCGAGAAGCAGGGGAAGGGTCACATCCTAGCTAAACCCTGACCTCTTTCCCTGCACTGCTCAGCCCACATACAGACCTTGAAGGTAGGAATGATGTGTCCTGGTGCCTGGGCTAAAACACCCTAGATTCCCTGAGATGGTGAAAAGGGGAAAAGGAGCAGCCTGCTCGCACAGAACCTGGATGGGAAAGATGACACAAACACAACCTAGACAGCAATCAACAAAAACTGAAACCACACTTATCTTTTCTGAGCTGGAACAGACAACCTTCCTTCCTTGCTTCCAAAGCCAGACTGATTTCTATAACCCGCTCAGAAGACTGGACTAGAGTGATATTTAAACCAATGACCCCACCCAGAGCACCTGATGGGAGGCGGGTCCAGCACGACTCCAAAACAAAACTAAACACGTGCTGCTATTCTGGCTGACCTCCGCACATAGTCAGAGCAGGGCATGACAGTACCCCCCCTTCTACGGGTGACCTCCGGACACCCCGGACCAACCTTATCCGGATGGGATCTATGAAAAGCCCTTACCAATCGGCTGGCACTGACATCCAGCGCCAAAACCCACGTCCTCTCCTCAGGGCCGTATCCCCTCCAGTGTACCAGGTACTGAAGGGAACCCCGAAGAACTCTAGAGTCGAGAACCCTGGAGATCTCGAACTCCAAATTTCCATCGACCAGAACGGGAGGAGGAGGCAATGGCGATGGTTCCACCGGTTTCACGTATTTTTTTAGTAAAGACTTGTGACACATCATGGATCCTCCAAGTCTGCGGAAGATCCAGCCAAAATGCTACTGGATTGATCACCGCAGATATTTTGTACGGACCGATAAATCTTGGACCCAGTTTCCAAGATGGCACTCTCAATTTAATATTTTTAGTGGACAACCACACCAGATCACCCACACACAGATCCGGACCAGTCACACGTCTCTTGTCAGCCATTCGCTTATACCTCTCACCCATCTTCTCCAAATTCCCTTGGATCCTCCGCCAGATAGAGGACAAGGCAGAAGAAAATCTCTCCTCCTCTAGCATCCCAGAGGAACCAGTCCCAGAAAAGGTACCAAACTGAGGATGAAAACCGTATGCACCAAAAAATGGCGGCTTACCCGTGGACTCCTGCCTACGGTTATTCAAAGCAAATTCTGCTAGGGACAAGAATGAGGACCAGTCCTCCTGATTCTCAGCCACAAATCACCTCAAGTAGGTCTCCAGGTTTTGATTAGTACGCTCTGTCTGTCCATTCGACTGAGGATGAAAAGCCGAAGAGAACGAAAGTTGAATGCCCAGCCGAGAACAGAACGCCCTCCAAAACCTGGAGACAAACTGCGTGCCCCTATCAGAGACCACATCCACGGATCCGCAAAACACGGACACCGGCAGTGTGCTTTCCGCATTTTGCGGATCCGCACATTGCCAGAACTATATAGAAAATGCCTTTTCTTGTCCACAATTGCGGACAAGACTAGGACATGTTCTATATTTTTGCGGAACGGAAGTGCGGACCCGGAAGTGCAGATTCGCAATTCCGGATCCGAGCGGGACAAAGTCTGTCCCCATAGAAATGAATGGGTCCGCAATTCCGTTCCGCAAAATGCGGAACGGAATTGCGGACGTGTAAATGGGGCCTAAGAGTCCCTTATCACCGCCAGTTAGTTAGCTACTTGTTAGGTAGTTAGCGCCCAGCCCACCGCAGTCACTGATTAGCGTCATCGCTGTCGCTAATCAGCACTAGTACTATATAGTATCTGTAAGTGATCAAGACTGATCGCAATCAGATCTATATCAGTACATTAGGGTCACTTTAGGCTCTACAAAAAACGCAGTGTTCGCCCGATCAGGCCTGATCTTGTGCGCACACTTGCGTTCAGTCCGCCCCACCGCAGTGACAGAATATATTTTTTTCTGATCACTGCAAAAACACCGTAAAATCGCTGCGGCGCTATAAAGATCACTTTTGAGCTTTTTGGATCTTTATTAGCGATCGCAGCTTTACTTCGCAAGCACTCCTATGTCCTTTCCCCTCTTTTTTTTTTGGCAGAGATTTTTTCATCCACATTGATCGATGCGAATGAAGAAATCTGTGCCGTTAATTTTTTCTTTCAGCCCAGAGGCTGAACGAAAAAAAAAATATCTCATTACCCGTATGCTCATGGTATGCAATTCTTGACCCTTCCCTCCAGCCAGAGGTGTAAATTGACCAGTATGCACTTTCTATAATGCCAGTGTCTTATGTGGCACAAGGGTCTTTGGGCCCCTCAGGCTCCTGGGCCCGGTAGCGACTGCTACCTCTGCACCCCCTATAGCTACGCCCCTGGGGCTGCACCAGAATGGGAGCAGACGCAAAACGCTTCTTAATAGCCGAAAAGGCCTGCAATGCCTCATCCGACCGGACAGAGAGGTCGGCGCCCTTCTTAGTTATATCAGTGAGAGGTCTTACAATGGTAGAATAGTTAGAAATAAATTTTCTATAATAATTAGTAAACCCCAGGAACCTCATCAAAGCTTTCTGATTCTCTGGTCGGTCCCACTCCAGAACCGCCCAGACCTTTTCGGGGTCCATACGAAAACCAGAGTCAGAAAGCAGATATCCCAAGTACAGAAGCTCCTGCACCGAAAACAAACATTCCTCCAATTTAGCATATAATTTATTCTCCCGAAGGATCGTCAAGACCTGTCTCACATGATCCTGATGGGTCTTCAGATCAGGAGAGTAAATTAAAATGTCATCCAAATAAACCACCACAAATCTCCCCACCAAATGATGAAAAATGTCATTGACGAATCGCTGAAATACTGCTGGCGCGTTCGTCAACCCAAAAGGCATAACCAGATTCTCAAAATGACCCTCGTGCGTATTGAAGGCCGTTTTCCACTCATCCCCCTCCTTGATTCTGATCAGATTGTAGGCCCCTCTCAAATCCAACTTGGAGAACACCTTGGCTCCAACAATCTGATCAAAAAGGTCAGAGATCAAAGGCAGGGGATATGGATCCCGGACCGTAATACGGTTCAATTCCCGGAAATCCAAACACGGTCTCAGCGATCCATCCTTTTTTTTTTACAAAGAACAAGCCTACTGCCACCGGACACTTAGATGGCCTAATATGACCTTTTGCCAAACTCTCGGCGATATACTTTCGCATGACCTCTCTTTCGGGTTGAGAAAGGTTGTAAAGCCGAGAATTTGGCAATTTAGCCCCTGGGATGAGATTAACTGGACAATCATAGTCACGATGAGGGGGCAATTCCTGAGCCCCACCCTCCGAAAAGACATCCGCAAAATCTGAGAGCTACTGAGGTAAAGCCATAGTGGACACACCAGTGATAGATGTGCCAAGACAATTATCCGAACAAAACTCACTCCAACCAATGATTTGTCTTGCTTGCCAATCTATAATTGGGTTATGTTTAGTCAACCATGGTAACCCCAAAACTATAGGAGCTGGCAAATCCTTTATGACAAAACAAGACATAATCTCAACATGTGAATCACCCAACCTTAAGTGAATACCATGAACAATGTGAGTAAGACTCCTTTGAGAAAGAGGGGAAGAATCAATTGCAAAAACCCAAATCTCTTTTTCTAAAGTGCAAGTACTTAGACCCAGATTTTGAAGAAAAAGAGAGTCAATTAGGTTTACCCCAGCACCACAGTCAAGGAATACTTCAACAAAAATCTTTCTTGACTCTAGCGCCACCACAGCTGGAAGGAGAAAACGGGAACTGCAGGGAGCTTGCATACCTGCCTGCTCCACCACACCATTCACGCCACCAAGAGTCAGGAAAGTTATTTTTTTCTTTTTCTCTTCCACCTGCGGTTTAACAAAAGGACAAGCAAAAATAAAATGACCACTTTTCCCACAGTAGTAACACAGTTTGTGCAATTTCCTAAAGTCTCTACTATCAGAACGGCAAGAAACCTGACCCAGCTGCATGGGTTCCTCCGCTACCCCAGAGCTACCTGTAACATCCCCCTGGAAAGCAGTAGAGACGAAACCACTCACAGAAGGGATCCCTAGCGCGGAGGGAGCCCTACACCTTTCTCTAATACGTCTATCTAACCGTACTGCTAAAGACATTGCATTCTCCAAAGAATCTGGGTACTCATGAAAAGCAAGGGCATCTTTCAATCTCCCAGATAACCCCTGACAAAACTGACTACGTAACGCGGGATCATTCCACCCTGATTCGGTAGCCCATCTCCTAAACTCAACACAGTAAGCCTCTGCAGTATGTTCACCCTGAAATAAATTACGTAATCTCGATTCCGCCATCGAGACCCGATCTGGGTCATCGTAGATTAATCCAAGGGCCTTAAAAAATTCCTCCACCGACCGGAGGGTCCGAGAACCGGGCGGCAGAGAAAAGGCCCAGGATTGCACGTCCCCTTTAAGCACAGAAATGATTATACCTATCCTCTGACTCTCATCACCTGACGACGATGGACGCAGCCGAAAATACAATTTGCAAGACTCTCTAAAACGGATAAAGTCATCCGTACCCCCTGCAAATCGATCAGGAAGAGCCACTTTTGGCTCCACACAAATTAGACCTGCACCTGATGCCAGAGCATTCTGACACTGTGTGACCGAACTACGCAGATCCGCAACCTCTATGGATAATCCCTGCATGCGGTCAACCAGTGCATCAATTGACGCCATCACAAAACCGCAGAGTAATGGCAGTCACAGTATGGCGGGTTATAATGTCACGGCGGACGGGGAACTCAGACACACAGATAAACTAACAACCAGGCTCTAGGCGAGAAGCAGGGGAAGGGTCACCTCCTAGCTAAACCCTGACCTCTTTCCCTGCACTGCTCAGCCCACATACAGACCTTGAAGGTAGGAATGATGTGTCCTCGTGCCTGGGCTAAAACACCCTAGATTCCCTGAGATGGTGAAAAGGGGAAAAGGAGCAGCCTGCTCGCACAGAACCTGGATGGGAAAGATGACACAAACACAACCTAGACAGCAATCAACAAAAACTGAAACCACACTTATCTTTTCTGAGCTGGAACAGACAACCTTCCTTCCTTGCTTCCAAGGCCAGACTGATTTCTATAACCCGCTCAGAACACTGGACTAGAGTGATATTTAAACCAATGACCCCACCCAGAGCACCTGATGGGAGGCGGGTCCAGCACGACTCCAAAACAAAACTAAACACGTGCTGCTATTCTGGCCGACCTCCGCACATAGTCAGAGCAGGGCATGACACTACCTGATTTTGTGTTCTGGCCAAAGAAAGGTATTAAATACCTTACTCAATTATACGAAGAGGGAGTCTTTAAAACGTTCTCGGCTCTGCAAGTAGAATATAGACTACCGCGGACCTCCTTTTTCAGATATTTGCAGCTGCGGCATGCCTGTGAAGTACAATTTGGAAATGGTCCCCTGAAGCTAGAGTATAGCGTGGAAGAGAAGATAGCCAGAAGAGCGACTCATTACAAAATGGTCTCGTCCTTCTATGGGCTCCTTATCTCATCCCGACCTTCGCCACTAGCGAAGGCTTTCCTCAGGTGGCGAGTGGACATTCCTACATTGGAGACCTCACATGAGAAAGTCATTGGAGACCTCACATGGAGAAAGTCAGTGATTGGTGCACGGGATCAGCTGATTCAGAACGAGTTCATAGAAGATTTTTTTTTTGGCACAAGTTAGCGGAAATAGATTTTTTTTCTCACGAAGTCTCCCTTTCCGCTAACTTGTGACAAAAAGTTCAATCTTTCATGGACTCAATATGCCCCTCAGCGAATACCTTGGGGTGTCTTCTTTCCAAAATGGGGTCATTTGTGGGGTGTTTGTACTGCCCTGGCATTTGAGGGTCTCCGCAATCATTACATGTATGGCCAGCACAGGAGTTTCTGCTATTCTCCTTAGGCCTCATGCACACGACCGTTGTTTGGGTCCGCATCCGAGCGCTTTGCAGACAAGAATAGCCATTTTTTGCGGATCCCCGGTTTGCGGACCGCAAAAAACGGCACGGTCGTGTGCATGAGGCCTTATATTGAGCATACGGGTAATGAGATATTTTTTTTTTCGTTCAGCCTCTGGGCTGAAAGAAAAAATTAACGGCACAGATTTCTTCATTCGCATCGATCAATGTGGATGAAAAAATCTCTGCCAAAAAAAAAAGAGGGGAAAGGACATAGGAGTGCTTGCGAAGTAAAGCTGCGATCGCTAATAAAGATCCAAAAAGCTCAAAAGTGATCTTTATAGCGCCGCAGCGATTTTACGGTGTTTTTGCAGTGATCAGAAAAAAATATATTCTGTCACTGCGGTGGGGCGGACTGAACGCAAGTGTGCGCACAAGATCAGGCCTGATCGGGCGAACACTGCGTTTTTTGTAGAGCCTAAGGTGACCCTAATGTACTGATATAGATCTGATTGCGATTAGTCTTGATCACTTACAGATACTATATAGTACTAGTGCTGATTAGCGACAGCGATGACGCTAATCAGTGACTGCGGTGGGCTGGGCGCTAACTACCTAACAAGTAGCTAACTAACTGGCGGTGATAAGGGACTCTTAGGCCCCATTCACACGTCCGCAATTCTGTTCCGCATTTTGCGGAACGGAATTGCGGACCCATTCATTTCTATGGGGACAGACTTTGTCCCGCTCGGATCCGGAATTGCGAATCTGCACTTCCGGGTCCGCACTTCCGTTCCGCAAAAATATAGAACATGTCCTAGTCTTGTCCGCAATTGTGGACAAGAAAAGGCATTTTCTATATAGTTCTGGCAATGTGCGGATCCGCAAAATGCGGAAAGCACACTACCGGTGTCCGTGTTTTGCGGATCCGTGGATCCGCAAAACACATACGGACGTCTTAATGGAGCCTTACAGGGGGGTGATCAATGACAGGGGGGTGATCAGGGAGTCTATATGGGGTGATCAGGGGTTAATAAGTGACAGGGGGGGGGGGGTGTAGTGTAGTGTGGTGCTTGGTGCTACTTACAGAGTTGCCTGTGTCCTCTGGTGGTCGATCCAAGCAAAAGGGACCACCAGAGGACCAGGTAGCAGGTATATCAGACGCTGTTAACAAAACAGCGTCTAATATACCTTTCTGATGCGATTTTTTTAACATCTACAGCCTGCCAGCGAATCATCAGCGCTGGCAGGCTGTAGATCAACTTGTGAACTGCGTGATCCTGTGAACGCGCGCTCCTGTGAGCGCGCGCTCACAGGAAATCTCGGGTCTCACGAGATGACGCCGATAGGCGTCGCTGAGCCCTGAGAGCGCTGCCGCCCGGACGCCTATCGGCGTTACGTGTGCGGCAAGCGGTTAAGTGGTAAAAAATAAAATAAAAAATAATTTATTCAATAAAAAAATATGCCTTTTTTCCATTGAAAATACGCTTTTTAATGAAAAAAATTGCAAAAAAAAAATCTTCCCCATATGTTTGGTATTGCCACGTCCGTAACGACCCGGACTACATAAATATCATGTAAATTATTGTTCATTTATTCTTAGTTGCCACCGAAAAAACGTAATAACAAGCAATCAAAAAGCCCCATTTACTCCAAAATGATACCAATGAAAAAATACAAGTTGTCCGGCAAAAATCAAGCCCTCACACAACTCCATAGAAAGAAAAATAAAAAAAATATGGGTCTTGGGAAGCAGCAATGCAAAAATATTTTTTTCTTAAAAAAAAAAAAAAGGGGGGGGTTTTATTGCAAAAAAGTTGTAAAATGTAAAAAAAACCATATGTATTTGGTATCACTGTAATCGTACTGACCCAGAGAATAAAGATGATATGTTATTTATACCGAAAATTGAACGTCGTAAAATTTATAACGTAAAATCACAGTGGCAGTATTGCTGTTTTTCCCATCTCCCTCCCAGAAAGAGTTAATAAAAGTTAATCAGAAAGGTATGTGTACCCCAAAATGGCGCAATCCCGCAAAAAACAAGCCCTCATAAAGTTATATAGACTGAAAAATAAAAAAGTTATAGCTCTTGGAACGAGACGATCAAAAAAGGAAGAAAAACACTTGGTCAGTAAGGCCTAAAACAGGCTGGTCACTAAGGGGTTAAGATAAAAATTAAATGGGCTTCCAGATCCCCTTTAATAAACAAAAGCTCTTCAGAAGGTAAGAGTAGGGAGATGTAAAGGAAGAAACTTATATGCTTTCTGCTTTTTGCCAGACAACAATTATAGAGAAAGTCATCAATGGTGTATCCCTCCTTTCTGTTCTGCTCTACCCCTCTCCCAGGCTTGAGCACAGGTATCCTCAAACAAGTGGATGTTGAAGGTTAGCCATTCAAGATTCTGGTTGGATTGTCCTAGAGCAGTGGTGGCGAACCTATGGCACTGGTGCCAGAGGCGGCACTCAGAGCCCTGTCTGTGAGCACCCGCACCCTGGAAAAAGTCTAAGGCATATTGGTATTACCCGCCATTCATCAGCGCAGGGCGCACTATGTACAGCACAAGCAGCGCACTAAATGTACTAAAGTACATAGAAGATGTACTATATTGGACTGTAGTATTCAGGGTAAATTGCCGTGTTGGCACTTTGCGATAAATAAGTGGGTTTTTGGTTGAAGTTTGGCACTCGGTCTCTAAGGCTGGGTTCAGACCTGAGCGTATTCAATATGCGCTTTTTTCAGGCGTTTTTATCGGGCGTTTGTATCGGGCGTTTTTAATGGGCGGAAACAAGCAAACGCCCATTTAGGCGCGTTCCCGCTGAAGTCTATGGGCGGGAACGCGCGACAATACGCCCCAAAGAAGCTCCTGTACTTCTTGAGGCGTAGGGCGTTTTACAGCGCGTTCGTACGCGCTGTAAAACGCTCAGGTGAGAACCATGCCCATAGGGAAACATTGGTTTTTGCCTGTTGAGCGTTTTACAGCGCATAGGAATGCGCTGTAAAACGCTCAGGTCTGAACCCAGCCTAAAAAGGTTCACCATCGCTGTTCTAGAGGCTGTGACGTTGAATTCATTATAAGAGTTCAAGAGGGGTCTAGTGTAATGATATTATAGGTTACTGTTAATAGAATTCTGGAGAAGGGTTGTTGATCCAGGGAATTATTCTGATTGGAGTTGGAATTTTTTCCCTAAAATGAGGAAATAAATGGCTTCTATCTCATGTTTTTTTTTTGCCTTCCTCTGGATCAAGTGTGCAGGCTAATAAGCTAAACTTGATGTATGAATGTCTTTTTCAGCCTTACAAACTATGGGGGGATTTATCATTTGCAGTGGGGATTTTCTTGTCTATTTTAAAGGGGTTTTCTTTGCCTTTTATGCTGATTGACTAGTGTTGAGCGAACTTGCAATTTACAAGTTCAGCGTTTGGCTTCAGGTTATCTAAGAATTCCGTAATTGATTCCGCTACCATGGACCATAATGGAATTCTATGACAACATGCACCACAAAGCCTTATAAGAGGCATTCCATATGTATTCCATTGTAATAGAAGTCTATGGCCAGCATAGACTTCTATTATGACGGAATGTCTCCTAGGCTTCCGTGGTGCATGCAGTCATAGAATTCTTTTATGGTCCGTAGTAACGAAATCCATTACGGAATTCTTAGCTAATACTAATGCCAAACTCGCAAATCACAAGTTCGCTCAACACTACTGATGACCTCTGGATAGATCATCAGTATCTGATTGGTTGGGGTCCGACACCCTGGGCCCCCGACCAGCTGTTTGAGAAGGCAGCAGAGCACACTGCAGTATTCTCTCAGCTCACCAAGCACAGCGCCGTACATTGTATAGCGGCTGTACTTGGTATCACAGCTCAGCCCCATTCACTTCAATGGGGATGAGCTGCGCCTAGGCCATATGACTGATGAACGTGACATCACATGGCCTAGACAAAGCTGTGAGCGTGGCATTGCTGCGAGCACCGGTGTCTCCTCATACAGCTTCTCTGTGGGGATCTCTAGTGTTGGACCCCTATGATTATATCCAGAGGATAGATCATCAGTACAAAAGTGAAAAAAAAAAACTTTAAGTCTGTCTTTAGTTTGTGCTGGTGCGCCAAATTAATCAAATGGCGCACAGTAATAATGAATTTGGCGCAAGTGCAATGTGGTTTACGTCTATATCTTTTAAAGTGTGCCTGGGTCTTGCCTGGCAAGGAGTTGCAATATTTTTGTGACTTTTGTGAATGTTGCAGACGATAAATACATTTGAAACATTTTGTGGCAGCAGCTACAAGATTTTTATGCCAGAAAACTGGCATACCAGATTTCCCAAATGTCCCCCCGTGTTACTATGTTACCCTTCTGGAAACAACTAAATAATCCTGTGCAATCCCTGCAGGTAGAATGGATTGTATTGCGTTCACCAGGTAACTACTGGCAGGTGGTAAGGACAGGCTAAAGGGGTTGTCTCACCTCAAACATTGGGGGCATATCGCTAGGATATGCCCCCACTGTCTGGTAGGTGCGGGTCTATCTTTAGATTGGAGCCTGCAAAGTGAAAGAGGGGGCACCGTGCATGTGCCTGAGGAACAGAAGACAGGCAGGCATCGGGGACGGACGGAGCATGCGCGATTCAGTTACAGGATCGCGCTTGAGTCCGCGCGATAGACGGGATCGCGCTGCTACTGAGGCCGACGGCGCATGCGCCGCCTGTACAAGCGCGGTCCCGGCGACTGAGCCGGGTGTCAGTTACACTGCTTAGAGGAGGGGTTAGGGCAGGGGAGTTACAGCCTGGAGTGAGGGAAGGGCTACCCCCTTGACTTCTAGCGTGACTTCAGGAGCTGGAGACGAGGACTTTATAAGTCGTTTTTTTCATCAATATACATCCCAGGAAAGCGGCACAAAAATGCATTAAAACAGAATGAGGATAATCTATAAGGTACTGGTAATAGTTTATTAAGTGAAATCCAGGTGAAAGGTTCGCTTTAATCTGTTCTGTTCTGTGCATCAGACTTAGAGCTTATTCAGATCAAGTCTGCATCCGTTCCGCAATTTTGCGGAACAGATGTGGACCCATTCATTTCAATGGGGCTGCAAAAGATGCACGTGGTTCTGTTCCTCGGCCCGCGGAAAAGATAGAGCATGTCCTATTCTTGTCCACAATCAGACAAGAATAGGCATTTTCTATTATGGTTGTGGCCATGTGCGGTCTGCAAATTGTGGAATGCACACGGCCGGTATCTGTGTTTTGCGGCTCCGCAAAGCACTATGGCTGTCTGAATGGGCCCTTAGTCTCAACAGGCGGTCTAATATATAGGAGCGTGTACCTAGTTCATCTGCTGCGCCAACTCAGAATGATGTTCAGCTCGTTCTGCAGTTCTGTCTGTCAGCCTGTGAGCCAATCAGGGAAAGTACTTCATTCCCCACATTCTTTCAGGGTCAAGTGAGCAACCTTCTTATTCCTCCATTGTGCTCTTTTTTACTGGATTTGGCCAAAGAGTACCTGAAAAGCTTTGGGTTTGTCTGGCGGACAAATTTTTGGGAAGTTCATGGTATTAGACTAGGAACTAGGAATGAATTCAAAGGGATTTTTTGGATCCCTGCCAATATCAGATTGGCAGACCTCCAACACCCCTGCCAATCAGCTATTTGAAGAGAAGGCTGCCTTTGTGCTAGTGCTGCCTTCTCTTCGTTGCTTACCTGCTCACCATCGACATTGTAGCGGTGAGCAGTGTAATTACAAGCCATCCCATTCACTTCAGTCGTACGGCCCGTTCCTATGATGGCTTGTTCCTATACACTTGAATAGGAAGGAGCCGTCCCATTTAAGTGAATGGGACGGCTTCTAATTGCACCTGCTCACTGCTGCGATGTCGACGGCGAGGATAGGTCATCAATAAAATCCCGGAAAACCCCTTTAACCAGATCAAAGTGTCTCCTTGTTGGGGCCCCTCACAGTCAGCTGTAATCTGAGGAAACCTGGCAGTATGTGTTAGACTTTTTTCCCATTAGTGCCACCATGGGAGGTATTAAGCATTACACAGTTCCCATTTAAATCAGAGATTGTCACGGTGCGGTGTGGGTAGTAAATTTTACACCGAACAAAAGAGGGAAGGAAAAAGGTACTAGGCCTGAAACTAGGGAAAGGTCACCACCTAGTGAATCCCTAAACCAAGCCCTGACTACTATCAGTATGAACAGACCTCGATGGTAGGAATGTTCATACGAAGGAACCTAGAGCCCTATCTGACCATAAAGGGCCCTGGAAATAGTGCCAGGACAAAAGATGTCCTGTTGCTTCATAGCTGAAGGAACAGGAGACTCCCTCAGGCCTAATACCAAAAGATAGGGGAAAACAAGAAATAAGGAAAAGACACTTAACTCCGAAGTACGCGGACGAGCAGGAACTCAGAGGAGAATCAACACCAGCACTTCCACAACCAGAAAGGAGCTATCTACCGCATAGCATGATGGGTGAGACCAGACTAAATAGAGGAGTTGGAATGACTACTTAAGCTACACCTGAGACAAGAGGTGTAGTCATACCCAGCAACAACACAGAAAGAAGTGAAACCAAAGAGGCTGTCAGATCACATCATGTGCAGCCAGTGTCTTAGATCTTCAGACCCCTGTCACGTCAGAGACTGTGACAGTAATACAGGACATGATAAAGCCTCTAAAGTGTGATGCTCTTTCTAACCGTTTTCCACACCAAGAGATAAGGATCCAGAAGAGGAGGCCGCTTCAGAATTTTCAGAATTTCATTAAGGGTGTATGACAAGGGGCTTTCTAAACAGATGACCCCCTTTAAAATGTGTTGTCAGAAAATCACTCATTGTGATGTCCTTCAGGCAGCACAGAAGGGGTTATGCTTCTTTCATACCTGACTGGACACAAGGATAAAAAGGCAATTAGAATCAATATTTGGATGTTCATCTCCCACATCCTACAGTCTAGAGAACTACTGATTTAGCTGTACAAGTATATTTTGACGTTGGATATTCACAGGAGTAATCCTTTGTATGGCTGTGTTCTTGGATTCCTAAGAGTGGTCTCTGCATTAGTGTCCCCACAACCATCTGCTACAGTGTACTAGTGCTGTGTTCTTTCATCTACCGTGTTTGGGCAGTGATGTCACAATCTACTAATCTGTCCTGTGCGATTGGGCTTTATTGACCGAATGACAATTTGTTTCTTAATTATGAGCATAGAATCTCCAGGTATCACAGGATCTTGATGGTTTTCGTATCCTGGCAAACAATTCAACATGTGTGTGCACATGGGCAGCATAACATTGCAGCACCTTAGATGTACATTCAACATCAGGCAAAGTAGAAAAAGGAAGTGAAAGATACATCACTGTTTCAGGTGTGACCAACCTCTACCCAAGGATTTGTCTGGTGGTGTGTGTAGTTAGTACTTCTAGCAGGCATAATAGCTGTGCTGAGGCTAAGGAGTTTCTGTCATTGTTTAAAAATGATTAATTTCACACTTTTCAGCGGGTGGTTTCAGTTAATTAGACTTAAACCTGCAAACCAGATGTTGCCAACTCAATGTTCATAAGGTATTACCATTAACTGTCCACAAGATGTCACTGATGACCTGTATTTATTTGAAACCATCCAGCCTCAGGATCTGTATTTCAAAGATCCAGAATACTTCTCATTGTTGCAGTTTAAAGCTATTATAACAGATGATTTGGTTTAGCATGCATCACAAGTGCCCCTTTTTGGAGGGACAGTACCTCTTTTTGACCCAAGTCCCTCTGTCCCTCTTTGATCCTTAAATAGATACTCTTTTTGATCTGGGGAATTAATGCATAAATGTGCATTAATAAATTTACTAAATTGTTCCTTTTTAAACTATCTGTATGGTTTCTACCTGTATATTAGGCCATAACGACATTATTTTGTGCAATTTGGACTTTAAAATATCTATCATTTGATGATTTATGTGCTAATATTTAAATGGATATTGAAGTGCAAGAAAAAATTTGTCCCAGAGGCTCCCCATGCTGTAAAAAATAAAGGAAATTATACTCACCTAACCGATCGCCGGCTGCTGCAGTAATTATACTTTGGATGGAGTTGGAGGTGTGGCCTAGTATGAAAAAAACTGCTGCGATGTGTACGGCATCTATTGTCCGTCTTTGCGATTTTCAAAAGTTGGGCGGTATGGGTATAGTCATTCAACAAGCTCTGGTCCATCAGTATTGGCTTCCCACCACCCGACTGGAGAGGCCTTTGTCTGTGGCCTCCGTAAATGGACTACTGCTTCCTGAACCAGTACTCACGGTTACTGTGCCCCTTAAGTTACAAATTGGGGTTTTGATCTCTTTTTATGTGCTGCCAGTGTGTGTGAATCAACAGATATACTTACCTCCATCAGGGTGGCCCGCGCTGTACGGCTCAGGCGGCACGATGGCGTGGCCTAGTGCCTGCAGCCTATCAGAGGAACGGGGAAGGAAGATGCCTCTTCCCTGCCCCGCAGCATCCATCTGTCGGCCATACAGATGACTATGGTGATGAGCGCCTCCACAATGGAAGCGCTCATCTCCCTGTGCTCTGCCGCCGCCCCCCACTTGTTACCAGGGCATGAGTGTCCATCGCATCCAATATACACTCACCTAAAGAATTATTAGGAACACCTGTTCTATTTCTCATTAATACAATTATCTAGTCAACCAATCACATGGCAGTTGCTTCAATGCATTTAGGGGTGTGCTCCTGGTCAAGACAATTTCCTGAACTCCAAACTGAATGTCAGAATGGGAAAGAAAGGTGATTTAAGCAATTTTGAGCGTGGCATGGTTGTTGGTGCCAGACGGGTCGGTCTGAGTATTTCACAATCTGCTCAGTTACTGGGATTTTCACGCACAACCATTTCTAGGGTTTACAAAGAATGGTGTGAAAAGGGAAAAACATCCAGTATGCGGCAGTCCTGTGGGCGAAAATGCCTTGTGGATGCTAGAGGTCAGAGGAGAATGGGCCGACTGATTCAAGCTGATAGAAGAGCAACGTTGACTGAAATAACCACTCGTTACAACCGAGGTATGCAGCAAAGCATTTGTGAAGCCACAACACGCACAACCTTGAGGCGGATGGGCTACAACAGCAGAAGACCCCACCGGGTACCACTCATCTCCACTACAAATAGGAAAAAGAGGCTACAATTTGCACGAGCTCACCAAAATTGGACTGTTGAAGACTAGAAAAATGTTGCCTGGTCTGATGAGTCTCGATTTCTGTTGAGACATTCAAATGGTAGAGTCCGAATTTGGCGTAAACAGAATGAGAACATGTATCCATCATGCCTTGTTACCACTGTGCAGGCTGGTGGTGGTGGTGTAATGGTGTGGGGGATGTTTTCTGGGCACACTTTAGGCCCCTTAGTGCAAATTGGGCATAGTTTAAATGCCACGGGCTACCTGAGCATTGTTTCTAACTATGTCCATCCCTTCATGACCACCATGTACCCATCCTCTGATGGCTACTTCCAGCAGGATAATGCACCATGTCACAAAGCTCGAATCATTTCAAATTGGTTTCTTGAACATGACAATGAGTTCACTGTACTAAAATGGCCCCCACAGTCACCAGATCTCAACCCAATAGAGCATCTTTGGGATGTGGTGGAACGGGAGCTTCGTGCCCTGGATGTGCATCCCTCAAATCTCCATCAACTGCAAGATGCTATCCTATCAATATGGGCCAACATTTCTAAAGAATGCTATCATCACCTTGTTGAATCAATGCCACGTAGAATTAAGGCAGTTCTGAAGGCAAAAGGGGGTCCAACACCGTATTAGTATGGTGTTCCTAATAATTCTTTAGGTGAGTGTAGGTTGCTCCATCATCAGGACTATCTGATTGAGTACTGCAGGATCCAAGCTCCATTCCCCTGAAAGGATTTATTTGCAGCTGAAGTGATCTGCCTTGGAGTTGAGACAACTCCTGAAATGAACCGCCAACACCACTGTGTTGTGTTGTGCCCAGTACATCAGACTTCTGGATTCCATGGCTAACCGGGGGCTCTTGGTACCACCCTGCTTGTAGATATAATAAACCATAGGAAGGTAGACTGGATGAGAACTTGTGCCCTGCAAAGTTAACACAAAAAAAATGGCGAAAAGCGTGTCTTAGTGCCTGAGTTCCATCATGTTGGAGGGTAGGCCCATATCTACCTCTCTCCACGGCTTATGCACCCACACTTTACCCACATGAGCACTCCAGGACCAAAAGGAGGCATCTGTAGTGAATATTTTTTTGGGTCAGAACAACAGGCATGTCCCTTTCTGGAAGTGATCTGGAATTAACTTCCATTAAATGTGCCTCCAAGTGGTTGCATGGATTAAAAGAGGCTTGTCTAGACTCCTGTGCGACCAGTTCCAAATAGAGAAGATGTTCTGCAATGAACTGATATGGTCATTGGAATCATCCCTTTGGGGTGAGTAATAAGGTGATCGACGTCTTTAAGGTGCTTTTGCATTCTTTCTATAGAGAGCTTGATTGTCATTTGATAGGAGTCTATCATGAATCCTAAACACGTGAGACTTTGGGTTGGAATTAACTGAGGCTTTTCGTAATTGATGATGAAACCGTGATCTTGCAACAGGAAAATGGTAGTCTGTAGATCTGCTGATAACTGCTGATAACATGGGGCTTTCACCAGCCAGTTGGCTATCTAGGTAGGGATTCAAATATCCCCCTAAGGCCTCATGCACACGACCGTTGTTTTGGTCCGCATCCGAGCCGCAGTTTTTGCGGCTCGGGTGCCGGACCCATTCATTTCAATGGGGCCGCAAATGATGCGGACAGCACTCCGTGTGCTGTCCGCTTCCGTTGCTCCGTTCCGTAGCCCCTCAAAAAAAATATGACATGTCCTATTCTTGTCCATTTTGCGGACAAGAATAGGCATTTCTACAATGGGCCGTCCGTTCCGTTCCGCCAATTGCAGAAGGCACACGGGCGGCTTCCGTTTTTTTGCGGACTGCAAAAAACGGAATGGTCGTGTGCATGAGGCCTTAATCTGAGAGTCATGAACTGCAATGCGGAGGAATTTAAGGAGTCTTAAAGATTTATGGTTGCCAGGTAATCACCCATTTGGAGATGTAGCATTGCAGAAAGTATGGTTTCAATCTTGAAACGTATTATCAATAATCTCCAAGAATCCAGTGCACAAGAGAAAGGAAATTGCGGAATTCACCTTCGGATGTAAAAAAAGTTTGTTGTGTATGTAATATTCTAGATAAGATTCTAGGTAAGATTCTATATTGGAAAAACCATCCGCAGTATGTTTGAGAGGTTCCGTGAACATCTAAATACCTTAAATACTGGCAGAGGGGTCCCCCGTCTTATACAACATGTGAATGAGGCCCACGGTGGAGATTGTAGAGTCCTGAGGTTTGCAGGAGTGGCAAAGAGGCAAGAGGGCGACAGAGAGCGGGAACTACTGAGGAGAGAAGGAAGGTGGATACTCCTTTCCGAAGCGACTGGACCCCTGGGACTTAATGAAAAATTGGACATGGGAGTGTTTTTGTAGATGTGTGTTTTTCTGTGTTGGTTTTGGAGATCAGGTTGGCGTTCTTTTGTGAAAAAGGTCTGTGGATATATGTGGTGCACGCCGGTCTTTACTGCTAGTAACCTCCCAGTATAGGGAGTGACGACCTCACCTGTGGGCGGGTTGAGCACCAGGTGTGGTATTAAGACCTGCATTGCACTCACATACAGACTGAGGCCAGAGGAAGCTCATACAAGCGCGAAACGGCTGTTGCCGATTTTTTACATTTGAATTCTATGTTGTCTGTCCTGCTAACTGGCAACAGCCGTTTCGCGCTCAAATGTCATGACATTCACGTAGTGCCACTCAAGCTTTTTCTACGGTCTGATTATTATCAATAATCTGTTGAGATAGGTGTGGTCTATTAATAATAAACACCAGTCTCCAGGTTTGGGCACCGAGAACGCTCTGACGTAGACTACATTCCCCTGCTCCACTTGACGGACCTTCAATAGAGACGCTTTTTGGACAAATTCTTGCAGTTGAGACATCACAGGGTTCTGGATTTGGTTGATGAGGAATCTGTCAGGGGGGAAGCCTAGAAACTCACTAATGACGTCACTGCGTCTGGCCAGCGCCATGATGCACACGTCACCCCGCACAAGATTTCGCACAGCTTCTACAATTAAGCTGGCTGCAACGGCGAGTATGTTTGTTTTTTTAGGACATTTGGCTTCGCAGCAAATCAAATTTTTCCTGAAATTCGTATCGAAGTCCACCTCGGATACTTCAATTCGCTCAACACTAATCATGAACAATTATTTGACTACATCTATATAGAATCAGGAGGAAATACCTCAAACAAGGTTTGTTTAAACACTGGGTTATTCATCATGATAGAAACCCAAGCTGTGTTAATTTCATTCCAATAAATGATATTGCAGATGGTACTTACCAAAGATTTGAGGTGCTGAGAAAATGTGAAGTTTTTTTGCATTTACAAAATCCAGTCCATTCACCCTGAGATCACTATAAAGCAAATAGTTTAGTTCATGTTGTGATATTATCCAATAATTTATTGGGAACTAAATCAAGTATCTGTTTTTTGTTTCAGGTGTTCTACTGCTACCCTGTGGCCATTTTTCAGTATAGTCTATTTCCCTTATCTTAAAAAATCAACTAGATAGTCAATATACAGTAGCAGAATAATTGCACTGAGCAAAAATATAAACGCAACACTTTCGGTTTTCCTCCCATTTTGCTACTTTCACACTTGCATTTCTCTTTTCCGGCATAGAGTTCCGTCACAGGGGCTCTATACCGGAAAAGAACTGATCAGTTTTATCCCCATGCATTCTGAATGGAGAGTAATCCGTTCAGTTTGCATCAGGATGTCTTCAGTTCAGTCGTTTTGACTGATCAGGCAAAAGAGAAAACCGTAGCATGCTACGGTTTTATCTCCGGCTAAAAAAACTGAAGACTTGCCTGAATGCCGGATCCGGCATTTTTTCCCATAGGAATGTATTAGTGCCGGATCCGGCATTCAGAATACCGGAATCCCGGATCCGTCCTTCCGGTATGCGCATGCGCAGACTGAAAGAAAGGTGAAAAAATAAATGCCGGATCCGTTTTTGCCGGATGACACCGGAAAGACGGATCCGGCATTTCAATGCATTTTTTCGACTGATCAGGCATTTTTAAGACTGATCAGGATCCTGATCAGTCTTACTAATGCCATCAGTTAGCATACATTTTGCCAGATCCGGCAAGCAGTTCCGTCGCTGATCCGGCAGGCAGTTCCGGCGACGGAACTGCTTGCCGGATCTCTCTGCCGCAAGTGTGAAAGTAGCCTAAATCTGTGTTAGTGAGCACTTCTCCTTTGCCGAGATAATCCATCCCACCTCACAGGTGTGGCATATCAAGGTGCTGATTAGACAGCATGATTATTGCACAGGTGTGCCTTAGATTTCCCACAATAAAAGACCACTCTAAAATGTGCAGTTTGATCACGCAGTACAATGCCACAGATGTCGCAACGTTTGAGGGAGCGTGCAATTGGCATGCTGACTGCAGGAATGTCTACCAGAGCTGTTGCCCGTGCAATGAATGTTCATTTCTCTACCATAAGCCAGCTCCAAAGGCGTTTCAGAGAATTTGTCAGTACATCCAACCGGCCTCACAACCGCAGACCACATGTAACCACACCAGCCCAGGACCTCCACATCCAGCATGTTCACCTCCATGATCATCTGAGACCGAAAGTGGTGAAACCGAAAGTGTTGCGTTTATATTTTTGCTCAGTGTATATACCGTATTTTTCACCCCATAAGATGCATTTTTTCCCCCCAAAAGTGCGGGGAAAATGCCCCTGAGTCTTATGGGGCGAATGCTTCCATTTTACATCGCAGACTGCGATGTATGAGCCGGGAGAGAGGAGGGGCTGGAGTCCGGAACTAGGGGCGGGGCCCGGTGCAGTCACTGTACTCTTACACCGGGCCCCGCTCACCAAAGTATTTATAAACATGAATCCTTATCCTGTTATTAAAGGGGTTGGCCACTCTAAGTTCCTAATATACTTCATTAAACACATCTGCCTGCTTTTCTTTCAATTATAAGCCACGCCCCCTTAGTCCTGCTCTACCTTGCAGCTGAGTTCGTCCATGGCTGCACACGACATGGAGGAGCTTGAGAGGAAGCTCGCCCATGCGCATGTGCAGTCTGCTCCTGTCAGTGGTCGGCTCCCTGCTTCCCGCTCCAACTCTGCCAGGTATCAGCTGCTTGTTCCCTCTCTACAAACAGCTGATTCCTGTCAGAAGCTGGCTGTGATAAAAACCTTCAGATTCCCTACTGCAGAAGCTACTTAGTCAATCCCCATCCCCCTGCACTATCACCACACAGCCGACCCGCTAAGCCACGCCCACCGGTTCTGTTAGGCCATGCCCCCTGCAACCAACAGGGAAAGCAGGACATCTAGCCAGGAACTATGATTTTGTGTGTGTGTATATATATATATGTGAAAACTACTGCCTATACGGCTACTAACCACTCTCGTCCCAGACTAATAAAACATAACTTTTACTTGTTCATGTTAAAACACGAATGAAAATAACAAATTGTGAGCTACCTATAGGGTTTAAAAACACTGTACCCCATGAGACTTGCTGTGTATAAAGGGTCACTGCGGTGTATGGATTGGCGGGAGTGCACTAACACCACTCAACCACACACCAGCATCCCTGCTGTATAGACAGTTTTCAACAGTGCCTGATAACGAAGTCTGCCCAAACCCCTGATGAAGCCAGATTAGCTGGCGAAACATGTTGGGGGGCGGAATTTAGGTTTTTTAATCTGCTGACCACATTGAGTTCTTGCAGGGATCTGTGTGCCTGATATATACCAATATGTGCGGCCATTAGGTCTGCTGAATCTTGGTGTCTATACCCCAGACACGGGGGCCAAGAAGTTATCAGGCACTGTTGAAAACTGTCTATACAGCAGGGATGCTGGTGTGTGGTTGAGTGGTGTTAGTGCACTCCCGCCAATCCATACACCGCAGTGACCCTTTATACACAGCAAGTCTCATGGGGTACAGTGTTTTTAAACCCTATAGGTAGCTCACAATTTGTTATTTTCATTCGTGTTTTAACATGAACAAGTAAAAGTTATGTTTTATTAGTCTGGGACAAGAGTGGTTAGTAGCCGTATAGGCAGTAGTTTTCAAGTAATAAATGTAACCCTTCCCAGATAGGGTCCTTTGTAAGTAGTTATATACAGTTGCAAGAAAAAGTATGTGAACCCTTTGGAATGATATGGATTTCTGCACAAATTGGTCATAAAATGGGATCTGATCTTCATCTAAGTCACAACAATAGACAATCACAGTCTGCTTAAACTAATAACACACAAATAATTAAATGTTACCATGTTTTTATTGAACACACCATGTAAACATTCACAGTGCAGGTGGAAAAAGTATGTGAACCCCTAGACTAATGACATCTCCAAGAGCTAATTGGAGTGAGGTGTCAGCCAACTGGAGTCCAATCAAGGAGATGAGATTGGAGGTGTTGCTTACAGCTGCCCTGCTCTATAAAAAAAAACACACACCAGTTCTGGGTTTGCTTTTCACAAGAAGCATTGCCTGATGTGAATGATGCCTCGCACAAAAGAGCTCTCAGAAGACCTACGATTAAGAATTGTTGACTTGCATAAAGCTGGAAAGGATTATAAAAGTATCTCCAAAAGCCTTGCTGTTCATCAGTCCATGGTAAGACAAATTGTCTATAAATGGAGAAAGTTCAGCACTGCTGCTACTCACCCTAGGAGTGGCCATCCTGTAAAGATGACTGCAAGAGCACAGCGCAGACTGATCAATGAGGTGAAGAAGAATCCTAGCGTGTCAGCTAAAGACTTACAAAAGTCTCTGGCATATGCTAACATCCCTGTTAGCGAATCTACGATATGTAAAAGACTAAACAAGAATGGATTTAATGGGAGGATACCGCAGAGGAAGCCACTGCTGTCCAAAAAAACATTGCTGTACGTTTACAGCTTGCACAGCAGTACTGGCAAAATATTCTGTGGACAGAAGAAACCAAAGTTGAGTTGTTTGGAAGAAACACACAACACTATGTCTGGAGAAAAAGAGGCACAGCACACCAACATCTCATCACCAAAACCTCATCCCAACTGTGCAGTATGGTGGTGGGGGCATCATGGTTTGGGGCTGCTTTGCTGTGTCAGGGCCTGGACGGATTGCTATCATCAAAGGAAAAATTAATTCCCAAGTTTATCAAGACATTTTGCAGGAGAACTTAAGGCCATCTGTCCACCAGCTGAAACTCAACAGAAGATGGGTGTTTCAACAGGACAACGAGCCAAAGCATAGAAGTAAATCAACAACAGAATGGCTTAAACAGAAGAAAATACGCCTTCTGGAGTGGCCCAGTCAGAGTACTGACCTCAACCCGATTGAGATGCTGTGGCATGACCTCAAGAAAGTGATTCACACCAGACATCCCAAGAATATTGCTGAACTGAAACAGTTCTGTAAAGAGGAATGGTCAAGAATTACTCCTGCCTGTTGTACACATCTGATCTGCAACTACAGGAAACGCTTGGTTGAAGTTATTGCTGCCAAAGGAGGTTCAACCAGTTATTAAATCCAAGGGTTCACATACTTTTTCCACCTGCACTGTGAATGTTTACATGTTGTGTTCAATAAAAACATGGTAACATGTAATTATTTGTGTGTTATTAGTTTAAGCAGACTGTGATTGTCTATTGTTGTGACTTAGATGAAGATCAGATCACATTTTATGACCAATTTGTGCAAAAATCCATATCATTCCAAAGGGTTCACATACTTTTTCTTGCAACTGTATATATGTGGGGATGCGGGGTGTGGACAACACTCTGTACCCTATGGCCCTATAGGTGTAGGGGTGATCACTTGCGTGATGCAGCCTTATATACCACACCCCCTTTTCTCCATTTTCAATACAATATATGTTATGTCCCCTTTTAAGGACTATAATCCTCCGATATTTACGATTTGACATCCTGATTTATTTACTTATTATAACTGTTTGCAACAATCCAGCGTGTAGTGTTTACAACCCGATTATTCTCTATCAGTTTCTTTCCCTCTATAGGTCTCATTGCCGTGCTCTTACCGATCCTGGAGATTGCGATGCGTTGAGGGTAAGCGCTTCCAGGGCCGGCGCCACCAGTAAGGCGACTTAGGCAGTCGCCTAGGGCGCCATTTAGCAGGGGGCGCCCGTTGCAGTGTTGGTTATATAAGTTCGGCCGGCCGGCGGCGCCCCTCATGCTGCGCCTCCTGAGCGGCTGAGCGCTTGCCGCTCTAAAGAATCTCCGGCCGCCGGCTCAGTGCTGCGCAGCCAGCCTGCGCCTGCTGTCATTCTGTGTCTGCTCTGTGCTGTCCGTGGCCGAGCTCTGTTTGGTCCGCGGTACAGGAGCTTTTGTTTCCTGTACCCGGCCGGACTGACAGGAAGTGCTCACTTAGTGTGCACTTCCTTTCAGTCCGGCTGGGTACAGGAAACAAAAGCTCCTGTACCGCGGACCAAACAGAGCTCGGCCACGCTACATTAGAGGTGACCGGGGGGGGCTTCAATGAGAGTGACAGGGGGGGGGGGGCTTCAATGAGAGTGACAAGGGGGGGGCTTCAATGAGAGTGACAAGGGGGGGCTTCAATGAGAGTGACAAGGGGGGGCTTCAATGAGAGTGACAAGGGGGGGCTTCAATGAGAGTGACAGGGGGGGGGGGCTTCAATGAGAGTGACAAGGGGGGGCTTCAATGAGAGTGACAAGGGGGGGCTTCAATGAGAGTGACAAGGGGGGGCTTCAATGAGAGTGACAAGGGGGGGGCTTCAATGAGAATGACAAGGGGGGGGCTTCAATGAGAGTGACAAGGGGGGGCTTCAATGAGAGTGACAAGGGGGGGCTTCAATGAGAGTGACAAGGGGGGGGGCTTCAATGAGAGTGACAAGGGGGGGCTGCAATGAGAGTGACAAGGGGGGGCTGCAATGAGTGACAAGGGGGGGGGCTGCAATGAGAGTGACAAGGGGGGGCTGCAATGAGAGTGACAAGGGGGGGACTGCAATGAGAGTGACAAGGGGGGGCTGCAATGAGAGTGACAAGGGGGGGCTGCAATGAGAGTGACAAGGGAGGGGGGTAAAATGAGAGTGACAAGGGAGGGGGGGCTGGAATGAAAGTGACAAGGGAGGGGGGGCTGGAATGAGAGTGACAAGGGAGGGGAGGCTGGAATGAGAGTGACAAGGGAGGGGAGGGTAAAATGAGAGTGACAAGGGAGGGGGGGGGGGGTAAAATGAGAGTGACAAGGGAGGGGGGGTAAAATGAGTGACAAGGGAGGGGGGGCTGGAATGAGAGTGACAAGGGAGAGGGGGCTGGAAGGAGAGTGACAAGGGAGGGGGGGGGGCTGGAATGAGAGTGACAAGGGAGGGGGGGAGAAGAGAGTGACAAGGGGGGGAAGAGAGTGACAAGGGAGGGGGGGAGAAGAGAGTGACAAGGGAGGGGGGGAAGAGAGTGACAAGGGAGGGGGGGGAGAAGAGAGTGACAAGGGAGGAGGGGGGAGAAGAGAGTGACAAGGGAGGAGGGGGGAGAAGAGAGTGACAAGGGAGAAGGGGGGGAGAAGAGAGTGACAAGGGAGGGAGAGGGGAGAAGAGAGTGACAAGGGAGGGGGGGAGAAAAGAGTGACAAGGGAGGGAGGGAGAAGAGAGTGACAAGGGAGTCCCCAGAGCCAGACCAAGTCCCAGACTGCAGCCAGAGTCCAGATCATCTTATTGTCCTGGTGGTAAGTAGACAATGCAATATGTTTATTATGTAATTGTTTAGTTATTAATACTACATTGGAGACTAATTTACCTCACATTTAGGGTCCATTCACACATCCATGTGTGTTTTGCGGATCCACAAAACACGGACAGCAGCAATGCTATTGCAGGCAAGAATAGGACATGACATTTTTTCAGGATCGGAATTGCGGATCCCATAGAAATGTATGGGTCCGCAATTCCGTTCCGCAAAAAGAGACAGCTACAAGAAGCTGGATTAACCCTAAGGGAAACATAGCAGTTCTTTTAATTTAAAAGCTGAGAAAGGGGTGGAACATATGTGATGTCATGATATGGGCAGATCATCTGATAAGGGGGGGGGGGCGGCAATTTTTATCTTGCCTAGGGCGGCAAAAATCCTTGCACCGGCCCTGAGCGCTTCCTAGTTGTCAGGCAACGGTTCATGTGACTAAGTCATGTGACCGGGAGGCCGGACGGGGAGACGCCGCCCACCGTATCGTCATGCTTCGGGGGAGGTGCCAGGTGGCTGGTGTGTGCATCATGACCGGCGTCACTTCTGGGCGCGGTCTTTGATAGTATACACCGGTATCCAGGATACCGAGCATGCGTGGTGAGATCCTAGGGACGCCAAGACAGCTGCCATTACGACACTCCACCGTGTAAGGTAGTAAGCTTTTTAATCATGCGGCCTATTGACCGCCTAATTAGCACATTCAGGTGATCACTGTAACTAAAGCACGAGGCACTTTATGAATTTGGCAATATTTATCTGCGATGGTCTATGAGATCTCACTATGTATGTAAAATCGTGGTTTGGACACATGATATATGTAATGTACTCACATTTAACTATGAAAATTTTAATGTAATTCATGTTTTTTAACACTATTGACCATGTTATTATTAATCACTCTGTTAATTGACTCACTAAGCATTGTGGGTATAAATGTAGATGTTGTGACACCAATTGTTATGCTTGAGAAAGACTACAATGAGCAGTTGAAACGTTGCACAGGGGAAATAAAGCGGGTCGCTTTTCACTTTTCTTTGGAGTGCTGCCTCTTCTTTGCGATATCTACAATTATTTTGACCGAATAGCCTAAGGACAGAGGATTTTGCACCCAGTTTCATCTACAAGTGCTGCTGCCCTTTTTTTGTACTCTATATATATATATATATATATATATATATATACACATATACACCTTTACCTTGGAGTGCTGCCTGCTTTTTGGATTATATATATATATATATATGTGTATATACATTGCGGTCTGCAATGCATGGGCACTGACCGTATATATATGTATATATGTTTGTATATATATGTATATATGTGCCGGACAGCGGCAATGTGCGTTCCGCATTTTGCGGAACGCACATTGCCGGCACTAAGAGAATATGCCTATTCTTGTCCGCTATTGCGGACAAGAATAGGACATGTTCTATTTTTTTCAGGATCGGAATTGCGGATCGTGCGGCCCCATAGAAATGTATGGGTCCGCAATTCCGTTTGGCAAAATGCGGAATGGAATTGCGGATGTGTGAATGGAGCCTAAGTATGCGTACATATAAATATACTGTATATATATATATATATATGAATATACATACACATATGTATATATACATATTTATATACATATGTATACATTGCAATGCATGGGCGCCGACAGTGTGTCCACTGTCTGCAGATATGAACCCATTCATTTAAATGGGGTCTGCAATCTGCATCCGACAGTACTTTTTCGCAGTGCGGAGGCATTGACAGAAAATCCATGGATGCACTCCATAGGTTTCCGATCTGTGCTTCCATTCCAGACCACACCGTATCTTTCGGATTTCAGACCCATCACTTGATACGGTGCGCACATGGCTGGTGCCTGTATATTGCAGACCCCCTGTTCGCTGGCCACAATACAGGCACAGGCAGGCTATGGTCATGTGCATGAGGCCTAAAGCCATACCTCCTTCCAGTATCCGGCAGGACAGTCCCGGATTTCAGTGGCGGTCCTGGTACAGGGGAGGTATGGCCAAAATGGATCCGTTTTGCCCTAATGCATTCTGAATGGAAAAGGATCCACTCAGAATGCATCAGTTTGCCTCCGATCAGTCACCATTCCGCTTTGGAGGCGGACACCAAAACGCTGTCCGCCTGATGAAACTGAGCCAAGCGGATCCGTCCTGGCGCACAATGTAAGTCAATGGGGACGGATCCGTTTTCTCTGGCACAATAGAAAACGGATCCGTCCCCCATTCACTTTCAATGGTGTTCAAGATGAATCCGTTATGGTTATAGAAGACCTAATACAAATGGATCAGTTTATGACGGATGCATGCGGTTATATTATGGTAACGGAACAGTTTTTTGCAGATCCATGACGGATCCGCAAAAAACACAAGTGTGAAAGTAGCCTAAGGCAAATAGTGTCCCTCTTCCTTCTGTTCTAAAGTTGGGAGGTATGCTAAAGCACTGATGAAATGACACCTAAGGTGCTGTTGTCACTATGGCATCACAAGTAGGCAGAGATGTGACTGCTCCCCTGGAGATGCTTTGCTGTGATGCATGCTGGGATTTTTACTTTCACTTTGCAGCTGCTCCCCCCACACAGCCTCTCATTAATGGGAGCATGCTATGCCGAATGCAGTAGAAAAATGATATATTTACAGTATATCTGTCATGATACTAATTCCTCTTGGCTTTAGTTATTGTCTGGGGCACTTTATTGTTTTTTATACTTATGGTGACCAACCCCTTTAAGTTTAACTAACGCTGCGCTCTCCCATGTTCCCCTGTATCCCCACAGCACTTACGAACAAGCTTCAATAGCAGGTAGAGTGGACGGCAGCAGTAACGTCACTCACTGACGTCGAGCGCCTGCTCCGCCCACTTTATGAATGAAGCAGGCGGAGCAGGCGCGCGACGTAGTGAGTGACGTTACTGCTGCCGTCCGCTCTGCCTGCTATTGAAGCTTGTTCGTAAGTGCTGTGGGGATACAGGGGAACATGGGAGAGCGCAGCGTTAGTTAAACTTATTAACAGGATAAGGATTCATGTTTATAAATACTTCGGTGAGCAGAGGGCCGGTGTATTGGGGGACACTGTTATGAGGGGGATCTGTGGATGACATATAGCAGTGTCATCCACAGATCCCCCCCCCATAACAGTTCCATCCACAGATCCCCACCCCATAACAATGCCATCCACAGATCCCCCCACCCCATAACAATGCCATCGACAGATCTCCCACCCCATAGCAGTACCATCCACAGATCCCCCATAACAGTGCCATCCACAGATCCCCCATAACAGTGTGTCATCCACAGATCCCCCATAACAGCGCCATCCACAGATCCCCCATAACAGCGCCATCCACAGATCCCCCCATAACAGCGCCATCCACAGATCCCCCATAACAGCGCCATCCACAGATCCCCCATAACAGCGCCATCCACAGATCCCCCATAACAGTGCCATCCACAGATCTCCCATAACAGTGCCATCCACAGATCCCCCATAACAGTGCCATCCACAGATCCCCCATAACAGTGCCATCCACAGATCCCCCACATGACAGTGCGTCATCCACAGATCCCCCATAATAGTGTCATGCACAGACCACCATTAATTCAAAACCCACAAAAAGCAGACCTTTTGGTTAAAATTAATTTTTTTCTTATTTTCCTCCTCAAAAACCTAGGTGCGTCTTATAGGCCGGTGCGTCTTATAGGCGAAAAATACGGTAATTCATAGTCCATATACGTGTGAGTAACATAAAAGTTATATCAGTCATAATTTCCCTAATTACATTTTATTATTTTTTATTTCAAATTTATACCATTAACATTTTATGTATGTTGTTTTATCTATTTATTTATTGATACCTTTTAACCTATGCATCATAATGTTTATTATTAAATTATAATATTTTGAAAAAGTATTTATTATTATGATTACATACATAGAAGTGATATATCTACATCATTTTATGTACTGTGCTGCTATTGTTCCTGCTCTGCCAATCAGTAGGTGGGGGTGTTTCTTACCTGTCCTCTCTCTCTCTCTCTCTTAAGAACTTTTAACTCCAAAATGTCTCTTTAAACTGTGTGATGTTGTATTATGGGGTGTTTGACCAGACAAAGGGATCTGTCCATTCACCAATAAAGCATTCTTCACCTTCATCAACTCATCCCTGATGCAGCACCACTACTGGTATTGTTTTCTCCCTACTTGCCATTACAGGTTATTAGCAGCATGCAGGCCCAGCTGCTGTAAAGTTGTTGGTGGCAGCCGGCCTCATGAAGTAATACCTTGAGCAGCCTACTGAGATTTCTCCAGTTCCAATCCATCCCTGGCTAGTACCAGATCCATACAGTTCTTATTTAATAAAAAAAATCATATTCATAATACCAGCCATTAGGCTCCTATAACAGTGACAGCCATAGGACATGCATAACATTGTCAACAACAACAGTAGGCAGCACAGTGGCTCTGTGGTTGGGTGTGGTCCCTTGAAGTGCTGTGGTCCTAAGTTTGAATCCAACTTACACTAGGAGTAGTTTGTGGCCATTTAGGTTGCTCATATAGAACGTCTTCCTAAAGGTCCCCATGCACATGAGTGTATTTTCTACCAAACCCACTGACAACAGTAGGTTGTGACAGATGGTGTTGAAGTAGAGAATGATAGGACAATGTGAACATTTTTGCCAGACCCTTTTATTCTCCTGGGAGCTAAGCCTCAATCAGAGGTGTCTGGCAATGTCTTTCTCCCCATGGAATACACGTTCATCCGAACCAAACATGTATGTGTATGGGGAAGTTGGAGGAGATAACTGGAGGTCAAAAGATTGTTCAGTCAACAGCTATTGAAGGTGTATGGCCACCTTAAGACAAGCAGCCCTGGGCAGGAACTATACCTGATCTAACTGTTTTTGACAGGACCTGGAGCTCTACGTATGCATTCCACATTCATATGTAACTACATATAACTAAAAAGCTCAAAAAAGATCTCTGATAATGAACTCCAGTCTATAAAAAAAAAGATGTGACGTATCCATACAATAAAGGCAATCTTATTTTCATTACATTTTTAAAAATATCAATGGTTACATAAATGTAAATCATATGCATACATTAGTAGTGTGATGGATTTGATATACAAGGGCATCTATGGGGAGATTTAAAAAAAAAATTCCGTTCCCAAGAGAAATTTATATGGTAGCAAATTCTAAACTCAAACTTCAAAACAGAATGTATCTTTCTGTAACTTGCCTGGAAAATGTTTGGCTTGTTTTATGCCTGTAAAAACGTAACCACTTCAATGCTCTAGGACAGAAAACTTACTGTATAAAAAGGTTGAACATGCAGATTGCAAAGGGTTATCAGCATCACCAGCCAAGTAAAGCACTAAATGTTAGGTTGGCCAATGCTGTATGATACGAAGTAACAGGCTACTTAAGCACAAAATTACTTTCTCTAATATTTTTATAATCTTTATCACTACTAACATACTAAACTCTGAAGGCTAATCACATGTGCTGCAACAGAATATATAAAATTAGTTTTATAAAACTCTTACTAAGAAAAAATAATAATAGTGGTAGAACAATTTACAACAGGAGAATTACCCTGTTAATTAAAAATGTCCCATTGTTTTGTGTCATCTGCTCCTATGCGGGCCTATATGCCTCCATGCAAATTGACTGCAAACAAAATCTGAGTAGTCTGATCCCATAGTCATGTTGTATCAATGTTGTACACCTACTTCTTGTTAACCTATCGAATATATGTTAGTAAGGATTACACTACGCTTCAGCCTTTATTTAGAAATGAAGTTTTCTCAATGTCTACCTCTGATGGAGCAGTGTGCCACTATATCACCACTAGGCTCCCATTGTGAAAAATAGGGTATGCTGACACATACAGGCCGGGCATAGGCTGGATAAATGAGACCCTATGGATATGTTCAGCAGCTGCACCGGGAGCCTTCACAGTACATACACCAAATGCAGTTCACAAACATGATGTAAGCAAAGCCTAAACTCATGTAAACCTGCTCAGAATTGTGTCAAGATTTAGCACAAATTTCATACCCTATTCATATGCTTGTGGGAATTATGAACTTGCTGCAGATTTTAAAACGTTCAGGATGTTCATTGCAGAACTTAAACATGACCTCGATGAAATGTACTTAAAGGGGTGGTCTCACTTCATGTATAGGAAGTTAATACAAGCCACTTACTAATGTATTGTTATTATCCATATTGCTTAATCCATTTTTCCATCACCTTATACTCTTCTCGTTTCCATGGTTATGTCCACCCTGCAATCCAGTGGTGGTCGTGCTTGCACACTCTAGGAAAAAGCACTAGCCTATGCGTGCTCCCATGGTCCCGGCCACCAGAGAGGCCGGCGCTTTTTCCTATAGTCTGCAAGCACGGCCACCGCTGACGGATTGCAGGGTGGTCATAACCATGGAAACGAGCAGTGTACAATGTGATGGAAAAATTAATGAAGTCATACATCACGAAGCGTCTTGTATTAACTTACCCTACATGATAAATACCACTTCCTGAAGTGAGACAAGTCTTTTAAGCATAATTACAACAGTTCTTTATTTTATATATATCTTATATGTGTTGTTATAGTACTGCAATTCAGTGAATTAAATGATGTGTCATTAGTGCTTTCTGCTTTGAAAGTTTCCTTTGACAAGTTCATTTGATAACAGATTTTTGGGAGGGGTAGGGATGGGGATGTGTTTTGTATGTAAAAAAAAATACTTAACAATCTTTCAATAAAAACTTATATTAAAGGGCTTTTCCGGAGTTACTTAAACATTTGCACAGTTAGGAATCATGAAAAATAACAAAAGAGTCTGTACTCAACAGTTTAAAATGGTTATCCCATGATCAGGGGAGTACACAGATCTCATAGGGCCCCATAGCAAAACTTAGTAAAAAAAAAAACTTTGTAAAAAAATCACATCCGACCTGACCAAATTTAATTTGACTTCTATGTAAGAA
Organism: Bufo bufo; assembly: GCF_905171765.1. Lineage (NCBI taxonomy): Eukaryota > Metazoa > Chordata > Amphibia > Anura > Bufonidae > Bufo > Bufo bufo. The sequence continues at coordinate 249,388,831 of NC_053392.1, forward strand.
AAAGTGAAACAGAAGATGCTATTCTGTCCGAAAATAAGTTGACAGGCAGCTAAACTTCCTCTTAGCAACTCATTGATTTAGGAGGAACGTCCAGTTCAACATTTATTGCAAGGATAAGGTGAAACTGAAAACAGAAAGAAAAGGTGCTTACTATAGTGAATGAGTATACGGTAATATGATATAACATATTACAATACAAAGCTATGCAAAAAACAGACATCTTCAGAATACATGCATTGCTCTGGTAGATTTATTTCAAGCTGGCAGCTCAGAGGGTGTGTCCTGTGAGCAGATACGACTGGTGGCAGTAGAAGGAGGGCACTGAGCATATGTGTTAACCTCAAGGGGGTGGACAGAGAGAAAGGGAAAATAACAAACAGTGGGTGGTGCTATACAGATAGATTTTATTGAATAACTCAGGGGCTTTACTACATTTTTTATTGCCTACAATTATAAAAGTATTTGTATCCAGGTGCTGGTTCGAAAAATATAGAATATTATTCTGGGGAAAACAACTTTAATCCCTACCGATTTCAGCACAGTGCTTCAATTTTCCCCAACTTTGTTTACATGGCTGCAGCAGAGGCATACCCAAACATCCCATATGACTGCTGCAGTCATTAATTTGCCCCAGTGGTCATTTGAGGCCAGTGATAGGCCGCAGCAGTCATGTATGATATACAGGCATGTCACTTCTGCCGCCTTATAAACAAAGACAAGGAGGGCTCTCTCGTTACTTTTTCACAATTCCTAACAGTGTGTACATTTTTAAATAACTCAGAAAATCCCTTTTATAAAAAGCAGATTCTCTAAAAAAAATCCCTGGTGGACTTGCCTAAAGCAAATCTGACCTATGTGAACATGGCCTAAATATACACCGAAATTAAGAACACAAGGGGGGGTCATCTATTAAGACCGGTGTTGTTACTGCCGGTCTTAATAGCCCTTTACCTGGTGGTGGATGCGCTGAATTTATATAGAGGCGCCGGCCTCTATACAACTTCAGCATATTTATTGCCTGTCTAAATCTACACCAGCTCCCTCGCTGGCTTAGATCTAGACCATTTTGTATGCCTAAAACAGGTGTAGAAAATGATGAATGAGATGGGTCTAGTGGCCGGCCCCCTGTCCACGCCACAACCCTTTTTTTAGACCTGTCGTGAGCGGGTAAAAGTCGCAGATTGGGGGGACAATTAAAATGGGTTATCCAACCCGTATAATGACCCCCCCAATGCCTGGTCACCTCATGTAGGTTATACTTACCCCATTCCCCGGCACTTGCATCGCTCCTGCTCCCCACACAGCCACCACTGTATCTCCCAGTCACATCAAAACATCCAGGGGGAGGGCGGGGTTATGAACGGGAATCCAATAGCAGGCTGCGTCAGGGACGATCCTCCGAAGCATCAACCGTGATGCTAGGGAGGCTAGTTCCTGTTGTGGCCTGCTATTGGTTGGCCCTGTCGCCGGATGGTTTGATCTGCGCCACGGGGAGATCCAATGGCGGACGTGCGGGGAGCAGGGTAAGTATAACCTACATGAGGTGCCCGGGCATTGGGGGGGTCATTATAGGGGTTGGATAACTCCTTTAATCTTTGCACCACCATCTGCACCAGATATATGCCAACAAATGGCATATATCTGATAATAAATGACCCCCAAAGTTCTTTCTTTAGGGCTACAACAGTAAATGTCTTAATGGTTTAAAAATGTGACAATTAAACATATGATATTCACAACATGTTGCATCTTATCAGTAAGCACAATGGCACTCACCTTAAAGCTCTTGAAAGTGGTAAAAAGTTAAAGTTCCATTAGTTTGCATGTGAACTTTCCTGTGATTGGAAAATGTGTTGTTCTATATATATAACCCTTTCCTCTCTATAACGATGTATTGCTCTAGATCATGTTTTTTAATAAAGCATCAATTCTATCTCCACAAAAATGATACTGTATCTCTGGACCATGTCCAGGCAATTGGTGGATGTTGTCTGTGCAGTCTGAAGGAGATTAATCCTAGGGATGCTCTAGTGAACACAGATAAGAGGTCTATTAACACAGAACCTCTATGTTAGGCAAAGGGTGGTGATGGGATCACTAGCTTTCAAGTCCGGGAAAATATCTTCACGCATTCTTTTGCCTTCCTGGCAGCATGAATAGGTAAATATGTGCAGGATCATTCCCTTGTCAGCACAGGTTTAGAGTGTCATACATTAATACACTGCAAATGATTCCAGGAAAAAAAGAAACAACTGTTATTTGTATATTGTAAAATGCTAAACTATAATTGTAAAATATTACAATGCTACACATGGCTTTGGTAACTTATAGGGCTCATTCACATTATTAAGCGAATTGGACTCCCTTTAGCAATTTAATAGAGGCATAGGTGCTCCATGTGACACTTTATGGTTCCTCCATAAACCAGTTTTATGCAACTCCGTAATACAGTATTCATTGGCACATGCTATTTTTTTATTATCAGTTTCCGAGAAAAACTCTGTGTGCCTCCTCATGAAACCATAGGTACAGTAGCTTGTGTGTAGTCAGTTGTATGCAAATCTCAAATAGCATGTGTGTTATATTTGTAATTTAGATCCTGTGATATAGAGAATATACAGGTGTTAGTATAAACCCTGAGTGAAAAAATGATAGTAAAATACTTAAAATGGCCAACTATTAATTTATCAATTTAATTTTTAATATTTGTTAAAATATGGTAATATCCAATTTTTGGGATTTTCGAGCGTAGACAAATAATATGAATTTCCAAATAAAATAATTACCTAAAATGTTTAAAAAAATTCCCATTTCTGACCATTTTCTCAGAATGGGTTTTCTGCTCAGTGTTCTGTTAGTGGTCTCATAATATTCCAGATTGGACAGTTCTGTGCCTGCAACAAGTCACCTATTTTGGATTATCGATTAAAGTAATATTACTATTATTAATGTCCCCTTTTGATGTTTTAAAATTGCCATCCATTAAATGTTATATATTTTGTAGTCAAACAAAAGCTGGTTGTATAAAATACAGTATTGCGACAAATATGGAAAATATGTTCCATATCTCTAGGTCTAAAACTTCTGGTAACAGTCCTCTGATGGTATTATTATTAGGATTGTTATAGATGGAAAAGATTTCAAATACTACTGATCCATTAAAGGGGTTGTCCGGGTTCAGAGCTCTGAACCCAGACATACCCATAATTTCACCCAGGCAGCCCCGCTGACTTGAGCATCGGAGCAGTTCATGCTCCGATGCTCTCCCTTGCCCTGCACAGGATCGCACAGGGCAAGGGCTCTTTTATTTACAATAACACACTGCCGGGCGGAGGCTTCCACCCAGCAGTGTGTTCGGTGACGTCACCGGCTCTGATGGGCGGGCTTTAGCGCTGCCCTAGCTGTTTTACAAGCTAGGGCAGCACTAAAGCCCGCCCATCAGTGCCAGTGACGTCACCAGGCTCACTGCTGGACGGAAGCCTCCACCTGGCAGCCCGAAGGAGAGCCCGGTTCGTCACCGTAACTCGACAAAATGCCTTTGCCCTGTGCGATTCATGAACTGCTCCGATGCTCTTGTCAGGGGGGCTGCCTGGGTGAAAATCTGGGTATGTCCGGGTTCAGTTCTGTGTTCATATTTCCTCATAGATTTTTTTCTGCTATGGGTCCATAGGGTTTTGAAAATCCCATCCACATGTGTTGTACATTCTATGTTTCTATAAGTGGCAGCTGCAAATACAGTGGAGGAGTTTAAGCATGCATGGGATAGGCATAAGGCCATCCTTCATATTAGATAGGGCCAGGGGCTATCCATAGTATTTAGTATATTGGGCAGACTGGATGGGCCAAATGGTTCTTATCTGCCGACACATTCTATGTTTCTATGTTTCTATGTACTGTCAATTGCTGGGATCTGTACCACAAATCCTCAGCAATTCAACCAAATCCATACATAACCTAACAATTATTGTGCAGCTGGTTCTTCTATGATTTGACATGTAGTCTGGAATCCATCTGAGACATACCCATACTTTTCACTCACTTCCTCTTTATTTTTTAAGCCTTATTCATACCTTGCATATTCAGTCAATATTATGCATCAGTATTTAAAGCCAAAACCAGGACTAGAAATAACAATGATACAATTAATACCTCTCGTTTTTTTTGCATCCACTCCTAATTTTGGTTTTAAAATGGATTAAATCTGCAATGTGTGAATAAGGCCTAAGGGTACTTTCACACTAGCGTTATTCTTTTCTGGTATTAAAATCCGGTAAAGGGTCTCAATACCGGAAAAAAACACATCAGTTTTGTCCTAATGCATCAGGATGTCTTCCGTTCCGTCGCTTGTACAGTATTTAACCGGACAAAATACCGCAGCATACTGCTGTATTTTTTCCGGCCAAAATCCCGGAACAATACCGCACTTGCCGGATACAGCATTAATTTCTATGGAGATGTATCTCTCTGTATTTTCCGGTCTGCACATGCGCCGGGATATAGGAGGAGCGGGTTTCTCTTTTGATCTTTGAAAAAAAAATTTGTTATACCGGATCCGTTATTCCGGATGAGACGGATCCGGAAAAAAAAGCTTTCTGTTTGTATACGGCTTGTTGCCGGAACTGCCTGCCGGATTCAAGCAACGTTAGTGTGAAAGTACCCTAAGTTATTCAAATGCTCTAGCTTGGCTAAAATAGTTTAAATAAAGTGTTGGCTGTCAATCCCTTTCCTAAAGGGAACCTGTTATCAACTTTATGCTGCCCATACTAGCAGCAGCATAAAGTAGAGACAGGAGAGTTGATTTCAGCGGTCTGTCATTTATAAGGTAAAAATAAGTGGTTGCGAGAATCAACATCACAATCATTGCAGACTGGGCCTGGAAAAGAGTCCCTTCCACCTGAGAAGAGTCCTGGTTAGTCATGAATTCCTGCTCTCCTCGCCCATCTGCTGATGACTGACAGCCTTCTACCTCGTTTTCTCCCTTTCTCTCTAGGAGAGAACTGCCAATCATCAGCAGATGGGTGAGGAGAGCAGGAGATTAGGAATAACCAGGACTCTTCTCAGGTAGATCTGACTCTTTTCCAGGTCTGTGCTGCAATGATTATGATGCTGGTTCTCAGCAACCACTTACTTTTAGCTCATGACTGACACACCGTTGACATCAGCATTTCTGTCACTACTTTGTGCTGCCCTAAGTGAGGTCAGCATAAGGTTGATGACAGGTTCCCTTTAAGGTAATTATTTATTCACATACAGTTTCACAATAGATTTTCAGTAGTTCATACCAAAAGTGTCTGTACAAATTTCTAAGCATTAGGATACCACTTCATCCTTCTCACATGTCCATGCACAGCAATATCTTGTGCAGCCCTCCTCATTAATCTTACTGCAATGTTCACTCTTCTGTCAAACCAGTTGCTTAGTGCATGTGGAATTTCTGGAAGTAAAGTGTCATCCCCACTGATTATACTGACCCATCTGCTGCACAAATATTGACAGCAAACAGTAAAATCAAGTTTCATCATCCAAGCATTTCTCCAAAACTTCTAGTGTCCTTCTAAGGCTACTATCACACCTACGTTTGGGTGTCCGCTCGTGAGCTCCGTTTGAAGGGGCTCACAAGCGGCCCCGAATGCAGCCGTCCAGCCCTAATGCATTCTCAGTGGAGGCGGATCCGCTGAGAATGCATCAGTCTGCCAGCGTTCAGCCTCCGCTCCGCGAGCGGACACCTGAACGCTGCTTGCAGCGTTCGGGTGTCCGCCTGGCCGTGCGGAGGCGAGCAGATCCGTCCAGACTTACAATGTAAGTCAATGGGGACGGATCCGTTTGAAGATGACACTATATGGCTCAATTTTCAAACGGATCCGCCCCCATTGACTTTCAATGTAAAGTCTGGACGGATCCGTTCAGACTAATTTCACACTTAGAAATTTTTCTAAGTTATAATGCAGACGGATCCGTTCTGAACCGATGCAAACGTCTGCATTATAGGAGCGGATCCGTCTGATGAAACATCAGACGGACCCGCTCCGAACGCTAGTGTGAAAGTAGCCTAAGTGTGGCTTTCCTCATATTGTGCATTGTTCACTCCACAATACTGCCCAATAGTGGTAAGTCATATGAATAGAATTTACATCCAATTTTGCAATCCAATTTTGGAACAGTAGGCATGTCCACAGCCTGGTTCCTTGTCAAGATCATTTAGGGATTCTATTTAGCCACTGCAATTTTAAGATCTTACTATCCAAATTGTTAGCATGCTAGAACATTTGTAGGAGGACTGGTCTTGGGAATGTACCGTATTTATTTAGGAGGTCTGCTCTAGGATATATGTTTAGGGTGTCTGGTCTAGGTTCTGTATTACAGGCGAAAAAAAATGGTGCACTACAATGGTAAATGCAATTGACAATATATGGCACGGGACCTAACGCTAACCTACCTGTGCCCTATGGGCAATTACAGAGACCGTATGGGCAATTACAAGGGTATAAAGTCAGACACACAGCAAACAGCTCCCAGGTTACCTCCAGCATGAAATCACACATACAATGGGAGGAGGATGGCGGCAGGAGGCTGTGAGTCCCAGCTATCACCGGCTCATGTGACGTAGGCTGCACAGGTTCACCTGACTTATACCCATAGATCAAAATCAAGGCACATTCAAACCTGGAGTTGCCACACCTCCAAGCGTGCATGTACAAACAGAATAACAGAATAAAGTGGAATAAAAAGGCAGAAAAAGCGTTAGGTCCCGTGCCACTTTGAGATACCTTGACGGGTACGCGGGCTCCGGTATTTTCTTGATATAATATATTGGCGAAAGTCTCATTTTAATATCAGTGTGAAGGTTTAGCCATATATTGTCAATTATATTTACCATTGTAGTGCACCATTTTTTTGTAAATATCAGTTTTATTTACCCAATCACATCCGCACATTTGGCTATCCTGTGCAGGATGTCTTTGTGGTACATGTGGTCTGCTGCGGGCCTGCTCCATTGTAAGCATTTTTGCTGGGGATTGCTGTTAGGAACGAATCACATGTGCAGGATTTGCTCCCCCGGTCAGAAATGCACAACAGCATTTCGGGTTTTGAGCATTTTCTGCCTTTTAAGACTTAGGGTTCTGTATTAGTTTACGTAGTCTGGTAGAGGGTCTGCATTTATTTAGAAGGTCTGGTCTTGAATCAGTATTTTCTTACAGGGCCTAGTCTGGCATCTGTCTTAAGGCCCTTTTACACTGCATGATTGTCAGGCAGATTATCGGGGATGAATGTTCCTACAAGCACTTCTCAAAATTTGTCCAAAAGAAGTAATCTAGAAAAAAATATCCCATGGTATTGTGATATACGTAACATTGCTACTGCAGAGATAAAATTTGGGACACTATTCCATGACTAGAATATCATTTATGTTAAATACTTAAAACTAGTGATGATCAAACATGCTCGGCCAAACACCAGTTCGGCTCGAGCATCTCGATGCTTGGCACATGGCGGTATTCGGCCGAATACCGCATGTGCTCGAGCGCAATGCTTGAGTCTCCGCCCCGCACGTTTCTTGGCTGAACGTGCAGCCAATAAACGTGCAGGTAAGAGCTGCCCTTCACTGTAAGGCCGTAGCCATGTTGGCTACTGGCATTACAGTGATTGGCTGGCCGGAACGCGTCATCAGGTGCTATATAGCACCCGATGACGCATGTTCGGCTCATTCTTAGTCAGGGAGAGCTGTGCTGAGGAAGGGACAGACAGTGTAGGGAGTGATTTAAGAATATTTTTACCACCAAAACTTTTCAGAGACCCAAAAGTCCTTTTAAGGACTATTGTGTGTGGCATCAGCAATATCTTTTTTTAGCGCAAACTGCGCTAAATAGCGTACAATAGTTAGGCTGCTGCAGACAGCGACATTAGCTGTGCCACATCTCCAGTGTAAAGTGTGCGAATCCCCAAAAAAGTCTGTGACATCCAGTGTACTTTTTCCGTAGACGGTGTCCGCTGCGGACAGTGACATTAGCTGCGCCACATCTCCAGTGTAAAGTGTGCGCATCCAAAAAATATCTGTGACATCCAGTGTACTTTTTCCGTAGACGATGTCCGCTGCGGACAGTGACATTAGCTGCACCACATCTCCAGTTTAAAGTGTGCGCATCTAAAAAATATCTGCGACATACAGTGTACTTTTTCAATAGACGGTGTCTGCTTCTGACAGTGACATAACCAGTGCCACATCTGCAGTGTAACGTGTGCACTGAAAAAATGTATCTGTGACATACAGTGTCCTTTTTCTGTAGACGGTGTCCGCAGCGGACAGTGACATTAGCTGCGCCACATGTCCAGTGTAAAGTGTGCGCATCCAAAAAATATCTGTGACATCCAGTGTACTTTTTCCATAGACAGTGTCCGCTGCGGACAGTGACATTAGCTGCGCCACATCTCCTGTGTAAAGTGTGCGCATCCCAAAAATATCTGTGACATACAGTGTACTTTGTCAATAGACGGTGTCCGCTTCTCACAGTGACATTACCAGGGCCACATCTGCAGTGTAACGTGTGCGCTTCAAAAATTTATCTGTGACATACAGTGTACTTTTTTGCGTAGACGCTGCAGACAGTGACATTACCGGTGGTACCTCTCCTGTATAACAATTCCTCATCCCGAATACCTGTGACATTCCCTGTAATTTTTCATTAGCTGCTGGTGACAGCATTGACATTACCTGCGGGATATCTCCTGTGTGACGTTTCCACATCCCAAATACCTTTTTAAATTTGTTTGTGCATACACTTCCAAATCCTACGCTACTGTACGTGTGACAGACTTTCAATCATATATAACATTTAATATCAAGAAGGCGAGCAGTAAGGGATGTGGCAGTGGCCGTGATGGTGCACGCAGAGGCCGAGGTGAAACTGTGCCTGCTGCCAGAGCACAAGAAAAACAATCATCCACGATACCTAGCTTCATGTCCCAGTTTGCAGGGCGGCGCAGTACACCACTCTTGAAGTCAGACCAGTGCGACCAGGTGGTCAGTTGGATTGCAGCAGATATTGTTTCCAGTCGGTTAAGCACCACCCTGTTTTCCACCAAGTCCAGTCTCAGTAGCCAAGAGTCTGCTCAACCTAATCCTCACCCTGATCCTCCTTCCTCCCATCATGGAGAGTCTGGGCAAACAAGTGATCCCACACTCAGATATTCCGAGGACCTCTTTTCAGCGCCATTCCTTGATTTGGCCCTCTCACCAAGCGCGCTTGATGAGGGACAGATCTTGTGCCGTGATTCCCAAACTCTTGAGCATCCAGAATCAGAAGAAGATGACGGTGGGGAATGGCAAGTACTGTTTAATGAGGTGAATGATGATGAGACACAGTTGCCAATAACGCAACGGCAATTACTGACTCAAGAGGTTGATGAAGAGGATGAGACACAGTTGTCAATCACTGAGGTAGTGGTTGAGTCAACAAGTCAGGAGGATGAGCAGAGTGAGGAAGTGTAAGAGGAGGTGGTGGACGATGAAGTTACTGACCCAACCTGGGAAGGTGGAAAGCCGAGCGAGGACAGCAGTACAGAGGGGAAGGGATTGGCTGCACCACAACAGGCTGGAATAGGCAGTGTGGTGGCAAAAGGGAGAATCCGGGCCACATCAAACAGGCCCGCAACTGTTCCACGGAGCACCACCTTGCGGAAATCTCCCTTGCCAAAAGGTAGGTGTTCCGCAGTATGGTGCTTTTTTGAGGAAAGTGCAGACAACAAAAGAATAGTAGTTTGCAACCTGTGCCGTACCACATTGAGCCGGGGCGTGAATACTAGCAACCTCCCCACCACCAGCATGATCCGCCAAAGGCAGCCAATCACATTAATAAGTGGGACGAACGCCTTGGTCCACAATCTGTGTCTGCGGGTCACACCACTGCCTCCTCTTCCCCTGTGTTACGTGCTGGTCAATCCCCTGTCGAAGGCGCAGGCCTGGATGCCTCCCGCCATGCACCTGGACCTTCGCAAGCACCATAAGCAACCACATCCACTTCCGTGTCCCAGCGCAGCGTCCAAATGTCCTTACCCCAGGCATTTTAACGCAAGCACAAATACCCACCCACAGACCATAGCACTAAATGCGCAGCTTTCCAAATTACTGGCCCTAGAAATGTTGCCATTTAGGCTTGTGGACACTGAGGCCTTCCGCAGCCTTATGTCGGCTGCTGTCTCACGTTATGCAGTCCCCAGCCGCCACTATTTTTCAAGGTGTGCCATGCCTTTTTTTAGCGCAAACTGCGCTAAATAGCGTACAATAGTTAGGCTGCTGCAGACAGCGACATTAGCTGTGCCACATCTCCAGTGTAAAGTGTGCGAATCCCCAAAAAAGTCTGTGTCCTGTAACATCACACGTGCCCTGACCAACGCAGTTACTGGGAAGGTCCACTTAACCATGGACACGTGGACAAGTGCATTCGGCCAGGGATGCTACATTTCCCTGATGGCACACTGATAAATGTTGTGGAGGCCGGGAGCGAGTCGTACCCTAGGATGGCACAGGTGCTACCAATGCCAAGGATTGCGGGCCCTAATTCTATCAGGGTTTCCGCCACCACCTACGTTAGTGCAGGGGCGTAACTAGAAGTGACTGGGCCCCACAGCAAATATTTGTAAGGGCCCCTCCAGCGCGCTTCGCACCTCCCTCCTCCTGTGTAAACCCCACTCCTTTGGCACAGTGTAGCGGTATACTGTATATTGTGTGGCACAGTGGATGCTATATGTGTATAACATAAACATATTTCATATGAAAACTTAGTTACTTGACCCTTGGGGATCTCGGACACCACTTCAACACTTGGCCGGGGGCTCGGCGGAGCTGATGTGCTTTATCCTAATAAGAAAGATTTCATAATAAGGATTTGGAGAAGGGGCAGAGGGATAGCAAAGCAGGGAGAGGCTGGTGCTGCTACTAGGGGGTCACACCATGGGGGAGTAATAAAGCCCACCATAATGCCCCCCCCCAGTAGTAATAATTCTCCTTATAATGTGACAGTGCAAAAATACCCCCTTGTAATACCCCCAGTTGAGCTAATGTCCCCATAGTGCCCCCATAATGTCCCAGTATAAAATACCCCTATATAGTGCCCCCAGTAAATTCCCCCATAGTGCTCCTCTCCCCCCTTCCTGCTAGTGTCCCCCATAATGTACCAGTATAAAATGCCCCATATATAGTGCCCCAGTAGATGCCCCTCAGTGTCCGGCCTCTGATAGGCTGCCGGCCTAGTGTCCCCCATAATGCCCCCCAATAATTTGCCAGTAAGTGTCCCCATAGATGCCCCCCCATAATGTGCCAGTATCAAGTCCCTCTCTCCTCCCCCCCCCCACATGTCCCAGTATCATAGTGCCATCTCCCCCCCAATGTGCCAGTATCAAGTGCCTCTCTCCTTCCCACCCCCCATGTGCCAGTATCATAGTGCCAAACCCCCCCATGTGCCAGTATCAAGTGCCTATCTCTTCCCCCCCATGTCCCAGTATCATAGTGCCATCTCCCCCCCCCCAAAAAAAGTGGCAGTATCAAGTGCCTCTCCCCTCCATGTGCCAGTATCATAGTGCCAAACCCACCCATGTGCCAGTATCAAGTGCCAAACCCCCCCCCCCCCACATGCCAGTATCAAGTGCCTCTCTCCTCCCCCCATGTCCCAGTATCATAGTGCCATCTCCCCCCCCCCAATGTGCCAGTATCAAGTGCCTCTCTCCTTCCCACCCCCCATGTGCCAGTATCATAGTGCCAAACCCCTCCATGTGCCAGTGTCAAGTGCCTCTCTCTTCCCCCCCATGTCCCAGTATCATAGTGCCATCTCGCCCCCAAAAAAGTGCCAGTACCAAGTGCCTCTCTCCCCCCCATGTGCCAGTATCATAGTGCCAAACCCACCCATGTGCCAGTATCAAGTGCCAACCCCCCCCCCCCACATGCCAGTATCAAGTGCCTCTCTCCTCCCCCCCATGTCCCAGTATCATAGTGCCATCCCCCCCACAAAAAAAGTGCCAGTATCAAGTGCCTCTCCCCCCCCCCCCCCCCATGTGCCAGTATCAGGCGCCAACCCCTCTCCCCCCCATGTGCCAGAATCAGGTGCCTCTCCCCCCCCCCCATGTGCCAGTATCAGGTGCCAAACCCCCCCCAGGTACCAGTATCAGGTGCCTCTCTCCCCCCCCATGTGCCAGTATCATAGTGCCAAACCCACCCATGTGCCAGTATCAAGTGCCAACCCCCCCCCCCCACATGCCAGTATCAAGTGCCTCTCTCCTCCCCCCCCATGTCCCAGTATCATAGTGCCATCCCCCCCACAAAAAAAGTGCCAGTATCAAGTGCCTCTCTCCCTCCCCCCCCCCATGTGCCAGTATCAGGTACCAACCCCCCCTCCCCCCCCCAGGTGTCAGTATCAAGTGCCTCTCTCCTCCCCCCCCATGTCCCAGTATCATAGTGCCATCTCCCCCCCCCCCACAAAAAAGTGCCAGTATCAAGTGCCTCTCTCCTCCCCCCCCCATTGTGCCAGTATCAGGTGCCAACCCCTCTCCCCCCCCATGTGCCAGTATCAAGTGCCTCTCCCCCCCCCCATGTGCCAGTATCAGGTGCCAAACCCCCTCCCCCCCAGGTATCAGTATCAGGTGCCTCTCTCCCCCCCCCATGTGCCAGCATCAGGTGCCAACCCCCCCTCCCCCCCTAGGTGTCAGTATCAAGTGCCTCTCTCCTCCCCCCATGTCCCAGTATTATAGTGCCATCTCCCCCCCCATAAAAAAAAGTGCCAGTATCAAGTGCCTCTCTCCTTCCCCCCCCCCCACATGTGCCAGTATCAGATGCCAACCCCCTCTCCCCCCCAGGTGCCAGTATCAGGTGCCAACCCCTCTCCCCCATGTGCCAGTATCAGGTGCCTCTCTCTCCCCCCCCATGTGCCAGTATCAGGTGCCAACCCCCCTCCCCATGTGCCAGTATCAAGTGCCTCCCGCTCCCCCCATGGCAGTAACAGTCGGGTATTAAAAAAATAAAATAAACACTACTACTTACCTCCATGTCAGCGATGCGATGCAGCCTCTTCCTGTGTCCCGCCCTGTATGTCCATATATGGAGTCAGTGCTTGTATTTCAGAAAAGTTTCTGCTGGGATTTGAACCCACGACCTTCTGTAACAGAGGCAAATCACTTAACCACAAGACCATAAGAGCTGCCTTGCTGCTGACTGAAAAAATATGAGACTTCTACTGTTATAGCTGGCTAAGTGTACATCTATACACATGACAGCTGCTCATATATAGAGATATAGCAGAGCTGAGTGTGCTGGGACAGCTGTCATATAGAGATATAGCAGTGCTTGGTGTGTTGGGGCAGCTGTCATGTGTATAGATGTATACTTAGCCAGCTATAACAGTAGAAGGCTCATATTTTTTCAATCAGTTGCAATGCAGCCTTTATGGCTGTGAGGGTAAATGCTTTGCCTCTGATACACTGATACATTGGAGGTTGTGGGTTCAAATCCCAGACACATCAGGAGACAGTAAGATGGGCCTGGTCAGCCGCTGCTGCTGTGAAGGGGCCCTGAACATTAAGACAAGAATCGATATTTAACTACCGGGCCCCGAAGCAGCTGCTTCCCCGGTAGTTACGCCACTGGTAGGGCCAATCCCCCGTCCCGTAGTCAGGGCGTCACTGGGGAGATGTTCCGGAGGTTGTCTTCAGCCCTGGATGGTGCTCCTTTTGGGCCCTTCTCCAGCTTGGTCTTTAAAGCAGCTATGTATTTGGGCTTCTACGGGTTCCTTAGGCCAGGCGAATTCACTTGCAGTGCGGCAGGGCGGTACAGTCTGCACAAAGAACAGCTGGTGAGGAATCAGGACCATTTCACGCTGAAGTTGATTTCCACCAAAACAAACCAAACAGGTCCCCCGGTGGAGGTTAAGTTTTTCCCGTCTGGCAATGAATGGTGCCCGGTACAGGTGTTTGGCCAGCTCATGCTCGCCATCCAGGATGCTCCCCCTCACAGCCCTCTGCTACCGCATCTGAATGGCGCTCTCACCGCAGCGCAGTTCATCAGCCACATCCGTACTGTTGCTGCTGGCTTGGGGTTTGACCCCGGCGCTATATCCGGCCATTCCTTCCGCATTGGAGCAGCTTCCGCGGCTTCCCGACACGGGGTCCCCGCTCATGTCATCCGAAAGATGGGAAGGTGGCGCTCGTCCTGCTTCACCAGATATATACCTAACCCCCAGGTGGAGATTTCGCAGGCATTTGGGTCTCTGGTATTATGAGGTAATAAAGTCTTGTATTTAACTATCTTGGTTTCCTTTTTGCCCCCTTATAGGCTGCTCTCGTACCGGCTCCAGGCACACCTCAGCCGGTTTAGGTTCAAGGCGGGCACACTGCCCGAGTTTGTATTTTAGCCACGACCACAAATATAGATATACAGTCGTGGCCAAAAGTTTTGAGAATGACACAAATATTAGTTTACACAAAGTTTGCTGCTAAACTGCTTTTAGATCTTTGTTTCAGTTGTTTCTGTGATGTAGTGAAATATAATTACACGCACTTCATACTTTTTAAAGGCTTTTATCGACAATTACATGACATTTATGCAAAGAGTCAGTATTTTTCAGGACCTCTGCAATTCGACTGGGCATGCTCTCAATCAACTTCTGGGCAAATTCCTGACTGATAGCAACCCATTCTTTCATAATCACTTCTTGGAGTTTGTCAGAATTAGTGGGTTTTTGTTTGTCCACCCGCCTCTTGAGGATTGACCACAAGTTCTCAATGGGATTAAGATCTGGGGAGTTTCCAGGCCATGGACCCAAAATGTCAACGTTTTGGTCCCCGAGCCACTTAGTTATCACTTTTGCCTTATGGCACGGTGCTCCATCGTGCTGGAAAATGCATTGTTCTTCACCAAACTGTTGTTGGATTGTTGGAAGAAGTTGCTGTTGGAGGGTGTTTTGGTACCATTCTTTATTCATGGCTGTGTTTTTGGGCAAAATTGTGAGTGAGCCCACTCCCTTGGAGGAGAAGCAACCCCACACATGAATGTTCTCAGGATGCTTTACTGTTGGCATGACACAGGACTGATGGTAGCGCTCAACTTTTCTTCTCCGGACAAGCCTTTTTCCAGATGCCCCAAACAATCGGAAAGAGGCTTCATCGGAGAATATGACTTTGCCCCAGTCCTCAGCAGTCCATTCACCAAACTTTCTGCAGAAGATCAATCTGTCCCTGATGTTTTTTTGGAGAGAAGTGGCTTCTTTGCTGCCCTTCTTGACACCAGGCCATCTTCCAAAAGTTTTAGCCTCACTGTGCGTGCAGATGCACTCACACCTGCCTGCTGCCATTCCTGAGCAAGCTCTGCACTGGTGGCACTCCGATCCCGCAGCTGAATCCTCTTTAGGAGACGATCCTGGCGCTTGCTGGACTTCCTTGGATGCCCTGAAGCCTTCTTAACAAGAATTGAACCTCTTTCCTTGAAGTTCTTGATGATCCTATAAATTGTTGATTGAGGTGCAATCTTAGTAGCCACAATATCCTTGCCTGTGAAGACATTTTTATGCAACGCAATGATGGCTGCACGCGTTTCTTTGCAGGTCACCATGGTTAACAATGGAGGAACAATGATTTCAAGCATCACCCTCCTTTTAACATGTCAAGTCTGCCATTTTAACCCAATCAGCCTGACATAATGATCTCCAGCCTTGTGCTCGTCAACATTCTCACCTGAGTTAACAAGACGATTACTGAAATGATCTCAGCAGGTCCTTTGATGACTTCAATGAAATGCAGTGGAAAGGTTTTTTTGGGATTAAGTTAATTTTCATGGCAAAGAAGGACTATGCAATTAATCTGATCACTCTTCATAACATTCTGGAGTATATGCAAATTGCTATTATAAAAACTTAAGCAGCAACTTTTCCAATTTCCAATATTTATGTAATTCTCAAAACTTTTGGCCACGACTGTATATGTAGCTAAAGATATATATTTACTGATCTATATCTCCATATATCTCTATATAGACATAGAAACATAAAGTAGAATGTGTCGGCAGATAAGAACCATTTGGCCCATCTAGTCTGCCTATATAGATCAGTAAATATATATCAGTTCTCTATATACATATATCAATGATATACTGTATGTATATATATATATATATATATATATATATATGAGAGAGAGATTTACTGATCTATATCTGTGTCAGCTAAGAGATGATCATGTAACAGTGTTTGTATGCAAGGTTAGGTTGTGCAGAGCAAGCAGTGCAGTGCAGGGGGCAGGGAAGGGCAGATTATTCACGCCCACAAATATTCATGAGGGAGAGCTCAGGCATTGTTGGTACACGCCCCCACAGCTTTGCTGCAGCATGTAAACAAAGCATGAATAACAGAACTATGCAAAGGTGTAAGGCTACTTTCACACCTGTGTTTAGGTGCGGATCCGTCTGGTATCTGCACAGACGGATCCGCACCCAGTAGCGTAGGGATCGCCATAGCAGCCATAGCAATGGCTATGGGGCCCTACGCCACTGGGGGCCCGCCGCGACTGAGGATAAAAAAATAAAATAAAAAATGTGGCGAGTGGGCCAGGCGTGGCGCTGTGATAGGGGCAGGGCTCCAGATGGTCTCTCCCTCCCCCCTGTGCTGCTGCCGCCGCGGCCAATAAGAAGAGCAACAGGGCCGGGGGAGGGGCTGTGGCCACTGCGCCACCAATGAAGATAACTGACCTGTTAATACAAATGCAGGAGGCGGGTGCCGGAATCACATAGCCGGCACCCGACCTCTATGACAGGGAGCTGCGATCAGCGGCAGTTAACCCCTCAGGTGCCGCTCCCTGTCATAGAGGTCAGGTGCCGCTATTTGATTCCGGCACCCGCCTCCTGCATTTGTATTAACAGGTCAGTTATCTTCATTAACATTGAGTGCGGCCCCCCCCCCCCCAGTATAATAAACATTGAGTGCGCCCCCCCCCCCCCAGTATAATAAACATTGAGTTCGGCCCCCCCAGTATAATAAACATTGAGTGCGGCCCCCCCAGTATAATAAACATTGAGTGCGGCCCCCCCCAGTATAATAAACATTGAGTGCGCCCCCCCCCAGTATAATAAACATTGAGTGCGGCCCCCCCCAGTATAATAAACATTGAGTGCGGTCCCCCCCCCAGTATAATAAACATATAAACATTGGTGGGCAGTGCCAATGAGGGTTAAAAAATAAAAATAAAAAATTAACTCACCTCGGTCTCCTGTTCTTTCTTCAGGACCTGTGGTGACGACACTGCGCTCCAGCCTCCATCACATGGTCCATTACCATGGTGATGGATCATGTGATGTATCATGTGATGAGCTCAGTGACATCACCACAGGTCCTTTGACAGGTCCTGAAGAAAGTACAGGAGACCGGCTGCTACGCGATCAATTGGAGGTAGTGAGTTAATTTTTATTTATTTTTTTAACCCTCATTGGCACTGCCCACCAATGTTTATATGTTTATTATACTAGGGAGGGGCACACTGCGCCACCAATGTTTATTATATTGGGGGGGGGGGCGCACTGCACCACCAATGTTTATATGTTTATTATACTAGGGGGGGGGCGCACTGCGCCACCAATGTTTATTATGTTGGGGGGGGCGCACTGTGCCACCAATGTTTATTATACTGGGGTGTTGGGGGGCGCACTGAGCCACCAATGTTTATTATACTGGGGTGTTGGGGGGGCGCACTGCGCCACCAATGTTTATATGCTTATTATACTAGGGAGGGGGGGCGCACTGCGCCACCAATGTTTATTATGTTGGGGGGGCGCACTGTGCCACCAATGTTTATTATACTGGGGTGTTGGGGAGGGGCGCACTGCACCACCAATGTTTATATGTTTATTATACTAGGGAAGGGGGGCGCACTGCGCCACCAATGTTTATTATGTTGGGGGGGACGCACCGCGCCACCAATGTTTATTATACTGGGGTGTTGGGGGGGGCGCACTGCACCACCAATTTTTATATGTTTATTATACTAGGGAGGGGGGGCGCACTGCGCCACCAATGTTTATTATGTTGGGGGGGCGCACTGCGCCACCAATGTTTATTATACTGGGGTGTTGAGGGGGGGGCGCACTGCGCCACCAATGTTTATTGTGTTGGGGGGGGCGCACACCACACTAATAAATAATGCAGCTGCGCCTGCCAGGCTTGAGCAGGTATATGTGTGAATAGGGAAGATGCTGAGATCCGGCTGTACCTCACTTTGAGGTACAGCCAGATCTCAGCATCTTCCCTAATCCATATTCACACATATACCTGCTCAAGCCTGGGAGGCGCAGCTGCATTATTTAAAGGGATTCTGTCAGATTTAACCCCTCTAACCTAAGCATATGCTCATGTCCAGACTAATAAGAAGAAACCTAAGCTGGCCTTATTAAACCTCACTGTGGCTCTATTTGCCCAAAAAACTGGTTTTTATAACCTGTCAATCACTTACTTAAGGTGCCCAAGGGGAGGTCCGTTAATACAGGTTGCCCGACCACACCCCTTGCCGTCTGGGACGGGGAGGATTGCGGAGGCGGCGCTGAGCTGTAGAAGGCGGCACTGAAGACAGGGAAGGCGGCACTGGGCAACGGACAGCAAGGGGTGCGGCCGGGCACCCTGTATTAACGGACCTCACCTTGGGCACCTTAAGTAAGTGATTGGCAGGTTATAAAAACCTGTTTTTTGGGCAAATAGAGCCACAGTGAGGTTTAATAAGGCCAGCTTAGGATTCTTCTTATTAGTCTGGACATGAGCATATGTTTAGGTTAGAGGGGTTAAATCTGATGACAGAATCCCTTTAATAGTGTGGTGTGGGGATGTTAGGGTGGGAGGTCCGATAGGTATGTGGGGGTGGGAGATCCGGGAGGGGGGGGGCCCATAATTTTTTTTTGCTATGGGGCCCAGTCATTTCTAGCTACGTCCCTGTCCGCACCTATAATGCAAACGCTTGTATCCGTTCAGAACGGATCAGTTTGCATTACCATAAACAAAACAAAAAATAAATAAAAAATTTAGTTTTTTTTGTTCATGATAATGCAAACGGATCTGTTTTCAATTGCACCATATTGTGTCTGTAAAAACTGATCCCCATTGACTTACATTGTAAGTCAGGACGGATCCGCTTGGCTCAGTTTCGTCAGACGGACATCAAAACGCTGCAAACTGATGCATTCTGAACAGATCCTTATCCATTCAGAATGCATTGGGGCTGAACTGATCCGTTTTGGGACGCTTGTGAGAGCCCTGAAACGGATCTCACAAGCGGACCCAGAAACGCCAGTGTGAAAGTAGCCTAAGTGTGTTTTTTTCTTTTCAAGAAATCAAGCTTAACTAATGTGTATGTAAGTCCTGATGAGTTTTATAATGTTTTTATTTTTTTCATTACTTGGATAACCCCTTTAAGTATTTTACATTGGAGTCCAGGAGCTTGAAGTTACTCATCTAGATTTAGAGAGGTTTTCTAATAAACACTTGTTTCCACTCGGTCAAAGTTATATCGACAGATATCTGGAAACTGGTCCTGGGATGAAGAATAAAAAAGATGCTCAATCCTCCTGGTCTATCTATGATATAGTCTTTGTAGTTCTTGTTCCATGTATGGTCACTTAAGGTGAAGGACACAAAAGAAACACTGCAGTCAGGATTTTTTTGTGTTTTATTTTTTATTTTTTGGGGGAAGAAGGGGAGGGAAGAAATGGGGTAGGGAAGGTTATTTTTAGTTTTTTGGGGGGAAAATATTATTATTTTTTTTTATTATTTTTATGGAGAGGGATTAAGGAGAGAAGAGGAAAGGAGAAGTGGGGGAAGGGAAGATAATTTTTTTTTATTTTTTTTTT
Organism: Bufo bufo; assembly: GCF_905171765.1. Taxonomy (NCBI): domain Eukaryota; kingdom Metazoa; phylum Chordata; class Amphibia; order Anura; family Bufonidae; genus Bufo; species Bufo bufo. Next base: position 249,408,689 of record NC_053392.1, read on the forward strand.
TTAAGGAAGGGGATTTTTTAGTTTCTAGGTGTTTTTGGGTGACAGTAGTTCAGGATGGTGCTTGACTGTTGGCCTTTACACTGGCTCTTTTTCCGAAGGGTCTCTAGATTTAATTTTCCTCCTCCAGAATATGCAGACGCTAAAAAAAGAAGAAGATCTATCAGTTATTTAATATCCGCTATTTACATGTGAGCTCTGAATGAAATGTGTGCACAGATCCTCCAATGTGTTCTCGTTACATTATATCATGTCTGGCCTTAGGGTACTTTCACACTAGCGTTTTTATTTTTCCAGCACTGAGTTCCGTCAAAAGGGCTCAATGCTGGAAAAGAACTGATCAGGCATATCCCCATGCATTCTGAATGGGGAGTAATCCGTTCAGGATGCATCAGGATGTCTTCAGTTCAGTCATTTTGACTGATCAGGCAAAAGATAAAACCGCAGCATGCATTAAAAATACCGGACTGACACATCCGTCCTTCCGGTCTGCGCATGCGCAGACTGAAAAGCAATGGAACTGCTTGCCGGATCACTCTGCCACAAGTGTGAAAGTAGCCTTATAATATGCCCCAAATTTATCCTGAAGCCTTCAGCACTGTGATAAATCTGGCGCACCTTGTGACTGCCTGGACTAAGATTACGCTGTGTAAATATTAAGCAGCAATAATACGCTAGCTCCATAGAGTATCTTATAAATGCTACCTACCATATGCCAGCGATCAACATGATGGTGACAGAGCCGGCCACAGATATTGCTGTGAGGGGAGCATTGCTGTCACGGAGCTCCTCTAGAAGTGGCGACTCAGGCGCTGTGATGTCAAGCACATCAGGAAGTGTAGGGCGAGGATGGTATTTTTCAATCGCCTGTTCCGATCCACTGATAACTAAATGAGGAAAACAATTACATTAATAGTTCATACCATAAAGAGAATGATGATGACTTTGTAGAGTATCTTATATATGAAATAATATTATATATATTTCACAATTGTCTGTATCATGGCGGCTCAGAAGCACTGTCAAAACCAAGAGTGGCTCCAAAATACGGAAGCGGCTTAAATTATCACTTTATAGGTTTTTCCTTACAAATACTAAAATAAAATAACCCCACATTATAGGTGACAGTTCAGATTTTTGGAACTAGATCCTTTCTCACTAATTAGCACCTATAAGCAGATATGAATCCCAGGTATCTAAGTATTACCACCCAGCATAGTGCCAGTAATAATATGTCCTCACCTGCCACATTGTAGGTGATCTTACTCACTGGCACTTCAGAGTCCAGGATGGTGGTACACGTGTACCGGCCGGAGTCCCCCTTCAGTACGCCCTTGATCACTAGGTAGGGCTCCCGGGTGATTTTGGGTTCATGTTCACGATGCTAGAGAGATAATATAGAGAACTGTTAGAACCTCATATGTCACAATTACTTATAATTCATTGTCATTATTATTATTAAGACAAAAATAGATAACATTACTGATGATAATTTGCTGACATGGGTAAAAGGACTTTCTGATAAATGTTTTGGGTGATGGAGGAAAAGGTTTGGGAAGCGCTGCCTTAATATGATGGTCATATAACTTATTAACAATCTTCCAGTTTTACACTTATTTTCTTGGGCATCTGCATTTCACTTACCAGGGTGAACACGTTCTGATAGGAGTCCTCCAGCCTCGTGTACCATTCAAAGCTGCAGTCCAGAATTAGTTCTTCATACTCTGGAACTTTTATATTTATCTCTAGAAAGAAGGAAAATGAAAGAAGATATTACAGAAGTAATTGTGTAGACATTCTGTCCTGCATTTAAAGGGGTTGTCTCAATAACACATCTCCTTCCATATGACCTAATAGTAAATATGGGCATCATAGAGGGGACTGATAGTAACTGATTATATTCTGCTCTCTCCTCACCTCCACAGTTTACAGTCTCTGCGAGATGAGACTTGTGCTCTTTACATGGAGAGCAGAATCGTCCAGTTTTCAGATCTGAGAAAAGAAGAAAGAAATGAAATATGAGCCAGGCACTTTATAATATTATAATAAATATTATAATCATATGCTGGTATCTATCACCCCTCTGTCACCAGCACATGGACAATATACTACACAGGCTGCCACAAATCACCCTTATAGTCTGCTTATGGACGGAATCATAATAATGTAAATTTCCGCTTCAGGAAGTCTGATTCTCTGCCATGAGCTATGGACTATTGGAAGTGACTGGTCCTATATTTTTACTGGTGTACTATATGAATGTAGATATAAGAATAGAAACTTCTACTTTACCGAAACATCTGTTGGAGGTGCACAGGCAGCTGCATCTCTCCAAGTAGTCTGTGAAAAGAGGAGATGGCATATATTAGTCAGCGGTTGCTGTGTACAGACCTATTTAGTGCTGCTCACCTTTGTATAATAGGCACAGTACACATACTATACACATAGTTTACACACACTGAAGGCAGAGGTCCATTGACATGTATTATATTATTATGTAATCCTAGATCCTCTGGTCTATGATAGAAATCTTATACTGTACCTTGATTTTTTTGAGGGCCCCCGGCGCAGACAACCTTCTCCTCGGCGCAGGTCTTACAGTTGGTATAGGTTTGCACCATTAATCCTGGGGAAATGCACTTATGTTATAACCTACCAATCTTATAGAGAATAATAATGACAAATCTGGTATAAAATGTACTTACCACAGCTGTCTGCACCTGAGGAATGGAGAAGAAAGAAGACATTACTGACAGTTCTCATTGTCAAACCCAGAAACCTCTAATCTCTGGGTCTCATTTATACATGATATCAGTGTCTCTGTCTTGATCGCTGTGTTTTCTAGATTTCCATTGACAGGAATCTCTGAGCTGCCCGAGTACGGTCCGGGCCCTCTATAGAGCGCAGCAGCTCCTAGTGCAAACATCCCTGACAATCAATCAGATGCTGGCTTTCATGTGTCCAGTACAGGGTAGGAGATAACAGCAGTGATGTGATTGGTGGATGTGGGGATCTCTAGTTTGTGTCTCCATTACTATTACTACATGAGGGCTGTGTGTGTAATACATTTATATGTCATATTATAGCACATGTTATATCTAGAAGAACTCACCTTGTTTATTTGGACACCTCCCTAAAAGTGAGAAATGAAGGAATACAGAATTACTAATAGAAAACAATAGAGAAAAGAAATCCCCTGTATATGACGGCTCCATCTATAACACAGCAATAATACCCCAGAAAACTGCACGAATAGCAATTCCCATTCTAGGACATTTTATTACAATCGCTCCCTCCTGTCACTAGGCTGTAGGGAAAGGAAATCGAGCAGAAAACACCATCTCTGACAACCTACCAGACACGTAGAACACAAGTACAATGGTAGACAGGTAGAAGATTTCACTTACGTTGGTTTGAGTCCTGGACGATAACCTTGAGCTTTTCTTTGAGTCGCTGGAATTGGAGTCCAATGATGTGAAGAAGCTGGATCTCTAAGATATATAAAGAGGAGAATAATGAGTCCAATCCCCTCATCTATTGGTCTGTGCCCCCAACACACTGATAATTCCTATTAATAAGAGAAGTAGAATTTCCGCCTACATAGAAAATACTGTACTCACCCTTAAAACCTATATCCTGGATGACATCCACAGATTTTTTATATTCGGACGCAATTTCGGATATAGCATATTTATCTGGAATGAAAATAATGGTACATTACTTATTTATCTAATATCTATCAATCTATCTCATATCTATCTATCTAGAGATTTCATAAAACAGAAATAATAGTAATAATACAATTACCCAGTATCCCGACTTCATCCTCAAGGTAGTCCAGGACTTTTTTCTCGGTGACTTTGGCAAACCGCTTGATCTTTACATAGGCTTCTATTGAGTCAATGTCATCGACTTGGCTTTTGATAAAGGTGTTGAATTTATCCATAGCCATTTTCCCTCTGGGGTCGCATGGTATGCAGCTGAGAGATTTTCCGATGAAGACAGATGTTACCAGCAGTAGAAGCCACATGGTCTGGATAGAACCAGGCATTTTTAGTAAAATCGCTTCCAGTAGCAAATAATCGCTAAGGACGCAAGAGAACAGAACTATGTCCCACTGAGAAGACAACAGCACTGCACAGATTAGAGCTTCAGGCACTGTTTAAGGGACACTGTCTTTATGACATCACTGTATGTTGTCACCGGAATATGCAAATGAGGAACGCATAAGCCATCCGATTGGTGGAAAATTTAAGGCCCTGGAGCACATAAGCCATTGCATTGGTGGAAAATGTAATTGGGAGATCATCATATGCAAATAATGCTCTGGAACATGAGATGTTAAAGTAAATAAAATAAAAATAATAATTTTTCATTGAAATATAAGTCACAGATAATACATATAATGACTTTATTTACAGAATATACATATCAGACATGGGTAACAGAACATGTACCACCTGTATATTCCACCAAGCTCGACCGTTACAATGCTTTGCCTCTGATACATTCAGACATTGGAGGTTGTGGGTTCGAATCCCAGACACATCAGAAGACTTTACTGTCTGTAAGATTAGATCACATTAGCGAGGGGGCCTGGTCAGCTGCTGTGAAGGGCCCCTGAACAGTAAGACATCGATATTTAACGAACTTGAAAATAAACTGTCACACACGCTGCCGGGACGCCCCCTTGGCAGCCTGGGCCCCGAAGCAGCTGCTTCCCCTGCTTCCTTGGTAGTTACGCCACTGCGTTAGTGGCTTCAACCCCCACTTCTCCACCTCCTCCTCCACTTCCACCTCCGAATTATCCACATGCAAAACCAGTCAGTCATCAGTCGGTAGCTGGAAGCAGTGTAGCACTGCAGTGGGGAAGCGGCAACAGCCCGGCTGAAGCTGATATGCTTAGGGGACAAACAGCACACCACCACAGAGCTGTGGCAGGGGATAAGAGTCCAGAGTGTTGTGTGGCTCTCGCCACTCAACCTACAATCAGGCATGGTTGTGTCTGATAATGGCCGTAACTTGTGGCAGCTTTGGAGCTCGGGAAGCTCACACACATCCCATGCCTAGCCCACATCTTAAACTTAGTGGTTCAGTGGTTTCTCAAAACCTACCCCAATTTGCCTGAGCTACTGGTGAAGGTGCGCCATGTGTGTGCACATTTCTGAATTTCTGCCAACGCCGCAGCAGCGCTTGAATTTGCCAGCTCACCGGCTGTTGTGCGATGTAAGCGCTGGAACTCTACGTTTAACATGTTGGCCAGGCTTTGTGAGCAGCTGAGGCCAGTAGCGGAATACCAACTGCAACATGGACGTTGCCTTTCCAGTCAGCTTCAGCTATTCACAAGCGAGGAGTGGACATGGATGTCTGACCTCTGCGAGGCTTTAAGAAACTTTGAGGAATCAACACAGATGGTGAGCGGCGATAACACTATTATCAGCGTAACCATCCCCGTTCTGTGTCTACTTAAACCCTCGCTGCTCACAATTAAAGACGACGCTTTGCATGTGGAAGAGGTGGAAATGGGGGAAGACATTACACAGGGTCATAGCCAGACCACCCTCAGTTCATCTTTCCAGCGCGAATTAGACGATGAAGAAGAGGAGCAGGAGACGGTTGCCTCCGCTACAGAAGGTAGTACCCATGGAAGTTTAATTCCACCTGTTCTGCGTGGGTGGGCAGAGGATGAGGAGATTTAGAGTGATCCTCCTGATGACGACAGTGAAGTCTTGCCTGTTGGTACTCTGGCACACATGGCGGACTTCATGTTAGGCTGCCTTTTCCCGCGACCTGCAAGTTAAACGCATTTTAGATAACACGGATTACTGGTTGTTCACCCTTCTTGACCCCCGCTACAAAGAGAATTTCTCATCTCTCATTCCTCTGGTAGAGAGGATGAGCAAAACTGTGCAATAACAGAAGATTCTTGTTGAAAAATTGCTCCAAAAATTTCCATCTGACAACGCTGGCGGCAGAGTCTGTAGTTCCTTGGCCAACCAAGGAGGGGAGACAAGGGGAACACACAGCAGTTCCAGCAGGGGCATGGCAACACTCTCCAAAGCCTGGGACAGTTTCACGAGACCCTGCCAGCACCCTCACCCTGATGCGCGGCCTAGTGTCACAAGGAGGGAAAAATTTTGGAAGATGGTGAGGGGGAGTACATAGCAAACCGTGTCAGCGTCCTCAATGATCCCTCAGTGCCTTACAACTACTGGGTGTCGAAGCTGGATATGTGGCACGAACTGGCACTCTACGCCTTGGAGGTGCTTGCCTGCCCTGCCGCCAGCGTTTTGTCTGAGCGGGTATTTAGAGCTGCCGGTGGCATTATAACAGATAAGCGTATCCACCTGTCAACTGAAAATGCTGACAGGATGACTCTTATAAAAATGAACAAGGCCTGGATTGACCATGACTCCTCGACTCCACCAGAGGAAAGCTTATGAACAAAAAGGCACTTTAAATCTGTTGTTTATAATGTACTGAATACACTGTATTCCCATGCACCCCTTCCACCACAAACAAGGGTATATGGTTGAATCTTCCTATTCTCATCCTCCTTCTCCTCTTCCATCATATCAACATGCTTATTCGTCGCATATGATGCCCTCGCATATAATGTTTTATAGGGTCAGTTCAGCTGCAGGCCCTCGTATATCGCTTTTTAGAGGGTCTGCTCACCAGCAGGCCCTTACCTACAATGTTTTACAGGGTCAGCTCACCAGCAGGCCCTCACATATAATGTTTTACAGGGTCATCTCACCAGCAGGCCTTCACCTACAATCTTTTACAGGGTCAGCTCACCTGAAGGCCCTCACCTACAACCTTTTAGAGGGTCAGCTCACCAGCAGGCTCTCGCATATAATGTTTGACAAGGTCAGATCACCAGCAGGCCCTCGCATAATTTTTTTTTAGAGGGTTAGCTCACCTGAAGGCCCTCGCATATAATGTTTTAGAGGGTCAGCTCACCTGCAGGCCCTTACCTACAACCTTTTAGAGCAGGGGTGGCCAACCTGTGGCTCTTGAGCCGCATTTGTCTCTTTGCTTCTTCAAGTGAGGCTCTAGCTGTGGAGCCGGGAAGCAGTCAGGCCGGCTCACTCCCACCCCATGCTCAGATCTCTTCTCCTGATCGGGCACTGTTGCTACTTTGCAGCTCCAGCTCACTCTCCACTACGTCTTGATGCACACAGTGTGAGAACGTAGTACGTGGAGAAATACTACAATCTGACGTTGTGCTCATCAGGTCACAGTGGAGAGCGTGTCAGACCTGCAGAGTAGCAGTTGCCCGAGCAGGAGCCCAGTACTTGATCAGGAAAGGGAAGAGATTTTATTTATTTATTATAGAACTGAGCATGGGGGTCTGAGCTAAGCATGGGAGGTTCTGATCTGAGCATGGGGGGATCCTGATCTGAGCAATGGGGGTCTGATTTGAGCATGAGGGGCAGATCTGAGCATAGGGGGAAGATCTGAGCATCGGGGTTCAGATTTGAGCATGGAAGGCAGATCTGAGCATAGGGGGGCAGATCTGAGCATGGGGTCTTGTTTGAGCATGGGTTGGTCAGGTCTGAGCATGGGGGGTCAGATCTTAGAAGGGGGAGATCTGAGCAAGGGGGAAGAGATCTGAGCATTGGGGGGGAGATCTGAGCAATGAGGGTCTGAAATTGGAGTCTGATTTGTGTTGTCTGATCCGAGCATTGGGGGTCTTATTTTGGGGGTCTGATTTGGAGGTCTGATGAGGTTCGGGGATCTTATTTTAGGTCAGATGAGGATCTGATTTAGGAGTCTGATGAAAAATATATTTTTTCTTTTTTTCTCTGCTAATGAAAAATAAGAAGAAAATATTTTTATCAGACCTCAGATGAAAAATATTTTTTTTCTCTTATTTTTCTTTGTTAAAACCAAGGCGCCTCTTGTAGGGCGAAAAATAGGGTGAATCTTGTGTAAATGTATAGCTTGTGGCTCCTGGTAGTCATATGCTGTTGTTTTTTGGCTCTTTGTGTCTGTAAGGTTGGCCACCCCTGTTTTAGAGGGTCAGCTCACAAGCTGGCCCGCACCTACAATCTTTTACAGGGTCAGCTCACCAGCAGGCCTGCACCTCAAATCTTTTACAGGGTCAGCTGTCTGCAGATGAGGTGCTGGCTTATTTAATATCCAAGTCATGTCTCAAGGCTTATTTTAAGAGCTGAATATTGACTTATAGGATAGCTGCCTTACATCTGGTGGCATTAGAGGCAAAGCTTGTTAAGAGCTCATTTGCATTTTTTCCCTCCCATACTTCCTCTATTCATGCTCGGGCACGAGGGCTGTGTCTAATGATGCAGTACAAGGAGGGCTGCTTCCCAGGAAAAAGTAGCCCTCCATGATGTTCCAGGGAGTTTTGCCATCTCTCCCAAGAGATCTCCCCTTTTTCTCGGATCCTACCAGGTGTTCCAGGACAGTTTGCAGGACACTCTTTTGAGTGAAACCATACTCCTTTTCAATAAGCCATGCTTCTTATCAAGCTATGTGCATATTGGAGTAGTTCCCCTTTAAATCTGTAGACAAATACTACAACCTGCTTTCGTCTGGTGTTCCGAATTTTACAAAGATACGCAGTGAAGCTTAGTGAGCTTCTCAGTCTAATAACGTGACTCGTTTATTTTATGAAAATATTATGGCGACACCTTTCCAATCACAATGAAATGGTCAATTCAACATATACACATTTTAGCTACATATGTATACATTCATTACATTAATCACATGAATAAGCTGGAGGTCAGCCTCTTTTATGAATATCTGCTATCCATAGCCCCCACTAATTGAAACTGGTACAGACTGGCATATTCTGGCCTAATCTACTTTGTTATAGTAGAAAATAAACACAAGTGACCTTCTCCAGTGACCTAAAGATACTATAAACTTGAATAACCTTTTCTGGAACATCAGGGACACTCTGTCTGGGTTGCATTACTCCAAACCCCTCTTTTGTTCTTGATTACCAGCCTCTAAGAACCATAGCAGTTGCACATGGTCAATACCCCACCCCTTCAGAGGGATTGGGGACCTTCATCGACTTCACCCCATTCCTGAATCTATCCCCAACTTCTATATGTTTCATTATGAGGCCTGTTTATTGAAATGAATGATACAATTTTTCCTCCAATGTTCCTTAATTTCCTTCAGCCCCTGAACTTTGATTTGCATGTTACCCTTAGGATCTATGTAATGACAACAAGTGGGGCCAATTATTAACAGATACCACCTTTTGCTGCTGTAAGGTAGTCACTATAGTGTTTTGGTTGGTGAGCAATAGAATTTGTTTTTGAACACTGTTATTCTGGTTTACCAATTAAAAAATCTGATCAGTGATATCATCAAAGAGATTACCAAACTCAACTAATTTATCTCACATCTCCAAAATTATAGGGTAAACGAGCAAGACACTAAAGAGTCTGTTGGTCACACTCATCTGTATCAGATGTAGCTTACCATTAGGCCATGGCCTATTATCCACTGCTCTCTTGCAGAGTGTGTATTTAGGAATGAGATGGGGACTCTTATGGAACACCCAGGAGGTTCGTAACAACACTTGCTTGCAGCGTCTGCACCTTAGTCTCTGCATTCATAAGTTCTAAACCGGTGGGTTCCTCAGATTCTTCCTTCTCCCCTCTTCAGAAACCAGCAAAAGCAATGTAGCTGGGTTCAGAACCTGGCAGAATTTGATGGCAGCATGGGAGGGAGAGAGAAGGGAAGTTTAATATTTAGTAAGGCATACAGCAAACAGATGTTTCAGTGGAACTTTCCTGAATTTACTGAACTGAATGTGGGACCATGAGAACAAGCAGGTGTTCCAAAACAATATTTGTAGCTTTATCCTTCAGAAGAGCAGCAACTGCAACAGACACATGAGGGGGTACCTCATATTAAGGGGTCGAGACTCAGACAGTAGTAAGCCAGGGGGTACTGTTTGCCGTTTTGGGACTAAGAACTCCTTGGGCATGAGAGATCTCATGACAGAACAGCATGAAAGGCTTCTCATAACTGGCAGGCCGAAGGTGAAGGCTTTAGAAACTGCTTGCTTCAGAGTTCTGAACACTGTTTCTGCTGCAGGATCAAGGGAAAACAGATCAGAGGTCAAAGTGTTATAGAGTGGTTGAGTCATAGAGTCATGAAACTAGAGGCTGCTAGTATCCAGTCTCTGCAATAGCTAACAAGTCCTAGAAACTGACTGTGGCTTGGGTGACTAAGATAAAGGGACTTGTTGAATGGGTTTCACTGTCCTGGGAAAAATGTCGAGCTTCTGGTGATACACAATGACCCTGTAATGTCACAGTGTCCTGGCAATACTGAAGCTTGGACTTGGAAGATTTACAACCATGATAGGACAGTCTTTTAGAAAGTAACAACAAAGCTGTAAATCATCCACATATTGGAACAGAATGGTGTCAGGGCTGGCAGATAGGCTTGAGCGAATCGTCGATCCATACTACATTAAATGTATTGCCTCTGCGACTTTGGCTGGAACAAATTTTGCCTCCACACAAGCAATGCCTTTTAATTCTGTACAGAGACAGGAAAGTGCTTGAACAAATCGACTTCGGATCTATCATCTCAAGCTCGATTCGCTCAAAGCTACTGGCAGACTCCCATCCCAAGAGAATAGAAAGGTTGGTTAGTTGTCTGCCCTTTGTGGAAGTACAGTCCATCAATACAATGCCAGTGTATGTAAATAATTGTGAAACAGAGAGCTGAAGGAGGGACCTGTGAGAGGTGGGTACTGTTTAAGACAAGGAGGGATGGTCCCCAGCTTCACATCAACTCTCATCAGTGGGACTGGCAACTTTCCAATATCATATTTGCTCACTGCCCATTGAGTATCAGGTACCTGTTGAAGTTCCTTCCTAAGAAATGTACAAGCAGTCGGGGGGGGGGGGGAGACAACACTCTGCTGCCCAGGAGTAATGATTTTGTATGGGGACAAGCGATAACAGTAGTAATCACTCGTCCTCATACTATGGAGGAACAAACAGCAGTCAATTCCCCAGTAACACAAAGACAAGAGGATTTGCTGAGGCATTCTTATGGAGAAATCTGGACAGGAACAGGCAATTGCAGAAACAGTGTAAGACTCAAAATCTTACCGTGGTTCTGAGACCTCTCATCGAGTGGCAGCCCGAGTGGCAGCCCTTGATCACCAGCATCAGATCAAATTGAAGTAGTTCCCCTTTCAATCTGTAGAAAAATACTACAGCCTGCTTTCATCTGGTGTTCCAAATTTTACAAAGATATACAGTGATCACCGTACTTCAGAGAAAAAACTGATTTGGAGTTCAGTAAGCTTCTCTGTCTAATAGCTCAAGACTAGTGTTCAGCGCAAATATTCGAATTACGAATATTTATCGCGAATATCGCAACTTCGAGAATTCGCAAACATTTCGAATATAGTGCTATATATGACTTTTTCGAATATTTGCCTTTTTTTACTCGAAAAATCGGCAATGTAATGATCGCGCAATATGCGAATATTACGCGATCAATAGAGACGTGGGTCAAAAAGGAATATATAGCACTATATTCGATATAGTGCTATATATTAGTTTTTTAGAATATTCGTCTTTTTTTTTCCCATCTGAAGTTACGATTCCTCCCTGCTTAAGTTGCTTGTCAAGCAACTTAAGCAGGGAGGAATCATGACTTCAGATTGAAAAAAAATGCCGAATATGCTAAAAAAACTAATATATAGCACTATATCGAATATAGTGCTATATTTTAATTTTTTTTGCATATTCGTCATTGACGAATATTCTAACAAATGAATATATAACACTATATTGAATATAGTGCTATATATTAGTTTTTAGAATATTCATTTTTTTCCATCTGAAGTCATGATTCCTCCCTGCTTAAGTTGCTTGACAAGCAACTTAAGCAGGGAGGAATCATAGCTTCAGATGGAAAAAAATGACGAATATTCTAAAAAACTAATATATAGCACTAATTTTCTAAATTTCTATTTCTCTGCTTTTAACCCCTTAACGCAAAATGCTGTGCATGTATGGCGGGGGATGCATTGCCAGAATGCATTCCGCTGTACATGTGCGGCGGGCTGATCCGGCGGGCACTGGAGCGGTGCGCACCCGATCACTGCAGGGGCCCAGCAGTCCCTGGTAGCCGGGGCCCTGCTGTATCCACCAGAATTGCTGTAAAAGCTGATGCCGGTGGATTAACCCCTTCTATGCCGCGGTCCGTGCTGACCGCGACATAGAAAGGGTTTGTGTCGGGTGAGGGAGCGCATCGAGTCCCTGCGCTGCTGTGGCGGGGGCTCGATGTGTCAGAAGGCAGCCCGATGCTGTGCAGAGGCTACCCAATGCCTTGCACGGCATCGGGACCTGCCTTCTATGGGTGCACAGGAGATCCAGCCTCAGGCTGGGTCTCCAAGGAAACCTGTTAGTGTATTACTGTAATACACTAACAGGCAATGCATTACAATACAGATGTATTGTAATGCATTGCAGAGGGGATCAGACACCCAAAAGTGGAAGTCCCAGAGTGGGACAGAAATAAAGTTTAAAAAAAAAGTAAATAAAAGTGTTTTCAATAAAAAAAATAAAGTTACAAGTTAAAAAAAGAAAAAAACACCCCTTTCCCCTGATTTTATAATAAAAAAAAGAGAAAAAAGAAAAAACACACATATTAGGTATCGCCACATCCGTAACGACCGGCTCTATAAATATATCATATGATCCACCACATCCGATAGACACCATAAAAAATAAAAACTGTAAAAAAAATTTTTTGGTCAACTTACATCACTAAAAGTACAACACCAAGTGATCAAAAAGGCATATGCCCCCAAAAATAGTACCAATCTAACCATCACCTCATCCCGCAAAAAATGAGCTCTAACATAGGACAATCACCCAAAAAATGGGTCTCAGACTATGGAGACACTAAAACATGTTTTTTTTTTGTTTCAAAAATATTTTTATTGTGTTAAATGTAATAAAATAAAAAAAAGTATACATATTAGGTATCGCCGCATCCGTAACAACCTACTCTATAAAAATACCACATTACATAACCCCTCAGGTAAACACCGTAAAAAAAAAAATATGGTGTCAATAAAGCCATTTTTTGTCACCTTACATCACAAAAGGAGTAATAGCAAGCGATCAAAAAGTCATATGCACCCCAAAATTGTACCAATCAAACCGTCATCTCATCCCGCAAAAATGATACCCTATCTAAGAGAATCGCCCCAAAAAAATAAATAAAAGCTATGGCTCTCAGACTATGGTGACACTAAAACATGATTTTTTTTGTTTCAAAAATGATATTAGTGTATAAAACTTAAATAAATAAAAAAAGTATACATATTAGGTATCTCTGGCATCCGTTACAACCTTCTCTATAAAAATATGACATGATTTAACCCTCAGATTAAAACCGTAAAAAAAGAAATGAACTGTGTCAAAAAGCCATTTTGTCACCTTGCATCACAAAAAGTGGAATAGCAAGTGATCAAAAAGTCATATGCACCCCAAAATTGTACCAATCAAACTGTCATCTTATACCGCAAAATGATAACCTACCTAAGACAATTTTTTTAGTTTCAAAAATGATAGTGTATAAAACTTAAATAAATAAAAATTGTATACATATTAGGTATCGTCGCATCCGTAACGACCTGCTCGATAAAAATATCACATGATTTAACCCCTCAGGTGAACACCGTAAAAAAAATCTTATAAAAATAGTATCAAAAAGCCATTTTGTCACTTTACATCACAAAAAGTGTAATAGCAAGCGATCAAACAGTCATATGAACCCCAAAATAGTACCAATCAGACCGTCATCTCATACTGGAAAAAATGAGCCCCTACATAAGACAGTCGCCCAAAAAATAAAAAAAAACTATGGATTTTTAGAATAGGGAGATACAAAAAAATAATTTTTTTCAACAATGCTTTATTATGGGAAACTGTAATAAACAACAGAAAAAAGTAGTCATATTTGGTATTGTTGCATCCGTAACAACCTGCTCTATAAAAATAGCTCGTGATCTATCCTGTCAGATGAACGTTGTAAAAACAGTGCAAAAACAGCTATTTTTTTGTTACCTTGCCTCACAAAAAGTGTAATATAGAGCAACCAAAAATCATCTGTACTCCAAAATAGTACCAACAAAACTGCCACCTTATCCCGTAGTTTCCAAAATGGGGTCACTTTTTTTTGTAGTTTCTACTCTAGGGGTGGATCTGAGGGTCTTCAAATGTGACATGGCAAGTTAAAATTATCCAGTGAAATCTGCCTTCCAAAAACCATATGGCGTTCTTTTCTTCTGCGCCCTGCCGTGTGCCCGTACAGCAGTTTTTGACCACATATGGGGTGTTTCTGTAAACTACAGTGAGGGCAATAAATATTGAGTTCAGTTTGGCTGTTAATCCTAGCTTTGTTATATATATATCAGCCTAGTTCTGTTTAGGGATTGTTATGACGTGGGCGTGTGTGGTGCCATGGTGTATCTGGGGGGATGCTCTTATTTACACCTTTGGCAGGAATTCCTTTTAATTCCTTTGTCTGTACAGATCCTGAGCTAGCTTCAGGGGGCCAACTGGCAGTTCTCTGAGTGCAAACATTCCGTCACACGCCCACGATGATGTCATATCCCTGCACCTTAGGTTGAAGAGCAGGGGAGGGGGAGCTGCTTGTGGGCTTATATTAGCCAAGCCAGGAAAAAGGCTCTCTCTCTGGGGACTGGACAACAAACAGAGACACACATGGGAGCAGCTCCATGAAGGAAGATGGACCGAACAGTTCCCCATGGAGGAAGTTGAGACAAACAAGCTGGCTAAGTAGCAGTAACCCCTGCTCTGCAAACCCCTGTGTCCCACCTGATATTTAACCCCTTGCTGGACTGATCCTGCCCAGCAGAGTCCTTGATAACCCCTGCTGCCCTGAACCCCAGTATTCAGCTCAGCATTAACCCCTGAACCCTTGCTGGGCTGATCACCTCCCTTGCTGGGCTGTATTTACCCCTATTTAACCCCTGCAGCAGTAACCCCTTTACTGCTGGTGCCTTGTACCCCTACACAGTGTGTTAACCCCTTCACTGCTGCTCCATTCAGAAACGCTTGCATTGTTAACCCTTTCCTGGATTACCCCTGCCCAGTTCCATGTCCCTGCAGAGCATTCCCTGCCCTGCAGAGCATTAACCCCTGCAATCCCTGCACCCCAGTTCTCCTGCATTCCCTGTGTGCAGCCCCAGCATGCCCTTGCTGGGCTGTATTAACCCTTGATATCCTGGTCCCCTGCAATAGCACCAATATCCCTGACCCAGGTAACTCCCACCCTGGGTTAACCCCTTTATTCCATCATCCCCTGCACTGTTATTTACCCCTACATTGCAGTGATTGTGTATTTTACAGCCCTGCTTTAACCCTTGCATTGCTGGGCTGTATTAAACCCTGTATTCCCTTGTACCTGTATCCATGGCTACATCCCTGGGCTGCAAGTATTAACCCTTGCAGTGCACCATTTACCCTTTGTACACTGTAGGGTGATGGACCATGTGATGACTCAGTGACATCACCACAGGTCCTTTGACAGGTCCTGAAGAAAGAACAGAGACCGGCAGCTACGCGATCAATTGAGGAGGTGAGTTAATTTTTTTATTATTTTTTAACCCTCAATTGACCTTCTACTAAGCATTCTGTATTAACCACTTAAGGACCACAGGTTTATACCCCCCTAAAGACCAGGCCCTTTTTTACAAATCGGCACTCCACAACTTTAGCGGTTTATTGCTCGGTCATGCAACTTACCACCCAAATGATTTTACCTCCTTTTCTTCTCACTAATAGAGCTTTCATTTGGTGGTATTTCATTGCTGCTGACATTTTTACTTTTTTTGTTATAAACCGAAATTTAACGATTTTTTTGCAAAAAAATGAAATTTTTCACTTTCAGTTGCAAAATTTTGCAAAAAAAACGACATCCATATATAAATTTTTCTCTAAATTTATTGTTCTACATGTCTTTGATAAAAAAAAAATGTTTGGGTAAAAAAAAATGGTTTGGGTAAAAGTTATAGCGTTTACAAACTATGGTACAAAAATGTGAATTTCCGCTTTTTGAAGCAGCTCTGACTTTCTGAGCACCTGTCATGTTTCCTGAGGTTCTGCAATGCCAGGGCAGTACAAACACCCCACAAATGACCCCATTTTGGAAAGTAGACACCCTAAGGTATTCGCTGATGGGCATAGTGAGTTCATAGAACTTTTTATTTTTTGTTACAAGTTAGTGGAAAATGATGATTTTTTTTATTTTATTTTTTTCTTACAAAGTCTTATATTCCACTAACTTGTGACAAAAAATAAAAACTTCTATGAACTCACTATGCCCATCAGCGAATACCTTGGGGTGTCTTCTTTCCAAAATGGGGTCACTTGTGGGGTAGTTATACTGCCCTGGCATTCTAGGGGCCCAATGTGTGGTAAGTAGTTTGAAATCAAAATGTGTAAAAAATGACCGGTGAAATCCGAAAGGTGCTCTTTGAATGTGGGCCCTTTGCCCACTTAGGCTGCAAAAAAGTGCACACATGTGGTATCGCGTACTCAGGAGAAGTTGGGGAATGTGGTTTGGGGTGTCATTTTACATATACCCATGCTGGGTGAGAGAAATATCTTGGTCAAATGCCAACTTTGTATAAAAAAATGGGAAAAGTGGGGTAGTTATACTGCCCTGGCATTTTCCAGGGGCCCTAATGTGTGGTAAGTAGGTAAATGACCTGTGAAATCCTAAAGGTGCTCTTTGGAATGTGGGCCCCTTTGCCCACCTAGGCTGCAAAAAAGTGCCACACATGTGGTATCGCCGTACTCAGGAGAAGTTGGGGAATGTGGTTTGGGGTGTCATTTTACATATACCCTGCGGGGTGAGAGAATATCTTGGTCAAATGCCAACTTTGTATAAAAAAATGGGAAAAGTGGGGTAGTTATAATGCCCTGGCATTTTCAGGGGCCCTAATGTGTGGTAAGTAGGTAAATGACCTGTGAAATCCTAAAGGTGCTCTTTGGAATGTGGGCCCCTTTGCCCACCTAGGCTGCAAAAAGTGTCACACATGTGGTATCGCCGTATTCAGGAGAAGTTGGGCAATGTGTTTTGGGGTGTCTTTTACATATACTCATGCTGGGTGAGAGAAATATCTCGGCAAAAGACAACTTTTCCCATTTTTCTATACAAAGTTGGCATTTGACCAAGATATTTATCTCACCCAGCAAGGGTATATGTAAAATGACACCCCAAAACACATTGCCCAACTTCTCCTGAGTACGGCGATACCAGATGTGTGACACTTTTTTGCAGCTAGATGCGCAAAGGGGCCACACATTCCTTTTATGAGGGCATTTTTAGACATTTGGATCCCAGACTTCTTCTCACGCTTTAGGGCCCCTAAAATGCCAGGGCAGTATAAATACCCCACATGTGACCCCATTTTGGAAAGAAGACACCCCAAGGTATTCAATGAGGGGCATGGCGAGTTCATAGAAATTTTTATTTTTTGGCACAAGTTAGCGGAAATTGATTTTATTTATTTTTTTCTCACAAAGTCTCCCTTTCCGCTAACTTGGGACAAAAATTTCAATCTTTCATGGACTCATATGCCCTCACAGAATACCTGGGGGTGTCTTCTTTCCAAATGGGGTCCATGTGGGGTATTTATACTGCCCTGGCATTCTAGGGGCCTAAAGCGTGAGAAGAGTCTGGAATATAAATGTCTAAAAAAATTTACGCATTTGGATTCCGTGAGGGGTATGGTGAGTTCATGTGAGATTTAATTTTTTGACACAAGTTAGTGGATATGAGACTTTGTAAGAAAAAAATAATAATTTCCGCTAACTTGGGCCAAAAAAAATGTCTGAATGGACAGAGGGGTGAAAATGTAGGGACAGAGGGGTGATCAATGACAGGGGGGTGATCAATGACAGGGGGGGGTGATCAATGACAGGGGGGTGATCAGGGAGTCTATATGGGGTGATCACCCCCTGTCATTGATCACCCCCCCTATAAGGCTCCATTCAGATGTCCGTATGTGTTTTGCGGATCCGATCCATGTATCCGTGGATCCGTAAAAATTATACGGACATCTGAATGCAGCCTGACAGGGGGGGGTGATCAATGACAGGGGGGGTGATCAATGACAGGGGGGGTGATCAGGGAGTCTATATGGGTGATCACCCCCCCTGGAAGGCTCCAGGGAGACGCCTGTATGTGTTTTGCGGATCCGATCCATCTATCAGTGGATCCGTAAAAATCATGCGGACGTCTGAATGGAGCTTTACAGGGGGGTGATCAATGACAGGGGGGTAATCAATGACAGGGGGGTGATCAGGGAGTCTATATGGGGTGATCACCACAGTCATTGATCACGCCCCTGTAAGGCTCCATTCAGACGTTCGTATGCGTTTGCGGATCCGATCCATCTATCAGTGGATCCGTAAAAATCATGCGGACGTCTGAATGGAGCTTTTACAGGGGGTGATCAATGACAGGGGGGTAATCAATGACAGGGGGGTGATCAGGGAGTCTATAAGGGGTGATCACCACAGTCATTGATCACGCCCCTGTAAGGCTCCATTCAGACGTCCGTATGCGTTTTTGCGGATCCGATCCATCTATCAGTGGATCCGTAAAAATCATGCGGACGTCTGAATGGAGCTTTACAGGGGGGTGATCAATGACAGGGGGGTAATCAATGACAGGGGGGTGATCAGGAGTCTATATGGGGTGATCACCACAGTCATTGATCACGTTCCTGTAGGCTCCATTCAGACGTCCGTATGCGTTTTGCGGATCCGATCCATTTATCAGTGGATCCGTAAAAAATCATGCGGACGTCTGAACGGAGCTTTACAGGGGGGGTGATCAATGACAGGGGGGTGATCAGGGAGTCTATATGGGGTGATCACCACAGTCATTGATCACGCCCCTGTAAGGCTCCATTCAGACGTCCGTATGCGTTTTGCGGATCCGATCCATCTATCAGTGGATCCGTAAAAATCATGCGGACATCTGAATGGAGCTTTACAGGGGGGTGATCAATGACAGGGGGTGATGAGGGAGGTCTATATGGGGTGATCACCACAGTCATTGATCATGCCCCTGTAAGGCTCCATTCAGACATCCGTATGCGGTTTGCGGATCCGATCCATCTATCAGTGGATCCGTAAAAATCATGCGGACATCTGAATGGAGCTTTACAGGGGGGTGATCAATGACAGGGGGGTAATCAATGACAGGGGGGTGATCAGGAGTCCTATATGGGGTGATCAGGGTGATCAAGGGTGAATAAGGGGTTAATAAGTGACAGGGGGGGGTGTAGTGTAGTGGTGCTTGGTGCAACATATTACTGAGCTACCTGTGTCCTCTGGTGGTCGATCCAAACAAAGGGGCCTACCAGAGGACCAGGTAGCAGGTATATTAGACGCTGTTATCAAAACAGCGTCTAATATACCTGTTAGGGGTTAAAAAAATCACATCTCCAGCCTGCCAGCGAACGATCGCCGCTGGCAGGCTGGAGATCCACTCTCTTACCTTCCGTTCCTGTGAGCGCGCGCGCCTGTGTGCGCGCGTTCACAGGAAATCTCGGCTCACGCGAGATGACGCCAATCGGCGTTAGCGTAGCCTGGGGGAGCCGCCGCGATGACGCCTTTCGGCGTTACAGTTGCGGCAAGTGGTTAAAGAATGCTATTATTTTCCCTTATCACCATGATATAAGGGAAAATAATAAAATTTACAGAATACTGAACCCAAACCCAAACTTCTGTGAAGAAATCCAGGTTCGGGTCTGGGTACCAAACATGCCGATTCTTCTCGCGCGCGTACAAAACACATTAAAACGCTTTGCACTCGCGGGGAAAAATGGCACATATTCCCGCAACGCACCCGCATCTTTTCCCGCAACGCCCGTGTGAACCCAGCCTTAGTTAGACAATTAGCTAACTTAGCTAGGTATCATTTAGGCATAAATAGGCGGAGTCATCACTAAACAATTCACGCCTATTTATGAATATTAATTATTGGTATTATCCAAAATATCAATAATTAATATTTCCCTTAAAAAATAACATAAAAGCTCCAATAGTGAAGAGCCGCTATTCAGTAGATAAAACCTTTTTTAATAATACTCACAAATGTAGGTGGACACAAGCGATTATAACAAGTAGCAGCCTATTGCTCCTGCCCGACCCGGGTTTCGCTCCAAAGCTTCATCAGGGGCGTAACCTAAAATCCCACATCCCGTCTTTAAATACCCCCTCCCTTCCCCCATTTCAATCTGAAACACTAAACACTGGTGGTTTTAAGAAGAGGAATTATGAAAAGGATTACTGGTTTTTAGTGTTTCAGATTGAGGGAATGGGGGAAGGGAGGGGGTATTTAAAGACGGGATGTGGGATTTTAGGTTACGCCCCTGATGAAGCTTTGGAGCGAAACCCGGGTCGGGCAGGAGCAATAGGCTGCTACTTGTTATAATCGCTTGTGTCCACCTACATTTGTGAGTATTATTAAAAAAGGTTTTATCTACTGAATAGCGGCTCTTCACTATTGGAGCTTTTATGTTATATAGAACTACTAAGGAATAACAACATTGGAGGATTTGTGGTGATTACTGTGTCTGAGGTGCCTGATTTCCACCTGTGAGTATAATAGGGAAAGGTGCAGGTGAGAAGCATATACTGTGCTACACTATTGGTGCGCTTTTACTACAGGATCTGTAGTGGAAAGAGGACTATTTGGAGTATACGGCATCCCACTAGTGCTTGCATAACTGGAGGATCTTTGAGAGAGGAGGAAGTAGTGAATAATCGCACGGACCCGAAAAAATGCATTCTAAACCTATAAGCCTTCTAACGTCCCCAAAAAATAAAATGGCACTCACAAAATGATCAAACATGAAGTAGACATATGGGAAATAGAAAGTAATAACTATTATATGAGGTAACCTATCTGTTTTAAAAGAAGAGAAATTTAAATTTGGAAAGTTGCGAATTCTTCCAAATTTTGGGTAAATTTGGTATTTTTTTTTATAAATAAATTTAATATTTTGATTCAAATTTACCACTGTCACGAAGTACAATAAAGGGATTTAGGGGTCATTATTTAGAAGACTTAAAGGTAGGCAGACAATGTCATAGAGAAGCAGGAAATGCTAGCAGAATGCTTGGGTGTATAGGGAGAGGCATTACTAGTAGAAAGAGGGAGGTGCTCATGCCGCTCTACAGAGCACTAGTGAGACCTCATTTGGAGTATTGTGCGCAGTACTGGAGACCATATCTCCAGAAGGATATTGATACTTTGAGAGAGTTCAGAGAAGAGCTACTAACTGGTACATGGATTGCAGGATAAAACTTACCAGGAAAGATTAAAGGACCTTAACATGTATAGCTTGAAGAAAGACGAGACAGAGGGGATATGATGGAAACTTTTAAATACATAAAGGGAATCAACAAGGTAAAAGAGGAGAGAATATTTAAAAGAAGAAAAACTGCTACAAGAGGACATAGTTTTAAATTAGAGGGGCAAAGGTTTAAAAGTAATATCAGGAAGTATTACTTTACTGAGAGAGTAGTGGATGCATGGAATAGCCTTCCTGCAGAAGTGGTAGCTGCAAATACAGTGAAGGAGTTTAAGCATGCATGGGATAGGCATAAGGCCATCCTTCATATAAGATAGGGCCAGGGGCTATCCATAGTATTTAGTATATTGGGCAGACTAGATGGGCCAAATGGTTCTTATCTGCCCACACATTCTATGTTTCTATAATATGTGACGTGAAAACAATCTCCGAATGGCCTGGATAAGTAAAAGCGTTTTAAAGTTATCACTACATAAAGTGACACATGTCAGATTTGCAAAAATTAGTTTGGTTCTTAGGCCCCCTTCACACGGGCGAGTATTCCGCGCGGATACGATGCGTGAGTTGAACGCATTGCACCCGCACTGAATACCGACCCATTCATTTCTATGGGGCTGTTCACATGAGCGGTGATTTTCACGCATCACTTGTGCGTTGCGTGAAAATCGCAGCATGCTCTATATTCTGCGTTTTTCACGCAACGCAGGCCCCATAGAAGTGAATGAGGTTGCGTGAAAATCGCAAGCATCCGCAAGCAATTGCGGATGCGGTGCGATTTTCACGCACGGTTGCTAGGAGACGATCGGGATGGAGACCCGATCATTATTATTTTCCCTTATAACATGGTTATAAGGGAAAATAATAGCATTCTGAATACAGATGCATAGTAAAATAGCGCTGAAGGGGTTAAAATAAAATAAATAATTTAACTCACCTTAGTCCACTTGATCGCGATGCCCGCATTTCCTTCTGTCTCCTTTACTGAACAGGACCTGTGGTGAGCATTCATTACAGATCAAGGACCTGTGGTGACGTCACTCTGGTCATCACATGATCCATCACATGATCTTTTTACATGGTGATGGATCATGTGATGACCGGAGTGACGTCACCACAGGTCCCTTGACCTGTAATGAATGCTCACCACAGGTCCTGGTTCAGTAAAGGAGACAGAAGGAGATGCCGGGATCGCGATGAAGTGGACTAAGGCCTCTTTCACACTTGCGTTGTCCGGATCCGGCGTGTACTCCACTTGACGGAATTTACACTCCGGATCCGGAAAAACGCAAGTGTACTGAAAGCATTTGAAGACGGAACCGTCTTCCAAATGCTTTCAGTGTTACTATGGCACCCAGGACGCTATTAAAGTCCTGGTTGCCATAGTAGGAGCGGGAGCCGGGGGAGCGGTATACTTACAGTCCGTGCGGCTCCCGGGGCGCTCCAGAATGACGTCAGAGCGCCCCATGCGCATGGGATGACGTGATCCATGCGATCACGTGATCCATGCGCTTGGGGGCGCCTGACGTCACTCTGGAGCGCCCGGGGGAGCCGCACGGACGGTAAGTACACTGCTCCCCCGCTCCCGCTACACTTACCATGGCTGTCAGGACTTTAGCGTCCCGGCAGCCATGGTAACCACTCTGAAAAAGCTAAATGTCGGCTCCGGCAATGCGCCGAAACGACGTTTAGCTTAAGGCCGGATCCGGATCAATGCCTTCCAATGGGCATTAATTCCGGATCCGCCTTGCGGCAAGTGTTCCGGATTTTTGGCCGGAGCAAAAAGCGCAGCATGCTGCGGTATTTTCTCCGGCCAACAAACGTTCCGTACCGGAACTGAAGACATCCTGATGCATCCTGAACGGATTACTCTCCATTCAGAATGCATTAGGATAATCCTGATCAGGATTCTTCCGGCATAGAGCCCCGACGACGGACTCTATGCCGGAAGACAATAACGCAGGTGTGAAAGAGCCCTAAGGTGAGTTAATTTTTTTTATTTTTTTTTAACCCCTCCAGCGCTATTTTACTATGCATTCTGTATTCAGAATGCTATTATTTTCCCTTATAACTATGTTATAAGGGGAAATAATACAAACTAAAGAACACCTAACCCAAGCCCGAACTTCTGTGAAGAAGTTCGGGTTTGGGTACCAAACATGCGCGATTTTTCTCACGCGAGTGCAAAATGCATTACAATGTTTTGCACTCGCGCAGAAAAATCGCGGGTGTTCCCGTAACGCACCCGCACATTTTCCCGCAACGCCCGTGTGAAAGAGGCCTTAAGGTGAAAAATGACTCGGTCCTTAAGGGGTTAAAACAGAAAGTGATGCCTCATAAAATGTTTACTGCTTTACATTCCCCATATGTCTACTTTATGTTTGCATCATTTTGTAAATATCATTTTATTTTTTTAGAAGCAGTACTTAAAATTTTTAAGAAAATTTCCAAAACCCACTTTTTAAGGACCAGTTCAGGTCTGAAGTCACTTTGTGGGGCTTGCATAGTGGAAACCCCCCATAAATGACCCCATTGTAGAAACTACACCCCTCAAGCTACTCACAAACTGATTTTACAAACTTTGTTAACCCTTTAGTGTTCCACAAGATTTAAAGGAAAATAGAGATGAAATTTAAAAATGTTACTTTTTTGGCAGATTTTCCATTTTAAGAATTTTGTTTTCTTTAACACATCGTGGGTAAACAGCCAATCAAAACGCTATATTTATTACTGGAATAAGGTGACGTTTTGATGGTACTATTTTGGGGGCATACGCCTTTATGATCGCTTTGTGTTGCAATTTTTGTGATGTAAGGTGACAAAAAATTGCTTTTTTGGCACGGTTTTGTGGTTTTACGTGTTCACCTGAGGGTTAGTTCATGTGGTATTTTTATATAGCAGGTTGTTACGGACGCGACAATACCTAATATGTCTACTTTTTTTTATTTATTTCACTTTAGCACAATAATAGCATTTTTGAAGCAAAAAAAACATATTTTAGTGTCTCCATTGTGTAAGAGTGATAGCTTTTCTATTTTTTGACCTATTGTCTTAGGTAGGCTCTCATTTTTTGCGGGATGAGGTGACGGTTTGATTGGTACTTTTTTGGGGGGCATATGCCTTTTTGATGTGTTGGTGTTACAATTTTTGTGATGTGTGGTGACAAAAATAGCTTTTTTTATACAGTTTTTATTTTTTACGGTGTTCACCTGAGGGGTTAGGTCATGTGATATTTTTATAGAGCTGGTTGTTACGGACGCAGCGATACCTAATATGTATACTTTTTTTATTTATTTTACTTTAGGGGTACTTTCACACTTGCGGCAGGACGGATCCGACATGCTGTTCACCATGTCGGATCCGTCCTGCGGCTATTTCACCGTGCCCCCGGGCCGCCGCTCCGTCCCCATTGACTATAATGGGGACGGGGGCGGAGCTCCGGCGCAGCACGGCGGTGCACGGCGAATGCCGCCGGACTAAAATTACTGCATGTCAGGTTTTTTAGTCCGGCGGCTTTCGCCGTGCACCGCCGTGCTGCGCCGGAGCTCCGCCCCCTTCCCCATTATAGTCAATGGGGACAGAGAGGCGGCCCGGGGGCACGGCGAAATAGCCGCAGGACGGATCTGACATGGTGAACAGCATGTCGGATCCGTCCTGCCGCAAGTGTGAAACTAGCCTAACACAATAATAGCATATTTGAAACAAAAAAATTATGTTTTAGTGTCTCATGTTCTGAGAGCTATATATTTTTTTTTTTTTTTTTGCGATTTTCTTATGTAGGGGCTCATTTTTTGCGGGATGAGGTGACGTTTTTATTTTGTTGGACAAACGCCTTTTTGCTCGCTTGGTGTTGCACTTTTTGTGATGTAAGGTGACAAAAATGGCTTTTTTTGACACTGTTTTTTTAATTTAGTTTTTATGGTGTTTATCGGATGGGGTGGGTCATGTGATATATTTATAGAGCCGGTCGTTCCGGACGCAGCGATACCTAATATTTGTGTTTTTTCTTTTTCAATTTTTATTATAAAATCAGGTAAAAGGGGCGTTTTGCTTTTTCACTTGAAACGTATTTTTATTAAAAACACAGTTTTTTTACTTTTTTTAACTTTATTTCTGACTTTAATTTTTGGGGGGTCTGATACCCTCTGCAATGCATTACAATACATCTGTATTGTAATGCATTGTCTGTTAGTGTATTACACAGATTAACCACTTAAGGACCACAGGTTTATACCTCCCTAGTGACCAGGCCCTTTTTTACAAATTGCTCGGTCATGCAACTTGGCACCCTAATGAATTTTACCTCCTTTTTCTTCTCACAAATACAGCTTTCTTTAGTGGTATTTGATTGCTGCTAAGATTTTTCGGTGGGGTCCGATATTAATCAAAATAGGTCGCAATGTTCTCAAAAAAAGTGTATTTTTAACTTCTCTGGTTATATTGTTTAAATATAATTACATTTCTATATTTGTTTGTGTCAGAATTTATGGTGCTACATGTCTTTGATAAAAAACAATCCAATAGTGTATATTTATTGGTTTGCGCAAAAGTTATAGCGTTTACAAACTATGGTACAAAAATGTGAATTTCCGCATTTGAAGCAGCTCTGACTTTCTGGAGCACCTGTCATGTGTCTTGAGTGCTAGAATGCCAGATAGTATAAATACCCCACAAGTGACCCCATTTTGGAAAGAAGACACCCCAAGTATTCCGTTAGGGGCATGGCGAGTTCCTCGAATTTTTTTTTTTTAGCGCAAGTTAGCGGAAAATGATTTATTTTTAATTTTTTCTTTTTTTTCTTACAAAGTCTCATATTCTACGAACTTGTGACAAAAAATAAAATTTTACATGAACTCGCCATGCCCCTCACGAAATACCTTGGGATGTCTTCTTTCAAAATGGGGTCACTTGTGTGGTATTTCTACTGCCCTGGCATTTTAGGGGACCTAAAGCATGAGAAGTAGTTTGGATCCTAAGGTGTAAAAAAATGCCCTGTGAAATCCTAAAGGTACTCTTTAGAATTTATGCCCCTTTGGCGCACCTAGGCTGCAAAAAAGTGTCGCACATGTGGTATCGCCGTACTCAGAAGAAGTAGGGCAATGTGTTTTGGGTGTATTTTTACATATACCCATGCTGGGTGAGAGAAATATCTCTCTAAAAAGACAACGTTTCCCATTTCCTTTATACAAAGTTGTCAGTTTACTGAGATATTTCTCTCACCCCAGCATGGGTATATGTAAAAAGACACCCCAAAACACATTGCCCAACTTCTCCTGAGTACGGCGATACCACATGTGTGACACTTTTTTGCAGCCTAGGTGCGCAAAGGGGCCCAAATTCTAAAGAGTACCTTTAGGATTTCACAGGGCAACTTTATTGAACTTTTGAAACAGAACATTAACTTTTTTGCTTACCTGTGTTTTTTTTTGTGTTTTTTTACCTTTAAAGGACAAACCTCTCCTTCCCCATGGGACAATGTGCAAAGCGCAAGAGATGTGGTGAAGTACATTATGCACTTTGTCCCAGGTGAAAGGAGAGGTTTGTGGCAGCTCTGTGTGAAAGGGCCCTAAGACCCCTGTGTGCCTGTCCTGTGTCACGCGATCCCTACACTAATAGTGTACCTGTGTGTGGAACTTGCGGAAACACTCCCCTATGCATAGGGCAGGCTGGTCAGGACAAAAAAAGGTGGTGTCACGCCTTATTCCACCCCTGCTACAGACACGACATCTTTTTCTTGGGGAACGTTGAGTTGGGGTACCAGGATAGACACTGGGGAAGTGTCTGCCATGTAGCCGGCTCACTACATCAGGGACTTGGGGCACGGACCCTCCTGGATACAGGATTTCCAAAATGATCTCTTCCTGGAATTTTAGGAAGGATCCTGTTCTCCCAGCCTTACTGTAGAGAACAAAACTATTATATACAGCCAATTGAATTAAATATACAGACACCTTCTTATACCAGCGTCCGGTGCGGCGGGACACTAAATAGGGAGCCAACATCTGGTCATTGAAGTCCACCCCTCCCATGTGAAGGTTATAGTCGTGGACAGAGAGGGGTTTCACAATGACTCCAGTTGCCCTTTCAATTTGCACTGTCGTGTCTGCGTGAATGGTGGACAGAAGGTAAACGTCCCTCTTGTCCCTCCTCTTCACTGCGGGCAGTTCTTGGTCACACACGGCAGCCCTCTCCCCCCGAGCAAGTCGGGTACTAACGAGCTGTTGGGGGAAGCCCCGGCGACTAGGTCGCGCGGTGCCACAGCATCGAATTCCGACTAGATGTAAGTGCCGAAAGAGGGCCACGCTTGAGTAAAAATTGTCCACGCATAAGTGGTACCCCTTGTGGAGTAAGGGTGACACCAAGTCCCAGACAATCTTGCCACTGCTCCCCAGGTAGTCAGGACATCCAACCGGCTCCAGTTTTGAGTCTTTTCCCTCATAGACCCTAAAACCATATGTATAGCCTGTGGCCCTTTCACAGAGCTTATACAGTTTGACTCCATACCGGGCGCGCTTGCTGGGGATGTACTGTTTGATGCCAAGGCGCCCAGGAAAAATGTACTAGGGACTCGTCTATGCAGATGTTTTGATTGGGGGTATACGCATCTGCAAATCTGGATGACAAATGGTCTGTGAGGTGCCGAATTTTGTGGAGCCGGTCATAAGCAGGGTGACCTCTTGGTTGACAGGTGTTATTGTCAGTGAAATGCATAAAGCACATGATGACCTCAAAACGTGCCCTGGACATTGCAGCAGAGAACATGGGCATGTAATGTATTGGGACTTTAGACATTTTTTTTAGTTAGACCCATGCTGAGGATAAGGCCCAAAAAAATATTAAACTCGGAAACTGTGACTGGTTTCCACCGGTAAGGCTGGGCATAGAAGCTTTTCGGATTGGCGGTAATAAACTGTGTGGCGTAGCGGTTGGTTTCTGCCACAACTAGGTCATAGAGATCCGCGGTGAAGAACAGCTCAAAAAACTCGAGGGCTGATCCTAAATGAGCTGTCTCCACGCGAACTCCAGACTGGGCGGTGAAAGGGGGCAATACGGGTGCGGCGGAAGCAGGGGAGTGCCAATTAGGATTTGCCAGCACCTCTGGGAGACTAAGGGTTCTACGGGCCTGTGAACGCGATGGCTGCGACGGGGGAGTTACTGCACGTGCCACCGTACCAACTTGAACTGCCCTTCTGGTGCTCGCCACTTCACCAGGGAATACGGCAGTGCTGGTAGAAGTCCAGGATGTGCTGCGCTGCTGGTGTATGCCGCACCATAAAAAAGATCAGCGCTAGCACCACTCTGCTGCAAATGAGGCTCATCATGCCTGACCGTAGCAGGGACCTCGTCATCTTCGCTAGCGGTTAGAGTGCCACTGCTGTCTACAGGTTCATATTCTGAACCACTGGATTCAGCGGGTGAGGCGTCCCCATCGCTTTCATCCATCACGGCCAGAATCCTGTAGGCCTCTTCAGCGGAATACCCCTTGTTTGACATTTTGGGCTCACTAAATTTAGGGGGTATTCCTCTGAGACTACCCAGGAAAAAGAGCAAACCTGCCTAGTAAAAAGGAGTGCTTGCGAAGTAAAGCTGCGATCGCTAATAAAGATCCAAAAAGCTCAAAAGTGATCTTTATAGCGGTGCAGCAATTTTATGGTGTTTTTGCAGTGATTAGAAAAAAAAAATTCTGTCACTGCGGTGGGGCGGACTGAACGCAAGTGTGCGCACAAGATCAGGCCTGATCGGGCGAACACTGCGTTTTTTGTAGAGCCTAAGGTGACCCTAATGTACTTGTATAGATCTGATTGCGATCAGTCTTGATCACTTACAGATACTATATAGTACTAGTGCTGATTAGCGACAGCGATGATGCTAATCAGCGACTAATCAGTGACTGTGGTGCGGTGGGCTGGGCGCTAACTACCTAGCAAGTAGCTAACTAACTGGCGGTGATGAGGGACCCTTACAGGGGGGTGATCAATGACAGGGGGGTGACAGGGGGGTGATCAGGGAGTCTAATATGGGTGATCAGGGGCTAATAAGGGGTTAATGGGTAATGTGTAATGTGTATGTGTGGTGATTGGTGCTACTTACAGAGCTGCCTGTGTCCTCTGGTGGTCGATCTAAGCAAAAGGGACCACCAGAAGAGCAGGTAGCAGGTACAGTTGTGTTCAAAATGATTCAACCCCCACTGAAATTGAGTGTTTTGGCCAGTTTGACATTGATTTTGATCATTTCAGTCATCTTGTTTACAATTAAATCAAAGAGGCACTTGTAAGTCAGACAAATATAACATAACATTTATAATGAAATAACCAGGGCCGTCTTTAATATTGATTGGACCCTGGGCAAAAATTTACTTGGGCCCCCTGGATCCCGCCTTCCCACACCTTAGCAGGCAATCACGCCCTCCACCACAACACACACACAGAAAATCCACACATCTGGTAGAGTACAGTGAATGACTGTAAATACTTCCAGTTCTGAAGACTCCAGCGGCTCAGGATCAGTGCTCTGGGCAGCTGGGCTCAGGCTGGAAGTGGGCACCGCTCTGCAGGAAGGAGACCAGGGCTCGGCTCACCCTAGTGTTACAGTATATACCCTAAAGTATACAGCACCACACAGTATGCAGTTTAGCACCCCACACTATACAGTACCCCACAGTATATAGTAGAGCAGTATAGCAGCCCACAGTATACAGCACCGCACAGTATACAACACCTCACTGTATACAGCACCCCAAACTATACACGATACAGTCCCCCACACTATACAGTACAGCAGTATAACACTCCACACTATACCGCACAAACAGTATACAGTATACAGACCCCCACAGTATACAGTACAGCAGTATAGCACTCCACAATATACAGGCCCCCCCCACTATACAGGCCCCCCCACACTATACAGGCCCCCCACACTATACAGCCCCCACACTATACAGGCCCCCCCACAGTATACAGGCCCCCACACAGTATACAGGCCCCCACACAGTATACAGTCCCCACAGTATACAGCCCCCCCACACTATACAGGCCCCCCCACAGTATACAGCCCCCCACACAGTATACAACCCCCACACAGTATACAGCCCACCACACAGTATACAGCCCCCCCCCCACAGTATACAGGCCCCCACACAGTATACAGTCCCACACAGTATACAGCCCCCCCCACAGTATACAGGCCCCCACACAGTATACAGTCCCACACAGTATACAGCCCCCCCACAGTATACAGGCCCCCACACAGTATACAGGCCCCCACACAGTATACAGCCCACGACACAGTATACAGCCCACCACACAGTATACAGCCCCCCCCACAGTATACAGCCCCCCACAGTATACAGCCCCCCACAGTATACAGGCCCCCACACAGTATACAGTCACGCACAGTATACAGACCCCCCACAGTATACAGCCCCCCCACAGTATACAGGCCCCCACACAGTATACAGCCCACCACACAATATACAGCCCCCACACAGTATACAGCCCCCCACAGTATACAGGCCCCCACACAGTATACAGCCCACCACTATACAGTAGTTTACAGTATATTAACATAACAGCCCCTGTCACCTTTTTCTGATGTAATCTTCACACAAAAAAGCTCCACAGTTAACTTCTGCAACAGGACCTGTGATGACCTCATAGCCATGTGACCAGTAATTGCTAGGTTACTGGTCACATGGTGATGATGTCATTAAGGTCCTAAACACAACTTTAACACAGTCCGATCATGATGCCTGGACTCAGTGCAGGCAGGCATGGCAGCACCCCTGTGTAGCTGACAGCTTGACACCCGGGGCAGTGGCTAGCAGGGCTCAAGAGGCAGCTGCCTTGGGCCCCCCAGGAGCAACTGGGCCCAGGGCAGCTGCCCCTTTTGCCCCTTGGTAAAGACGGCCCTGGAAATAACCACAAATGTCTTTTCTGTGCTCACATCATTATCAGTTTTATTCAACCCCCAAGTGACATTCAATCTTAGTACTTAGTACAACATCCTTTTCCAGTTATAACAGCTTTTAAACGTGAAGCATAGCTTGACACAAGTGTCTTGCAGCGATCTACGGGTATCTTCGCCCATTCTTCATGGGCAAAAGCCTCCAGTTCAGTCACATTCTTAGGCTTGCGCGCTGCAACTGCTTTCTTTAAGTCCCACCAGAGGTTCTCAATCGGATTTAAGTCTGGTGACTGCGATGGCCACTTCAAAATGTTCCAGCCTTTAATCTGCAACCATGCTCTAGTGGCTTGGAGGTATGCTTGGGATCATTGTCCTGTTGAAAGGTCCAACGTCTCCCAAGCCTCAGGTTTGTGACGGACTGCATCACATTTTCATCCAATATATCCTTTACTGAAGAGAATTCATGGTACCTTGCACACGCTGAAGCTTCCGTGTACCTGTAGAAGTAAAACAGCCCCAAAGCATGATTGACCCCCCGCCATGCTTCACAGTAGGCAAGGTGTTCTTTTCTTCATAGGCCTTGTTCTTCCTCCTCCAAACATAGCGTTGATCCATGGGCCCAAACAGTTCTAATTTTGTTTCATCAGTCCACAGAACACAATCCCAAAACTTTTGTGGTTTGTCCACATGACTTTTGGCATACTGCAGTCGACTCTTCTTATTCTTTGGAGACAGCAAGGGAGTGCGCCTGGGAGTTCTGGCATGGAGGCCTTCATTACGCAGTGTGCGCCTTATTGTCTGAGCAGAAACTTCAGTTCCCACATCTGACAAATCTTTTTTCAGTTCCTCAGCAGTCACATGGGGACTTTTCTCCACTTTGCGCTTCAGGTAGCGCACAGCAGTCGAAGTCAGCATCTTCTTTCTGCCACGACCAGGTAGCGTTTCAACAGTGCCCTTTGCCTTGAATTTGCGAATGATGCTTCCTATGGTGTCTCTTGGTATGTTTAACATCTTTGCAATCTTCTTATAGCCATTGCCCTTCCTGTGAAGAGAAATCACCTCTTCTCTTGTCTTCCTGGACCATTCTCTTGACTTCACCATGTTTGTAAACACGAATGTAGTAATAGAGTAATGAGCGAGCACTCATACACTTGGCAACCAAATTGACATGTGCAGAAAATATTTATTATATCCCCATAAAATACAAGTAATAAAATTTATAAGAACAATGTAGCAATAATATACAACATTACAATCACATATATTGTGGTAGATATGATCAACACTATATTCATATGACTCAATAGTGTCGATAAATTCAATAATATATATCACACCAAGAAACTTCAAGTATATGCTGTTATTTGGGAAAGAGGGGGTATTATCTTCTAGCGCTCTATCCCAATTTGGGAAACTGAATGTCACTGAAAATGTTGTAGGTGTATTCACTGGGAGCGCAATATGTTCATAAAGTGTCCACAGGAATCCTGATAATGTGAAAATTCTCTTATAGCATATCCTTTTATGGTCGATATGAGCTTTGGATTGAAGAAAACTTTAAATCGATATTTGGCTTACCGTCTAGCGTCTGCTGTCTGCCTATTGCTTCAATGGAGCTTTAAATATTTGCCGGCTTATTCAGTCGCTCCATACAGCAAGCTGGTTTAAATTTTGCGGGAGTTCCAAAGATCGCGGGAGTTGCCACTCTGTTCCGCAATTTCCTTTGGTGCAGCTTTCGACGATAAGAATAGTTAATCCTTTACTGTAGAGATTTTCTTCTGTATGGCCATACAGTATTATCGGAGGCTTTTCAATGCAGGTACATCACTTGTTTCACCATACGCGTTACGGGTAGATTCACTCTCCCTTCCTCAGTGGTCAAGTGTCTGCCTGCTCTGCCTCCATTTTTATCCATTCCTTTGATTGCTTCCCAAATCTCGGACACCTGTTGTTCATGCTACTCCCAGTTTGCAAAGGAATCCTCCCACATAATCAAGGGATAATTCTATACAGCCTTGATTTAAAAAAAATATATATATATATATATATATTTTTTTTTTTCCCTCTTGCAGTTTCCATGCGTTTTTTATGCGTTTTTTTGGGGACACATGCGTTTTTTGGCCCAGATGTCCCAATTGGTGTGATATATCATTATGTGAAATATAAACTTGATATCTGATTGCCAACACTTATAAAATGACTTTTTATAATAAAATATTATTAAACAAATTTTCAAGATTAAAATATCAATATAAGAATATAAAACAATAAATAATAAATGTGAGGAATCTTGAAAGTTTCATAGGAATCCTAGAGTTTGATACAATTATTCGGATTTGATAGAGAAAGAAGGGTGGGTATCTCGGAGCCAAGAACACACCAGTAAATGTCTAGAAGGAGCGGAGTATCACAGTCCTTTTAAATCTGCCTAATTGGTGCTTATTATGCTTGATTGCTGCTCCTTGACATCCACAGGTGTTTTCAATACCTGATCGAAAACACTTGAATGAACCTCTGTTCTTAAGAGTGGTAGTCTTTAAGGGGTTGAATAATTGTGTCAATGAAGAAATCACAAAAAAAAACATTTAATACTGTATTACAAAAACAATTGATGTCATTTTAGTTGCATTTGGTTCTTTAAAAAGTCCTTGTTAGATTTCATTCTGAACACAATTACAAATGTACACTAAATTCCCTAAAACCCTTTACAGCATTGGGGGTTGAATAATTTTGAACACAACTGTATATCAGACGCTATTTTCAAAATAGCGTTCGACATACCCATTTTATTGGTCATTTCAAAAATCTACAGCCTGCCAGCCAATGATCGCGGCCGGCAGGCTGTAGATGAACTTCTGAACTGCACGATCCTGGCATGTACAAGTGCAGCATTATTATTATTTTTACAATAAGCCACACTTCTAAGCACACCTAATCCTCTTTTACTGACCACACAGTAATAGCACCTCTTAGTGCCTCCCCACACATTAAGAATGTCCCCTCAGTACCACCTAATAGTATGATATCATTTAGGTATGACGCCCCCTAAGTTCTCCCTCAGAATAGGATGTCCCCTAAGTGACCCCTCACAGCAGGGTGATCCTTTGGTGCCCCCACACAGTAAGATGCTTTTTTAGTGCCCATGACACAGTTATCCCTCCTTGTACATCACCACACAGTGCCCCCACACAGAATAAGGCCCCTTTAAATGCTCCCAGGAAAAAGTGATGTCCTCTAAGTGCCCCCATCACACAGTGTAATTTACATTTAAATGCTTGCTCACAGAGTGATGCCCCTAGATTCCACCCAGTATGATGTCCCCTTAAGGGCCCCCACATAGTATGATGCCCTCTAAAGTGCCCCCCTTCCCCACACAGTATGGGGCTTTCTTTAGTGGGTTCTACATAGTATGATTTCCCCTTAACTGACGCCCCCACAGAGTGATGCCCTCTAAGTGCCCCCCCCCCCACAATATAATGACCCCTTAATAGGACTCCACATAGAATCATGCTCCATTAAAGTGTACCTAAACCTTGAAATGTACTTTATTAAAAGACGACTCTAATTGCCCAAAAATGAATTTTGTATTATACATTTTTTTCACTATTTCCTTGCAAAATAAGCACCTGAAGTTCAGAATCAATGCTCTCATTGAGCTCTATGTATTGTAGTATAGATTCCTCTTCAACTGCACTGAGCACTGTAGGGGCCGGAGTATCACTTCTGCTGCCTGCAAGAGCGCTGCTCTGCTAAAACCTTGCACAGTATATCAATGTCAGGCTTTAGCAAAGCGGGCACAGGCAGGAGCAACAATGTACTATGTGAACTCCTGCGTGTGCCCACTTGCTCTGTTCTGTTAAAGCTTTCCATAGCACAAGGCTTTAGCAGAGGGGAGAGAGCAGGTGCAGGCAGGAGCTGGCTTGACTATTTTTGGAAGTCTCATAGCAGTGGATGGGGAGGGAACCACAGTGTGCTCTCCTTTATTTCGAGGCCCTATTCTGGAGATAGGAGCAGGTCTCCGAGGTGGGACACGCACCTATCTGACATTTGGCCATATCCTAGCGATATGCCACAAATGTTGAGGTGGGAAAACTCCTTTAAATATCCGGTTTCCAATATGGAGGAGCTATCGTTGATAGATCACAATGTCAGATCGGCAAGGGTCTGACTGCCGACACCCCCACCAATCAGCTGTTTGAAGAGACCGCAGAACTTGTGTCACTGTGAAACACTGTGTTTTCTGCACTGCTTACCTGCTCACCGTCGACATTGCAGCAGCAAGCAGTATAATTACAGTTCCTCAGTCCCATTCACCTAAATGAGAAGATGCAGTTGTAGTTACACAGAACGCAGTGCTCTTACAAGCTGTGTGATCTTTTCAAACAGCTTATCAGCGGGATGCTTGGAGTTAGACCCCATTGATCTAATATTCAGACTCAAAACAGACTTCAAATATTACCCTCATAATACATGACCACGATATGTTTCACATATCACATAGGAGGCATATAGAGGGATAGTGAGAATAATCAGATCTAGAAACCGCATTCTGTTATTGGATATCATCCAATGTACCTGTCATGCTCATGGACAATTGTATTACAAATACAAAAGAACCTTTGATATTATTGCATATTATTTACCTTTGGTGAGGCCTTAGCTCATTATGCGTAGGTAGGTAAACCAACCAACCAACGGAACTGTAATTTTTACACTTTTAAAGGATTACATACCCATTAACATTTGTAGCAGATTGCCTAGCGCACCTATGAAATGCAGTTCAAACAAAGATACAGATATTTCCCAATGTGATTATCAGCTGAGATTAGTGTTGAGTCTTAGGATTACACCCATAGTAAAGTATATGGGTTCTCACTATCCCTCTATATGCCTCCTACGTGATATGTGAAACATATCGTGGTCATGTTTTATGAGGGTAATATTTGAAGTCTGTTTTGAGCCTGAATTAGAGTTCTTTTTGCCAAATTTATTAAATGTTGCACATTGTTTGGCTCATCTTTAAAAACTTTTCTCTAGAAATGCTAATACTTTTATATATATATATTTTTTTTTACATCATCCTCTACTGGAGTGAGTTTGCGAATTCTTTTGTGACTTTTTAAATAAGTTTCAGTAAGAAATCTGGAGTGAAACTCATAACATAGCTACCCACATCCACTTTTCCATCAGCTTTTAAAAACTGGAATGAGTGGGGTGAGTAAAAAGACCAAAAGTGACTAAGGTTTGCACAAGTGACTTCAAAAAGTTGCAAAGCCTTGTTTTGCAACTTTTTGAAACCAGAATTCTAGAGTGCAGGGGTGATAAATTCCCCACAGTACAGATGTATTCTGTTGGTAGCACACTTAGAGACAAATTTATCAAAAGGGTAATATTTGACGTCAGGTTTCCTTGAGTCTGTGTTTGAGTACTTTGCGCCAAATTTATCAAATGTCACACATTGTTTGTTAAATTTGGTGCATCTTTAAACCTACCACTTTTGTCTAGAAATGTTACTCCAGTTTTTCCATGCCATCCCCCCACTGGAGTCAACTTTTGTGTGACTTTTCAAAAAGTCACAAATAATAAATTAGCTATAAAATTATCTTCATGTAAACCATGCCCAATTCCCTAGTACTTTATTTTTTCCTCCAGGCTTAGACTGGCTCACCGAGGAGCCGGGAAAATCCTTGTTGGGCCCCCGAACTAGCAAGTGAGCTTCCTTGCTTAAAAGCAGTCTGCGATAAGCTCCACCCCCTGTACACAGTAGGATGCATGCTGCATGCGATTAATCCTAAATGAGAAGGAAAGACTCCATACCAGCGCTGATTCATGGGAACTGACAAGTTTTGTGTAATCAGCATTTCTGGTCAGTAGGCTGTTTCCACATGATCTTCATAAAATTGTGGCAAAAAACACAGCATTTTGTCGCAATTTTATGTAAATTAGATCATGTGGAAACAGCCTTACTGTGACCAGGAGTGCTGATTGGACTAAAAACTGTCAGTCAATAGCATTGACAGGATGTCCTCCAATCAGGCAGCTCTGCTAGAAGGACTGCTGCCTGTGTGATCAGTCTGGAGCCCAACCCTGCTACTGTGAGGGGGAGGAGCCTGGCTCAGGACCTGGGGACACAACTAGCAACACAGAGGGCCATGAGGTGAGGAAGGAATCTACATGTATTGTAATTGGTTTAAAAAAGTGCCTGCATGTATGACAGTGTGTGTATGTAAGAGTGCCTGCATATATGATAGTGTGTGTATGTAAGAGTGCATGCATGTATGACTGTGTGTGTATGTAAGAGTGCCTACATGTATGACTGTGTGTATGTAAGAGTGTCTGCATGTATGACATTGTGTGTATGTAAGAGTGCCTGCATGTATGACAGTGTGTCTATGTAAGAGTGCCTGCATGTATGACAGTGTGTGTATGTAAGAGTGCCTGCATGTATGACAGTGTGTGTATGTAAGAGTGCCTGCATGTATGACAGTGTGTGTATGTAAGAGTGCCTGCATGTATGACAGTGTGTGTATGTAAGAGTGCCTGCATGTATGGCAGTGTGTGTATGTAAGAGTGCCTGCATGTATGGCAGTGTGTGTATGTAAGAGTGCCTGCATGT
Source organism: Bufo bufo (assembly GCF_905171765.1). Classification (NCBI taxonomy): domain Eukaryota; kingdom Metazoa; phylum Chordata; class Amphibia; order Anura; family Bufonidae; genus Bufo; species Bufo bufo. Next base: position 249,446,599 of record NC_053392.1, read on the forward strand.
ATGACAGTGTGTGTATGTAAGAGTGCCTGCATGTATGACAGTGTGTGTATGTAAGAGTGCCTGCATGTATGGCAGTGTGTGTATGTAAGAGTGCCTGCATGTATGGCAGTGTGTGTATGTAAGAGTGCCTGCATATATGACAGTGTGTGTATGTATGTAAGAGTGCCTGCATATATGACAGTGTGTGTATCTAAGAGTGCCTGCATATATGACAGTGTGTGTATGTATGTAAGAGTGCCTGCATATATGACAGTGTGTGTATGTAAGAGTGCCTGCATGTATGACATTGTGTGTATGTAGGAATGCCTGCATGTATGACAGTGTGCGTATGTAGGAGTGCCTGCATGTATGACAGTGTGTGTATGTAAGAGTGCCTGCATGTATGACAGTGTGTGTATGTAAGAGTGCCTGCATGTATGACAGTGTGTGTATGTAAGAGTGCCTGCATGTATGACAGTGTGTGTATGTAAGAGTGCCTGCATATATGACAGTGTGTGTATGTATGTAAGAGTGCCTGCATATATGACAGTGTGTGTATGTAAGAGTGCCTGCATGTATGAATGTGTGTATGTAAGAGTGCCTGCATGTATGACAGTGTGTGTATGTAAGAGTGCCTGCATGTGTAGAAGTGTGCATGAAAAAGAGTTCTGTCACTGTATCTATACATGCAGCTTGGTTCTGTTGCTGTATCTATTCACATAGCTTGGTTCTGTTATTGTGTCTATGTATGCAGCTTGGTTCCGTTACCGTATCTATACACACAGCTTGATTCTGTTACTTTATCTAAGTACAGAGCTTGGTTCTGTTACCTTATCCAAGTACAGAGCTTGGAGATTGTTATGGTATCTAAGTACTGAGCTTGAAGGGGGTGCCTAAGTTTAAATTTTTCAGGCTAAACTACAGGGATGCTGTTAAAAAAAAACTGAAAAAAACCCCCCCTTAAACTCACCATCCTGATCACTATTTGATCCAGCACCAATACTCTGTTCTCTCCGCCAGGCTGCAGCTGGGACATAATATTTTGGCTTGGCTGAATCGGTAAAATGTGTACCGCACTTGACTGCTGTAACTAATCACTGGCCTTAGTGGTGTACAGCACCAAGGCCAATGATTAGCTGCAGCGGTCATGTGCGCAATTACACTACAGCTTCCTACAAATTGGAAAACCGCCTTAAGTGTCAATATTTGCAATAAAATATAGGGTGGACCCCTAGAGTCACTTTTACTAGTAGGCCCTTGGCACCCCAGTCTGACACTGCTTTCCTCATATTAAAAAGTACAGCAGTAGTTCATCAGACCAAGGCGTTTCGAGCTACATGCAAGCTCTTGTTCATAGTATAACGCAAGAGGATATATGACTGCTATTTAAAATAAAAAGTGAACTGCATGCCCCCTTACAATACTCCCCTTGTAAAGGATTAAAGGAAAGGGCTGAGTTCTAATACGTATATAACAGATCTGTTTCATAATTAAGTCCCATAGGGAATCTTGTATTCAAAAATAATATCTCTATTAAAAATTTTTTTTATTATGATTGCCTCCTCTATATGGTTTATGCACTTTTTCAATACCATAGAAATGAAAAAGTTTCAATAAAATGCCATGTGGCACCTGAAGCTCCAATGCGTTTTTTACTTATATCTGCAATATCTAGACTAGATGGGCCAAATGGTTCTTATCTGCCGACACATTCTATGTTTCTATCTTCTGCTATTTGAGTTTACACCTTTCTAGTAGTGCAGCCTATATAACATTTCTTACACATACAACAATCTATTTTGTATACAATATGGTCATAATTACAATCCATAAAATCATTGATGTTATATACAGCACATCATAATTCTATAGTGCGCATGAACATTGATGGGAGGTTGAGACTGAGGTAGGGGATATAAGGAATAGATGCTGACTCAGCCAAGGAAAAAAAATCTAAGAAATCACACCATGTGCTATTGTATTATGCATGAATTAAACATAAAAAGAATAATAATATGGATTTAGGGGCACATTTATTAAGATCAGCATTTTAGACGCCAATCTTAATAAGTCCTCTTCCTGGCGGTGGATCTGACAGAGTTAAAAAGAGGCGCCAGCCTCTTTATAACTTCAGCAGATCCACCACCGCTTCTAAATGTAAGACAGCTTCTGAGCGGTCTTACATTTAAACCATTTTCCACGCGTAAAACAGGCATCAAAAATGATGAATGAGATGGGCTTGCAGGCCCGTCCCTGCCCACGCCGCGCCCACTTTTTTAGACCTGGCGTGAGCAGGGAGAAGTTGCAGAATGTGGCGTAAAGGACCTTTGCGCAGAAATCTGTGCCAGAAATACGTCTACTATAGGCGTATTTCTGTTTAATAAATGACCCCCTTCGTTTTTTTACACCCTATAAGGGTTCATTCACACGCGTGAATGAACCCTAATAGGGATTTCAAACAAATAAAAGTATTTGCCAATCCTTTATCAAGAAGAGGTTTTAAATAAAATCATGGACAATAAAATCCGGTGTGTAGCAAGATAGTGGGTGAATTTTGGGCAACATGCTAAATCCAAGTATGTTCAGGTCTCCAGGAGGAAGCAAGATGTGGTTTAGCCAAAAGTCTTTTTCAAATGTGGAAGTTCCAAATGCAGTGTATGCACTTATGTTAACAAAAGAAATTTTTTTTTCACCAATGCAAGTGAAGATAAAAAATATAACATCAATAATTTTATGAATTGTAATTCTGACCATATTGTATACAAAATACATTGTGTTATGTGTAAAAAGTGTTATATAGGCCGCACTACTAGAAAGGTAAAAATATTGAATAGCTGAACATATTGCGGATATCAGTAAAAAATGCAACTGAGCTTTAGGTGCTGCACAGCAATTTATTGAAATGCATGAAGGTTCTCAGAACTTTTTTCAGGCAGCTCCCTGGGCATCCCTGGGAAATTTCCCTGTAGAGTCTATGTCCAGTCTGTCTCTGGCCTAAGTCGCAAGTTATAGGGTGGTAACATGCCCAGTGTCATGTAACCAGTACTGTATGGGGGTTCTGTAGCCAGAACTATATGGGGGTCCTGTGACTAGCACTGTATGTAATTCCTGGCCAATAGCATAGGATTATAAATCATACCCAAACCCTATAACCAAATAACCAATAGCTTAACCCAACAAAAATACACGTGGACACCTTAATGGGTGGAATAAATAAGGCCACGGCCATCTTTATTAAAGATTAGCTTAAAGTAATTTAACAATAAATTATCATAAAATTAAATCATCCATGAATTAAATCATCATCAATATCTTATTAACAAACCAATAATTAGACCAGCCATAAGCTCGGCCTAAACTACTGACTCAACTCGTCCGCTCACCTTATCAGTGAGCGACTTTTACCCTCCTTCTAATAAAGCAGCCGTTACAAACATAAAAAAGGGGAAGGGCGGGCGGGGCAGCAATCCTTCCACAGGTACTCGTCTGGCAGCACACGGCTGGCAGACACCACTTCTTATAACCCTAGCCTGGTCCAAGCCCAAAGCTCCCACCCAATCCTATACCTGTTGCTGGGCATCCCTATTGCATTCTGCCCAGCAACGGAATTTAATAGGTTCCTCCCCGACCCAATGAATGACCTCTGCCACTCTGCCCAGTAACCTTACTATTTTAGCCCATATACCTCACCTTCTTGGCGGGAAAAATTCCCGCCAAAAACCTAAATGTAAAATCTCTGGGATGATTATAATCCCATGAGGATCCCTCCATAATTCTTTCCGGGATCCTGACATGGGATTATAAATCATACCCAAACCCTATAACCAAATAACAAATAGCTTAACCCAACAAAAATACACGTGGACACCTTAATGGGTGGAATAAATAAGGCCACGGTCATCTTTATTAAAGATTAGCTTAAAGTTATTTAACAATAAATCATCATAAAATTAAATCATCCATGAATTAAATCATCATCAATATCTAATTAACAAACCAATAATTAGACCAGCCATAAGCTCGGCCTAAACTACTGACTCAACTCGTCCGCTCACCTTATCAGTGAGCGACTTTTACCTACCGGAACATGCCGGCTAAACAGGCGGCATGGGCCCCACCCCACCAACTGCTAACTCAATCATCGCCTGCAAGTTTAAATTAAAAATATCCAAACCAATTGCTGACAAATGGATTTTATCCGAAAAATAGAGGCCGGGCAAACCACCTTCAAGGTCCACATGACGAAAAGAGAATTCCCAGACGAGAGGCATAAAATGAGCCATAATCCTATTAATTCGTATCCTAATCCTATCTAAGTACTTAAAATTAGGATAAGGCAACCATAGCAAATGGGGAATCATTTCGGAAAAATCAAGACGGGCGTCAGGAAACAACCGCCTTGTTCTGACCATAGTACTCTTCATACAAAAGGCCCATTCAATGGTGCTGAACTTGCCCACATCGTTGGCTCCTGCGTGAAAAATAATAATATCAGGGTCTGGGTATAACGAACACATCTCCAAAACTATATCCAATAAACCATCCCATCGCAAACCCCTGACTCCATTCCAATATATTCTAACAATGTCTGTAGACCAGGACAGATTGTCACCGTACGATCTTTCCAAAGCTCTTCTATGGGCCCAATGCACGAAAGAATGGCCGATGATCCATACGGTGAGCCCTGTGAAAGCTACAAACAAAAGAATGTTAAACAACGGTAAAATCAGGGCAAATATACAGTTTAAAACGATTAGACGACCATCTACCAATACTCTTTATTACAGACGTACTCAAACCAGACTCCGCTGCCGACGTGGCAGCACTGATCCGAAAGGAATGAGACGTGAGGCGAAAACCCTCAAGTCCCAAATCCCTTAAACATTTTGAAAGGACAGACCTGAACTGATACTGTGTCAATGGAGAAACATCATGAATAAAAAACCTACTACCACCCACAGGTCTGACCTACCAATACCGAGATGACATACTCACCGGACAAATAGAACCCGACCTGACTTTGTCCATACGAATCCAGGTACCCTTACCTGATTGATCCACTTTGGATGATGGAAGAAAAATTAAAACATAGTTAACATGAATATGAACGTGCTGTGACTCCAAGCCGAAACTTGACCTTCCATTCTTAGGAAACAACTCACCAATTCTAAACGCACCAAAAAACATACAACAAAACGCAGTGGAAAAAAGCAATGCCTCGATTTTGTCCGAGCAAACCCTAGAAGTAGCGTGACATAATGACCCCAACAACACCGGTGATATAGGACACCTGTAACGGTCACGTCCACACACACACAGGGGGAAGGGTAGTGACCACTGCGCTCCACCCTCACCCCTGGCCCTGCCTACTTGCCTCACGAGTCCTGATGACAGGGGACAACTGGACGGCAGTCCCTAACTTAGGATATGTGCAGGGAAGACAGACAAGACAAAATACGGAACATGAACGGACCGGGTCAGAACCAAGAGAGCTACGCAGTACAACGGATTAAGCAAAGAATGGTCAGGAGAAGCCGGGGTCAAATACCAGGAGAGTAGCGAAGTACAAGAGGAGTCCTAAGAGAGTAGTCAGGTGGGAGCCGAGGTCACAATACCAGGATGTATGCGCAGTACAGGAGGAGCAGGCAGAGGATCGTCAGGGAACAGGATCAGGTAAATATTCAGTAGTCCAACAAATAGCCAGGAACCTAGAAATTAACAGGCAACCTGTAGCCAGCAGGCTGCCTGTATTTATAGTGGGGAGTGAGGGTCATGTGACGTGGCCAGCGTCACATGACCGACAGACCAACCAGTCGAGCACCGAGTGATCAGCTCGGCGCTCAAGGCAGACTAGGAGCAGGGAGCCACCCAGCTAGTAAAGCCGCCCTGGGAATGAGGTCAAACACAGAACCTCATTCCAAAAGCTAAGCAACAGTTCTGCGGGCAATGGAGGACCGAGTGCACCTTCGAAACCCCGTGACAGTACCCCCCCTTTTACGAGGGGCCACCGGACCCAAGACTTCAGGGGATGGCTTTTCAGGGTGTTCTAAATGAAATTTACGAACCAGTCTAGGAGCATGAACCTCCCTGGCAGGTACCCAAGATCTCTCTTCAGGTCCATACCCCTTCCAGTGAATCAGATACTGCAAGGAGTTACGCACCTTCCTGACATCCACTATTTTAGACACGAAATACTCGACAGCATCATTAACAAGAACCGGCGGAGGCGAGGCTTTCGATGGTACTACCGGTTCAAAATATTTTTTAAGTAGAGATTTATGGAACACATTATGAATGTGGAATGACTCGGGCAGTTCCAACCTAAATGATACCGGGTTAATCACCTCCGTGATCTTATATGGACCAATAAAACGAGGAGCAAAAACATAAAAAAGGGGAAGGGCGGGCGGGGCAGCAATCCTTCCACAGGTACTCGTCTGGCAGCACACGGCTGGCAGACACCACTTCTTATAACCCTAGCCTGGTCCAAGCCCAAAGCTCCCACCCAATCCTATACCTGTTGCTGGGCATCCCTATTGCATTCTGCCCAGCAACGGAATTTAATAGGTTCCTCCCCGACCCAATGAATGACCTCTGCCACTCTGCCCAGTAACCTTACTATTTTAGCCCATATACCTCACCTTCTTGGCGGGAAAAATTCCCGCCAAAAACCTAAATGTAAAATCTCTGGGATGATTATAATCCCATGAGGATCCCTCCATAATTCTTTCCGGGATCCTGACATGGGATTATAAATCATACCCAAACCCTATAACCAAATAACAAATAGCTTAACCCAACAAAAATACACGTGGACACCTTAATGGGTGGAATAAATAAGGCCACGGTCATCTTTATTAAAGATTAGCTTAAAGTTATTTAACAATAAATCATCATAAAATTAAATCATCCATGAATTAAATCATCATCAATATCTAATTAACAAACCAATAATTAGACCAGCCATAAGCTCGGCCTAAACTACTGACTCAACTCGTCCGCTCACCTTATCAGTGAGCGACTTTTACCTACCGGAACATGCCGGCTAAACAGGCGGCATGGGCCCCACCCCACCAACTGCTAACTCAATCATCGCCTGCAAGTTTAAATTAAAAATATCCAAACCAATTGCTGACAAATGGATTTTATCCGAAAAATAGAGGCCGGGCAAACCACCTTCAAGGTCCACATGACGAAAAGAGAATTCCCAGACGAGAGGCATAAAATGAGCCATAATCCTATTAATTCGTAGCCTAATCCTATCTAAGTACTTAAAATTAGGATAAGGCAACCATAGCAAATGGGGAATCATTTCGGAAAAATCAAGACGGGCGTCAGGAAACAACCGCCTTGTTCTGACCATAGTACTCTTCATACAAAAGGCCCATTCAATGGTGCTGAACTTGCCCACATCGTTGGCTCCTGCGTGAAAAATAATAATATCAGGGTCTGGGTATAACGAACACATCTCCAAAACTATATCCAATAAACCATCCCATCGCAAACCCCTGACTCCATTCCAATATATTCTAACAATGTCTGTAGACCAGGACAGATTGTCACCGTACGATCTTTCCAAAGCTCTTCTATGGGCCCAATGCACGAAAGAATGGCCGATGATCCATACGGTGAGCCCTGTGAAAGCTACAAACAAAAGAATGTTAAACAACGGTAAAATCAGGGCAAATATACAGTTTAAAACGATTAGACGACCATCTACCAATACTCTTTATTACAGACGTACTCAAACCAGACTCCGCTGCCGACGTGGCAGCACCGATCCGAAAGGAATGAGACGTGAGGCGAAAACCCTCAAGTCCCAAATCCCTTAAACATTTTGAAAGGACAGACCTGAACTGATACTGTGTCAATGGAGAAACATCATGAATAAAAAACCTACTACCACCCACAGGTCTGACCTACCAATACCGAGATGACATACTCACCGGACAAATAGAACCCGACCTGACTTTGTCCATACGAATCCAGGTACCCTTACCTGATTGATCCACTTTGGATGATGGAAGAAAAATTAAAACATAGTTAACATGAATATGAACGTGCTGTGACTCCAAGCCGAAACTTGACCTTCCATTCTTAGGAAACAACTCACCAATTCTAAACGCACCAAAAAACATACAACAAAACGCAGTGGAAAAAAGCAATGCCTCGATTTTGTCCGAGCAAACCCTAGAAGTAGCGTGACATAATGACCCCAACAACACCGGTGATATCCACACACACACAGGGGGAAGGGTAGTGACCACTGCGCTCCACCCTCACCCCTGGCCCTGCCTACTTGCCTCACGAGTCCTGATGACAGGGGACAACTGGACGGCAGTCCCTAACTTAGGATATGTGCAGGGAAGACAGACAAGACAAAATACGGAACATGAACGGACCGGGTCAGAACCAAGAGAGCTACGCAGTACAACGGATTAAGCAAAGAATGGTCAGGAGAAGCCGGGGTCAAATACCAGGAGAGTAGCGAAGTACAAGAGGAGTCCTAAGAGAGTAGTCAGGTGGGAGCCGAGGTCACGCGCAGTACAGGAGGAGCAGGCAGAGGATCGTCAGGGAACAGGATCAGGTAAATATTCAGTAGTCCAACAAATAGCCAGGAACCTAGAAATTAACAGGCAACCTGTAGCCAGCAGGCTGCCTGTATTTATAGTGGGGAGTGAGGGTCATGTGACGTGGCCAGCGTCACATGACCGACAGACCAACCAGTCGAGCACCGAGTGATCAGCTCGGCGCTCAAGGCAGACTAGGAGCAGGGAGCCACCCAGCTAGTAAAGCCGCCCTGGGAATGAGGTCAAACACAGAACCTCATTCCAAAAGCTAAGCAACAGTTCTGCGGGCAATGGGGGACCGAGTGCACCTTCGGAACCCCGTGACAACACCTGCTGTCAGGAAAACATTTACCTCGCCTGTATCCTTTCAAAACCTGTTTGATCATAAAATAATCTAAGACGGAAGGGGAACCTGAAATTCGAAGAAAAAAGGAAATCCCAGACAAAACCGTAGCATAAGCCAAACCATCCTTAAAAATAACCTGATGAAATTTCTGATACTGAAAACGTGACAATGATTCAGCAATAGAATTATCTATTCCAGGAAAATGACGAGCCTTCAGCCAAATATTCCGTCACTCCGGTCATCACATGATCCATCACATGATGGATCTGGCAACTGAAATTTAATGTGGATAAGTGCAAGATAATGCACCTGGGGCGTAAAAACCCAAGGGCAGAATATAGAATATTTGACACAGTCCTGACCTCAGTATCTGAGGAAAGGGATTTAGGAGTAATTATTTCAGAAGACTTAAAGGTGGGAAGACAATGTAATAGAGCAGCACGAAATGCCAGCAGAATGCTTGGATGTATAGGGAGAGGTAGAAAGAGTGAAGTGCTTATGCCGCTGTACAGAACACTGGTGAGACCTCACTTGGAGTATTGTGCGCAGTACTGGAGGCCATATCTCCAGAAGGATATAGATACTCTAGAGAGAGTTCAGAGAAGAGCTACTAAACTGGTACATGGATTGCAGGATAAAACTTACCAGGAAAGGTTAAAGGACCTTAATATGTATAGCTTGGAAGAAAGAAGAGACAGAGGGGATATGATAGAAACTTTTAAATACATAAAGGGAATCAACTCGGTAAAGGAGGAGAGCATATTTAAAAGAAGAAAAACTACCACAAGAGGACACAGTTTTAAATTAGAGGGGCAAAGGTTTAAAAGTAATATAAGGAAGTATTACTTTACTGAGAGAGTAGTGGATGCATGGAATAGCCTTCCTGCAGAAGTGGTAGCTGCAAATACAGTGAAGGGGTTTAAGCATGCATGGGATAGGCATAAGGCTATCCTTCATATAAGATAGGGCCAGGGACTATTCATAGGATTCAGATATATTGGGCAGACTAGATGGGCCAAATGGTTCTTATCTGCCGACACATTCTATGTTTCTATGTTTCTATGATCCATCACCATAGTAAAAGATCATGTGATGGATCATGTGATGACTGGAGTGACGTCACCACAGGTCCTGTTCCTGCAATGAATGCTCACCATAGGTCCTGTTCAGCAAAGGAGACAGACGAGAAGCCGGCAGCGCAATCAAGTGGACTAAGGTGAGTTAAATTATTTTTTCTTTTTTTTTAGCCCCTCCAGCGCTATTTTACTATGCATTCTGTATTCAGAATGCTATTATTTTCCCTTATAACCATGTTATAGGGGGAAATAATAATGATCGGGTCTCCATCCTGATCGTCTCCTAGCAACCGTGCGTGAAAATCGCACTGCATCCGCACTTGCTTGCGGATGCTTGCAATTTTCACGCAACCCCATTCACTTCTATGGGGCCTGCGTTGCGTGAAAAACGCAGAATATAGAGCATGCTGCGATTTTCACACAACGCACAAGTGATGCGCGAAAATCACCGCTTATGTGAACAACCCCATAGAAATGAATGGGTCGGTATTCAGTGCGGGTGCAATGCGTTCAACTCACGCATCGCATCCGCGCGGAATACTCGCCCGTGTGAAAGGGGCCTAACAGGATGCATAGGAGACCCAGCCTGAGGCTGGATCTCCTGGGCACCCATAGAAGGCAAGTCCCGATGCCCTGCAAGACATTGGGCAGCCTCTGCACGGCATCGGACTGCCTTGTCACCCATCGGGTCCCCACCACAGCAGCGCGGGGACTCGATGGGCTCCCTCACCCGCAGCAAACCCCTTCTATGTCGCGGTCAGCGCTGACCACGGCTTAGAAGGGAGTTAATCCGCCGGCATTGCTGTAAACAGCGATGCCGGCGGATACAGCAGGGGCCCGGCTGACCCCTGCAGTGATCGGGTGGGCACCGCTCCGGTGCCCACCCGATCACCATGATGTACTATTACGTCAAAATGCGGGAAGTCACTGACTTCTGTGACGTAATAGTATTTCACATGTCGGGAAGGGTTTCAATTCTGTGTATTGTAGTGTTCTGCCCCACGGTCCCGGGTATGATGTCCTGGGTATGATGTCCTCCATTTTGGGGCTATGAAAGTTGTCACCCTAGCACCCCCATATGTCTGCGTTTCAGTGTGGATAGAGAAGAAAGCCAAGGTCAGAAAACTCTGGCAGCAGCTTATCTCCTGGGACAACAAAACTATAGTGCAGTGAAGTTCAATGCGCCTGATCCATCTTATCCCAAGACATTATCTGTTCAGGGAGAGCTGGGAGCTCTTTAAACACAAAAAGTTGTTGACCGGTCACGCGATAAAGGCAGACAATAGTTTGATATGTATGTGGCTCGAGCTAAGTAATAACTTAGCTATCAGTTATAGATTGTGTAACTAAAAAGCAATGTTGTATGGGGCAATCTATACATATATGTATTATTTAATGTGTAGAGTGAATCTAAATCACACCTCCTCATTCCTATGCTTCTGATATGACCATAGTTTACAAATATCAGCATTTCTTTTGATAAAACATGGCTATACAGCGATGCTATCAATCATTTGCTGTGCACTATAAAGAGGCAATTAGTATACAGTTTGATCAAAGAGCATAGGCCCACTTACCGCGACAAGGTTGCCTCTTGTTTAAGTGGGAACCTACTCTAACCAATGGCGCGGCTCCGTGCGGCGACCACCGCGCCTCCACACCGCTCCAGCAGGCAATGGGAACCAGCAGCCGCAGAGCGGCCCCACTGTACAGCGAGGCCTCTGGGCCCTGGGTCCCATCACTCCACCGGCACGGCACAGAAGCAGCGACGGCTGCGACGACTACACATTATAAGTATTTTCGCTATGGTGTCTTTTCTCCCCCTCTGAATCAGCACTCCTCCCCATTTTAGCTCAGGTGCTTTTAAATTAGCAGCAGTCTGCAAAGGGTTTATAAATTCCTACCACATCCCAGTTGGAGTTCCTGGGAGGTTGTGAACAGGTGAGCCTTTAGCACCAGTTCACATGCGGCGCTAGACGGCGGCCGTCGCTGCTTCTGAGCCGTGCCGGTGGAGTGATGGGACCCGGGGCCCAGGTGGCCTCACTGTCAGTGGGGCCGCTGTGCGGCTGCTGGGTCCCATTGCCTGCTGGAGCGGTGTGGAGGCGCGGTGGTCGCCACACGGAGCCGTGCCATTGGTTAGAGTAGGTTCCCACTTAAACAAGAGGCAACCTTGTCGCGGTAAGTGGGCCTATGCTCTTTGGTCAAACTGTATACTAATTGCCTCTGTTAAAGCAGCCCTAAATTAGGGCATTTTAGATACACTCTGGTGTTCCGGATCAATGTACCCCCCCAGGGGTTAATATCCACACGTGGCTGAGAGACTGAACACTGACACAGAAGTTGGTCAAAGCAATCTCTAACTTTATTTAAATCAGGTAAGCCGTATTATACATCTTCAGAAGAGGGCAGTCCTCACTGAGGCTTAAACATTATTTCATTGGTCAAAAAGGAAGAAGAGATAAGAGAGAGGAGATTATACACCTGCATTTGCGCAGTGAATACCACTTTGGAATGTGAACTAATGTAAACATCTCGTTACCATCGCCATTTTGGAATGGCTTCTATTTTAACAATAATACTGCATACGTCATATGTGACACTTCAAAGAGGTGCTTCTCTATAGGCAGTGAATAATATATATATCATCAAGCCATTTGATTGGCTTACGCATCTCTACCACACTCTATGGGACACCTGCAAGAAGATGAGAAATCAGACACTTCTTACAGCCCAGCACTTTGCCCCCCTCTCTCTCCTCTCTAGCCTTGAAACAAAGAGAGGGATGGGGGGGGGGGGGCACTTGGAGTAGAAAAAGTTTAACTCATTACAGTCCTAGATATACAAAAAATATAGAATAAAATTCACACATCTTTAACACCTCTTTATAGTGCACAGCAAATGATTGATAACAGTGCTGTATAGCCATGTTTTATCAAAAGAAATGCTGATATTTGTAAACTATGGTCATATCAGAAGCATAGGAATGAGGAGGTGCGATTTAGATTCACTCTACACATTATATATACATATATGTATGTATGTTCCGCGATCACTCAAAAAACGCAAAAATCGATTTTAACGAAACTTGGTATACACATCCCTTGCTACCTGGAAAGAAATCTTGTGGGGGTCACAGCTCTCTAGCACGTACCGTTCCTGAGATATTACCAAAAAGTGAAAATATGGCACATCACATGACCTACATTAGCCAATAGAAGCCTGCAGGTCTTTCTCTTCATATCCCAACTGTCACACACACGGTCACATGTCCCTTATCAGCTAATAGAAGCTTGCAGGTCCTTATTCTCCACATACATACAGTTTTACACCAGGTTTCCATAACAACCCAGCCATTTTTCTTCACTGCTGTAGGTCAGCTTTAAAGGGGTAGGGTGCTGTGGATGACACTGTTAAAGGAGCAGAGTGCTGTGGAGGTGACAAATCAGGGGGCAGGTAGGGTGGCCATTCAGGCCACCCTCAAAAGACAGACTTAAAAGCCCCACCCCCAGGTCCTGCTAAGCCACGCCCCCCAATCCAGTTAGGCCACGCCCTCTCCAGCTCCGCTACCGACAGGGATTGGAAAAATGAAGGTAAAAAATCTACTTCTGTCAGCTGCAGGGGTGGAAGGGACTGTGACTTTCTCTCTGCAGCTCACGCTCAGTCAGCACAATGCTGCTGTTTGAGAGTGAGCTGTTCAAAAGGATATCCCTGCGTGAGATATTCCCAAAAAATTCATTAGCCAATAGAAGCCTGGTCACATGACCCTTAGCCAACAGAAGCTCGCAGGCCCTTAGTCTTCACATACACGCAGTTTTACACCAGGTTTCCATAACAACCCAGCCATTTTTCATTTCTTGCTACCTGGAAAGAAATCTTGTGGGGGTCACAGCTCTCTAGGAAATGCCATTCCCGAGATATTCCCCAAAAATAACCTGCATTAGCCAATACAAGCCTGCAAGTCTTTCTCTTTATATCCCAACTGCCATACACACGGTCACATGTCCCTTATCAGCTCGCAGGCCCCTAGTCTCCACATACACACAGTTTTACTCCAGGTTTCCATAACAACCCAGCCATTTTTCTTCACTGCTGTAGGTCAGCTTTAGGCTAGGGCTGCACGACACATAAGGCACAACTACACTGCTACATGTGTCAACCGACATTGATGTCAAACCAATGTCACGCAACAATTTTTATAATGATAGTCTATGGTGTTACACTGCGACATGTGAATTTGCTGCGACTGCGACAGTCGCAGAAAAATCCAATTGCAGCAAGTCACATATCGCAGTGCGACACCATAGCCTATCATTATAAAAATTGTTGAGACAAAATGTTGCACGACACATGTGTAGCCCTAGCATTAAAGGGGCAGGGCGCTGTGGAGGTCACTGTTAAAGAGGAGTTAACTGTGAGTGTTACTGTTAAGGGGGCAGGCCGCTGTGGAGGTCACTGTAAAAGGGGCGGACACTGTGGAGGTCACCATTAAGGGGGCATGGGCCACTATTAAAGAGGCAACTGCTGTGGAGGTCACTGTTAAGGCAGCAGGGTGCTGTGAGGTCACTGATAAGGGGGCGGGCCCCTGAGGCGGTCGCTGTCAAGGGAGTGGGGTGCTGTGAAACTCACTGTTATAGGGGTGGGCTGCTGTGAAGGTCAAAGTTAAGGGGATGGGCTGCTGTGGAGGTCCCATTTTAAAGTGGCAGGGCACTGTGGGGGGGTCAGTGTTAAGGGGTGGGTGCTGTAGATGTCACTGTTATGGGGAATACTGTTGATATATTTTAACAACACACACAAACATTAATTGAAATAGATTAAATATATCCGTGCAAAGCCGGGTCCTTCTACTAGTATATATACTGTGGGCCAGATTTATCATGACTCTGACAGCTCACTCCACTTTCACATATGGCTAAAGTCAGTTTTAGCCAAGTCAGATTTATGATCGGCCCTTTAAGACAGTAATAAATGTGGTTTGACGGTAGCAGTTTATCCGTCAGTAAGCAGCTTTACAAAAGTCGCACATCTTTACGAAAAAGTCGCAAGTTTTTATGAAAAAGTCGCATGTTCTATTAAAAAGTCTCATAAGATAAGCATGGTCCTCACTGGAGTGAAATTGCGACTTTTTAGCGACTTTTTAAATAGTCCCAATAGTAAATCTGTCTAGAGATTCATTTACATAAGAAAACACGCCCACTTTCAGAAAACTGGCGAGCATAGTGCAGAGCAGAAAAAAGTCGCAAATTTGTGCGCAGTTTTAGCGTTTGGGACTTTTTTTGGGGACTTTTTCACTCCATTATTCTGACCTGAGCTAATGATAAATCTGGCCCTGTGTGTATATATATATATATATATATATATATATATATCAACCACAAGGTGTTGAGGCAAATAAAACTACAACTGGACTGCAAGCGATCAGGCTTTAACAAGGGCTCTTTCACACCAGCGTTATTTATTTACATTGTTCAGGTCTGTTATAGGAGCAGAACAACAAAAACAACATAAGTGGCGGCAAATAACTGACACAAAGGGAGCCAAACAGATCCCATTGACTATAATGGGATTCATTCGGTTTCAATCCAGGAGAATAATTTTTTTAGTGGATGCAGGACTTTTCTCTTCGCTGTTTTTGGCGAAATCTGTGACAAAGGCCCTGAATAGAGCCTCCAACACAGATACTGTATGTACATGCGCTTACATAGACTTTAGATTGCTTTGCTGAATGTGTGTTTCCAAGATATAGAGGTATGACTACAGGTCACCAAATGGTTTGTTGCAGTCTGTAACCATGAAGACACCTCGGTTTGAAAAAGAAAACTGGAGGCAAAAGTGGACATAGCCTTTAAGCCTTTTTTAACGACAAATAACATTGTACGGTCAAATGGAAACGTATCAACAGGTCATTTCATTCTTTTTGTATGCAGAGAAGGGCTAGTCAAACCAGGGATACCTGTTGGACTAGGCAGGAGGAGCAGTTTCATCAGCAGTGGTCATTATGTGCAGATTGTCTTCAGATAAAGGCTTGTTAGCGAATATATTCGCTTGTTAGCGAATATCTGGCTGATGCTCAGCCAGTGTAAGGGCTCTTTCACACGAGCAGATGCCATGCAGGGAATCCGGTGAAAGAATGTCAAGCCCCGCACTGGACAGCAGAGACACGGAGCGTTAACATGATTGATAATGCTCTGTGCCTCTCTGTGACCTTTTTACTACAAAATCACAGTGAGAT
This sequence comes from Bufo bufo, assembly GCF_905171765.1. Lineage (NCBI taxonomy): Eukaryota > Metazoa > Chordata > Amphibia > Anura > Bufonidae > Bufo > Bufo bufo. Next base: position 249,462,799 of record NC_053392.1, read on the forward strand.
AAAGTTGTCACCGTGATTTTGTAGTAAAAAGATCACAGAGAGGCAAAGAGCATTATCAATCATGTTAATGCTCCGTGTCCGGGCTTGGCACGCTTTCACGCAGCGGATTACCCGCACGGCATCTGCTCGTGTGAAAGAGCCCTTACACTGGCTGAGCATCAGCCAGATATTCGCTAACAAGCATTCATAGGAACACTCATTAGCGATTATCTGCCAGTGTAAAGGTGCCACGATTACCCAATGAACTAGCGAAACTTTTGTTCATTGGGTAATTGTATCTTTCATGCGGATATCTAAATTTTTGTTTGTCGGCCGCAGATTGTGCTGTCTAAACAGTCTCTGCTGTCGGCAAACAATAATTCTGTATGGGGAAGAGCGATAGCATTAGCGATCACTCCTCCTCAAAGGTCTCCTTCACTGATAAACAGGACATTACCAGGAAGGAACGCTTCCTTCCCAACAATTATCTGCTAAATTGTGCAGTGTTGAGGGGCCTTAAAGGGAACCGGTCATCAACTTTATGCTGACCTTACTGAGGGAAGCATATTGACAGAAATACTGATTTCCGTGGTGTGTCACTCATAAACTCACCTGTCTCTACTTTATTCTGCCATAAAAATCTATACCAAAAAAACGAACAAAAAAACAGCAAAGGCACAATACAGCAAGAAAATAACTACCATATATAATTAATCACACACATGTCTATGGTCCAAAATCAAATACAAACACCTATAGAAAACTACTAGACCGCATAATATAAGTATTCTATTTTATTAAACATATTAGAATAAATAACAATAGAAGCAGGTGCAGGGAAAAGGCGACATCACAGAGGGGGGGCACAATGGTGCTAATTTATACTGCTCCAACATTAAATACAAAAAGATATAAAGTGCAAGTGCTATAAGAACCAGTATTAAAGGAAACCTGTTATCAACTTTATGCCGCCCGTACTAACAGCAGAAAAAAGTAGAGACAGGAGAGTTGATTTCAGCGGTCTGTCATTTATAAGGTAAAAGTAAGTGGTTGCCAAGAACCAACTTCATAATCATTGAAGACTGGGCCTGGAAAAGACTCCTGGCCACCTGAGAAGAGTCCTGGTTAGTCATGAATTCCTGCTCTCCCTGCCCACCTGCTGATGACTGGCAGTCTTCTACCTAGTTTTCTCCCTTTCTGTCTAGGAGAGAACTGCCAATCATCAGCAGATGGGCGAGGAGAGCAGGAGATTAGGAATAACCAGGACTCTTCTCAGGTAGATCTGACTCTTTTTCCAGGCCCAGTCTGCAATGATGAAGATGCTGGTTCTCAGCAACCACTTACTTTTAGCTCATGACTGACACACCGCTGAGATCAGCATTTCTGTCACTACTTTATGCTGCCCTCAGTGAGGTCAGCATAACGTTGATGACAGGTTCCCTTTAAGATTACCAAGAAGAGTCAATTACCCATAGTGTGCCTCCCTCGAGATGGCACCAACCCCGACGCGCATTTCGGCGAACCTTCGTCTGGGGGTCGCCGAAAGGTTCGCAGAAACGTGCGTTGGGTTGGCGCCATCTCGGAGGAGGCACACTATGGGTAATTGACTCTGCATGGTAACCTTAATACTGGTTCTTATAGCACTTGCACTTTATATATTTTTGCATTTAATCTTGGAGCAGTATGAATTAGCACCATTGTGCCCCCCCCCCCTCCTCTGTGATGTCGCCTTTTCCCTGCACCTGTTTCTATTGTTATTTATTCTAATATGTTTAATAAAATATAATACTTCATAATATCATGCGGTCTGGTAGTTTTCTATAGGTGTTTTTATTCTGCCGTTAGTATTGGCTGCATAAATTTGATGCAATAAAATAAAAACAGAAATGTCAGTCCTTTGTCCCAGAACACGGACAGTTACTTGCGCTGCTGGTTCCGATGTGGTATGGTGGGTAGTTCACACTCGAAAGTCATGCAATAAAAAGATTTGAAACCACGCTGCTTAAGATCCAGTCGAACGCTGCACAGGTGAAAGAATCAGGGTATTAGCCTCCGTCCTCCTCTCTCAAGGGGTTCAATCCTCCTCTGACACCTCCTCTGTAGGATTAAATGACCGGCATATAGTGAAGTACCCTCTTAATTGTTATTAAAAAAGGTTTTATTCTACTCACAAACAATGGTAGATAACAGGCATGTCACAATAAAATCAATTCAAACTCCTGCCCGATTTAAAGGGCCCAGCTGTGGACATGCGCAGTTGTCGCCCCTGAGGAAGCCAGAGAGCGAAACCCGGGTCGGGCAGGAGTTTGAATTGATTTTATTGTGACATGCCTGTTATCTACCATTGTTTGTGAGCGTGATCCTCCATTGTGGACTTCCAGGAGTGCATGGCATTATCATGATTTATAATGCTGTGTGCCTCTGCTTGACTTTACTTCTACAGGATTATACTGACAGCTTTATGTCACTAGGATTCCATAGAAGTAAGGTCAAGCAGAGCCACACAGCATTATAAATCAGTATAATGCCCTGCGCTCATGCAAGTCCAGAACGGAGGATTACGCTCACAGAGAGCGTGGTTCCCACAATGAACTCAATGGTGTGAAACAGCCCTAATGATTTGTACTGACTGCTTTATGTGAGAACTCATTAGACTTGAGGTTGGGCAGAAATACACCACATTATAAATCATTATAATGCTGTGGGTGGATGTCATATGAGCAGCATTCAGGTCAGGAAATGCCACTGTTACACAGAGTGTTTTTGCACTGAATACACTTGTGTGAAATTGGCCTCAGTATCATCATGCTGTTCTTTTCTCATTTTATATAATCTGACTGTAATTTGTTAACTAGCCTAAATGTAGATGAGTGTTTTCTCAAAAATATTTGTAGGACAATACGATGGTGGGTAATGAAGTCTGAGGGAGATAGACGAGCCATAGAAGTGGCAAGTTGCAGTGGCGTAACTACCGGGGAAGCAGCTGCTTCAGGGCCCGGGCTGCCAAGGCGCCCGGCAGCGTGTGTGACAGTTTATTTTCAAGTTAGTTAAATATGATCGTTTCTTGTCTAAGGGCCCCCTCGCTAATGTGATCTAATCTTACTGTCTCCTGATGTGTCTGGGATTCGAACCCACAACCTTCATGTATCAGAGGCAAAGCATTTACCCACACAGCCATAAAGGCTGCCTTGCCACTGACTGAAAAAATATGAGACTTCTACTGTTATAGCTGGCTAAGTGTACATCTATACACATGACAGCTGCCCCAACACACCCAGCACTGCTATATCTCTATATGACAGCTGTCCCAGCACACTCAGCTCTGCTATATCTCTATATATGATATCTGCCCCAGCACACCCAGCTCTGCTACATCTAATACACATGACAGCTGCACCAGCACACTCAGGCCTACTATATCTCTATATATGACAGCTGCCCCAGCAAATCCAGACCTGCTACATCTATACACATGACAGCTGCCCAAACACACTCAGCTCTGCTACATCTATACACATGACAGCTGCCCCAGCACACTCAGCTTTGCTATATCTCTATATATCTATCTACTGTATAGCAATACTTAGAGATATATAGATGTAGCAGAGCTGGGTGTGCTGGGGCAGCTGTCATATATAGAGATATAGTAGAGCTGAGTGTGCTGGTGCAGCTGTCATGTGTATTAGATGTAGCAGAGCTGGGTGTGCTGGGGCAGCTATCATATATAGAGATATAGCAGAGCTGAATGTGCTGGGACATCTGTCATATAGAGATATAGCAGTGCTGGGTGTGTTGGGGCAGCTGTCATGTGTATAGATGTACACTTAGCCAGCTATAACAGTAGAAGTCTCATATTTTTTCAGTCAGTGGCAAGGCAGCCTTTATGGCTGTGTGGGTAAATGCTTTGTCTCTGATACATGAAGGTTGTGGGTTCGAATCCCAGCAGAAACTTTTCTGAAATACAAGCACTGACTCCATATATGGACATACAGGAAGAGGCTGCATCGCATCGCTGACATGGAGGTAAGTAGAAGTGTTTTTTTTTTTGTTTTTTTAATACCTGACTGTTACTGCCGGGGGGAGCGGGAGGCACTTAATACTGGCCCATGGGGGGAGGGGGGTTGGCACCTGATACTGGCACATGGGGAGGGGAGGGGGGCTGGCACCTGATACTGGCACATGGGGGGGAGAGAGGCACTTGATACTGGCACTGGGAGGGGGGGTTTGGCACTTGATACTGGCACATGGGGGGGAGAGGCACTTGATACTGGCACTTTTTTTTGGGGGGGGAGATGGCACTATGATACTGGGACATGGGGGGAAGAGAGAGGCACTTGATACTGGCACATGGGGGGGAGGAGAGAGTCACTTGATACTGGCACGTGGGGGGGTTGGCACTTGATACTGGCACATGGGTGGGTTTGGCACTATGATACTGGCACATGGGGGGAGAGGCACTTGATACTGTAACTTTTTTTGGGGGGGAGATGGCACTATGATACTGGGACATGAAGGGGGGGAAGAGAGAGGCACTTGATACTGGCACATGGGGGGGTTTGGCACTATGATACTGGCACATGGGGGGTGGGAAGGAGAGAGGCACTGGATACTGGCACATTGGGGGGGGGAGATGGCACTATGATACTGGGACATGTGGGGGGGAGGTGAGAGGCACTTGAAACTGGCACATGATGGGGGGGCATCTATGGGGACACTTACTGGCACATTATTGGGGGGCATTATGGGGGACACTAGGCCGGCAGCCTATCAGAGGCCGGACACTGAGGGGCATCTACTGGGGCACTATATATGGGGCATTTTATACTGGTACATTATGGGGGGCACCAGCAGGAAGGGGGGAGAGGAGCACTATGGGGGAATTTACTAGGGGCACTATATAGGGGTATTTTATACTGGGACATTATGGGGGCACTATGGGGACATTAGCTCAACTGGGGGCATTACAAGGGGGTATTTTTGCACTGTCACATTATAAGGAGAATTATTTCTACTGGGGGGGCATTATGGTGGGCTTTATTACTCCCCCATGGTATGACCCCTAGTAGCAGCACCATCCTCTCCCTGCTCTGCTATCCCTCTGCCCCTTCTCCAAATCCTTATTATGAAATCTTTCTCATTAGGATAAAGCACAACATCAGCTCCACCGAGCCCCCGGCCAAGTGTTGAAGTGGTGTCCAAGATCCCCAAGGGCCAAGTCAAGTAATTGTAAGTTTTCATATGAAATATGTTTGTTATACACATATAGCCTACACTGTGCCACACAATATACAGTATACCGCTACACTGTGCCACACAATGTACAGTATACCTCTACACTGTGCCAAACAATATACAGTATACCTCTACACTGTGCCACACAATATACAGTATACCGCTACACTGTGCCCCACAATATACAGTATATCTCTACACTGTGCCAAAGGAGTGGGGTTTACACAGGAGGAGGGAGGTGCGAAGCGCGCTGGTGGGGCCCTTACAAATATTTGCTGTGGGGCCCAGTCACTTCTAGTTACGCCCCTGTCTGTGCATTTATTGTAAAGGTGGATTTAGACAAGCAGATAATCGTTACAATTCGAACAATGGAAGATGGATGAGAATCGTAGCAAGTATATGTTTCTAACGATTGAGCGATCTGACCAAAAACACTCATTCAACGTATGAGAAATTTTTGATGCGAACAAGTACAATCATTATTTGTCATTAATAAATTGTGTTATGTAAATCACATTGGGAGCTGAGTTGAGAATCTGAAAATTGCACACTCAGAGCTCCTTAAGGACACAGCCATATTTCACCTTAAGGACCAGGCCATTTTTGCAAATCTGACCAGTGTCATTTTAAGTGGTGATAACTTTAAAACGCTTTGACTTATCCAGGCCATTCTGAGATAGTTTTTTCGTCACATATTGTACTTCATGACACTGGTAAAATGATGTAAAAAAAAAAATCTTTTTTATTTATAAACAAATACCAAATTTACCAAAATTTTGGAAAAATGTGCGAATTTCCACATTTCAATTTCTCTACTTCTATAATACATAGTAATACCTCCAAAAATTGTTATTACTTTACATTCCCCATATGTCTACTTCATGTTTGTATAATTTTGGGAATGACATTTTAGTTTTTGGGGACGTTACAAGGCTTAGAAGTTTAGAAGCAAATCTTGAAATTTTTCTGAAATTTTTAAAAACGCAATTTTTAGGGACCAGTTCAGGTCTGAAGTCACTTTGTGAGGCTTACATAATAGAAACCACCCAAAAATGACCCCATTCTAGAAACTACACCCCTCAAGGTATTCAAAACTGATTTTACAAACGTCGTTAACCCTTTAGGTGTTCCACAAGAGTTAATGGCAAATGGAGATACAATTTCAGAATTTTGATTTTTTTTTGGGCATATTTTCAATTTTAATCCTTTTTTTCCCAGTAACAAAGCAGGGGTTAATAGCCAAACAAAATGCTATATTTATTGCCCCTATTCTGTAGTTTGCAGAAACACCCCATATGTGGCTGTAAACTACTGTACGGGCACACGGTAGGGCGTAGAGGGAAAGGTGCGCCGTGTGGTTTTTGGAAGGCAGATTTTGCTGGACTGGTTTATTTACACCATGTCCCATTTGAAGCCCCCCTGATGCACCCCTAGAGTAGAAACTCCATAAAAGTGACCCCATCTAAGAAACTACACCCCTCAAGGTATTCGAAACTGATTTTACAAACTTTGTTAACCCTTTAGGTGTTGCACAAGAGTTATCGGCAAATGGAGATTAAATTTGAGAATTTAAATTTTTTGGAAAATTTTCCATTTTAATCCATTTTTTCCAGTAACAAAGCAAGGGTTAACAGCCAAACAAAATGCTATATTTATTGCCCCGATTCTGTAGTTTGCAGAAACACCCTATATGTGGCCGTAAACTACTGTATGGGCACACAGTAGGGCGTAGAGGGAAAGGTGCGCCGTGTGGTTTTTGGAAGGCAGATTTTGCTGGACTGGTTTATTTACACCATGTCCCATTTTAAGCCCCCCTGATGCACCCCTAGAGTAGAAAGAAACTCCATAAAAGTGACTTGAGGACCGTTGCCGTGGTACCTCGCACAGGGACAGGGGTGATGCCGTTACCATGAATTGTGGACAGTACAAGGACATCCCTCTTGTTCTCATATCTGACCAGCAACAGGTTTCCACTGGTAAGGGCACGGATCGCACCCCTGGGGATAGGTACCTGGAGGGGGTGGATCTGGAGGATTTTTCCGCACGGTTCCACAAGCGGGTGTGGATCTGGCGGCGAGGGACTGGAACAAGGGGATACTAGTATAAAAGCTAGCCACGTACAGGTGGTAACCCTTATCTAGCAGTGAGTGCATAAGGTCCACAGAAGTTTCCCGCTAACACCCAGAGTGGGGGGACATTCTGGGGGTTGAATACGGGAATCTCGCCCCTCGTACACACGAAACTTGTAAGTGTACCCTAAGGTACTCTCACAAAGTTTGTACAGCTTCACGCCATACCTCACCCGCTTAGAGGGAACATACTGGCGGAAAATGAGTCTCCCCTTAAAAGCAATGAGAGACTCATCAACCGCGACCTCCCTTCCAGGTATATAGGCCTGCACAAATTTGGCCCCAAAGTGATCGATAACCGGCCTGATTTTGTACAGGCGGTCATAGGCAGGATCACCTTGAAGGGGGGGGGGACATGCTGCATTATCTACATAATGCAGGCATTTCCGGATGGCCTCAAACCGGGAGAGTGTCATGGCTGTACTGTAAAGTGGGGTCTGGTAGAGGACGTCCCCACTCCAGTAATGCCTGACACTAGTTTTCTTGACTAGGCCCATGTGCAACACGAGGCCTTGGCCCCAAAACGTCCTCATCTCGGCTGCACTGACCGGAGTCCAGCCACCAGACCTAGCCAAAAAGGAGCCCGGGTGTTGAGCAACAAACTGTTGGGCGTACAGGTTTGTTTGCTCCACCATTAGATTTACAAAGTGGTCACTGAAAAAAAGACTAAAGTAGTCGTATTCAGTAAAGCCCACTGTGGAAATCTGGATTCCTGGTTGGCCTACAAAATCAGGAATCACAGGCTCAAAACGCTCTGGGGTATACCAGACAAGTTCACCAGTAGGGGGCTCCGGTGGACTTAACTGGTTGGCTGGAAAACTAGTATGAGCCCCAGAGCTGCTCGTACTAGTGTGAGCCACAGGGTCCCTAGCATGGCGGTCCCTTTGCTCCGCATGGTGGCGTCTCCGCCGCCTTGGGGGCTCATCATCATCGCTAGATGATGAGGAGGACGCGGATGACAAAAGGAAAGTGGGGTCATCCTCGTCCTCACTGGGGCTCTCGGACTCGGAGGCAAGCTGGGCGTATGCCTCCTTGGCCGAGAACATCCGGCGGGCCATAGGAGAGTGTGTGTGTGCGTGCGTGATAAACTTTATTTGGTGTGCGTGTGTGTGTGTAGGGGCATGGGTGTTCGCGAACTTACCCTAAACCTAACAGACAAAAAAAAATAACAAAAAAAAGGGCAAAAAATTTGAAAAAAAATAAAAAAAATAATAAAAGATCTCTGATCAACTGTTCGGGGTGTGCGATGCGCTAACAGTGGCCAGACGCTAAGAGTGCCGGCCACAGTCAGCATACGCAGAAGAAAAGAAAAAAAAACTGCTTGCGCCCCTAAAAAAAAATGGGGTGGGGGGGAAGGGGGCAAGCTGCAGCACCCCTGGGGGGTCTAGGGTCACACAGCTGTGCTGTGGACCCCAGACACCCGATTTAGGGTGATGCAACAAAAATTGTTTTTTGTTTTTCCTCTGACTAACTTTCCCTGAATATCCCTGCCTAACCTAACCTTTCCCTAACCTTTCCTTAATACCTTGGTGCATAGATGGGGTGCTGGCTGATGATCCCTGTACAGATGGGGGTGCTGGCTCTGAGATCTCTCTCCTCAGCTCCCGGACTGAAAAGGAGAAGGAGAGGAGCGCTGCTGTAATTTGAAATGCCCGCCCAGCCGACCAATGAGAGGCGATCCTGAGAGGTGATGTCACCATCACCTCTCAGGATCGCAGGATGGTGATTGGTGGTGTATTATCACACAACCGATCACCATCCTGTTCCGGGTTATCGGGTCCCCAGAGTCCCGAATAACCCGGAAACGCAGCAAAACGCTGGTCTGAATTGACCTGTGGTTTGCTGCGATCGCCGACACGGGGGGGGGGGGGGGAGTCACAGGACCCCTCGGCACATTGACCCAAGGTGCCTGCTCAATGATTTGAGCAGGCACCCAGTTCTGATCACCGTCCGCCGGGACAACATGCCGTACCGGTACGTCATGTGTCCGGAAGAGGTTAAAGAGCAAATTACAGGAAAAAACGTAACATTTTGGACAAAGTTCTACTTCTGATAGAAGACCAGGAGAACTAGAGAAAAAAATATGGTTTAAAAATGTCCTTGATTCTATGGCTGTAGAGACCCTACCTACAGTAGCATGATCTGTATTTTGAGATTTTGAGAACATACAGATTTTCCAAGATGTAGTAGCCTCGACTTTTGACATTCACACCCCTGAAGAGCTAGTTTTCCACTATTGGAGTGACTTTGATTCGCGTAGAATCAATTCGGATACGAATCAACCTTTTTAAAAGCTTTGCCGAATGAGAGACAAAATGAATTTCAAGAAGTTGGCTCATCTCTTAGGCCTCATGCACACGACCGTTGTTTGGGTCTGCATCCGAGCCGCAGTTTTTGCGGCTTGGATGCAGACCCATTCACTTCAATGGGGCCGCAAAAGATGCGGACAGCACTCCGTGTGCTGTCCGCATCCGTTGCACCGTTCCGTGGCCCCGCAAAAAAAATATAGCATGTCCTATTCTTGTCCATTTTGCGTTCCGTTCCACAAATTGCGGAAGACACACGGGCGGCTTCCGTTTTTTGTGGATCCGAGGTTTGCGGACCACAAAAAATGGAACGGTCGTGTGCATGAGGCCTAATCCAGAGGAATCCCTTCCTGAGAATGCATTGTGGATTTTGTATGGTATCCACCTGCAGCGGCCTAGTGAGAAGGTTGAGATAGTAGTGCAGATGAGAATGGCAGTGGTCACAGTGGCTGTCCTCCCCAGCACTTCTTGTCGCCATGCAGTGAAAATTATGAAGTAAACTGTAGTGTAGTGCAGTGCAGTACAATGATGAGACCAGGTTTTGGTGCACAGTACTTTACTGAAGTTGGTCAGCAGATGATTCACACAAGCGCTGCATACATGAAATGCAGTCTTTTTCATTTGACACAAACATTTCCCAAGATTGTATATTGAGGCTAGTTTCTCACTTATAATCAGGCACTACAATTGTTCCTTTTTCCAGCCCAAAGGGGTGCAGGTTCTTTATCTCCAGATATATATTTATATCCACTGTATCCTCAAGGGAATACAGTCTCTGAACAAAGACCATTTCCTTTTCTTTAGCTATGATGGGCAGCCTGTAGTCTTATGTTGTTCCCACCACATGCAGAGGAGGCTATAGCCAGGGTGGAGGCAATTACAAAGTAGTCCGCATCCCCTTTTGTGAACCTTCTGTATATTTCTTTGTTCTGAGGGCTCACACATAAACTGTTTGTAAGCTGCAGGGTTACAGTCTTTACTGGAAAGTTCTGCTCCAAGCTGCTCTGAGGTATCTGCAGCCAACACTAAACTCTCTATTTCCTCCTGTAGAGGAAGGGTGGAGGCAGCCCTGCCTAGCAACTTAGGACCTCCCACTCCCTATACAACCTTGTGGGACATGCATGTATTACATGAATATATTTTTAACATTTATATTTTTATTATTATTATTACATGAATATAATGCATGAAATACAGTGACATTAAAATTTTCCTTGCTTTGCAGTGGATTTTAGGACACTGCACACCTACCATAGTATTTGTACAGACTCTATGCTAACTGTTTGTTACCTATAGTTGTTTACTTTGTAAGGCTCTAAGGATAGGGCTTACATACTCTTTCCAGAGGTGGACAAGGGTTACTTATGCATCTTTTCCGTGTTTGTGTGCCTGATATGCATGCTACTTTTGTGTTCAGATTGTCCTAAAATGGGACCTAGTAGCTGCTGATTTGCCACTTTGCTTCCTCCCCTGAATTGTCCAATATATCGGACATCGTCTTATTTGATTTATTGTTGGATCTACACAGAGCACAAAGATACTGGTTTCCTGAGATACCATACTCAACTTCCTATACTTCCAATGGCTATTTAATGTACACATCTTATAAAAATGTTAAAAGCTTTAACTCTGCCAACAAACAGTCGCACATCCTCTTGCTTTAGAAATATATAAGGCAGAGATTGTCTTATTACAAGAGACCCATTTTAAAGGATGTAAAATCCCTAAAGTTTACTCTCACTGGTTTTACAATACTCAACCCTCTTCAGCATCCAAGGTATTAGGGAACCTGCACAGAAACATTACTTTCACTTTATCACACACTTTTACTGACACTGAAGGCTTCCTTCTGTTCATTAAAGGCAAGATAGAATCTCAGATGGTGACTATAGCAAATATTTATGCCCCAAACAGGAACCAAATTCCATCACTCCTTAAAGTTCTGAATGAACTTAAAGGGAACCTGTCACCAGTTTTATAGTGTCCTAACTAAGGGCAACATAAATAAGTGACTGATTCTCTTAGCAAAATGCTGGGTCACTTTCTTTAATTGACCCAGTCAATCTGCCAACATCTTGTATTGAAAAGCTCCAGCTGATAATGATGAGTCCTGAATATTCATGAGCTCCTGACTCTCCCCACCCACCTGCTGTTGAATGACAGTTTGTTTCCATATGAATCAGCAGCAGGTGGGCAGGGGAGTGGCTATAGCTCTGAATTAAATATACGCTGGACTCAATGACATCACGCCGGACTCAAATCAGCTCATTAGCATGCGGCATGTGACATCTTTGTGTGTATATTATGAGGTAACCAAGTTGAAAAATCTCAAAACCTTACTTCTGTCACCTGATCTTTTTGATGTTTGGAGAATTCAGAATCCCCAGGAAAGGGACTATTTCTTTTAGGCCTCTTTCATACAAGCGAGTTTTCAGTACGGATGCAATGCGTGAATTGAACGTACGGAATTGCACCTTCACTGAATCCTGACCCATTAATTTCTATTGGTCGGTGTACCCGAGCGTTGTTTTTCACACATCATTTCTGCTTTACGTGAAAATCGCAGCATGTTCTATATTCTGGTTTTACAAGCAGCCCTGGTTCCATAGAAGTGAAAGAGTTTTCCATGAAAAACGCATTGCATCCGGATGCAATCCACATGCAAAGTGTTTTTCAGTAACGGTTGCTAGGAGATGTAGAATGTTATTCTTTGGGTTTTTATTTACGCACATGAAAAACACATCAAAACTGATTGCATCCGGATGAAAAAAAACAACCACTGAACGCAATCGCAGACAAAACTTACTGCGCTTGTGTGGAAAACTATTCCCTGATCTCAATTACAATGGGCCCCTAACGCTTTCATAGGCACTTGCACACTGCCTAATCATGCACTTGTTTCAGTATTATCTTTCCAAAATGTATTTAAACATGAGTGATCATGCCATCGGAATGAGACTCTATTGGACAGACCTCAACATCATGAAGCCTTAGAGTACAAACTTTTGGGCACATTTATTAAGACCGGCATATAATTAATAAGCCCTACACCTGGTGGTGGATCCGCCGGAGTTATGAAGAGGCTCCATAACTCTTCATAACTTCGGCGTATCCAGCGCCAGTTCTACATGTAACACATTTAGACAATTTTCTACACCTAAAACAGACATAGAAATTAGTAAATGAGACAGATCTACTGGCCCGTCCCCTTCCTTGCTCACTTTTTTAGACCTGGCGTGAGCGGGGAGAAGTTGCAGATTGTGGAGCAAAAGACCTTTTGCGCTGCAATCTGCGCCAGAAATACGCCTAATTTAGGCGTATTTCTGTTTAATAAATGACCCCCTTCATTTCTTTGTCAATCCTAACTACACCCCAAATATTAGTTCACAGTGGTGGTTGTAGACACTAAAAGTGAAAACAAAAAAGTCTTTATTTGTAATGGGCGGGAAAGAGAACCCACTTAGTAAGAAATAATATAACTACTGATGCCGCGTTTGAACCAGCTATATCTCAAAGCCCCTCTTATGCTACACAACGTATGTTTGTTCCCTTATTTTATCCCCATGTAACTTATCTCTCTAGCATGAGTGGAGTAGGGCAACAGTGGTCAGGACAACTTAGATCAGTATTGTTAGAGGGAATGGTGGTCAACTTGGCCACAAGAGAGCACAGATGGGATGTAGATGCTTGCCCCTCTTATCATAGGCAGCAGCGTCCCATCCATCATGCCATACAGTAAAGCAGTGAGAGACACGGTTAAAGAATCAGTAGCAGCTCCATCTGTTCCTTTGGACATGCCACTCACACTTTCTACACTCGTGCTGTTGACCAACAGCTGAGGAATGCTAACAAGATACACGTGTCCCTCACGGTTACTCTATGGATACATTGTTGCTAAAGTGCTTCCACTAGTGATTGATAAGGGTACTTTCACACTAGCGTTGTTAGAATCCGTTGCCGGAACTGCCTGCTGGATCCGGAAATCCGTATGCAAACGGATATCTTTTTTTTCCGGATGCGGATCCGTTAGACTTATGTTTTGAAATACTAGATCCGTCTTTCCATTATCATCCGGAATAACAGATCCGTTGTTTAATTTTTTCAAAGCTAGAAAGAACTGCGTATGCGCAGACTGGAAAACCGGATCCGGCAATGCGGCAATTTGGTACAGGATCCGGCATTAGTGTGGTAGTGTTCCCGGATTTTGGCTGGAAAAAATACTGCAGCATGCTGCGGTATTTTGTCCGGTCCAATACCGTACAAGGGACGAAACGGAAGAAATCCTGATGCATACTGAACGGATTGCTTTCCATTCAGAATGCATTGGGACAAAACTGATGCGTTTTTTTCCGGTATTGAGACCCTTTACCGGATTTCAATAAAAGAAAAGAATAACGCAAGTGTGAAAGTACCCTAAGTCTTCCTACACTACACCGGCTCGACGCGTTTCTCCATCAACATGATGTTTCATCGGGAGCCATAAAACATGAAGATAGCTGGAGACACCTAACCTAACTAATATCGCAACATCACGCCTGCCATCTCGTTGTATGGACAGGGCGTCCGGCACTAGGGCGGCCGTGAGGCGCCCGCCAAAATTTAAATTATTTATGCAGTCCCAAATCTAGCCCACTCACTGGCCGACCAATGCAGCGGTTGGTACCAGATGATGGAGGTGTCGCAAGGCATGACTCCCCTCCCTGGTGGGCCAGCCTCTGTCATTCATGATGGAAGGCCAGAACAAAACAAAAAATGGGGACTTTTGAATAAATTCCAAATATCAGTTCCCCAATAGTATGGAGCCTTTATGAGAATCCATTTCATAGCACTAGGTACCAAACTAAAGAAAGATAAAGAGTGGGAAATTAATTTCATGTCTCAACAAATTACTACTTTAGAATGACAATGTAAGCAGAGAGCCTCCCTGGATGAACTCTTTACACTATGTAACAAATTAAAAGATGTGTTAAATGCTCACTCAGCAAAATGGTATATGTACTATAAACATAACATTTTGCCAGAATTAAGAAAAGAATAGCCCAATCTCATATTAAATTTATCAAAAATAAAAACCACATCTTCCTGTATAAAACAGAGGATATTGCTAAGAAGTTCCACCCGTTTTACACTGATCTCTATGGTCTCCGAGCTTCTGAATTTCCAGAAGAGAAAAGCTCTAGACTTCACAATATTGAGGATTTTCTAACTTACGGTTGCCTCATCTATCTGCTTGTGCTATTGCTGCACTTACTGCTCCAATTACCCCACCCAAAATCCTCTTTTTTGATGAGATATGACATATTGATACTTCTATTGTTTGCTTTTTTCTGTTTTGTTGCAAAACTGTGTCTCTGCATTGTTCTGTTTCATTGCTTTAATAAAAAGAGATTAAAAAAAGAGCCATAGAAGTATTTAAAAAAGTCTGTTGTTTCTACTCAAATCTTCCAAAAGATCTAGAATAAAAGATCAAGACTTTTGTTTCTTATTGTCTGTCTAGTGTCACTTGTTGCATGTATTACATTTTTCACATCTGGATGTTTTAGCTGTTGTCTTTGATGTTCCTTATGGAAACCAGCTACAAATGGCCTGTTTTCTATAATCATTTCTTTGAAGTTTTTATTAACCCTGTATTTTTTGCCATGTACTTGCATAAAATCACTGTAATTCCGCAATACGTTTAAAGGGAACAAAAAGGAAACTTGATCCAGCACTTGTGGGATAGTTGCTCTAACTTTATTGGTGGAAATCAATCACATACAGTGGACCCCTCTGCACACTGACAACCCTTCAGTTTATGTATTTTAGACCACTCCTCGGTTTTAATCATAACTCTTAACGTAAACTGAAGGGTTGTCAGTGTGCAAAGGGGTCCACTGTATGTAATTGATTTCCACCAATAAAGTTGGAACAACTATCCCACAAGTGCTGGATCAAGTTTCCTTTTTGTTGCAAATACAAGACCAACCTGGTTGGATTTGTGCACTGGGAATTCGACACATAGGGTGAGCTGGATTTGTTGTTTGTATCTTCAAGTTTAAAGGGAACCTGTCATCAACTTTATGCTGACATCCCTGAGGACAGCATAAAATAGTGACAGAAATGCTGATGTCAGCGGTGTGTCAGTCATGAGCTAAAAGTAAGTGGTTGCTGAGAACCAGCATCTTCATCATTGCAGCCAAGGCCTTGAAAAGAGTCAAATCTACCTGAGAAGAGTCCTGGTTATTCCTAATCTCCTGCTCTCCTCGCCCATCTGCTGATGATTGGCAGTTCTCTCCTAGAGAGGGAGAAAACTAGGTAGAAGGCTGTCAGTCATCAGCAGGTGGGCAGGGAGAGCAGGAATCCATGACTAACCAGGACTCTTCTCAGGTGTCCGGGACTCTAGTCCAGGCCCAGTCTGCAATAATTGTGATGTTGGTTCTCGGCAACCACTAATTTTTATCTTTTAAATGACAGACCGCTGAAATCCACTCACCTGTCTCTTCTTTATGTTGCCTTTAGTATGGGCAGCATAAAGTTGATGACAGGTTCTCTTTAAGCCTTATATCGATGGCAGTCTTCGGGTGTATTTTTTGACCTGTAACGCCGATAGAAGGCTCAAACATGTGCCTCTGTCTCGGCATACTGTCCCATTGTCACTACCAGAGCTTTGAGACGTTCTCACAGCTCTGTTTCTCCACCCCTGTGATGATGTCACTACTAGAGCTTGGAGGAGTTCTCACTGCTCTGTTTCTCCGCCCCTGTGATGAGGTTTTTACTTTATGTTTCCTTCCTCCCAGCTGTTCCTCCTGCGTTTGATTTCCCTGCCTTTAAATCACCCCTCCTCCTTTTGTAGGGTGTGGATTATATTTCTCATTTGAGTTGTAGCTCTTGCTTGAGTATCTTCACTTGTAAACTATCATTTCACTGGACCTGTGTTCTGCTGCAGCAAGTACTCCGGATATTGCCAGCTGTCTTTGGATCCGTCTTCTCTGCTGCTGCAGCTCCTTCAGCTAAGTGTGCAGACATTGTAGTGCATCTGTTTATTTTCTGACTGGATCTGAGGCGACCACGGTTCCCTCCATATACTGAGCAGGGCACCGGTGGCCGTGCCCCTTCCACTATTGTAGGGGTTACAGTGGTCATCAGTCTTAGGTACGCGGGCATGCCTCGTTCCACCATTTGGATCCGGGCATGTGCTTTAGCAGCATAGGGAGAGCTTTGAGGGTCTGACAGGGGTCACCCTTTATCCTCCCTAGTTTGGGTCCGGTCAGTAGCTCTATTTACTGTGTATGCTCTTGTTGCTCACATACAGCCGTGACACCCATTCGTCGCCCATCGGGTCCCATTGTATAAAAGACATACCACAGCGTATTTTTTTTTATTTTTTTGCTGGATCCCTGTGTATTGAATAACCCAACTGACTACAGTATTGCAAGCAGTAATAAAAAGGGGGTATGCAACACTTTTTATGCATATGTCAGGTCAACTGTGCCCTATGGTTATGTCTGACATATGTACTAGCTGTAGTGTAAAACAATGTAAACATAGGGCTGTAAATGTGACATCACAGCAATAATTGGCAGTAGGCATTCAATCAGCTGGACACAGCAATCACAGCAAACACTAACCTTTTCAATGCCACAAACTAGTTTGCAATATAAATATAAAAAGATTGCATAATACAGCAGGAAGCACAGATACGTATCACATTCATTTAACTAGGCATTGTGCTTCAATTTAAGCCATGTTGAAAGGAATGCCAAATTGCAGCACATAGCACAATAGTAGCCTAGGAATGTAATGAAATATGAAGAAACCTAAATGTAAGCCAAAGTAAAGAAAACAATACTGAAGTTGTGCATAGAAATGTTGATGCATTGTGTGCCTTCACTACATGACTGAATACAGAGGTAACAGTGATCTACTGGGCCATTACATTAGCCTACTTTTACCATTGATTTGTATCTTACCCTAAACAGTATGCTAATTAAAGGGATTCTGTCATGAGATTTTACCCCTATAACCTAAACATATGCTCATGTCCGAAGTAATAAGAATAATCCTAAACTGGCCTTATTAAACTTCACTGTGGCTCTATTTGCCCAAAAAACTGGTTTTTATAACCTGTCAATCATTCACTTAAGGTGCCCAAGGGGAGGTCCATTAATACAGGGTGCCCGGCCGCACCCCTCGCCGTCCGGTGCCCAGCGCCACCTTCGCTGTCTTCTGCGCACTAGGCTCAGCCAGATGCGGCGCGGAATCCTGGCAGCGGCTTCGTTGAGCGAATTGCGCATGCGCTGGTCTGATGCGCATGCGCACTTCGCTCAACGAAGCCGCTGCCAGGAGTCCGCGGCGCATCTGGCTGAGCCTAGTGCGCAGGTACGGGATCTGGCAGAGGAACGGGTAGGATTGCGGAGGCAGCGCTGAGCTGTAGAAGGCGGCGCAGAAGACAGTAAAGGCGGCACCGGACGGCGAGGGGTGCGGCCGGGCACCCTGTATTAACGGACCTCCCCTTGGGCACCTTAAGTGAGTGATTGACAGGTTATAAAAACCTGTTTTTTGGGCAAATAGAGCCACAGTGAAGTTTAATAACGCCAGCTTAGGATTATTCTTATTACTCCGGACATGAGCATACAGTGGGGGAAATAATTATTTGACCCCTCACTGATTTTGTAAGTTTGTCCAATGACAAAGAAATGAAAAGTCTCAGAACAGTATCATTTCAATGGTAGGTTTATTGTAACAGTGGCAGATAGCACATCAAAAGGAAAATCGAAAAAATAACTTTAAATAAAAGATAGCAACTGATTTGCATTTCATTGAGTGAAATAAGTATTTGAACCCCTACCAACCATTAAGAGTTCTGGCTCCCACAGAGTGGTTAGACACTTCTACTCAATTAGTCACCCTCATTAAGGACACCTGTCTTAACTAGTCACCTGTATAAAAGACACCTGTCCACAGAATCAATCAATCAAGCAGACTCCAAACTCTCCAACATGGGAAAGACCAAAGAGCTGTCCAAGGATGTCAGAGACAAAATTGTAGACCTGCACAAGGCTGGAATGGGCTACAAAACCATTAGCAAGAAGCTGGGAGAGAAGGTGACAACTGTTGGTGCGATTGTTCGAAAATGGAAGGAGCACAAAATGACCATCAATCGACCTCGCTCTGGGGCTCCACGCAAGATCTCACCTCGTGGGGTGTCAATGGTTCTGAGAAAGGTGAAAAAGCATCCTAGAACTACACGGGAGGAGTTAGTTAATGACCTCAAATTAGCAGGGACCACAGTCACCAAGAAAACCATTGGAAACACATTACACCGCAATGGATTAAAATCCTGCAGGGCTCGCAAGGTCCCCCTGCTCAGGAAGGCACATGTGCAGGCCCGTCTGAAGTTTGCCAATGAACACCTGAATGATTCAGAGAGTGACTGGGAGAAGGTGCTGTGGTCTGATGAGACCAAAATAGAGCTCTTTGGCATTAACTCAACTCGCTGTGTTTGGAGGAAGAAAAATGCTGCCTATGACCCCCAAAACACCGTCCCCACCGTCAAGCATGGGGGTGGAAACATTTTGCTTTGGGGGTGTTTTTCTGCTAAGGGCACAGGACAACTTATTCGCATAAACGGGAAAATGGACGGAGCCATGTATCGTGAAATCCTGAGCGACAACCTCCTTCCCTCTGCCAGGAAACTGAAAATGGGTCGTGGATGGGTGTTCCAGCACGACAATGACCCAAAACATACAGCAAAGGCAACAAAGGAGTGGCTCAAGAAGAAGCACATTAAGGTCATGGAGTGGCCTAGTCAGTCTCCGGACCTTAATCCAATCGAAAACCTATGGAGGGAGCTCAAGCTCAGAGTTGCACAGAGACAGCCTCGAAACCTTAGGGATTTAGAGATGATCTGCAAAGAGGAGTGGACCAACATTCCTCCTAAAATATGCGCAAACTTGGTCATCAATTACAAGAAACGTTTGACCTCTGTGCTTGCAAACCAGGGTTTTTCCACCAAGTATTAAGTCTTTTTTTGTTAGAGGGTTCAAATACTTATTTCACTCAATGAAATGCAAATCAGTTGCTATCTTTTATTTAAAGTTATTTTTTCGATTTTCCTTTTGATGTGCTATCTGCCACTGTTACAATAAACCTACCATTGAAATGATACTGTTCTGAGACTTTTCATTTCTTTGTCATTGGACAAACTTACAAAATCAGTGAGGGGTCAAATAATTATTTCCCCCACTGTATGTTTAGGTTATAGGGGTAAAATCTTGTGACAGAATCCCTTTAACCCCATCCAATATTTGTGCCTGTTTTACCCCAGGCCTATTTTTGCTCCTTAGCTTAAGAAATTCTACAAACAGCCTATCAGCGAGGAGGGGAGTAGTCAGTCCCCCAAAATCCTGAGGATAGGTTATCAATATATAAAGGAGGAAACCCCTTTAACCCCTTAGTGACCAGCCTGTTTTGGGCCCTACTGACTAAGCGTTTTTCTTCCTTTTTTCATCGTCGCCTTCCAATATTTATAACTGTTTTATTTTTCTGTCTATATAGCTGTATGAGGGCTTGATTTTTGTGGGACAAATTGTAGTTTTAATGGCGCAATTTTGGGGTACACATAACTTTCTGATTAACTTTTATTAACTCTTTCTGGGAGGGAGATGGGAAAAACAGCAATACTCCCACTGAGTGTTTACGTTATAAATTTTACTGCGTTCATTTTTTGGTATAAGTAACAATGTCTCTATTCTCTGGGTCAGTACGATTTACAGCGATACCAAATAAATATAGTTTTTTTAATGTTTTAATACTTTTGTGCAATAAAACCCCTTTTTTTAAAAGGAAGAAAATCTTTTTGCATTGCTGCTTCTGCAACGGATGGGGTACTACCAGGGGAATCATAAAGTGAAAGAGTCCCCTTAAGTAGATGGTGTTGGTGATAGATGGTACCCAGGTGTAGGAATGCCAGAGTGGGGCAAAGGTAGCCTATAATGTCCCTTTAGGTGTTGTGGCTGTGCATATGTCACGGTGCTCCTACCTGGATATCCTGGAACCTCAGGAGTTGTCGTCTGAAGCAGTGCAAACAGGGGGAATAGTTAAGGGATTTGTAGAAATGGTTGAGTTCAGACTTTGTATATAGGTTACAACAGCTTTACTTGAATAAACTTGCATCAGAAAACAATCTTCCAACTTTATCTTGGTTACCAGCAGGCTTTGTTTATACAGTCACGCTACTGATAAAATCTGAGACACTTGGTCAATACATTTTGATCTAAACACATCTAAGCCCACCTACCAAGCGACAAGGTGGTCTCAGTTCAGGCGGGTCCTACGCTAAACCTACCTATGCCGTTATGTATTTATGTTCAGGAGCGCAGACTCCCCACATATAGTGTGTTGCTCCTAGTTACCTCCATGTGTAGCAGCAACCGGTGGGAGGAGGAGCACACACAACTATATGTACCACCTTAATCCAGGTTGCCTATTAGGTGGGGCAAAAGTGCACATGAATACTACTCCCAAGATAGGAGTGTATTCACAAATGAAGGTGCCACTCCTTCAAGACAAGTTAAATCACAGAGTAGTATTCATGTGCACTTTTGCCCCACCTATCTAATAGGCGACCTTGATTAAGGTGGTACATATAGTTGTGTGTGCTCCTACTCCCACCAGTTGCTGCTGCACATGGAGGTAACGAGGAGCAACACACTATATGTGTGGGGTCTGCGCTCCTGAACATAAATGCATAACGGCATAGGCAGGTTTAGCGTAGGACCCGCCTAAACTGAGACCACCTTGTCGCTTGGTAGGTGGGCTTAGATGTGTTTAGATCAAAATGTATTGACCAAGTGTCTCAGATTTTATCAGTAGAGTGAGGGCTAAGTCCATATGTTATGCTTGCATCTATTATTATAGTGCATTATTTTCTGTGACTGTATACATGTAGCCATGTACATCCGCAACATTCATTATCATATCGTGCAGGATGTTTTTTTATATAAATATATATATATTTATTTATTCGGTGATTTGTTTACCAGCAGGCTTTGGCATAGGTTCTGGCAGGCAAACACTCTCGGCTCTGCTCCATCTGTACTCTCTAGTTCTGCTGTGCTAACAGGATTAAATAGGAATTTTTTACTTTCTACTGAACTTTACTTTCTGTAGTCTGACTCTGTCTTTATCTTTATCTCTGTCCAGGAAACCTTTCTTCCTGGCTTCTGAAGCTTGTAGCATGGACCTCAATGCCCAGCAGAGCTTAGGGGTGCTCTGCTGGCTTGCACACACCCTTCCCCTTACAGTGGGCAAGCTAGACTGACCTTCAATAACTAAAACTCCTCCCTCTCTAGAGAGGGCTACAATGGCAAGACAAGTTCCATTCTATGTAGGATAGCTCTGACATAAGTTCCGCCATCTGCTGGTGAACCTGGTACATTACATGTTAACATAACATTTGCATTGAAATAGAGATACACATTTTGCT
Organism: Bufo bufo; assembly: GCF_905171765.1. NCBI lineage: Eukaryota > Metazoa > Chordata > Amphibia > Anura > Bufonidae > Bufo > Bufo bufo. The sequence goes on from NC_053392.1 coordinate 249,484,911, forward strand.
GGACCTAGAAATAAATACACATGATGACATTATATCAACCATAAAAGATAGTAGAGAGATGTAAAAGGTGGTAATGCACCTCTGTGGCGTTACATTCCCCGGTACTTAAGACCCAAGCCGTCCTCGGCTTGTGCTTAGGGTACATATATAAGTATGCTCTAAGGGTACCTGGAAAAAAATACAAAGTGTTGCATGAAAATACGGACATACAAACATATAAGACGGCTACCACTCAATAAATTTACTTCACTTCATTAAGTACAACTCAACTCATACTGCACAAAGCGCTCAAATACTGTACTCCCAATATGTGGATACTGAGCTCTAGTACCACTGGAAGCGTGGGGGTGTCATGTACTGTAATCCCTCCATGATGCTATGAAACGCCCACAAATAGAAGGGTGGCTTCATCCTGTAATCCCTTCCAAGCACCAAGGTCTCTATATAGCTTTTCGCACGGTCACCTTGATGATCACACAGGTAGCTAACTACAAATTTTTCCTTAAGGCGGTGCACAAGGCCTTAGGACTCAAATAACCTTGGCTCAACACAAGGCTCTCAAACATATACACTAGGAGGATGAGGCTAGGCACTCCAATCTCTCCATACATAATAGCAGTGGGTTTCCCATCATGATCTCAGACCTTCTTGTGACTTTACCACTTGGTTTCTCTGGTGTACCAATGGCTATGTCACTCATGAACCATTAGTATTCTGCGTCCTTAGAGGCAGTCCATAATGAGCAATGGCGATGTTAGATCTGCTTGTGACGTACCAGCCGTCCTCAGGGGCAGTCCATAATAACTAAGCAATAAGGTGTTGACTATCTGGTTAACTTCATAATTACGCCAAAGTCCATACAAAAGTGCATAGGAAATCACATTGCGGCACCTGAAAAGTAATACACGCAATAGGCATTATACTTGAACGTTGCTGAAAATTCAAAAGTTTAGTGCAAATCACGATAAGGCACACTTTTAACCTCTTTAGGACACAGGGCGCAGCAGGCGGTGATCGGAAGCCGGTGCCTGCTCAAATCATTGAGCAAGCACCTCGGTTAAATGCACGGGGGGGTCCCGTGACCACCCCCATGTCTGGAATCGCAGCAAACCGCAGGTCAATTCAGACCTGCGGTTTGCGGCTTTTTATGGTGCAGGCGGCAGCGGCGGTGCCATCGGGTCCCCATGGGGCTATAGGGGGGACCCGATGGCATGGAAGGCAGCGCGATGCCTTCCTGAGGCATCGGCGCTGCCTTCCAGTGACGAGCCTGTGAGATCCAGCCCCCAGAAGTGTTGGAATGCATTGTAAAGGATTAGACCCCCAAAAGTTGAAGTCCCAAAGTGGGACAAAAAATAAAGTGAAAAAAAAAAGTTGAAAAAGTAAAGTTTCCCCCCAAAAAATTAAAAGTTTCAAGTAAAAATAAACAAAAACTTTATTTTCCCCAAATAAAGTTCAATTTTTTTTGGTAAAAACAAAAAAAAACATATTAGGTATCGCCGTGTGTGTATCGACCAGCTCTATAAACATATCACATGACCTAACCCCTCAGATAAACACCTAAAAAAAAAAAAAAAAAAACATTTTTTGTCACTTTACATCACAAAAAGTAAAACAGCAAGCGATCAAAAAGGCGTACGCCCACCAAAATAGTACCAATCTAACCATCACCTCATACCGCAAAAAATGAGCCCCTACCTGAGACAATCTCCCAAAAATAAAAAAAAATATGGCTCAGAATATGGAGACACTAAAACATCATTTTTTTTGTTTTAAAAAAGCTGTTATTGTGTAAAACTTACATAAATAAAAAAAAGTATACATATTAGGTATCGCCGCGTCCGTATCGACCGGCTCTATAAAAATATCACATGACCTAACCCCTCAGATGAACATCGTAAAAAATAAAAACTGTGCTAAATAAACCATTTTTTGTCACCTTACATCACAAAAAGTGTAATAGCAAGCGATCAAAAAGTCATATGCACCCCAAAATAGTTCCAATCAAACCGTCATCTCATCCCACAAAAAATGAGACCCTACCTAAGATAATCGCCCAAAAACTGAAAAAACTATGGCTCTCAGATTATGGAGACACTAAAACATGATTTTTTTTGTTTCAAAAATGAAATCATTGTGTAAAACTAACATTTCTTGTTACCTTGCCTCACAAAAAGTGTAATATAGAGCAACCAAAAATCATATGTACCCTAAACTAGTACCAACAAAACTTCCACCCTATCCTGTAGTTTCTAAAATGGGGTCACTTTTTTGGAGTTTATACTCTAGGGGTGCATCAGGGGGGCTTCAAATGGGACATGGTGTAAAAAAAAACAGTCTAGCAAAATCTGCCTTCCAAAAACCGTATGGCATTCCTTTCCTTCTGCGCCCTGCCGTGTGCCCGTACAGCAGTTTACGACCACATACGGGGTGTTTCTGTAAACTACAGAATCAGGCTCATAAATATTGAGTTTTGTTTGGCTGTTAATCCTTGCTTTGTAACTGGAAAAAAAATATTAAAATGGAAAATCTGCCAAAAAAGTGAAATTTTGAAATTGTATCTCTATTTTCCATTAATTCTTGTGCAACACCTAAAAGGGGTGTAGTTTCTAGAATGGTGTCATTTTTGGGTGGTTTCTATTATGTAAGCCTCACAAAGTGACTTCAGACCTGAACTGGTCCTTGGTTTTTGAAAATTTCTGAGAAATTTCAAGATTTACTTCTAAACTTCTAAGCGTTGTAACGTCCCCCAAAAATAAAATGTCATTCCCAAAATGATCCTAACATGAAGTAGACATATGGGGAATGTAAAGTAATAACAATTTTTGTAGGTATTACTATGAATTATAGAAGTAGAGAAATTGAAACTTGGAAATTTGCTAATTTTTCTAAATCTTTGTCAAATTTGGTATTCTTTTATAAATAAAAATTGTTATTTTTTTACTCCATTTTACCAGTGTCATGAAGTACAATATGTGATGAAAAAACAATCTCAGAATGGCCTGGATAAGTCAAAGCGTTTTAAAGTTATCACCGCTTAAAGTGACACTGGTCAGATTTGCAAAAAATGGCCTGGTCCTTAAGGTGAAATAAGGCTGTGTCCTTAATACAATAAAACAGTGCAATGAGGCAATAAAATCACGTTAGAGTCTCTTCCTTTAATGCTTGGTAAATGAAGTACACCAAACTGGAACTTTAAGTGCAACAAAGTCTTCTTGTAATCCACAGGAAAACTAATTGTAATCCAAATGAGGTATGGCGCCAACGTGCACAAGCTGGAGATAGTTTTTTGGCTGATGGATGGAGTCTATAAAGTCCAGGCAAAAAAGAGGTGGGCAAAAACAAAAACAAAATATGAACACAAAACAAGGGGCAATATTTCTCACCAGTCAAAATGTGTCCATGGCTTGGCTCCTATAGTCTAATGGATGGTTCTCCTCACAGCACAAGGTCACTTACAAGAGGGGCTGGAAGTCTTCCTCCTGGGTCCCATACTTGAGGGCGCAAAAGTCCTTCTTTAAGCTGTGTGACACCCTTATCGCTGTCACTGCCAGCTCTGGTGCTCTTTGCAGCTGTAACTCCGGCAGAAACTTAATCTGCGATCTCCTGGTGACCTTCTGTGGCAGGACGTTTGATTGCCGGATCACCCTCTTTTGGAGGATCCTTTGTGAGCCTTGGCCTTTTCCTGGTAGGTGACAAATTCTTGGGACAGCAAGAAAGGATAGACCCTTGGTCTTTCATAGCAAGGAGCTCTGGATTTTTTGGTAGTTCCGGAGTGCATGGAGCAGTATCAGTGGATGCCTCATTATCCTCACACATCTCAGGGCAGTGCTCCTGTTTGGTGGGCACAGGCTGTACAGCAGCAGTAGTAGTAGTAGGCCCAGAGATTTCTGTAGTGTCAGTGATAATGGCCACAGACTGGCTCTTTTCTGGCTTTGCTACTCCAGTAGTCAGGGGCAACTGTGGTAACCTTCACCTGGCAGATGGCCCGCTGCTCCCTACTGGAAGGACTGGAAGTCTTTTTCGCTGTTGTTGCAGGGGTTGAAAGTCCCTAGTGGCAATGACAATGGTCACAGGGCAGTCCTTCTCTAACTCCATTAATGTAATAGTTAGAGCAAGGGGGAAACTAACTCTCCTTAGGGAGAGAGCACCTTAATCAGTGTGAGGAGACTTATAGGCCATACATGCTCCTCTGGAATTCTGGGAGGGAAGGGATGTTGTTTTAAGAGCTGAACATTGACTTATAGGCTAGCTGCCTTACATCTGGTGGCATTAGAAGCAGAGCTTGTTAAGAGCTCATTTGCATCCCTTCCCTCCCAGAATTCCAGAAGTTCCGTCAAAAGGGCTCAATACCGGAAAATAACTGATCAGGTATATCCCCATGTATTCCTAATGGAGAGTAATCCATTCAGGATACATAAGGATGTCTTCAGTTCAGTCATTTTGACTGATCAGGCAAAAGATAAAACCGCAGAATGCTACGGTTTTATCTCCGGCGAAAAAAACTGAAGACTTGCCTGAATGCCAGATCCATAGGAATGTATTAGTGCCGGATCCGGCATTCAAAATACCGGAATGCCGGATCCATCCTTCTGGTCTGTTCATGCGCAGACCAAAAAAAAGGTGAAAAAAATAAATGCCGGATCCGTTTTGCTGGATGACACCAGAAAGACGGATCCAGCATTTCAATGCATTTTTCTGACTGATCAGGCATTTTTAAGACTGATCAGGATCCTGATCAGTCTTACAAATGCCATCAGTTGGTATACGTTTTGCCGGATGCGGCAGGCAGTTCCGGCGACGGAACAGCTTGCCGGATCACTCTGCCGCAAGTGTGAAAGTAGCCTAATGGTTTTTGTTATCGCTACTATAGAAACATCATACGTTAAACAATGCACATTGATTTGGCATTGCTGTGTATGGGAGAAATAGAGAATAGTGGTTATCCAACTATTTTTCAGACTTCAGAGAGTGGCCAGACCCACAGTGGTGATCATACTTTCCTAGTCCTGGCCACTGGGTTCCTGTTCCATCACTGCACCACCAACTCTGCAGCTCCCAGCATTAACACAGTGGGCACGTGACTGCCTAGGTGACAGATCACCACTGTGTCCAGTGATTGGCTGCAACGGTCAAGTGCTCCCTGTCAACAGGATGTTGATGCCGTTCGCGATGGTAGCTGCAGAGCCGGCGGTGCATTGATGGAGCCTAAACCCAGCAGTGAGGACCAGGTAAGTATGATCACCAACGCTGTTCTGGCCACTCTCTGAGGTCTGAAAATAAGTTGGATAACCCCTTTAAAGAGGGCCTATCACTAGTGTTGGGCTGAATACTGAGTGTGCTCAATGCTCGAGTCTCCTCCCCGCACGTTCGTTGGCCGCTACGCAGCCAATAAACATGTGGGTAAGTGCTGCCATTCACTGTAATTATGTAGCCATGTTGGATGGTGACCTCCTAGTAATCCCTAGGCCTTTCCCTAACTCCTGCCAATATGAGCAGATCCTGATGGTGAAAATAATAATACACCGGATACCTAAAGCCCTGCTAAAACTGACGAGCCCTAGGATAGGTAGCAGTGAATGAGACAGCTGGTTCCTTCCAGAATGAAGGAACCTGCGTCTCCCTGAGGCCTAGAAACAACACACACCAGATAATAAGAAATAGCAAAGGCAACAAGTACTTAGCTTAGGGATGTATGGAGTAGCAGGAGATCCAAGACAAACCAGCACTAGCAACTCCAAGCAGAAACTGTCAACCGCATGGTCAGCAGTTTGAGGCAGATCTAAATAGAGCCTCATCACTGATAACGAGCGGCACCTGAGCAAAGGTGAGATCCTGACAAACAACAACATACATAGAGGAAAACAGAGATCTTCTCACCTCTCTCACAGGAGGGACCGTGACAGATCCACCATATGGCATCAAAGCACCCTCATAGGTGGGCCGAACGCCTGGGTCCACAACCAGTGTCTGCGGGTCACACCACTGCCTCCTCTTCCCCTGTGTTACATGCTGGCCAATCCCCTGTCCAAGACACAGGCCCGAATGCCTCCCGCCATGCACCTGGACCTTCACAAGCACCATCAGCTAGCACATCCACTTCTGTGTCCAGATGTCTATATCCCAGGCCTTTAAACGAAAGCACAAAAACCCAGCCACCCACCCACAGACCATAGCACTAAATGAGCACCTTTCCAAATTGCTGGCCCTGGAAATGTTGCCATTTAGGCTTGTGGACACTGAGGCTTTCTGCAGCCTGATGGCGGCGGCTGTCCTGCGATACTCTGTCCCCAGCTGCCAATATTTTTCACGGTGTGCAGTCCCAGCCTTACACCAGCATGTGTCCCGTAACATCACCCATGCCCTGACCAACAAAGTTATTGGGAAGGTCCACTTAACGACTGACACATGGACAAGTGCTTATGGCCAGGGACGATACATTTCCCTGACGGCACACTGGGTGAATATTGTGGAGGCCGGGAACGAGATGTACCCTGGAATGGCACAGGTGCTACTGACGCCAATGATTGCGGGCCCTACTTCCATCAGGGTTTCCGCCACCACCTACGTTGGTGGCTGCAACCCCCCCTTCTCCTCCACTCCACCTCTGAATTATCATCTTGCAGCACCAGTCAGACATCAGTCAGTAGCTGGAAGCCAGGCTTTGTGAGCAGCAGAAGGCAGTAGTGGAATACCAGCTGCAACATGATCGTCGCCTTTCCAGTCAGCTTCCACTCTTCACAAGCGACGAGTGGGAATGGATGTCTGACCTCTGTGAGGTTTTATGCAACTTTGAGGAAACAACACAGATGGTGAGCGGCGATAACGCTATTATCAGCGTAACCATCCCACTTCTGTGTCTACTCAAACGCTCGCTGCTCACAATTAACGCTTTGCATGTGGAAGAGGTGGAAATGGGGGAAGACCGTACACAGGGTGATAGCCAGACCACCCTCAGTTCGTCTTCTCAGCGCAAATTGGATGATGACGAGGAGGAGGAGCAGGAGACAGTTGCATCTGTGCTGTTCCTTTCATATTGAATTTCTGCACTGTATTATTTCTTGTTTTACCTATGTTGTTTAAGTCTATTGTTCTCTGCTGCCATCTGCTGGCCAGAATTTGTATGCTGCACGCCTCGTTCGTTGTCTATAAAGTTTTATCTCTGGGCGTGGTTTTAGCAGCCTTGGGCCTGGTCACTTCCTGTAGCCTTTTTCAGTGCTGCATTCCTTTGTGACTGGACACACACCTTGGCTTGTGAAGGCATCAGTTTTTGACCAGCAGTAGCCTCAGCAAAGACATCCACATCACAGCATCTACTGTATTGCATCACTGTATGTCACTGCTCTGGATCAAATAAACCCACGTTTGATTGCATCCTCATGTCTACGTCTGGATCCATCTAACCTGAGCGTCTGCCGGTCCGGTCTGCTCCACTGCTTGGATACGAAGGTAGGACAGTCACAAAGCCATTATCAGTTACACCTTCAATCGCCTTCATGTGGGGACAGAACAGTCAAAAACTGCCTTAAAGCCTTATACCCCAGTAAATACCCGTCTGAATGTCCAATGCCCGGCTACAGGTTCCCTCAGAGCCCAGTGCCACACTCAGGAACCTCCCCTGCCACAGGCCCACTCGCAGCAAATCTGCCCGGCAACAGTGCACGTCCCACAAGCCTAAGGGGAAGCACGGCGTGTCGGCAGTAGATATACTCTCGCCTGGAAGTCCTCCACTACTCGCCAAGCCACTTTCTACATCCTATATTAACCCTTGCTTGCATGATATAAGAACTGTTTACGCACGCGGGGCCTCCCTCAAACCAAAACCCCGCAATTCACTGAAAACACCTTGGGAAACTCATCGGGGTGCCTCATCTGAGCCGCCCTGCAATTTTCAGCCCCCAATTCAAAAGTTCGATTTCTTAAAGAGACAGCGCACCTTAAATCAAAATGTCCGAAAAGGACCTCGTACAGTTCCCCAGTGATGAAACAAAGCAAATGCTACCTGATACTGATCATTATGAAGAGCTGGAGGTAGAACCCACACTTCCAGCAGACCAAGTCACGCGACCAAGGCGCTCTCTCAAACCAACTATAAAGATCACAGAAAATTATCACACCAGGAAAGATGAGCTATGTGACAACCTGGAAGAGTTTTGGGAACGAGTTTCCTCCCTCATATCAGGACTTAAGTCCTCCTCAGGCGATGCCACCAGCTTACAAGTTACCGTCGTGCGGCTGAACGCAGCCCATGAAAGATACAAGAAACTGTCCACAAGGTATATAACCTTTCTAAAAGACTCTAATATTGAAGAAGCCCCGTCAGAATTGTGCAAGGCAGAATCAATAGACAGACAAAGAGACGCCATGGTGCTGGACGCTAAAGATAAAGTGGAACTCCGCATTTCTCATTTACAAGAAACCAGATCACACAGATCGCATTCATCAAAACATTCCTCGCGGTCCTATAGATCATCATGCTCAAGAAGCTCCACCCTGAGCGACAGATTACTAGAGGCCCGCATAAATTCAGAGCAATCCAAAGTGAGGCGTTCCTTCACCGAAAAAGAAGTCCTTGCGAGGGCAGAAGCACAGACGGCGGCAAAGAGGGCTGAAGCGGAGGCAGAAGCCAAGAAGGCAGAAGCAGAGGCGGCGGCCAAGAGGGCTGAAGCGGAGGCAGAAGCCAAGAGGGCTGAAGCGGAGGCGGCAGCCAAGAGGGCAGAGGCAGAAGCCAAGAGGGCAGAAGCGGAGGCGGCGGCCAAGAGGGCTGAAGCAGAGGCAGAAGCCAAGAGGGCAGAAGCGGAGGCAGAAGCCAAGAGGGCAGAAGCAGAGGCTCGAATAAAGATCCTTGAATCAGAGAGGGAAGAGGAAATTGCATTAGCAAAAGTAAGACTACTTGAGCAAGCATTGAGCCAAGGCCTTGATTCAGTCTGCTTACCACCAGAGGAGATAGACGATCCAGCTGATCGCACCAGCGACTATGTACTGAAACAGTTACCTGCACCACCCCCAGTGTGCAGTACTGTCCAAGCCAACAACACCGAAACCTCCAAGTCAGCTCTACCCGCAGTGCCAGTGACACCCACAGCACCCGAGCAATCCAATAACAGTCGCCCAGATGCTCTCTCTCAAGGGCAGTTATTACAGCAAGATGGCTACCAGGTGTTTCCTGGCCTACGTCCACAGCTCAAGCAGCAGTCATCAGAATCGACAGAGGCTAGACCACAGCTCAACCCTGCAGCAACATCATTCTACCCGGAAGCATCTCACCCTTTCACGCCACGCAGCCTATACGCCCCAGGGGCATCACAAGTTGTCATGGCAACAAGCAGTGAGAAATCAGATATGTCTGAGTTTGCCAGGTTTATGGTGAGCAGAGAGCTAATTAACACCAGTCTCTCAAAATTTGATGACCATGCGGAGAGCTACAGAGCCTGGAAGGCAACCTTCAAAGCCGCCATCGCCAACCTCAACCTAACCGCAGAGCAGGAGCTCGACCTCTTGATCAACTGGCTGGGCCCAGGCTCCACAAATCGCATCAAGAGCCTTAGAACTGTCTATGTGGGACAAGCAGAAGCAGGTCTCGCTGCAGCCTGGCAGAGACTCGAACGCACCTTTGGCAGTGCAGAAGCAATAGAGAAGGCACTATTCAGGAGACTGCAGAACGTCCCCAAGATCAGTCTCAAGGATGTCCACAAGCTTCAGGATCTAAGTGATTTGCTCATGGAACTGGAGCTTGCCAAAAGAGACCCTCGTCTGTCCGGGCTGTGCTACCTGGATACAGCCCATGGGGTGAACCCAATTGTCGTGAAGTTACCATACAGCCTGCAAGAGAAGTGGGCGGCATCAGTCTCAAGGTACAAAAGAGTGCACAACGTCACTTTTCCCCCATTTATTCATTTCTGTAGATTCATCGATGAACAGTCCCAGATGAGGAATGACCCCAGCCTCGACTTCCTGGAGTTCAATACTACAGCTTCAGTGACACCATCATCAAGGTATGAAAGTATTGTGCATAAACACAGAGACTTTAAGAGCAGCGTGAATGTTAGAAAGACTAACCTACCATCATCTGCAGTACCCACTGGTAGACAGTACACTACCTCATCAGGAGACAAGGCCTTCAATCGTGAATGTCCCATTCATAAAAAACCACACTCACTGAACAAATGCAGAGGATTTAGATCCAAAACCATACAGGAGCGCAAGAAAGTCCTCACCGAGCTTGGGGTATGTTTCAGGTGCTGCGCCTCATTGGAGCACATGGCTAAGGACTGTAAATCCATTATCAAGTGTGAGGAGTGTCATAGTGATAGACATGCCTCAGCTATGCACCCAACTACACTCACAAGGGACTCACCTGCTGCTGTCACCACCAGTCCTGCTCAAAGTCATGGCGGGGAGCCCCAGAACCACGCTAACACAGCCACTGCTGTTTCCTGCTCATGCTCGGACGTATGTGGGGAGGGCCAGAGTGAGAAATGTTGTGCCCGCATATGCCTAATCAAGGTCTACCCGGAGGGGCTACCAGAAAAGGCAGTAAAAATGTATGCCATCATTGACGACCAAAGCAACCGCTCCCTGGCAGGACCTAAATTCTTTGAAGCCTTTGGTATAAAGGGACCGTCAGAACCCTACATCTTAAACACCTGCTCGGGCCGCATAGAGACTAGCGGCAGGAGGGCACAAGGATTCATTGCTTGTTCTGTCAGTGGAAACACGGAAATACCTCTACCAACACTGATCGAATGCGATCAAATACCCAACCATAGGGATGAAATTCCTACCCCGGAAGCTGCATTTCACTATCCACACCTAAGGCACCTGGCCAACGTTATCCCACCTATGGACAACAACGCCGAGATTCTACTCCTGCTTGGCAGAGACAATCTAAGGGTACACAAGGTGCGTCAACAGTGTAATGATCCCGACTATGCACCATACGCCCAGAGACTGGACTTGGGCTGGGTAGTCATAGGAAATGTATGCTTGGATCAACCAAAAATCTGCTCATTCAAAACGTACGTGCGTGGAGATGGACGCACAACTTGCATTAAGCCTTGCCCTCATCACTATGAGGTGAAAGAGAAGCCTCCAGACCTCATACAACCACCTGACGACATTCCTCCCTACTTTGCTGACAACTTGGGAAGATTAGTCTTTCACACAAGCAAGGCCGATGATAAAGTAGCTTTGTCAGTAGAGGACAGAGAATTTATCAAGATAATGGACAATGAGTTCCTTAAAGACGAAACCAATCACTGGGTTTCTCCATTACCCTTCCGAGCTACCAGGGTGAGACTCCCGAACAATAGGGAACAAGCTCTGTCTAGATTTAACTCTCTTCAGCGTACCATGAACAGTAAGCCTGAGATAAGAGAACACATCGTTGCCTTTATCGACAAAATATTCCGTAACAACCATGCAGAACCAGCTCCATCCTTAGGGAAGAATGACGAGTGTTGGTACTTGCCTTCATTTGGAGTGTATCACCCACGGAAACCTAATCAAATTAGTGTTGTTTTCGACTCAAGTGCCAAACATCAAGGTGTATCGCTTAATGATGTCCTTCTCACAGGTCCTAATCTGACGAATAACCTAGTTGGAGTGCTGATGAGGTTCAGAAAAGAGCTCGTTGCCATCACTGCCGACATTGAATAGATGTTCCACTGTTTCGTAGTCCGGGAGGATAACCGGAATTTCCTCAGGTTTCTGTGGTACAAGAATAACGACACCAACGCAGAGATGGCAGAATATCGAATGAGGGTACACGTATTTGGAAACAGCCCTTCACCTGCCGTGGCAACTTACAGCCTTCGGCGAACTGCATTAGAGGGAGAATCCGAGTACGGTAAAGACGCCAAAGACTTTGTAGAAAAGGACTTCTACATAGACGATGGACTCAAATCACTACCGACTGAAGAAGCGGCTATCGATCTGCTCAAAAGGACTCAAAGTATGTTGTACCAAGCTAAACTTAGACTACACAAAATTGCTTCAAACAGCCTGGCCGTTATGAGGGCCTTCGAATCAGGCTATCATGCACCAGGTTTCAAGGACATTAACTTGGGACTGGACAGTCCACCTGTGCAGAGGAGCTTGGGCCTCAGATGGGATCTCTCGGCTGACTCCTTCGGTTTTCAGATAAGTTGTGCAGACAAGCCATTCACAAAGCGAGGCGTCCTATCAGTAGTAAACAGCCTATTTGATCCGCTGGGATTTGTAGCGGTAAATCTCTACTGAGACAGTTTTCTGAAACAGTCAAGGATTGGGATACCCCACTTCCCTCCGAGAAAGAGCAAAAATGGGAAGCCTGGAAGCGATCTTTGTGTGCCTTGGATGAGATCCATATCCCGAGATGCTATATTAAAACTTCACTTTCCTCTAGCATAAAGAAAGAACTCCACGTGTTCTCGGACGCCTCCACGGAGGCCATCGCAGCGGTTGCCTATCTGAAGGTGACAGAACCCAACAACCAAAACCACGTTGGATTCGTCTTTGGTAAGGCTAAGTTAGCCCCCAAGCCTGATCATACTATTCCCAGACTGGAACTTTGTGGGACTGTGTTGGCAGTGGAGATTGCGGATTTCATACAACAAGAACTGGGTGTCGACATAGCTGAAGTCCAGTATTACACAGACAGTAAGGTCGTTTTAGGTTACATCCACAATCGGACCAAGCGATTTTATGTGTACGTTAGTAACCGCATAGAGAGAATCAGGAGGTCCTCCAAACCTGAACAATGGCACTATGTACCATCCGAACTTAATCCAGCAGATCACGCCACTAGGCCTATGTCTATAGGTTCCTTTACTAACTCTACTTGGCTTACAGGTCCAGAGTTTCTGCTTGGAGAGGCAGACGAATGTGTACAGGAAGTTTTCAGCATCCAGGATCCGGATAATGATCCAGAAATCCGCACTGAAGTTAATGCATTAGTCACTGGAACAAAGCAAACCGCCAGCTTCAGTTGTCAGCGCTTTGAACGTTTCTCCAGTTGGATGATACCCATCGAGAACGTCCCTGATGGGTGAACAGGACTGTATCAAGTTTCGCAGATCTTCTCCATTCCAAGTTGGAAAACAGGACTAATCTATGTTTGCATTCTAACATGTTTTCTTTTACAGGTTGTTTATATTTTATGGACATTCGTCATAGTGAAATCCCCAAAGTGAATTTCAGACGGGGAGTGTGCTGTTCCTTTCATATTGAATTTCTGCACTGTATTATTTCTTGTTTTACCTATGTTGTTTAAGTCTATTGTTCTCTGCTGCCATCTGCTGGCCGGAATTTGTATGCTGCACGCCTCGTTCGTTGTCTATAAAGTTTTATCTCTGGGCGTGGTTTTAGCAGCCTTGGGCCTGGTCACTTCCTGTAGCCTTTTTCAGTGCTGCATTCCTTTGTGACTGGACACACACCTTGGCTTGTGAAGGCATCAGTTTTTGACCAGCAGTTGCCTCAGCAGTTAGCCTCAGGAAAGACATCCACATGACAGCATCTACTGCATTCCTGTATTGCATCACTGTATGTCACTGCTCTGGATCAAATAAACCCACGTTTGATTGCATCCTCATGTCTACGTCTGGATCCATCTAACCTGAGCATCTGCCGGTCCGGTCTGCTCCACTGCTTGGATACGAAGGTAGGACAGTCACAAAGTCATTATCAGTTACACCTTCAATCGCCTTCATGTGGGGACAGAACAGCATCCGCTACAGAGGGTAGCACCCATGGAAGTTTTATACCATCTGTTCAGCGTGGATGGGTAGAAGAGGATGAGGAGATTGAGAGTCATCCTCCTGATGAGGACAGCGAAGTCTTGTCTGTTGGGACTCTGGCACACATGGCTGATTTTATGTTAGGCTGCCTTTCCTGTGACCCTCGCATTGTATGCATTTTGGCCAACACCGATTACTGGTTGTTCACCCTTCTCGACCACCGCTACAAAGAGAACTTCTCATCTCTCATTCCTGTAGAGGAGAGGACGAGCAAAATAGTGCAATACCAGAAGGTCCTTGTGGAAAAATTGCTCCAAAAATTTCCAGCTGACAACGCTGGCTGCAGAGTACGTAGTTCCTTGGTCAACCGAGGAGGGGAGATGAGGGGAACACACAGCAGTTCCAACAGAGGCAGGGCAACACTCTCCAAGGCCTTGGACAGTTTTATGACACCCCGCCAGCACCGTCAACCTGATGCGCGGCCTAGTGTCACAAGGAGGGAAAAATGTTGGAAGATGGTGAAGGAGTAAATAGCAGACCGCGTTAGCGTCCTCAGTGAGTCCTCTGTGCCTAACAACTATTGGGTGTCCAAGCTGGACACGTGGCACGAACTGGAGCTCTACGCCGTGGAGGTGCCGGCCTGACCCGCGGCCAGCATTTTGTCAGATCGTGTATTTAGTGCTGCTAGGGGCATAATAACTGATAAGCGCATCCACCTGTCAACTGAAAATGCTGACCGGTTGACTCTTATAAAAATGAACAAGGTCTGGATTGCCCCTGACTCTCTACTCCACCAGAGGAAAGTGGCTGAACATAAAGGTGCTCTAAATGTGGCTTTTATGGTGTATTGAATACACTGTATTCCCATGCACCCCTTCCACCACTAAAAAGGGTATATGCTTCAATCTCCCTTTTCTCGTCCTCCTCCTCCTCCATCATATCAACATGCTTATTAGGCTGCCCTCGCTCCTAATGTTTTAGAGGGTCAGCTCAGCAGTAGGCCCTCACCCATAATGTTTTAGAAGGTCACCAGCAGGCCCTCTCCCATAATGTTTTTGAGGGTCACCAGCAGGCCCTTAACCATAATGTTTTTGAGGGTCACCAGCAGGCCCTTGCCCATAATATTTTAGAGGGTCACCAGCAGCCCCTTGTTCTTAATGTTTTAGAGGGTTGCAGCATGCCGGGGCTCCCTATGAGGATGTACGCATGAGCATACTAGTGATAAGGTGCCGAGGATAGTAGTACTCACGGTTTAGTTGTCCCTTAGGGCCAGCAGTGCAGTGGATGGGAAGACAGCACGAAATTCTCCGGGGCACTCTAGGTTACAGAGAACACCAGCCATATGGAAATTGAGGTGCCCTTGATGGTAATTGGTGTTAGGTGCTTTTGCAGCTGGCCCCCTGGTTCGTGACGCCAGCACCGTTAGGTGCAAATATGGAGATGAAGTGAAATGATGAGAAAGGCAGTAGTTGAACCAAACAGGAACTTTACTTGTCGGTTGTAGTCTTGCAGTGAATAGCATTTGGTAGCAGCACTACGAGATGATGATAAAGATGATAAAGCTGCAAATTCCCATTAGCAGGCTCTGTGAGGCGCTGTATGTAGGTTCCAGCTCAACTTACTTATGCAGGAGTGGTGAAGATACTCTACTTGGTTCCTGGTCTTGCTCATGCTTTTTTTATCCTTGCAATAATATGAATATTGAACACAACTTTGCACTTAGTTGTCAGGTGGTGTCCAGGCGCCCGAAGGTTCTCCTGGTCATTTGGTGCCTTGGAGTCCTTAAGCTGGGAATGCTCTAACCTCCACAAGTTCAAGTAGATTAACTCCTGAGGAAAAGCCCAGGAGGACAGAGACAGAGTCTGTCTCCTAAGACTCCTCTCCTCCCTCCTTCTTCTCTCTCCCCACACTCTCTACTCACGCTAACTTCCTGTGGCTGGCCTATTTAAATGATGTAATAGAGACTTCTAGTGTTGGCAAAGTGTAGTGCATCTGAACAGCCTGAAATAGGAATTTAGCAGCATATGATATAGGCAAATACAGTAATGAGTGCAAAATGACATGAAATGGAAATAGCATTTTGGAGTGGCCCATACACACTTAAGTGGGACACTACAGGGTCACCAGCAGGCACTCACCCCTAATGTTTTAGAGGGTCAGCTCAGCAGCATGCCCTCGCCCCTAATGTTTTTGATGGTCAGATCAGCAGTAGGCACTCGCCCCTAATGTTTTTGATGGTCAGATCAGCAGTAGGCACTCGCCCCTAATGTCTTAGATGGTTAGATCAGCAGTAGGCACTCGCCCCTAATGTTTTAGAGGGTCAGCCTAGCAGCAGACCCTCACCCCTAATGTTTTAGAGGGTCAGCTAAGCAGCAGGCCCTCGCTCCTAATGTTTTAGATGGTCAGATCAGCAGCAGGCTCTCGCCTCTAATGTTTTAGATGGTCAGATCAGCAGGCCCTTGCTCCAATAGTTTTTGAGTGTCACCAGCAGGCCATCAATCATAATTTTTCAAGGCTGTATATGATGCCTTCCTTTATGTGTAATAAAGGGTAGGGATTGACCGATTATCGGTTTGGCCGATATTATCGGCCGATATTGAGGATTTTGAACGTTATCGGTATCGGCATCTATTTTGCCGATATACCGATAACGTATTGGGAACACAGAACGCGCTGCTCTCAGCGCGTTCTGTGTTCCCTCCGCAGCACAGGGGAGAAGGAAGCAGTGTCTCCTCCCCCTGTGATGCTGCTGCCGCTGCCTCCAATGACAGGACGGAAGACAAGAGGAGGGGATGGGCTGTGGCCGCTGCGCCACCAATGAAGATGAGTCTTTCATTAATTCAAATACAGGAGGCGGGAGCTGGCTGCAGAATCACATAGCCGGCTCCCGACCTCTATGAACGGCAGCTGCGGTCCACGGTAGTTAACCTCTTAGGTGCCGCGGATCGCAGCTACCGCTCATAGAGGTCGGGAGCCGGCTATGTGATTCTGCAGCCAGCTCCCGCCTCCTGTATGTGAAAGAGAGGTATCTTCATTGGTGGCGCAGTGCGCCCCCCCCCCCCCTCAAGCAGTGCGCCCCCCACCCCAATAGTAAAAACATTGGTGGCGCAGTGCGCCCCCCCCCTCAAGCCCCCTAGTATTAGTCATCCGTGGCGCCCCCCACCCCCATCCCAATAGTAAAAACATTGGTGGTGCAGTGCGCCCCCCCCCAGTTCTAATCATTGGTGGCAGTGGCCACAGGATCCCCTCTCCCCTGCTCCTCCGATCGGAGCCCCAGCAGTGTAAGCCTGGGGCTCCGATCGGTTACCATGGCAGCCAGGACGCTATTGAAGCCCTGGCTGCCATAGTCAGCTCCATGCTGCTGTGTGCACAGAGCACAGGGCAGCAGGGAGAGTGCGAGATCCTATTCACTCTGATAGAGATCTATCAGGGTGAATGGGACAAGGGTTCTAGTCCCTAAGGGGGCTAAAAGTTAGTAAAAAAAATAAAAAATATTAAGTATAAATGAAAAAGATTTACAAAAAAAATAAAATAATAATACACGTTAACAATAAACATTAATTTTCAGCAGATTTGTGTAGGAAATTTTTTTTTTTCCTCAAAAATAAAAATACCCAGAATATCGGTATAAATTATCGGCTATCGGCCTGAAAGTTGACAAATTATCGGTATCGGTATCGGCCCTAAAAAATCAATATCGGTCGATCCCTAAGGGTGTATTAGAGTGCTGGTTCCTTGTAATTTTTGGCAGCCCTTTCACTTAGTGCATAGGCTTCATGAGTGTAGGAGTCCCACTACCTGAACAATTGTACCACAATGTGAATGAGGCCCTCCTTTATGTGATATACAGGTTGTATCGGAGTGCCTCTTCCTTGTAATTTTTGACAGCACTTGCACTTTATATACAAGTAAATTTACAGGAAAGAATGTTTCCTAACAATTTTTCCTCTAAAATCGATTTTATCTTCGGTTTGGTGCTTATTATTGTCAGTCTGTTAAAGTGGCGTACTACTCGGACAACATCATTCCATCCGCGAGGTGGGAGTCCAAGATGCATCCTCCCCATGCTGTTCCCGAACCATTTCAGTGGTGTTTTCATCAATTTCTGACCTTTTCATGTGAACCAGACACCCTCCCCTCTTCAGAGCAGGGGGTGCCTGGTTTAATGCTCGGGTTTTCCTATTGACTTTCATTGTGCACTTTGGTGCTCGACCAACACTACCTATCACCTCTCCCGACATGTCTGTTTAATTAACTACTTGAATTCCCCTTGTAATAACAATTCTGGAGCATCTATTCTTATGGAGTCTTTTTAATGCTGTTTCTTTCTCACTCCTGCTAGAGGTTTATGAATGAATTAGCAGTAGTCTGCAATAAAGATCTGACTGGGTGTTACTGTTTGGTGGGGGTGTCCTTGCACAGTCTGACACCCGCAGCACTGATTGAATAGCATCAGACTGTGTAGGGACACACCCACAACTGGTAACACCCAGTCAGATCTTTATTCCAGACTGCTGGCAATTCATTCATAACTTCTAGTACAAATAAAAGAGGAGCAGAACAACATAGAGTTGTAACCAAAGATGCTTCAGAGTTGGTATTACATGGGAAATACAATTAGTTACTAAAACAGACACGTCAGGAGAGGTGTCAGGTTCTCTTTAAAGGGGTTTTTCTGTTTGCATCAACATCCTTTAAAATAATCATTTATGAAAGTAGCTGCAATTTTGTAATGTATTTCTTTTACCTTTATTTCTCCTAGCCTCTGTTCTGGGCTGTGGTCACATGACCATGTCCATGCAGCTCTTTCTTGTTTCTTAGATTTTTGTCCATGGACCTGTCAAAGCAGCAAGGGGAGCAGTGATGTAACTAGTTAGGTGGGAGGAGCTATAAAGTAGCTGGGTGCTGATAGGGGAGGTGCTGGAGCTGTGTCAGAGAAAGGAGAAGTGCATCATGGGTTTGGTTGGATACAGGAACACTAAATGGTACATACAAGATGTAAACAAACCAGAGTGATTAACTTGCTTGGTAAGAACCGGTCAGGAGAGCCCAAACTTAAAAAAAAAAAGCATGGGGAAGATGTACAAGAAGTAAGCAACCACATTAGCATATCTGTTAGGGCTCATGCACACAAATGTATTTTATTTCTGTGTCCGTTCGGATTTTTTTAGGACCGTATACGGAACCATTCATTTCAATAGGTGCGCAAAAAAAACTGAAGTTACTCTGTGTGCATTCCATTTCCGTATGTCCGTATTTCTAAACATCAACAATTTTGAGTAAATATAATGTATTGATGTACTGAATACATTTTATTAATATATTGGGGCGGGACAATGGGAAAAAAACTATTCCAACATTATCTACATGGTAAACATTTTTTTTGAAAATAATTAGCTTTTGTGTCACGGCATTCCAAGAGCCATAACATTTTTATTTTTACATTATCATAGCTTTGTAGGGATTGTTTTTTGTAGGACTAGCTAGAATTTTATTAGAACCATTTTGGGGTACTTAAGACTATTTGATGAACAAAAAAGTTCACCATGGTGGTTAAATAACATGATCATTTTAGTATGGGTCATTACGGATGCGGCAATACCAATGTTGCATTTATTGGAATTGAGCAATTTCTTTTATTTCTTTAGAACACTTAATTGATTTTTTTACAATATTTATTGGTCCCATAAGGGACCTTGAACATGCAAACATTTTATTACTTATATAACACACTGCTTTATGTATGCAGTGCAGTGTATTTAGCCTCTCAATATTATACTGACAGGCGCCCTGTAACGGAGGTTGCTGACCGCCGATGTTCCCCTGCTCACCACCGTGGTCCACGGCTCCATGTCTGGACGAGCACTGTCCTCCCTGGCCACCTCTGTCATTGTTCGCATCTGGCTGCATTACAGGGCAGGTAGCAGCGGTGATCAGTTGCCGGTGTCTACCCATTCACCGCTGTGGTCCTGGGCACTCTCCTTACAGACACCGTCCTTCCTGGAATCTGCTCCATGCATTCCTTCTAACCCTGGACACAGTATGCCTTCCAGCCTGTTCCCTGTAGCACCTTGTTAAGGGCCAACACGTGTCACTTCCTATAATTTAAGGGTTTTGCACATGTGACCTGTGTGACCTATCCCAGCCATCCTGCACCTATATAAGTGGTCCAGCCCCCTTCCCAGGTGCCTGAGCATCAAAGATCTTTGTGTCCTGCAAAGATAGCATATGTCTGTGCTTGAGTTCCTGTATTCCTGATCTGTGCTTGTCTCCTGGATTTTGCTACCTGTATGATCCTTGACTGCTATGTCTCGACTCTCCTGTTGCTGACCCGGATTGCCTGACCTATATCTGTGCCACCTCCCCTGACCTATTGCTTGTATGTCTGCTTCTGCCTCATCCTCCTGCATTCTCTCTCCTAGTTATGACTCGACCTGTTGAGTATGTCCGTACCTCTGGTACCTTGCTCTGGTACTCCCTAGTCTGCCCAGACCAGCTGCTTCATGTACCAGTCCACCTGAGGAGGTAGAACCTGTGTTCCCCTTGAGAAAGTCTATCCTCACCATCAGGGGTACTGTGAAGAATGAGGGGTTCACTTGCACAATGCCCTTAGAAGAGGTTGGTAACATGGCACAGTGGGTTCACACCCGCAGGTTCCTGACACTGCCCGTTAGGCTCACCCTTATGGCAGACCTGAGGACTTTGTTAGCCCGCTTACTGCTGTGGCAATCCATCAGCACTCCGCAATCATGCCACAGAGGCACCCCTGGGCTTGTATAGCATGACACCTCACTTTGTAAATCTACCTAGGTGCAGTAGTTGCTACTAATCACACACTCTAAGGCCTCCTGGACACAAACGTGTGCTGCTCGTTGCTGTATTGCAGATCCGCAATATACGGGCGCTGTTCCATGGGCATTCCACATCACAGATGCGGACCCATTCACTTTAATGGGTCCGCAAATCCGGAGATGCGGAACGGAAGCACGGAACGGAACCCTACGGAAGCACTACGGAGTGCTTCCGTGGGGTTTCGTCCCGTACTTTCGTTCCGCAACAAGATAGGACATGTCCTATCTTTTTGCGGAAAGGGCGGATCGCAGACCCATTAAAGTGAATAGGTCCGTGATCCGCTGCGGCTGCCCCACGGTCGGTGTTCGTGCATTGCAGCCCGCAGCACGACCACAGGGTTCACACGTTCATGTGCAGGAGGCCTAAGAGCATAAACATCTAGTATCAGAGCTACCTCTGATCTTGGGCATTGCATCAGAGTGTCAGCTGTTTGTTACAACTGATAATAGAATGTATATATATCGTGGCTCACCCGTATCTGTTAATATGGTTACGGTGCTCTGTTTTTTGGATGATTCACCTATTCATCCAGGTGTAGCAAAATGTAGTAAAAAGTAAAGATAAAAACAGGCACTCACCAGCTGGCAGGTCTATAAGTATCTCTATATAATAATAAAATATATAAAATTATACATAAAAATTACACATAAAATGTTTATAAAATATAAGATGCAGGTCCTGCGAGTGTTAAACTATCTACCCGAACCCGAACATACACCTACTAATCTTAGTATTGGTCATCGGAAGACTTTCATACAGCTCGGAATTTTCCAGTGAAAGCAAAGCCGGCTCAAGCCATCGCGTGATTACGCGAATCCTGCAGATTGCTTCCTGGTCGGTGACACGCAAGGAAGTAACCACGTGGAACGCTGAGCCCAGCGAGCGGCAATTTTGAAGTATCGGATCCCGTACTAATCCGGGAGATACAAAGGTTCTAGCGATCATCAGAGCGGCACCCCCATAAAGGACAGTCACTCTTCAGGGCAAGGTAAGAGGGTTTGAAAAACTAGGGGGACGCCCCAGTTCTAAAACCCGACCATATTTTACCTAACCCTAATTGCATACTGCATATTGTGTGCACAGAGGAATCGATACAAAAGCGCTTTATCGGATGGAAACAGTTACACCTCTTATTCAAGCAATTGCTACTTAGTCTTCATAAGACTTTCTTCACAGAACTTAATTTCACAGGATCTATATATCATATTTTTCTTTTTCACAGCACAGCATATTATATATCCTCACAGGATACGCACTATTTCCTTCATATAGGACTCTAATTGCGTTACTGGATTTTTGTGTTTTTTATTCACAGGTTATGGGACTTGATTCACAAGTGTGTTATTTGCACAGTTATTTATCTAACTTATGAATTGATAAAGAGCATTATATCCATTCAGATTGCTATCACAGAGAATATATTGGAACAGATTTGCATATACATTGTCCCCAGTGCATCTTATATTTTATAAACATTTTATGTGTAATTTTTATGTATAATTTTATATATTTTATTATTATATAGAGATACTTATAGACCTGCCAGCTGGTGAGTGCCTGTTTTTATCTTTACTTTTTACTACATTTTGTTACAACTGATACCTGTTGTTGATGGCATGAACTCAGCTCCTGAAACTGTGCCATTACTTCGCCATACATTTACAGTGCAGTGCAAGGACTACCACCCACCAATGCCATAAATGTATGTTGCTGTCTAGTAAGGGGTTCATTTTGGTGGCAATTATTATTCATGAATATGCTATCTTAAAAAAGGACATGACAAATATGCATAATTATTTCCAGAACGTCTTCTTCACTCTTCTAAAAAGAATACAGAAAATATCAGTCAGAAGTTGCGTATCATTCTAAGCACCAGCCAGCTGTATTTGACTTTCAGCCTCCAGTGACTTGTGACTATTGGTTTCTTTTGAACTTTGCCTCTTTGCAGCAACTTCTTAACTAACCACAGAATGCTGCTGATACTCGTACATTCTTAGTGTCTTAGAAATCATGGGTTTTACTGAACAAACCAGAGACTGCATGATAACATATGATCTGCCACTACAGGACAAAGACATGAAGGGAATTCATCTAAGTCATCTCATGTGCACCACGTTATCTGTCCTTCTCACACCATTATAAGGCCTCCTTCATGTTTTAGTATTTAATCAGTATTTTTCATACACTTTTTAGAGCCAAAATCAGGAGTGGATTCATTGTATCCATGATATAAGTTTTGTGTTTAGGATCCACTCCTGGTTTTGTTTAAAACAAAAAATTATGAAAAATACCGATCAAATACTGAACTATGAACAAGGCCTATGGATATTCTCATATAATGACCATGTGAGCCAGGGAGGCGGTAAGAAAAAGTTTTTTTGTTTTTTTTAGAGATTCTTGTGTCTAAACACAACAATTTAGTGAAGTTTGAAATTTAACTAAAAAGTGTTCAACCCCTTTGAGTTCCTGAAAACCATCCTGAAACAAAAGTATATTTAAAACCCCATTCGCATTCCTGGTCCTAAAACAGTTCTGATATTGCTGTTTTGTTCTAGGAGAAAAGAATATAATCACAAAGTATAGGAATACTTGGCCCAAACCTTGTTGAGACCCATTATGCACCAATTGCATATATACTCTTTTACTATGCGTATTTAGATTTATATACAGGGAGTGCAGAATTATTAGGCAAGTTGTATTTTTGAGGATTAATTTTATTATTGAACAACAACCATGTTCTCAATGAACCCAAAAAACTCATTAATATCAAAGCTGAATATTTTTGGAAGTAGTTTTTAGTTTGTTTTTAGTTTTAGCTATTTTAGGGGGATATCTGTGTGTGCAGGTGACTATTACTGTGCATAATTATTAGGCAACTTAACAAAAAACAAATATATACCCATTTCAATTATTTATTTTTACCAGTGAAACCAATATAACATCTCAACATTCACAAATATACATTTCAGACATTCAAAAACAAAACAAAAACAAATCAGTGACCAATATAGCCACCTTTCTTTGCAAGGACACTCAAAAGCCTGCCATCCATGGATTTTGTCAGTGTTTTGATCTGTTCACCATCAACATTGCGTGCAGCAGCAACCACAGCCGCCCAGACACTGTTCAGAGAGGTGTACTGTTTTGCCTCCTTGTAAATCTCACATTTGATGATGGACCACAGGTTCTCAATGGGGTTCAGATCAGGTGAACAAGGAGGCCATGTCATTAGATTTTCTTCTTTTATACCCTTTCTTGCCAGCCACGCTGTGGAGTACTTGGGCGCGTGTGATGGAGCATTGTCCTGCATGAAAATCATGTTTTTCTTGAAGGATGCAGACTTCTTCCTGTACCACTGCTTGAAGAAGGTGTCTTCCAGAAACTGGCAGTAGGACTGGGAGTTGAGCTTGACTCCATCCTCAACCCGAAAAGGCCCCACAAGCTCATCTTTGATAATACCAGCCCAAACCAGTACTCCACCTCCACCTTGCTGGCGTCTGAGTCGGACTGGAGCTCTCTGCCCTTTACCAATCCAGCCACGGGCCCATCCATCTGGCCCATCAAGACTCACTCTCATTTCATCAGTCCATAAAACCTTAGAAAAATCAGTCTTGAGATATTTCTTGGCCCAGTCTTGACGTTTCAGCTTGTGTGTCTTGTTCAGTGGTGGTCGTCTTTCAGCCTTTCTTACCTTGGCCATGTCTCTGAGTATTGCACACCTTGTGCTTTTGGGCACTCCAGTGATGTTGCAGCTCTGAAATATGGCCAAACTGGTGGCAAGTGGCATCTTGGCAGCTGCACGCTTGACTTTTCTCAGTTCATGGGCAGTTATTTTGCGCCTTGGTTTTTCCACACGCTTCTTGCGACCCTGTTGACTATTTTGAATGAAACGCTTGATTGTTCGATGATCACGCTTCAGAAGCTTTGCAATTTTAAGAGTGCTGCATCCCTCTGCAAGATATCTCACTATTTTTGACTTTTCTGAGCCTGTCAAGTCCTTCTTTTGACCCATTTTGCCAAAGGAAAGGAAGTTGCCTAATAATTATGCACACCTAATATAGGGTGTTGATGTCATTAGACCACACCCCTTCTCATTACAGAGATGCACATCACCTAATATGCTTAATTGGTAGTAGGCTTTCGAGCCTATACAGCTTGGAGTAAGACAACATGCATAAAGAGGATGATGTGGTCAAAATACTCATTTGCGTAATAATTCTGCACGCAGTGTATTACTAGAAGGACCCGGCTTCACTTGGGTATATTTAATCTATTTCATTTAATGTTTGTGTGTGTTGTTAAAAGATATCAACACTATCCACTATAACAGTGACATCTACAGCTCCCCACCCCTTAGCACTGACCCCCCACAGTGCCACGTCCCTTAATATTGGACCTCCACAGCAGCCCACCCCCTTAACTTTGACCTTTACAGCAGCC
Source organism: Bufo bufo (assembly GCF_905171765.1). Classification (NCBI taxonomy): domain Eukaryota; kingdom Metazoa; phylum Chordata; class Amphibia; order Anura; family Bufonidae; genus Bufo; species Bufo bufo. Next base: position 249,509,915 of record NC_053392.1, read on the forward strand.
TTCCCCTTTAACAGTGACTTTCAGAGCATACCACCCCCTTGAGAGTGACCTCCACAGGGGCCCGCCCCCTTAACAGTGGCCTTTACTGGATCGGGGGTGTGTCCTTTTGAACAGCTCACTCTAAGACTGTGCTGTCTGAGTGTGATCTGCAGGGAGAAAGTCACCCTCCCTCCCACCTCTGCAGCTGACAGAAGTTGATTTTTACATTAATTTTTTAAATCCCTGTCGGCTAAGGAGTGGAGGGGGCGTGGTCTAACCAAATATGGGCGTGACTTATCGGGACCTAGTAGTTGATTTTTAACATCATTTTTTCAATCTCAGTCGGCTAAGGAGTGGGAGTGGGCGTGGTCTAACCAGATCGGGGGCGTGTCCTTTTGAACAGCTCACTCTAAGGGTCCATTCACACTTCCGTAGAATGGGTCCGCATCCATTCCGCAATTATGCGTAACAGGTGCGGACCCATTCATTCTCTATGGGGCCGAAAGAGATGCGGACAGCACACAGTGTGCTGTCCGCATCTGCATTTCCAGAGCGTGGCCTGGATCTTCCAGTCTGCAGCTCCGGAAAAAAATAGAGCATGTCCTATTGTTGTTCGCAATTGCGGACAAGAATAGGCATTTCTATGGGGGTGCCGGCTGGGTGTATTGCGGATCCACAATGCACTACGGACGTCTGAATGGAGCCTAAGTGTATTGGAGCCTAAGTGACTGTGAGCTGCAGGGAGAAAGTCACCCTCCCTCCCACCCCTGCAGCTGACAGAAGTAGATTTTTACCTTCATTTTTTCAATCCGCGTCGGCTCAGGAGTAGGAGGGGGCGTGGCCTAACCAGATCTAGGCGTGGCTTAGCGTGACCTAGAAGTTGATTTTTAACTTCATTTTTTCAATCTGTCGGCTGAGGAGTGGGAGGGGGCGTGGCCTTTTGAACAGCTCACTCTAAGTGCTGTCTGAGTGTGAGCTGCAGGGAGAAAGTCACCCTCCCTTCCACCCCTGCAGCTGACAGAAGTTGATTTTTACCTTCATTTTTTCAATCCCTGTCGGCTCAGGAGTGGGAGGGGTTTGGCCTAACTGAATCAGGGGCATGGCTTAGAGGGACCTGGTGGCAGGGTTTTAAGAATTTTGAGGGTGGACACATTGTGGCAGGGGGCGTGTCAAGAGTGACGCCCCCCTGGGCACCTTACTTGCTCATTTGCATTTCAAGTAAACTGGATTTTCAGAGGATAAAAACATTTATTGCTGGAACAAAGGAACATCTGGAAATAAGGTACTAAGTGCTATTAGGCCATGGCTTTACTTCAATAGCAATTATCCTGGTGACAGATTTCCTTTAAAGCTCTCCTACAGCAGTGAAGATAAATGGCTGGGTTGTTATGGAAACCTGAAGTAAAACTGTATGTGGAGGCTGAAGGACCTGAGAGCTTCTATTGGCTGATAAGGGTCATGTGACCAAGTTTCTATTAGCTAATGCATTTTTGGGGAATATCTCAGGAACGGTACGTCTTAGAGAGCTGAGACCTGTTCTAAAACCTTCCCAGACACCTGATGTACCTGTGTGCCAAATTTCATGATTGTAAATGCGACGGTGCGGATTCCTTTAGCGGACATACATACACTCAGCTTTATATATTAGATGTATATCCATTTATTTATCCATCTATCTAGTTCTTCAGCAAGAATATGAACACACAGTCTAAATGCACTCCTTTTTTTCAGCTGCGTCATTTGTATATTACTACATGGACTACTGCACCCCCCCCCCTTTCCCCCATGAACTATAACATACTGTAGTCCTGACCATGAGAACCAGGGACCTTTCATGCCATGCTGGGCCTTTTGGAAAAATAAAATCTACATATATGTATGCATAGTTTGTGCTATTGGTTTGATTTACAATCAATGCCTAATTGGTGAAGGTCCAACTGATGGGACACCTACCAATTCATACAAGAGTGGAGATCTGAAATGCAAAATTTCATTTTTAGGACATGACATTGATGGCTTATCGTTACAAAAAGTGATCAGTGTGAGAAGAAGTTACTCCATGTGGAGACCGCCCGCCATGTTTGCAATGTGCCCTTGGGAAAAGAAAAAACGTAAATCCTGTAGGACAAAAGTTGGCACTCTATTGCCACCTATTGGATGGATTTTGTGAAATTGATGAGTGTCTGAGTACTAATAGAAAGAAGAGGTGCATGGGTACAGGCCTTTCACCACAGTTTATAACACGGTGCTACCCTCTTGCATATTACTACTGTCCATCCATAGCTTCCAGGGTCTAGACAACTGAAATAGGGGGAAGAGGTGTTCATCCAGGGGCAGCATGGTGGTTCAGTGGTCAGCACTGGTGCCCTGCAGTGCTGGGGTCCTAGGATTGACCAAGGACAACATCTGCATGGAGTTTGTGTGTTCTCCCCGTGTTTAGGTGGGTTTCCTGGTACTCCGGTTTCCTCCCACACTCCAAAGACATACTGATAGGGAACTTAGATTGCGAGCCCCATTGGGGACAGGTTGATGCTAACACGCTGCAGAATATGTCAGTGCGTAAAATAATAAATGTAACAAATCCAAGCATAATCCATGCTACAATTGTGTGTTGTGTAACTTTGTTAATCACAGTATATATAGTATCTAGATAATACAGAGACTGTAATAGAAATAACATTATTTTATAATGGCTCATCCTGAAGCTGCTGCATGTGGCCAACACCCGCCCAGCGGTGCGGCTAATAGCTACACAATTTTGCATGAAACTCAAGGGGGGGGCGGGGCTTCGGGGTGCTGGGGGGAAGGGGTCTTCTAGCCTCCTGTGGCAGATGGATTAAATGTGTAAACCTGGCCATAGGATAGTTTCTAGTTCACCATTGACACACATAAGTGGCAAATTCCAGAAAGTATATTAACAAATGGATTATCTGATGGGAACTCCTCTAAAGTTTAGATAAAGAAATACCAAACAACTGTTGTTGTCATAGTTTCTGGAAAATCCAGTTTCTGTTCTTCACCTTGCTAAACAATATACATTCAACAAATGTTTCCAGAAACTTGTGAAGAAAAGCATGGTCAGTAAGTGTTAACGAGTTAAGGCATTCCTCCAGTTATAAGATAACGTTCCATAAATATTTGGTTTCTATGTGCTTTTATCAAGCTGCTTTGTTCTTTCTTGCTTTTAAGGGCTCATTCATTGACCATATTGGTTTTTGCGGACTGCAAATTGCAGATCTGCAAAACACGAATACCAGCCGTGTGCCTTCTGCATTTTGTAGAATGGGGCATCCTTCTCCATGATAGAAATGCCTATTCATGTCTGCAAATACGGGCAAGAATAGGACATGTTCTATATTTTTTGCTGGGCCACGGAACAGACAGACGGATGTGGGCAGCACATGGTGTGCTGTCTGCATCTTTTCCGGCCCCGTTGAAATGAATAGGTCTGCATCCGATCCACAAAATTGCGGAACGGATGCGGACAGAAAAATACGGTTATATGAATGAGCCCTAACACTGAAATCTATGGAGTCAGGGACGACGACGACTAAACTGCAGTATGAGAGACAAACAAACTGCAGTTTCTTAGCTCTCCTACACTTAGCACTTTGAACTTTTCTATATCTAGTACGATAAGGCTCTACCACTCGGGTTTAGACGGGCCAATGGAGAGGCTGATTGTCGGGAGAGAAGCATTCCTTCCTGACAGTCGGCTGCTAATTCTGTGAGGTAGACCGAACATTTACATACAGCGATCTCCTTTACAGTATAAGGACGAGCAATTGTGTTTGTGATCCCTCATCCCCGCGCAGAATCATTGTTTTTGAGCAGTAGATGGCTGTTTAGAGAGCACAATCTGCTCCCCAGAAACAATGACTGGTGGTGCCTGCACAAAAGACAGGATCAACTGATGAATGAGCATCGTTCATCAGGTGATCGGTAGGACATTTAGATGACCAGATAATCATAAACGACTCATGGCAAGAACAGTCGTTCCCGATAATCTGGAAAATTATTGGTTCATCTAAATCCACCTTAAAGGGGTTCTCTGGTCTTTTAATATTGATGACCTAATGCCAGGATAGGTGATCAATATCACATCGGCAGGGGGCCACCTCCCGGGACCCCTGCCAATCAGCTGTTTGAAGAGAAGGCCACTTTCCATGCGAGTGCTGCCTTCTCTTCATGGTTTACCTGCTCGCTGTCGCAACCGCAATGGTGAGCAGGTGTAAGACATACCATCTATGGGACGGCTCATTCCATTTGAGTGTGTAAGAGGGAGCCGTGCCATAGAAGTGAATAGGATGGCTTACTTGTAACTACACCTGCTCACAGCTGCAGTTGCGATGGTGAGCAGGTAAACAATTATGAGAAGGCAGCGCTCGTATGGAGCACAGAATTCTCTTCAAACAGCTGATTGGCAGGAGTGCCGGGTGTCGGACCCTTCACCGATCTGATACTGATGACCTACCCTGAGGATAGGTCATCAATATTAAAAGCCCGGAGAACCCATTTAAGATAATAAACCACTAACTAGCTGGTAGCAGTCTCCTCATTCCATCTCCTCTCTCCATAAACTTTTGTGTGTGAGGCTAGAGACCAAGATGGGAACTACTAAAGATAAGAGGCTAAGTAAGGGGAAAGACGAGGAAAGCAGCCTAGGGAGCCCAGGAGTAAGCCTAATTCTTTACTAACATATCTTACACATTTTCTTATATTCACCTGTGCCATTATGAAAACTTGGCTAAACTGGAGTTACAGGTTAAGGCCTCTTTCACACAAACGTATTGGCGGCCAGGACAGATCCAGACCCATTTAACTTGAATGAGTCCGTGATCCGTCCATTCCCCCTAAAGATTTTTTTTGTGGAACGGAAGCACGGATCGGAATCCCACTGAAGCACTCCATAGTGCTTCCGGGGGGTTCCGTGCTTGCGTTCCGCAATGCATCTCAAGTGAATGGGTCCACATCCATGATGCGGAATGTACACGGCTGGTGCCCTGTGTATTGCGGAACCGCCGTATGCGGCCCGCAATTCAGCCACAGGAACACTACGGCCGTGTGAAAGAGCCTTAAAGCATCACAAGTGTCTTACTAAAATCAATAGTTGGTGACTCCCATCTGCAAATCTTATAGGACCCAGTGGTAAAGACCATGTTTTGATTTCTTAAAAGTAAGGCCTCTTTCACACGAGCGTGTCCGGATGCGTTGCGGCAAACCCGAGTAGGTACCCAATTGCAGTCAGTTTTGACTGCGATTGCTTTCCGTTGTTCAGTTTTTATCGCGCGGGTGCAATGCGTTTTGCATGCGAGTGATAAAAAACTGAATGTGGTACCCAGACCCGAACTTCTTCACAGAAGTTCAGGTTTGGGTTCAAGGTTGTGTAGATTGTATTATTTTCCCTTATAACATGGTTATAAGGGAAAATAATAGCATTCTGAATACAGAATGCATAGTACAATAGGGCTGGAGGGGTTAAAAAAAAATATATATATTTTTTTTTAACTCACCTTAATCCACTTGTTCGCGCAGCCGACATCTCTTCTGTCTTCATCTGTGAGCAATAGGACCTTTGATGACGTCAATACGCTCATCACATGGTCTGTCACATGATCCATCACCATGGTAAAAGATCATGTGACGGACCATGCGATGAGTGTAGGGATGTCATCAAAGATCCTATTCCTCACACAAAAAGACAGAAGAGATGCCGGCTGCGGGAACAAGTGGATTAAGGTGAGTTAAATTATTTATTTATTTATTTTAACCCCTCCAGCCCTATTGTACTATGCACTCTGTATTCAGAATGCTATTATTTTCCCTTATAACCATGTTATAAAGGGAAATAATAATGATCGGGTCCCCATCCCAATCGTCTCCTAGCAACCATGCGTGAAAATCGCACCGCATCCGCACTTGCTTGCGGATGCTTGCGATTTTCATGCAGCCCCATTCACTTCTATGGGGCCTGCGTTTTGTGAAAAATGCACAAAATAGAGCTTGCTGCCATTTTCACGCAACGCACAAGTGATGCGTGAAAATCACCGCTCATGTGCACAGCCCCATAGAAATGAATGGGTCCGGATTCAGTGCGGGTGCAATGCGTTCAACTCACGCATTGCACCCGCGCGGAAAACTCGCCCGTGTGAAAGGGGCCTAAGGAATAGACATTTTCCTATATGCACCAGACACCTATTAGAACCTGGTCACATCATGCTTGATTTTCTTTTCTTTTTTTAGCCATGGGGCTTCCTTCATGGTTAAAAATGTACATTTGTCGCTGTTAGATAAGTTTCCATCAAGATCAATTTTTTTCAAATGGACAGACAAATGGAGAATATCTCATTTTATTGTCCCGTTGAACAACAGGATTCTGACATCAGTTTTTGTTTCATTATTATTGATTATTTTTATTTTCTAAAGTGCCATTAATTCCAGGGGGTTATGTAAGTATGAAAAGGGATGTCTGTGCATAATATAATACAAAGTACAATAAGCAGGGTATAACTTAGTGACAGACTTGTACAGAGAGAGAGAGCCCTATCCATGAGAACTTACAATCTACAAGGGAAGGGACATGAGGTAAGGGTAGAAGGGCATGTATTGGTAGCATAGGATAGGCATCCTTTTTTTTTTGTACATGATAAAAAATAGGACATTTCCGCAGGATGAAAAATGTAGTGTGAACTGCCTATAGGCTTTTGCTTAAAGCTGCATGTGCCTTTATACAGATCAAGTACAGAATGTATTCAGCCATATGTAGTGAATAAAGGCAGAGGATAATAATGGAAAGTTCATAAGAGGTTGAAGGTTGTAAGAGGGTTTGGTTTCTATGAGCTGATTTCACAAGTCGCTAAACACAAATAAGAACAGGTTATACTGTACTTGTGCTGAAAAGAAAAGACGGCTTGGTGTTAGGAACCTATGGACAACGGCAACAGCGCTTATAAAAGTGGGTCATTGCATTATTGGAATTCCACCGTGCAAATGAGGCTTCTAGAAACCAGACCCGACTACAACTCACAACCTCTAAAGAAATTTCCCATTATCATATCTTGCCTTTATTAATTAGATATGGCTGAAAAAATACTTGATGCTTATAAACACATGATACATGCAAATGCAAGCAAAATCTGAATTGTGGCCTGGAGAGATAAGGTTTGGCTCGCACAACATTTTTATCCTGCTGAAACATCCTATATTTAATCATGTAAATTTCATGACTATCAAACAGTATAATGCCACAAGATGCCTATCCTGTAGCATCATTTTGCTACAGACAAGCACAGAAAAAAAAAAAATGGATGCATCAAGATCCTGTGGTTCAACCGGACATAAAAATGAGATAGTCTCCATTTGTCCAGTTAAAAAAAAATGGATCCTTCTTGAAACTTATGGTGTTTTAAAGAGTAACTAAACATTTGATTAAGTTTTTGGTAAAATGTCCCTAATGACACAATAATACTTTTTGTAATAAACTTTATTAAGGCATTTTGTTATTTTTAATAGACTTTTCCCTCCCTAAAGTGCACCTTACCGTGTATACAGGCTCTACAGTTTATGAATGGGGCTGCAGTGCATGGAGTACAGGCAGGAGCGCACATTGCTACTCCTACCTGTGCCCCCCCAGTGGTTTACTAAATCTTGTAACCTGTGCCTTCTTCGCTAAGCTAAAAGCTGCGCTTTAGAAAGGGAAAAGTCTATTAAAAATATTAAATGCCTTAATAAAATATATTACAAAAAGTATTATTATGACATTAGGGACATTTTACCAAAAAGTTAATCAAAAGTTTAGTTACTCTTTAAACTATGCTGCATACGTTTTTTTATTCATTTTATATGCTGACTGACATGATAAAGAACAGGATAAGACTCATTTTAAGTTACTCTTTTTATTGTTGGGTGTCTTCTGTCCAGTTTGGTTGGCATGTCACATCAATATCAACATTCAGGTTACAGGCTGAGCTTTCGCATTGTTAATTTTATGTAAAAAAATAAAAAATAAAAAACATATATAAGGGCAATATAAAGGCTAAACACATTGATTGATTCATGTGTGTGGAGGGTGTGCAGTTACCCTCCTAACAGGATGGATGGGACTATTTGCTCAGACCACAAAGAATGTAGCAGTTGTCAGCCACTCTAGTCTCCCCTTCATGTGATAATACTTGGTGGAAGCTAATCACCCAACAGTCACATCATTGGAGAATAAAAGTAGTGCGATCACCAGTGAAAAGCAGGAAGTAAGCACTAAATCCCTGGCCATTATTCACGGCATCATCATTCAATGAAAGGTAAACTTCTAGACAAAGGACGGTTCATTATGCTACACTATTATAGTGATCTGAGCAGAATACTAAAGAATTACAAGTGGGAGTTCAACTGCTTACTGGATCCACAAAGAAAAGATATATCCCCCTTAGTCACCATGAATTAGTTGCTATCCTAAAAGGGGATCTTCAGATTATGGTTCAATAAGATTTTATTATTATTATTATCAAATACAATCATAAGAGAACATCCCAAATTGCAGTATACATACCGCATACAAAGATACATTGCGACATGCAATCATGAACAGCAGTACAGCATAAAGGACAAGGTATAAGCATGTATCTGTATCTGTATAACAAACAGTCAGCTGACAAAAAGTCAGCGGAAACAAAGGCCCTAAAGGGCTTAATAAGGCCTCAAACAAATGATGTATAGGCCAATAATTCTAGACAAACTTGACATAAAAGGGGGGAAGACAGGGTGACACACAAGAGGAGGGGAGGGGGGGGGGGAGAAATCATAGGGATCTTCAGATTATTTATGGTTTCCTATTTTTCCTTTTCCTGGACAACATTCTTTACAGACAAATTGGAAAACCATAATGAGTGATAATGATTATAAGTAATATATGTCTATAGCTCAATATACTGATAATAAATCATTACCAGCATTTACTCTAAGCTGTAAAATGATGATAATTACAACCAAAATAATCTAATCAACTACCACCACCCTAAAAAAAAAAAAAAAATCATGGACACATCAATTTTTTTTCTTCAAAGACACAGGAAAAAAAGTCACCTATTTTTACAGACTGTACAGAAATCTCTGCATGGTTGGTAACCCTGTTTCCAATAAATGATCTAGATTTTCTTAATTTTAATTAAATTTTTAACTTTAAATTGTGACTGCAACATCATTCACAGCCATAGCTAGGCATTCTTTCACCCAAGGCAAAGGTCCAGTTCACTGCCCTCACTCACAATCTAAATACCCTGGCCAAGGCAAAGTGGTTTATTAGCACCTCCCTTGGCAACCGGCACCTGGGGCACATATCCCAATTGGCACCTCCCAACTACACCCCTGCTTTATCCAACTTAGGGAAATCTTGGTGTCTTGCTGCTTTTACTATTACCATTGCATCACGTATTGCTGCCATGGCACCCTAGTTATAAAGGGTTTTGTTAGGCTGACAGCTCATGTCCGCCGCTGATCTGCTGTACCGGGCAAGCACAGGCATCACTCCGTTCTCTCTGTGTGTATTGGGACTAGTGCTCAGTGAACTTCCTTTCAGCACTAAGAAAGTTAGGGTCCATTCACACGTCCGCAAAATGGGGCCACATCCATTTCGCAATTTTGCGGAACAGGTGCGGACGCATTAATTTTAAATGGGGCCGGAATGTGCTGTCCACATCCGCATTTGCAGATCCGCACTTCCGTTCTGCAAAAAAATAGAACATATCCTATTCTTGTCCGCAATTGCAGACAAGAAAAGGCATTTTCTATAAGAGTGCCGGCGATGTGCGGAGCGCTCATTGTCGTGTCCGTGTTTTTTGGATCCAAAAAACACATACGGACGTGTGAATGGACCCTTAATCCTTTCCTCCTTCCCCTGTCCAGGTGCTGGATAAGTTGATGATCATCCTCCCCATTCAGCGGGTGTCAGGATGACAACTATCATCACACATAAACAGGGATAGTGTAGCCCTAAACTGCCCAAACCCACTATCCCTTACTACTTGCAATTACCCTAGGGAGGTATCCGGAAACTCTAGGACAGTCCCTATACTGCAATATGTGAACAGCGCACACAAACAGGGACAAACAGACAAACATGATGAGAGAACATAGTATATGTACACCAGAGGCAAACAAGAATCCAAAAATATGCCAAACAGTCAGAACCAGGAGATCAAATATTAGTCCAAAACTGTAGTCACCCAGTTAAATCCAGAAATCCAAAGCCAGGGGAGTCTTCAATACACTCAAGGAACAGTAGAGGGAGCCAGAGGACTAGGAATGTAGCCTTTCTACTGAGAGAAAGGCAGCCCACATTGGCTTGCCTGCACGCTGGGTAGAGCTGCTGCCTGTGCGCCCTGACATTTGGGAGCCTCGGCGCACTTCTTCATTGGCCTGGAGCTCCGGCGTCAGTGAGGGCCGGGGTTGCATACCTGCTTCCAACGGAAACTGGATGCTGCAGAAGCTGGGGGAACCAAGGCAGCTGGGCTGTGGATCCACCTCCTCACCTGAGCTTTGAGGTTTTCTACTTGCAAGTAACCAGTGAAGGAGGACTCTTGTCTGAATGAATGCTCCTAGCTGCCTGCCCCTACTTTGGAACTGTGACCTGGATAAAGCTTGCAATAGAAGAATAAGAAAATTCCTTTATTGTCCCTCAGTGGGGAAATTTTGGCATAACAGCAGCAATCACATTCACAACAGGCGAAAATCTGCCTACCATTGACCTTGGACCTTGTTAAGACTACGTTTTTTGCCTGACTCCTTGGTGATTCGCCCCAGTGTCTCTGACCGCTGCGGGTCAGCAGGCAACTACACCAGGACTACTCCAGGAGGTAGCAGCCTGGTTTGGGTCCCTGCTGCGAAGTCCAGATCCCTGTATAGGGGATAAAGGGTGAATACCAGGGAATCAACAGGACAATGCCCTTAGATTTAGCTCAAAGTCAAACTGGTTAGTTGGCACAGTGGGTCCACACCAACTGACTGTTACAGTTTTTTTACCAGCCTGAAGCATGTATCACCCTAGTGCTTAGCTATGTTCATCTATGCCGTTGAATGAAGCAACAAGACATATGCTCGACCACACTCCATTCAAAGTTCTCCAAGCTGCAATCTGGTGGCTAGGGAGAACGGGGGACCAGAGTTTCCCTATTCTGATGATCAGCAGTGAGACCCCCACCATCCAGTATTCAAGTAGCTACATGATAAATGCTTCAGGCTGAATAATGTTACCTAATGAAATAGTGTATATCTCATTGATTGCGGCAGCATTGCAGATATTTAATAAAACGTCAGCTCCGGACACAATGAGAATTGTCTAAAGAAATATCTTGGCTATCTGATATACTGAAACCGACAAAGCCAACAATACACTGTCTCATAAACACATTTTGTTGCAGAAATTTCAGTTCCATTCATCTGAATGACGTTATTTTGTCAGCTAGAACATGGATTTTCAGGAACTGATTTTAAGTCGCAGAAATTTCTGCAGCAAATTTTCTGTTTTTAAGAAATTTAACATTAATTAAACCTTGATCACTATATGAATGAAACGTTCTACAACTTTCTATTTATTTTCAAACTATTCTTGCTGTTAGTGAATGAGAACATTCTTGTTTCTTTCAAAGGATAGATACTGATAGATATCTCATCTGATAAATGGATGTATCAGTCTAGGCAATATGAGCCAAACAGCCTGGACTGCAGACTGATAGATACAGTGTAGCAAAGTAGCAAAGACATTTGTGCAGCTGAAGATGGTGAGGGAGATTTAACATCTCCCTATGCCATTTTTCTGGCGTAAAAAAATAGCGAACCCCATGTTTGTGACTTTATAAACATCACTGCAACAAAATTTTGTCGCAAGTGGTTTTCCTACACCACCTTTTCCCCTTTCTCAAAAGGGGCATGGTGAGGGCAGGAAGGAGGTGGGGCCAGCCCGCGGTCCTGGTACATTTATCTTCATTCACGCCTGTTTTCTGGCATAAATCAAGATAGAAATTTACAACAGCTTTATCTATGTAATAGCGCAAGTGACCGGCACAACTCCACAACTTGGTCCGCAAGGACCGCCTCCCATAATACATACATGGACACAGAGTGTGTGTAAATGGTGGCCTGGTGCTCAGCAATATAGACAATACTGAAATTGTATAGCAAAAGGGAAAGAAAGATCAAGGCACTCGCCACTTAAAAACTTCTTCTTTTATTCCAAAGTTGCAGCAAAATGCGCCATAGCGGTGCAGGACATGGGACATGTGAAAGGCGATGGCCATTTTGTGCACCTGCGTTTCCTCTTGGCCTTACATGATGACAAGGGCTATGACCGGGTGAATTTTACCTGAGCCAAGACTGTGTCATCCTAGTAACTCTTTTGTTCATATCAAACTAAAAGCAAAAACAATTCATTCACAAAAATACAGACATATCATTCTTATCATTATTCTTATCCAATAGTATAAAAATGTCCCCCATATGCCGAGCCCCTCACAGTGAATATACTTACCCTGCTCCCCGCTCCCCGCGCTGCTCCTGGTCCCTGCACCACCGCTGCAGCTTCTCTTCCCGTGCGCGGATGAAAACATCCGGTGTCGGGGGAGCAGCCAATGGCAGACGGGGGCGAGCCTCCCTAGCATCTCAGGTGGCGCTAGGGAGGCTCGTCCCCATCTGCCATTGGCTGCTCCCCCCGACACCGGATGTTTTCATCTGTGCACGGGGGGAGAAGCAGCGGCAGTGCGGGGACCAGGAGCGGCACAAGTATATTCACTTGTGAGGGCCCTGGCATATGGGGGACATTTTTATAGTATTTGATAACCCCTTTAAGACCATAGCATTAGTTTTTAGAATCAGTGTGGCTTCTCTTCTGAGCAGTTCTTTGTGCCGATCAACCCCTGTTCCCAGAGGATGCACGATCTGCAAATCACAAGACACTTGAGTCCCCATTGTGTGTTTTGTAACCATGCTCGATCAGGCATGGTGCGCCGTGTCCTGTAGAAATAGATCTCAGATGCTCCCTGAATATTTCCAATAAACTACAGATTGTTTTTTCAAGATAAAAATGATTGCAAGGACAGCCTATGACATATACTAAGTACTTACAGGTAGTTCTACAGTGTATGAAGTCATTTACTACCCAATCCACACCTCCCATAGTTAAGTGTCTAGATCCGCAATTATAATGGCAGTATGAACACTGTCCACATTTGAAATAGCCTTTTGGGACTATTCTGTCTAGCCAAGTGGTGCTTGGTCTACTGTATCTACTTCTAACACGTCCCTAATAGTTCTAATTCTCCTAAAAGAGATTACCGCCTGTACCTGAAAGGGATTCTGCCAGCCAGATTTTAGATATAGAGCTGTTCATATCAGTCTCCTTTATCTAAATAAAAATATACAAGTTTTACCCCCACCTGCCCTTTCATTTTTGATAAAAATCTCTTTTATTTATATGCTAATTACCTTCATAAGGTGCCCTAGGCCGTTGGAGCCCAGCCGCACCCCTTATCTTGGAGCCCAGTGCCACCCCGCTGTTAATTATTCACTCCTCTCCTCATAATATCGCGCATGCGCCAAAGTTACACACGTCTGGGCCCGCGTGGTGTCCTGGCAGCAGCCTCATCCAGGGGAATCGCACATGTGCCAGCTTTCTGCAAACCCATGACAACTTAGGTAGGGGGGATGATAATTCCTCCAGTGGGTTTATGCGCCGCAGGACAAAATGCCACGTTTTATATGTTGTGTTTTTAAAGACTGGTGTTTGTAATGCTGGCATACGATGCGCCGGAATAATTTAGGTAATAATTCTTCCACAAATCATCCGGCTTAGATTTATGGCCTAATGTGCTTTATTTTTCTGGTGCACATGTTGTTAAATATGTCAGGCTGTGGAAGTCCTGCCTTCTCCCGCCCATATCCCACTTACTTTTAATAAAAGATGGGATTGAGCAAAAAGTTTTTATTTTTGGTGTAAAATGGCACATGCACCAAAATTGTGACTTTTGTGCACCAGAAAACTGGCATACAAAGTGGATACATTCCCCTCGGGGTCCATTCAAACGACCGTATGAATGGGTCCAATTTTGTGGACTTATTCATTTCAATGGGGACTCAAAAGTTACAGACAGCACAACGTGTGCTGTCCGCATCCGTAGTTCCATTATGCAGCTCCGCAAAAATATAGAGCATGTCCTCTTCTAGTCCGCAGACAAGAATAGGCATTTTCTATATAGCGCTCATATGGTTCTAGGGTCTTACCTCAGGATTAATTAGGGATTGTTTCCAGATGCCCATCTCATACAGTAGCCGGTTTGACATTGTGATCCGCCATCAACTGGAACCACCCTGTACCACAGGATTGGTAAGATTGTTCCAATTTTTTTTATCACTATCAAATGGTGGATCCCCAAGATTGATATAAATACTGGTGTTCTAACCTTTTTGTTTTTGTTTGTTCGTTAGCAACCATCATTAAAAATCGATGTGCATCAGTCTTTTTCAGTAACACACTAAGGCTAAATTCACATGACCACAAGTGTTTTGCGATACGCAAAATGCGGATCCACAAAACACATTTTGCGGACCGCACAGGTCCGCAAAATGTGTTTTGTGGATCCGCATTTTGCGTATCGCAAAACACTTGTGGTCATGTGAATTTAGCCTTAGTGTGTTACTGAAAAAGACTGATGCACATCGATTTTTAATGATGGTTGCTAGTTTTTTCAAACACATAAATACTAATGACATCTGCACAGAAAAAAAATGCAAGAATTCCACAGATTTGTAGAAGATGCTCAAACAAACTGAGGGAAGACTGTCAGAGTTTCACTGAAAGAAGTCACACAAGTTTATTTTAAATTCGCTGGTATGCATGAGCCAAAACAGTGGTTTAGATTGCTGAAATATCACTGGTTTACTTCCTAAGGTAATAAATAATAATAATAAAATGTATTTATATAGCGCCACAATATTCCGCAGCACTTTACAAGTTCATAGGGTTCATATACAAAACAAAAATAACTGGATAATATGCAAGTGAAACACTAGGAGTCAGAGCCCTGCTCGCAAGAGCTTACAATCTATGAGGAATTGGGGGTGACACATAAGGTAGTTGATTGATGAGGAGGTTAAAGGTAAAGGAATTACACAAGCTTGGGGATCTAGGGTGGTGAATGGATTGACTGGGGATTTTTTAAAATAAATGTATTAATTATTTCTATTAGTTAAAGGGGTTATCACAAAGAAAATATTCTACAGTTTTCAAACCAGCATGTCAATCTGAATACCTTTGTAATTGCATGTAATTAAAAATGTATTATAGCTACTGAGGTATTTACTGAATATCTGTATAGCGCCACCTGCTGTTTGCTCTTTTTCTCATTTCTCTGTCATGCTCACTGAGATGGAAGCACCTGCTCAGTTCCATCCTTCAAAAGCCACCGGCGGCAGCAGACGGTATCCGTCCCCTGAGAAAGAACACACCCCCTGAGCTGCCAGCTTGATATTAATCTAGCAGGACAATTGGAGCAAAGAATGGGGAGATCTCTGGATCCATTTGAGGTCCAGTGCTGGTTCTAGCTTTTTCAGAAAGAGGTTGTCATGTAGTAGATTATATATGATTATATTTTTTACATTATTCATGGGATAACACCTTTAATTACACACGTGGAAATGAACGGAATGCCTCAGTGAATTGGTCTCCCCACTTAATTCCCATAAATCATGCAAATAGAAAAATGGAACCCCTAGCAAGGGGAAGGGAATAAAACATAACTTTTAATCTAGATAATAAAGCTAAAATGTCAGCTGCACCAATAACGAACAAACAAAAACAAAAAGGTTAGAACACCAGTATTTATATCAATCTTGGGGATCCACCATTTGATAGTGATAAAAAAAATTGGAACAATCTTACCAATCCTGTGGTACAGGGTGGTTCCAGTTGATGGCGGATCACAATGTCAAACCGGCTACTGTATGAGATGGGCATCTGGAAACAATCCCTAATTAATCCTGAGGTAAGACCCTAGAACCATATGAGGCCTACTATAATTCCCCTCATTCAAATGAAACAGCTAAAATTTAGCAGTTTATTTAGACCATCCGGGACAGTGGTCTTAAAGTAGAATATGCACTGGGCCTCTCTTTGGAGGAGTTCCCTATCCCAATTACCCAGCCCCTGCCCCCAGGGGATGGTTTTACAGTGTCAATGCCCATGAAAGAGACACTGGCTTTTCCATTGTGATTTTGATGGATATGCTTGGCTACAGGTGTATTACGTTTATTGGCAATATCACTTAAACGTTCACCCACCCGTCTACAAAATTAATGTATGGTCTTGCCAATTTATTCAATACCACATTCACAGGTTAATTGATAAATGACGCCATGTGTTTTACAATTGATATAGTCACCGATGGAGTACTCTTTGCCCGTGACATTGCTCTTGAACCCCTTTCCTGTGCAAATGTGGCCGCATGCTATGCAGCCGCCACATCTATAGCAACCCTTGGTTCTCCTTTGATACGAATCAGCTATGTACCAATTTGTCCCGTAGGCTTTTGCCTCAACGATACGTAATTTGGGGATAGTTGCCTAAAACTTCTTTCAGGTCGGGGTCTATCATAAGGATGTCCCAGTGTTTATTGAGGATCTCCCGTCCCTGTTTGGCAGCCCTATCGTAAGTGGTGATAAGCCATATCGACTTGGTCTCCTGATCCTCAATGCACTTAGGAATCAGGAGAACAGATCACTCCTTTTGTAAAGCATCCCTGTAAGCTGATCTCAAAATCTCATATGGGTAGCCACATTGTCTAAAGCGGGAGCAAAGATCGGAGGCTTGAAAGATGAATTTCTGTTTAGTAGAGCAATTTCTACAGAGATACTGTCCTCTAGGACACCTCTCCTGAGGGGGAGAGGATGATTGCTCTACCACCTCAGGAGGGAATTGGTGGAATTGGGCTTACGGTACACTGTGGTATCCAATTCACCTCTCATGTTTTTGGAAATGAGAATGTCCAGGAAAGGTAACGACAAGCTGTCTGATTCACAGGTGAATCTTAGTCCTATCTGGTTAGAATTCAAACTCATCACGAAGGATTCAAAATCTGCCTTCACTCCATTCAAAATAATGAAGATGTCATCTATGTACTGTGCCCACAGCCCTACTGTACATGTGGCCTCCAATGTCTCATCCGTGAACACAATCGTCTCCTCCCACCAGCCCAGGAACAAGTTAGCATACAATGGGGCACTAGGACTCCCCATCGTGGTGCCCGTGAGCTGGTGGTAGAGAGTGTGGTTAAAGCTCAAAATGTTTTTAGTCAGCGTAAATTTGAGAATGCGGAGGACAAAAAGGCTGTGGGCATGGTACTGACAACCAGGAGTCAAAAAGTGGTCAACAGCCTTAATCCCCAGATCATGAGGGATTAAGGAGTATAGTGCCTCCATATCAATGCTTGAAAGGAGGCTACCCACATCTATCTGGACTCCTTCTATTCGTTTTAATAGATCAGTTGTATCATGAGTATATGAAGGTAACGCTGTAACGAAGGGAGCTAATACTTGATCGATGTAAATGCGTAAATTCTGGCAAAGGTTCCCGACTCCTGACACAATGGGCCTACCTTTTAAAGGAGATAGCCCTTTGTGTAATTTAGGAAGGCAGTAAAAAGTAGACATCTGCGAGAACGGAGGTAGCAAAAAATGTTATTCATGCAGAGTGATAAGTTGGAGTTGTTTGGCCTCATCAAGAATTACTTTCAACTCCTGTCTATAAGTATCAGTTGGAACTTTAGTTAGTATCTCGTATGTATCCCTGTTTCTGAGCAGGGTAGCACACATTTCCTGATATTGAGAGCTATCCATGACCACCGTATTCCCCCCTCTGTCAGATGGTATTATTATGATATCAGGGTCTTGTTCTGAATTGGAAATAGCGGTAGTCATGACTTGGCTACAATTAGAATAGTAGGTTGGCAATTTTAATCCTTCCAGATCATTTGATACCATCTCCAGGAAGACATCTATGCAGGAAATTTCACCCGTACTGGGAAGCATTTTGTTACTTTTAAGTCTTAAGTCTAACTTAGTAAATGTTTCAATTTTAAGATCATACAATAGCCGTACATCAGCTAACAAGTCCATAGGGATACCCAATTCCCGTCTCTGGCGTTTATCCAGTTGCTTAAAAGGTTTGTGCCACCTCAATTTACGAATAAACAGATGTAAATCTTTAATTGCATTAAATCTGTTAAAATTGGGTGTAGGCACAAAGGATAAGCCATGTTCCAGGACCCGGGTCTCCTCAAGACTCAACGGACGTGACAAAATGTTGACAACCTGCGGAGCTGAGACTAGGTTCGCTGTGGTAGATTGTGATTGCGTAATGGGTATATGGGAACTTGGTTGGCCTGTCCTAAAAAATGTTGATCACGTCTCCTGGAGGCCTCCTCTGCCTACCTCTACCTGTCCCCCAGCGATTAGAGTGTTTACTTGTTTTGGGTCCACCTTCTCTATCTGAGTCAGACAGATCAGTTTTAGTTGAAGACTGGTCTGTGTTACTCTGTTTACTGTCTTTTTTTACTATTATTACTGTAGCAAGAGAAGTGTAGATGCTATTCTCTCTAAAATTTGCCAGATCCCTTATGAATTGATAATGCTTTCTTTCTTTAAGATGGCATTGAAATTTCTCAAGTGTATTCTGGAGTTGTTTTTCTTTGTTTACGAATTCAGGCTCTGTGCCACCTCAATGCTCTCAATCAATTTGTTGTTACGTGCCTCTAATTTATTTTTCTACTCCTCCAGCAAGAGGCGCATTAAGTGTAGAGAGCTATTGGTGACCCCCTGTTCCCATTTGGTCATAAACCCCGGGCTTCTTTATCTAGCCACCGGTAAAAGGGAAATACGGAGGCCTCTAGGAACAATATTGCTTTATAAATAGTTCTCTAGGCTCTGCATCTCCCACCAAGAGGTAAATTTTTCTTTATATGTTGAGGTTAAATCTTTGAAAGCAGCATGAAAAGCGGAAGTGTATTTTTTCTGATAAAATTGTTTATCAGAGAATATACAGTTGTGCTCATAAGTTTACATACCCTTGCAGAATTTATGATTTCTTTACCATTGTTCAGAGACTATGAATGATAACACAAAAACTTTTCTTTCACTCATGGTTAGTGGTTGTTGAAGCCATTTATTGTCAAACAACTGTGTTTACTCTTTTTAAATCATAATCACTGGATGAAAGATGCAAGGGTCTGTCAGGAGTCAAGAAAGTCATTGACCTTTTATACACACCCGCTAATTACAAGCAAACAGATCACAGGTGAAGATGGCTACCTTTAATAGCCATGGTAACCCTTTTGTGTCAAGTTGTGTGCATGTTATCAGGCCAAATCACCAGGGTATGTAAACTTTTGATCAGGGTCATTTGGGTAATTTGTGTTGTGATTATGATTTAAAAAGGGTAAACACAGTTGTTTGACAATAAATGGCTTCAGTAACCACTAACCATGAGTGAAAGAAAAGTTTTTGTGTTATCATTCATATTCTCTGAACAATGGTTAAGAAATCATAAATTCTGCAAGGGTATGTAAACTTATGAGTAGTGTTCATCACGAATATTCAAATTGCGAATTTTGATCGTGAATATTGGCATTTCGAGAATTCGCAAATATTTAGAATATAGTGATATATATTCGTAATTTCGAATATTCACGATTTTTTTTAATCAGTACACACGATCCCTCCCTGCTATTAGCTTGTGGGCCAATGAGAAGGCTGCAATATCTTTGACTTTAGGAGTAGTGTTGATTGCGAATTTTCGTAATGTGAATTTTTATTACAAATTTTTCAATTGCCGATTTCCGCAATCAAGAAAATAATGACTGGAGAGAACGAATTCTCGAATTTTCGAATATATGGTGAATATTCTCCCAAATATTCACGAAATATCACGAATTTGAATATTGCCCCTGTCGCTCATCACTACTTATGAGCACAACTTGCATCCCTTGCCTCAACCAGCCAACTGTCAGCATTGAAACCTACTGATAGGAATACTACCATGCTCCAAGGCATGATTAATTACACACGTGGAAATGAACGGAATACCTCAGTGAATTGGTCTCTCCCCCCCCCCCCCCCCCCCGCCATTTCATCTTGTTCGCTTTTTTGATGTGTCTAACTATCAGATCTTGTCTATAGGGTTATGTGTTATCAAAACTATGTCATCATCAATTATCGTTTTATTATTGTTTTATAAATCCCATTAATGTAACGGATCACGGTTACTAAGTGTAGTATATGTTAATGTAAATATTTTACAACATAACCTCCCTACAATGCGAGCCTTGTACCCTGACTGGTAACTGCCTCACAAGTTTCCATGATTTCTTTCCCCTCCTTCAGCGAGGTGTGGGATACATTGTGACGCTTTTCATCTGCATCATTCAATAGCAGCAACGACGCGCTTCCTTAGTGTTAGCGTCCCGGTTGCCTAGCACCCGGACGCAGCTCCCTTCCCCTTCTCTCACGGAACTTCCGCCTCACATGGTCCCTACTGGCATTGATTGACGCTGGTCGGATACCGCGTGATCTGGTCACATGACCGGAACGCGGATCACGTGAAGAGGCCCTTTTTTATATTCTATATTAGCCCCACCATCTCTGTTATGTTTATTATTTATTTATTTTTCATGACATTGGATGCCTAATTACTCCTATATTTGGAGTCTCTCCTGACAAGTTTTTCAATGAAACATGGCACGTCGGGACTTCCTTTTTTAGGGTTTTATAGGGATACTGCCCGGGCACAGGGTCAGGTATCCAGGAGGGGGTCACCCCTTTCGGGGCGGGTGCTCTGTATAGATAGGCAGGCATTCCTAGTTACCTTCCCTACACTTAGGGTTTAATTAGGGAGAGTTTCCCGATGCCCATCTCATACAGTAGCCGGTTTGACATTGTGATCCGCCATCATCTGGAACCACCACTCATTATTTTGGAACTACCCTGTACCACAGGATCACTGTCAAATGGTGGATCCCCAAGATTGATATAAATACTGGTGTTCTAACCTTTTTGTTTTTGTGTTTGTTCGTTATTGGTGCAGCTGACATTTTAGCTTTATTATCTAGATTAAAAGTTATGTTTTATTCCCTTCCCATTGCTAGGGGTTTAATTTTTCTGATAACACCTTTTAGACCTCATGTACATGACTGTGTCCATATTTCGGTCCGCAAACAACGGATCTGCGGATTGCATACCATACCATCTGTATGCAATCCATATTTTTCTCACTTCAATTACTAGACATGACTATTGTTCTCCACAATACACACAAGAATGGGACATGTTCTATATTTGTGTAATGGACACACGGATGCAGACTGCACACGGATGATATCTGTGTGCGGTCTGTTTTATTTTATTTTTTTATCCATAGAAATTAATGATGCAGAGATTTAATAGCTATGAAAATGCTACAGAAAACTGAGTAACTAGCAATTTTTTAAATCACATCCTGGGATTTAAGAGCAATTAAAGGGGTTGTCTGGGTTCAGAGCTGAACCCGGGCATATCCCCATTTTCACCCCGGCAGCCCCCCTGACTTGAGCATCAAAGCAGTTCATGCTCCGATACTCTCCTTTGCCCTGTGCTGAATCGCGCTGGGCAAAGGCATTTTCTGGAGTTCTGGTGACGAACCAGGCTCTCCTTAGGGCTGCCAGGTGGAGGCTTCCACCCAGCAGTGAGCCTGGTGACCTCACCGGCACTGATGGGCTGGCTTTAGCGATGCCCTAGCCTGTAAAACGGCTAGGGCAGCGCTAAAGCCAGCCCATCAGAGCCGGTGACATCATCAAACACACTGCTGGGTGGAAGCCTCCGCCTAGTATTGTTCAGAGGTAAACAAACAAGCCCTTGCCCTGCGCTATACAGCGTAGAGTAAGGGAGAGCATCGGAAAATGAAATGCTCCGATGCTAACATCAGAGGGGCTGCATGGGTGAAATTACGAGTATGTCCGGGTTCAGCTCTGAACCCGGACAATCCCTTTAATAGAGTAAAATTAAAATCTCTTGCAAGTAAAATCCCTGTGAAATCGCTGCTTAATCTGTAGCAATTAAGTCATTCCAACTACTGACTTGTAAGCTACTCAGTGTATTCCATATGGACAGCGAATGTTGTAGTGTGAAAAAAGTTTAGGTGCAGATTCAGCAATGAATTCCAGCTCTGGAGCTACTGCAGAACAGCTGATGCGCAGGGGTTCAGGGTGCCTCACTCCTCCAATCACATACTGATTGCCTATGCTCACGACAGGCCCTCAATATGAAAGCATGTAGTGTCCCACTCCAGGTGGATGGGAACACTCCAAAACTGTCTGTGCCATCCTATGTCATTTTGCACTATTTGTTGTATTTTCCTTTGGCAATGCTGCTAAATTCCTATTTCAGGCTGGTGAATGCATTACATACATCCAACACTAGAGGTCTCTGTAACATCATTTATATAGGTCTGTAAGCCATGTACCGGGGTGGGCTCGCCAGGATACAGTGAAGTCACGAACGAGAAAAGCAACTCTGACACCAGCTTTTGTGAAACAGGTTTCTTTTTACTGTAAAAGGGTATTAAACAAAACCCCAAAATGCAGTAAGCAAAGAATAAGGTTCATGCACTCAGCCGCAGCTGAGAACGCCTGTGCTGCACAGAAAGATGCCCCCTGGTGGGTACCGAGGCAGTTTGCCGTAATTTGCCTACTGGCGGACACAACTAAAACTGTCCCACCGTACCTGTTATTACCCTTTGCAGAACGCGAACAATTGTGTGTATGCTTAGTTCGGGGTCATCTGCGGTACAGCACAGCAGCTTACAAACTTATCACTACTATGCAATTATTCCCCCCCCCCCCCTTACATAACCGGTAAAATAACACGTGCTCAAATGTTACTCCTGAACGAAGACAGTAAACGGGTTCGTAGTCATGGAAGATTTCTCTCAGTATGCAATGTCTCTTTAAGTAACAGAGTCCTTGTACTAACGGTAGAAACACTTTTGGCCTGATACACTGCAATGACCCTGACTCACTACAGGCCTAATCTCAGTCTATAGGCGCCAAAAATCACTGGGTGGTGCGTGCACGATATTACTGACCCGGGTCTTAATCTGTATCCGATGATGCCTTTCAACTGAACAACAACAATTCCTTTCAGGAACCATGAGGTACTGCAGGTTAGGCAGCACTCCGTTCCTTAGCTCCTATCAGCCTTCCTGGAAAACAATTCCTTTTCCTCTGGACAGGATCTGTCTTAGACGGTGATTAGCCTCACTCAGCTGCAGTTCCTGAAACTCTAGGACGTGCTGAGACCCTGTATGCGAGCAGATTCAGTTTACACACAGTCTTTGCAAGATGTCTGCTCTCTCCTGCTTCCTGTTTCTTGTTGAGCAGCTCAGCACCACCTCCTATGAATATGCAAAAACTTGCAGTCTGTTAGCAGTGTGGGGAAACAGCGGCCTCTTGTGGTCAAACAATAAAACAACAGTCTGGAACTTAAATGGAACAGTATTCATGCAATGAAAGCTGCTTCCTAATCTCACAGGTCAGCCTCAGGAAGTTAAGGGAGATTAGGAGTGAGGAGTTAGGAGGAGAGGAGACAGACTTGTCTCTGTCCTCCTGGGCCTAGCCCAGGGAGTGAAGCTATTTTAACCTCTGTAGTACAAGACTAGGACTTAAAGATGCTTTACTTTAATACCCCTTCCAGGGACCCTTTCGGGGTTTAAGAGCATAATTGCTGTATCTTGTGCAACCTTTTCAAAGAATGGAGCAGAGAGTTTGCCTGCCATGAGGGAGACCGCCCTTTGGTTGCTGAATTACTGAAGCACTGAATATTGCTGAATTGCAGAACAGAACTTACAGAGGATCCAAACTTTTATTGAAAGGCTGGGTAACCAGAGCAAGATCAGGAACCAAGTAAAGTATCATCATCACTGTTATACAGTTGAGCTGGAACCTGCACACACCACCTGGCTGAGCCTGCTAATTGGAATTTACAGCTTTACCATCTGTATTTATGACAAAGTGCTGCTATACTGTACTTATTGCAAGTCTACAATTTGCAAGTAAAGTTCCTGTTTGGTTCAACTACCGTCTCTCTCATCATTCTACTCCATCTCCTAATTGCACATAACGGTGCTGGCGTCACGAACACAGGGGCCCAGCCACCAAAGCACCCTAAGCATACCCATTACCATCAAGGGCACCTCAACTAGTGAAATTTGCTATATTTCGCTAATATTTTGTAGAATATTCGTCGCGAATTCGCTATTGTTTTCTTGATTGCGAAAATTGACAATGTAATATTCACGTAAAGCGCGCGCAATACAGGCGTGGGTCACTTTTGCTACATTTTCCAAGCTGCTAGAAGTTTCCTGAGACTAGAGAAAATGGTTGGCACGGCAGACATTAAAAATGGCTTTATATGCAGATAGAGTGCTCCAATATATTAGCGATTGCGCTAATCGGCAATTAATGATGCGTATATTGTGGCGCAATACATAAAACTTCACATTTTAGCAGGTCTGACTACTTATTACTGATTGGTGCACTATGTATTGTTGTGACATCACAGCACTATGTCTGTAGCATGTATGTATGGACAGCAGAACCTATCACACTGCACTGCAACAGCTATGCCATATCAGGATATAACCTACACTGACTATCTCCCACTAACTATCTGTATTATTTATATATAAGCTATCTAACTATCTATCTAATGTAATAAATGGAAAGCACAGAGCACAGCAATGACACTGCTATCTCTCTCAGAACTCAAAAAAAAAACTGTAAAAAAATGGCTGCTGGGGAGGTTCTTATATAGTAAGGGGTAGGCAACTTTCCTATTGGTTGCTAGGGATGTTGCTAAGCTCAGATAAAGACATTGCAGCCTTCTCATTGGCCCACAAGCAATAAGCAGGGAGGGATCATGAGTTCAGATGAAAAAGAAAACTAGAATATTCGAAAATATGAATATATATCACTATATTCTAAATATTTGCGACTTCTCGAAGTGCCGGTATTCGCGATTAATATTCGCTATTCGAATATTCGCGCCAAACTCTAACCTCAACCAACATCTGGCTGGTGTTCCCTGCAACAGAGAGTGCCCCGGAGGATTTAGTGCTGTCTTTTCCTCCACTGCACGGCCGGCCCAGGGAGCTACAGAAAAGTAAGTACAACTACTGCACCCATTCGGTACACCACCACTCTCCCTCACTCAATACACCCCTGTGGCATCGGACGTCGCAAGTACTGTACAGAAATCCAGGGTACACTACCCTTGCAAATAATTAGAAATTTTTTTAAGTTATTGAATAAAATTTGCTTAATAATTCCAAGAGAAGTGTGCTTTGAATTTCTGTACAGTACGTATGCGATTGAAGAATACTTCCGGTTGCACCTTCCACTCTACAAAAGCCTCAGGATAGGCCATCAAAACCTTATTAGTGGGGATCTGACACACCGCACCTTTGCCAATCAGCTGTTCTGCAGTATCTCCAGAGCCACAACTACCCAGCTTCATCCATTGTGCAGTGCTTGATAAAGGACTTCTACAGACTCTGAACATGCAAAAAAGTTAAGAAGGCTGTTTAGAAAGTTGCTAAATTTTGAAAACAAATAAAAACAAAGGAAAGGTAACATTACCGTTTTCCATATGCAACTACTTATATGGCACTGTAGATCACATTACAGTAAAATAATTACAGTCACCACCTATAGCCTGTCCATCTCACTGTGACCAACATACCCTTTCATGCTCCACATCTGAAGTCTCATGCATGTGCTGCTTTCCTATCTCCTCTCATAACATGCGCTGCGAATCCCTGAAGGTGAGATGCATACACCCCAAGTCACTGCTCATCAGGAGAGAAGGAATCTACAGCGCATGTGCAAGATTTCAGATGCACTGGGGATGATGTGGAGGAGGCAGGGGGATGTCAATCACAGTGAGATGGGTTGACTCCCCCAGCCATATATATAATCAGCATCCCATCCCCCAGCCATATATGTAATCAGCATCCCACAGCCATATTTGTAATCAGCAGCCCCTAGCCATATATGTAATCAGCAGCCCCCAGCCATATATGTAATCAGCAGCCCCCAGCCATATATGTAATCAGCAGCCCCCAGCCATATATGTAATCAGCAGCCCCCAGCCATATATGTAATCAGCAGCCCCTAGCCATATATGTAATCAGCAGCCCCCAGCCATATATGTAATCAGCAGCCACCAGCCATAG